>NW_027225581.1:3751490-4376739 GCF_038994185.2 Dermacentor albipictus
GGAGCTCACCGATAGCTTTCGCGTGCGTTCGTCTGTGCGGCAAGGATGCCCGCTGTCACCCCTTCTATTTGCTGCTTATCTCGAACCACTCTGTTTGGCGATCAGAAATAACGAGCGCATAGCAGGCTATCGGCTGCAGGCAGCACACGTAAAAATCTTGGCATATGCCGACGATATCGCGATTTTCTGCACAAACACAGCCAGCATTAAGGAGGCCACGACTGTCGTTGAAAAGTTCTGCGATTCAACTGGAGCCCAGATAAACTGGGATAAGAGTTACGGCTTCTGGCATGGTAGTTGGAAAGACACGCCGGAGGCCCTTTATCGATTGAAGTGGTCGTCGTTACCAACGCAGTACTTGGGTGTGCCTCTCGGAAGTTACCGTGAACCTGAATCGTACTGGCTCGATCAAGCTTCGAAAGCAAAGGAAAAGGCTGACGGGTGGAGTGGAAAGCAATTGTCAATGTTTTCTAGAGCCACTGTCTGCAACCTCTTTTTAGTATCTAAGATATGGTACGTTATGAATGTGTTGTGTGCTGCGAGGGTAAGCGTACAAAAAATTCACCGAGTTTTCGCTACATTTATTTGGGCGTCTACCTGGGAGAGGATGAGTCGAACGAACTTGTTCCTCCCTGTCAAGAAAGGTGGGCTTGGTCTAGCTCATTTGTTTCTGCGACAAGTCGTGTCACGTTTTGTGTTTTTACGGGATCAAAACGATCCGTTTCTCCGAACAGTGATACAGGTACGGCTGTGTAGAAAAATTCCAGGATTCATTGTTTCGACTGTTCACAACATGCCAGGAGCTGTGACTGGTTACCTGCGTGAAGTGGTATGGTCATATAGGATGTTGAATGTACGTTTTTCACAGCTATACCTGTCAACCGTTACAAGGAAAAAGTTATACAGAGATCTCGTGGACACGATGTTCCCTGCACCTTTGTACCGTCTTCCACACCGTGGAGGCCCAGGACAAGATGTCTTAAAGAGAGTAAAAAAAATGCCAATACGGCCGTCGGCTAAATCTTTCTTCTTCAAATTACACACAAACACACTTCCCGTTAAGACCTGGCTTCATGAAAATGGTATATTCATCCCCTGGACCACCGACTGCTTATTATGCAAAAAACCGGAAACAATAGAACATGCATTCCTAGACTGCTGGGACGCCATCTTTCACTGGGATGTTCTGCAGAGAACATTGAAAAAACACTTACCCTTAGACCCATATGGAATACGCTTCTTACCGATTGATAACACTGAGGATGTCCCGTATGACCTTATTATGGTCCTGAGCCTCCACGCAATGTGGAAAACTAGACTGCAATTCCAAAACGGAGACATTGTTGCTCGACCGACTCGGGAAAATTTCATTGAGAGTGTTGCGTGTGTGAGAGATGGTTTCAAAGCGCTGCCTGATCCACCGCAATGGATGTCTGTATTTGATGAATTAGCGATGTTAAAACGATTTTAGTACCGTGTTGACCGAAGTGTGGCTCACATGTTTTATCCTTTGTAAACCATGATTTAGAACGTCGAAGTCGGCAATAAAGAAAAAAAAAAAAAAAGCGGCGTGGTGCAGTGGTAAGAAACCTGCCTCGGAATCGTGAGGTTCGCAGTTCAAATCCTGTGCGGGAGCTTTCTTTTCTACTTTTATTTTATTAATAATTTTTCTTATCCTTTAAAGAGGTCTCTGTCAATTTTTAATTAAATATTGATCAGGAGCTACGGAATTTTCGACTACAAGACGTCACACTACAGAGAACAGAACGACAGTCACAACCTCCCAAAATACGACAGACTGAAAATTTCCTATTGTGTTATTCAAGTGGGTGAGACGTCTATACGGCGTATACGCACAGTGCCGTCCTCTTTATTAAAAGCAACGTTGCTGAAACACGTCGTGCAAGACGCTGTACGACTCGCATAACATCGAAATACAACGCCGTCACCATCCATGAGATCACCGAAAGCACGGTCGCTTTCGGTGGCGGCCTACAGATGGCAGCACAGGTAGCACCGGTAAAGTTACAGGTGATATTATTTTGCCGTCTTCAGCCTTAGCTACATGTGAGTGCGCGCTGCATTGACGCCGTCCGATGCAGTTGTTTAATCGTGTGTACGCTGTGCCGAGAGTAATTGTGGTGCATTTTGTATTCATTGAGAATCACAAAACCCCTGGGACCACGTAATGTAGCCCGCAGTATCCTTCGTGTGGTACGCCGATGTCGAAGGTACGACCCTTCGCCACTTTCTTTGTTCCGGGCTCACGAAAAGGATCTCCTCCTCTGGCACTCTCGCATCGTATCACACTGTACGGAAGAATTTGGTGAAAATTGTGCTCTTACGTCCTGTAGTTGATCCGCAATTCAACAGTGTGCGCGCCGGAAAGACCGTTGGTGCAGTCGATGCCGCGGCACCTGTGACGCTAAAAGGAGCGTTTTACGAGTACGCCTAGAAAGGTAAGTCCGGCGCTTGCGCGCATTCTTCCTGTCTATGGTTCGTGAAGTGTGCGTTGTTGTACGTATCGCAAGATCCGTACAACAACCGGATCCGGATTTGTAAAGCAGCAAGAATTATAAATGTGCTTTTCAAATGGCTGTTCTTCATGTCGCAGTGCACATTTAGCAAAAAAGTTCCATGGAAATTGCCCTAAAATGTATTCATGTTACCAACAGCTCTATCTGTGGTTTATTTACTTTCACCTATGAAGCACGCTAGCGCGGGTGGTTCTTTGATCTAAATGGGCACAAAAATTCAAGCAAAGAAAGTTACTGTTTGTGTACATAATTTTTCATTGAGAAATGGTATAGGCATTTCTACAAGTAGTACGTCGATGTGTCGTCTTCACAGCTACCAGCTGCGCGAGATAGCACCCGATTTCTTCGTCGACGCATGGCCAGATTTTCAGCTTGTATGGAAATTCTTCTGTTTATATAGTGTCGTCAGATGACGTGTATTAGTGTCCTGTGTGTTTTCGTGTACTTGTAAAAGGTTCCGATCTTGCAGAGAAGCCGAAATTACAAAAGCAATGTTTCTTTTGAATCGAAAAATCTTTCTCTTTTCTGTATTGTCTCTCCAGAAAAAGAGGTGGTCTGTTGTAATTTTGAGCGCATCGTCCTTTGGGAGCAGTGCTTTGTTGCGCCGCATAAACAAATTAGGTTTTGGAACGCTTTTCATGTCCTAAGGAATTTTTTGACAGTACAATTCACATTTCACGTTATACAGCTGTACGTTTGTGTGAACCTTTTCATAGTAGATTCATGTTTGCTACAGTTCGATTTACGTGTTATTTAACCGCCTGTGATGTTACGGTCAGATATTTGCACAACCAGTTGCAGCTTCATGTAACTGGTTGTATGAGACTTTTTTTCAATATATGACCTGATCTTTTTATATCACAAGTTTGCAGTTTCATCAGGGATTACAATAAATTAAGCATTTATTATTGTTTAGGGATGGCAAGATTTTGTGAACCAGAGGCACCTCCACATGCACCTGCGGCACTTCTGCAGCGTCAACAGCACGGCAAAGTACCTGATGTGCATGCTGTGACAAGGTGTGTGCAAAGCAGTTGCTGCCACTTACACGAGCTGCAGATTTTGTTGGTATCATCCATGTGTGGAAACCCTCCTGAATTTTTCGTGGGTTTAGAAATGTGGGCTCATTTTACAATTTTATGAATGTCACTTTAGAAAGACAATGAAGTTGTGTTGGTTAAGATGTTTTAAAGCTGTTGAGACATTAAGGGCATGACATTGTTAAACTGCATGTAAAAATTAATTGTAATGGTACTTGTACTGGTTTATTATTAGCGATGCAATATCTCTAACGAGAACATCAGAGGGGCACTTGCTTTAAGGAAGTTTGGTCAGATAAATTCATGAAGCAGCGTAAAGCTGCAGCAGCAAACACGCTGAAAAAGCTCTGTAATCTAAAAAAAAAACAAAGTTGTCAGTTACTGGTTTCAAGTTGGCTGCTGCTTTTTGTGCTGCACTACAAGTTAAATAATGGCTGATAATGTGTGTGTGACGTAATAGTTCTGCGCAAACACACGAGGTGGAGAGAAGTAATTATTGAAGGGAAAATCAGACATCCGCCCGCTCGTAGCATTTGCTACAAAGGAAAGCCGCACAGTTGAAGCAAAAATTCGTCCTGGTCCGGGACTCGAACCCGGGACTACCACCTTTCCGAGGCAGCCACTCTACCATCTGAGATAACCAGGTGGCTAGCACATGGCAGGGCGAAGTCGAATTAGTTGACAACACGAAGCAAAGGCAAGGGTTTGACGTAATATTTTTCCCCTTTATTAATTACCTCTCTACACCTTGCGCGTTTCCGCAGAACTATTACGTCAGACCCTTGCCTTTGCTTCATGTTGTCGACAAATTCGAATTCGCCCGGCCATCTGCTAGACGCCTGGTTATCTTAGATTGTAAAGCGGCTGTCCCGGAAAGACGGTGGTCCCGGACCTGGACGGTTTCTTTTTTTCAACTGTGAGGCTTTCCTTTCGAGGAATCCGTACGGGTTTCTTTTGTAGCAATTGCTGCGAGTGGGTGGATTTGCGATTTTCCCTTTATTAATATTGTGTGTGTGTATGTAACAATGCGGGCCCTGAGAGCAAGCTTTAAAATAATGTGTGCTATGTCCCCAACAAAGAATTTAGTGTCTGCAGCATTTTTACAAAATATGATGTTCACAGGTTGGCAGGTATGACATAATGTACAACGATAATGTACAACACTTTTGCTGTAGATGCCATATTCATAACGTCCATTTTCTGTCTACTTGAATCGTATATTTAGAATTTGGCCCACCTTCAGTTTGATCAAGTTACATAGGTAGCCCCCTCTGAGGTAAATATAATTAGGGGCTATTGTAGATAAGCATGATATACCTACTCACTGTATTGTGACATATATTTTTAGGGACTGTGTTGTGAGGCATGCATTTCCTTTTACCTGTATGTCTTGCTGCAGGTTGCCCGACAAAAGCATAAATGCTCTGCCCACCTTTATTATTGTGCTTTCATGTAGACTTCTAACATCTGTGCCCACATAGACTCCATTGTCGCGCATGGTTCTGCTCGTGAGGAGGGTTGTGTTTCCCTCTCCCTTTGTGAAGGCGAGGCTGGTTAAAAGGCCAGCACAGCCACGCCGGAGTGGCTTGTTGTATCAACCGGCAGCAGCTATGCCGGAATAAAGTAACGTCGTTCTTCGTTCGGCGTAGTGTTCCTGTCTCGGCTCGGAGCCCTGCTCGGCCAAAACGTAACACCATGTTCTTAATTACATTTTTCTAAGTATTCACTGTTGTGCATTACATTATTGTGTTACATTACTGTGCATTACATGTTTTTCTGTTTTATTTTGGAGGGGGGTATTCATTTCTATAATAGTACAGAGAATAGGACTTCAAGACAAAAAGCCACGAAAGGTGGCTTAAAAGTGTATGATGCTTGGAATTCTACATTCCATCCCCTAAAGCGCTAAACATTCCTAATTGTCTTTTTTATAAGCTAGCTGCCAGATACATAGTCTCATTATGAGAGTATGTTATTTTTTTTTCTTTGGTCTGACTTGTTTTGTTGAATGTTCTCCTTGTTAGTTGAGAACTTGTTTTCTTGCCACCTCATGCAATACTCCAACTGGAGCCTATGAGCTATGTGTATAATAAATAAGTAAATTCCTAAAGCATGCAACAAACCATGCAGCATAGCATTTAAATGTAGCCAGTTTATAATGCTTCTTGAGTGCAGCGCAGCATGGAGCTTGAGGCTGATCTCTTCAGATGTAAAAAAAATGGCAGGTTATGAAAATGTGGTCCTACAAACTGCTGGTTACGCATGTCAGTCAGCCTGTTGCAGTGGTCACAAGTGAGAATGTAACCAAAAGCTGGGCGTGCTCGGCCATTTTACATATGGCACAGGATAAAGCTTCACCTCTGCTATTGCTTCTCTTATAATAATGGCCTCCGAGTATACATGCCGAGTTATGCTTCTGGGGACACTTATTAGTTAACCTTATCAGGTAATACCATTAGCCTTATGGGTGCTATAATGTTGCAGTGCCTGCAGGATGGCCAGCATTACAATACACATTAAAATTATTGTACAAGTCATGCAATGGTATCGGGATTGGCCCACCAAGTGACACCCTTTAATTACACTATACCTGGGATCAGCCCAGCTCAGTCAGGGAGACATCCATGCATAAGGGGAGGGGTATAGCAAACAGAGGGCGTTCGATTAATCTTTCTCACATAGATAGCTCATACATATCTTTCTTAAATTGGATGCTTTGTTGCTCAAAGTGAAGTTACTTATGTGCATAATGTCAGCATTTCGATCCTATTTATGCCTAACGAAAGTTGCTTTGTTCAGCGTCACTTTTTATATTGTTTCGCTTGTGATTCTAAGCTCACTTGTTTTATAGCTGCTATAGGTATGGCTGGACCTGGAGAAGGAGTGTAAGCAGACCATGCTATGTTGCTGATCTGCGCTGATCTCCACATCCAAGTTGGTCCTGCGACAGTTGGGCGCCATTGTGCCTTGCTTCATTGACAAGGTGATATAATATGGTGAGCTTGTACTTTAATATCGGTATTGAAAATTATGTTAAGGAAAAAAGACAAGGATTGGTCTTTATGATAGATACACTCATGTTCTTTCCTTAAGGTGTTCTTTTGACACTGTTCTGCATGGACATATTTTTAGAGAATTATAACAGTCCTTTATTGCTAAGTGCCATGGCGCTAGTTTATGCGTTAAACTAGCGCTCTTTCACTAAAAAAAGCCGTATTTAGCACACAATTCACAAGGAAAGAAAGGAGGCAACAGGACAGGGTGCTACTAACAGTTCAGTATTATAGCTCGCACAGTAATATTGTGCAAAAGGTGAAAAGGGGGAGAATAGATCTGAATACATATTGTTTGCACAGAAACGAAAAGGACGCATCACATGGTGAGTGTGACACTTGTTTTACAATGATAAGAAGCAGTCTCACTGTCTAATAATTCTCTGCATGGGGAGCTAGTGCTAGGTTCCTCGTCATACATATAAGAAAAGCCTCAGATATCTCTCCAGCGCTTTTGTCTTTATATTTTGTCACGATCAAGCAGCTTTCAAACATAGGTGCATGTGCACCGAGAGTAGTGCACTACCACTGCTAACTGACCCACGCATCAAGTTTGCTTGGTCACGCTGCCAGTCATTTATACATTGGCCGGTTTATGCGATGCAGCCTCTACTGCACGAAATGGTATGTGATAGACACTGCACCTGTGTACTGTACGTGCTTTCTTACATGATTTTTTTCAGAGATAGTGATGCAGGCCTTTTCATTATTTACATGCCTACACAACAAACCAAGCATTATCTGTGCTTAGAAAGAATTGTAGGAAAATCCAGCATGAGGCAACTGTTCTCAGCACGAAACAAACTTGATTCGTTGGTTTTCGTTCATTATTGCGATCACACTAAGGCAGACAAGCTTGTAGGCTGTGCTTCTGCAGTTTGTACAGCACACTGACAGCACTGGTGTGGGCCTCATCTGTGGGCTGACTGATGGCACCTTCTACGGCGCAGACCACTTGTGTTGGGCGAGGCACCAATGTTGACGTTTGTTCCCTTGTGCAAAACAGCAGTCCTAGGTTTAGAGTAGCTGTAGGAAGACAAGGTAAACATAACTTCCATGGCTTGAGTGGGCGCATTTCTCTTGGGGCATCTAGCTTTTTTTCTTGCAACTGTGCAGAGGTGCTTCCCTAGAGTCGGTGTGAAAATGGCATAGAGCTGTGCATTCGGGAACTCCTGAACAATGATCTGCTGTAGTTAGGGCTTTGCGAAAATGCACTGTCTACCAATTGGTAGAAGGTGCATTATTCAGCCACTGATTTCCTGTTGGCATGCTTGCACTCGTGCTGTCAGTAATTTCTTGGCTTGCCAAATTATCTTGAGGCCCCACGCTGAAGTTGCTACCGATGTCTTCATGTGCAGACTTTTCAGGATGAGGTTTTTTGCTTTGCAAATGTTGTTGAAAAGTAGGTGGTGCTTACAGGTAGCTATTCTAGATATTAGTGGAATGAATTGGCCCATCTTGCTTCATCAAACATCGTCACGCCGACATCAGTTGCACAAACAAAAAACCTGGCCTACTCGCAGCGTCGTGCACGAAGAAACAAACAAATCAGCTGCTGGATTGTCTTGACATGGCATACTAAGCTGGGACCGGAACTGCTGTAGCTACAAACCAGGCAGAGACGATGATGATGAGCAGGGATTTGCAGTAGCGCCACTTTGTGGGGCAGCAAGGAGGCTCCGTTCAAAACAAAAATGGCGTTCAGCAAGTAGAACCATGCAACGGTCAGATTCGGTGCATGGTGCTCTCGATCAAGTTGGCTCAAGGATTGTCCGAAAAATCAGATGAGAGGTTGCAAGGCGTCCGAATTTTGGGAAGTTTATACATTATGGTCCATGGGGAGAATGGCGGTGCCGTGAAGCAGACCGAGTAATCATGTCCGGAAAATCAGTCGGCGACTGTACCTATACCTATGTGTCTATGTATACCTAGTTGCAACAGTGTTTGCTATGATCTGTGCCAGAATTGCTGTTGCCCGTAGATGCCCAACATGTCGGGTGTCAAATTGTAAAATACCTTGCAAAAGTGATCTACGGAAAAATACCGCTTCTGCTATATTTCGCTATTGCAAGAAATTTAGCGGCTGCTGGCACCTACCTTAAAAGGCTTTATATGATCTTCGCATGGCCAGGGCATTGTACTTTTGTGAGTTTGCTTATGTCGAAATTTATCCCGGTTTTTATAACTTGAAGTTGGTGGGATCCCTAGTCTCCTTTAACGTGTACCCAATAGACCTTACATAGGGGTTTTGGCATTTCCCTGCCATCTAAATGCAGCCATTGTGGCCGGGATTCAATCCCATGCCCTCTGCCTGAGCAGCGCAATGTCAAAGCCAGTACACTACGGTATTTTGCTGGCAGAAGGGTTTAGTTTCTGAATAATTTATTATCTCAACCAGTCGGTGTTGTTTTTAAAGGTATTTCATGTTTGTATTCTGTTGCTTCAATACTAGTAATTATTGTTAATCAAACGATGTGTCCTTCTTTTTCCTATAAGACTTGCTTCAATCGCCTGCTAATTATGACAACTTATTCTCCCACAGTAATCCATGTTCCCTTGAAACATAGGCAGTGCATGAAACCACATATTTTTCAATAAGATTCATTCATGATCTTCTATGACCGGAATGCTGAACCTTTCTTATCTGTGAGAACATAGGCAAATTTGCCTATGTGTTAACCTGTTGCATGAGTCAAGATAAATTATTGGCTTTACTTTTTCAGGTGCCCTGCTCGCTCTCACCCAAGCAACCCACTCCAGCGGTCTTCTCTCGGCAGACTGGATGCATCAAAATACCGTTAGAAGGTCCAATAAACAGTGCTTGGGACATTTATGACATGCTTTTATTTAAGCCGGAGGACTTCGGGCTTAATGAAAGCTCAAGTACCTACGTAAAGTATACTTGTCTTTTTCACTTACAAGTACATGCCAATACTTTGCCTGACATTTTTCACCCCAAAATTACCCTTTACTGTGGATTTGTGAACAAACCATTAGAGCAAAAAGCACAGCATTAAGACGAGTACAAGTAATCGAACATATACTAAACTTGCAAGAATTACATTTGCATACTTGTAGTAAATATGAAAATGAGGTACAATATTCTTCAGGGTGCATTTTCTTGTAGGTCATACATAGAGAACGTACTCGTGGGTCATACAAAACTTGTTCGTGATGTATCACATCAGTGTTGGTAGTGCTAATCAATTTATGCCGAAAATTGTGTTCATCTTCGTATCAAGCAATGCACCAGGCAAACCTACATATGAAAGTGGCATTCTTGTTGCGAACCTAACGCAGATCTACTTCTCTTCAATGCTGATCGCAAATACACAAGTGTACAAAATAAGTGTAAAGAGTAAATTATATTAAGCAACATCAATCCATTCTGAAAGGACCTGGTATGAATGTAGCAAAAAATAGGTCTGAACAGGGGCAAACAGGTCTGGGTTAGATAGGACGGGATTAAACGGGTCAGGATTAAACAGGATTTAAACGGGTCAGGTTTAAACGGGAATAAACGGGATTTAAACATGTCAGGACTGAACAGGATCAAACGGGGTCCCGTTCCATAAACCTATTTGAGGAAACCCGTTTGAAAACAAATAAGATTTTCTAGTAGGGTTGTTACTAATACTTGACTATTATCAGAAAGCGAATATACCCTGCAATATCTTCAAGAGCTTTACATGCAAGAGAAGTGCATATCTTTGCTGCTCTCACTTGCACCATCAATTGGAAGATGCAGCCACTAAAGACCTGATACCGCTCCGCGAAGTATTGTTTTACTTTTCAGTTTTCTAAATCAACGACGCTCTCCCGCGATTATGCTTTTTAAGGTCTGAATGATGGCAAGCTTTGTTGTCCACAAAAAGCATACTCGATTCTCGCTTTTCCAGCGGTGAATAAATCTCGGAAGGCCGTAATAAAACTAAACTGCGTTACAGGGCTGACTGGCCGCATGAATTAGAAATGGCAGCCCCTCATTTGAACGCACGATATTTCTCTCCGCATTGCATTCTTTCTTTTGCGGTATTGTTAATAAAGAAGCCTCTCCCATGATTATGATTTTTAAGTATCCTCTATTGTAAAAACATGTGTCCCCCACGTAAACTAGATTATCGCTTTTGAAGAAGAGAATGAATCTCCGAATGTCGAAATGCACGTTCATTATAGGAAAAGTAAATAGAGTTGAAGGTATGACTAGCAACATGAATTAAAAGTGGCAGCCCCTGCTTTGCACATCTCACATGTCTCTCCGCATTGCACTTGATGTTTTGCGATTTTTTAAATAAACAGTCTACCACTATTATGCTTTTTAAGACTCCTCTATTGTAGGAAGATGTGTTCCCCACGTAAATCATACTCTATTCTCGCAATTCAAAATGCGAATGAATATCGGAATATCGTAATGAGTGTGGATTATAAAAGAAGTAAATAGCACTAGAGCTCTCACTAGCACCTTGAATTAGAAGTGGCAGCCCTTGCTTTGAACCCCTGGTATGCCGCTCCACGTTGTATAGTGTGTTTTGCGATTTTCTAAAAACAAGTTGCAGTTCCGTCACAAAAGCGAAGCACCGAATGGGATATCAAATTAATAGATAGCCGCACGAAGTAAGGATGGTAGTTTTATCGGCCGTGTAAACCTTCAAACATTTGGTTATAACTAAATTAACATTGATATAAAGAATGTGTAAGCCTCAGTCACGAGGACGTAGAATGAAACACATACTACCAGACAGCGCTGTCTTTGCGTGTGTGCTTCTTTCTACGTCAATGTTCAGTCGCACTTACCAATTCTCTCATAAATCCAAACCAACTATCCCGTCAACGTGTTTTAACTGAGTTAATCAGCATGGTATTACGCGCGCACAGATAAACATGAACACATCTCGCTCACTCACAGCGGAAACTGGCTGTGAAAACGCTGGAGTAAGAACTGGCAGCCGCAGCCGCGAGCCAATTGATTTCCGCTAATCTGTCGCTTCAATGTCACCCTAGCGTCGAAAAGCGCATGTATAAGCTACCAGCACTACGCGCACTCTGCAAATATTGTGCATCGCTTCGAGGATTATGCCCGCGCGGGCGCGCACTTTGGCCGAGTCGCAGATTGCTTTCAGGGCCCACGAGTGCCGGCAACGAGTTCCTACACCGTCCGCAAATGGCATTAACTACGGCATCCGCGATTCTTGCGGCCAACGCCGTAGTCGTGTGTGTGTGTGTGTGTGTGTGTGTGAGGAGAGAGAAAATGAAGAGGAGAGGCAGGGAGGTTAACCAGATATGAGTCTCCGGTTTGGCACCCTACACTGGGGATGGCGGATAAGGGTTAGATATATGACACAGAAGATAACGCTAAAAGATGAAAAAAGAAGCACGCACGCATGGAGGCTCACACACAAAAGGCGTTCCAGTTAAAGGCATTCGCAAATGCCGGTAGGTCGTAGAAAGCGCAATAGCGCTTGCACGGCCTTCTTCTGTGAGGTTAGCTCCCTTGGATGTTGTAGAATTCTTTTTTCGGATAGCGGTTGGTCATCCAGTTGGTCAAATTTGTGGCGAAGGCATTCCCTCTGTGAACCGTACTGCGGGTAGGCGCACAAAATCTGGCCAATTGATTCTTTATGGCTGCAGTGGTCACAGGTTGGGCTGTCGGTCATCCCTGTGCGGAACGCATAGGCTTTGGTAAAGGCAATGACCAACCACAGTCGATGCAAACGCGTGGCGTATCCGCGGCGAAGCTGTGATGGCGCTCGAAGACTTAATGTAGGATCAAGTGACTACAGTCGCGTATTTCTTAAAGGGGGTCATTCCCTTGTGACATGGTGTACTGCCGAGCAAGCAGGCGGAGCTTCCGTGCTGGGTCAGTTCTGGAAAGTGGAATTGGTACGTGGTGCTCCTAAGTATGGGCTGAACGCGCAGTTTTATCGGCCTGTTTATTGCCGATAATTCAGCAGTGACTTGGAAGCCACTGGAATGTTAGTTTATTGCCTGCATCAGTTATATGATGTAACGTCTCTGTAATGTGAAATATTAGCTTTTCATGCGGTCCGTGTCGTAAAGGTGACAGTAGAGACTACAGTGCCACCTTAGAATCACAGAATATCGTCAAATTGTGTGGCTCATCATTACCGATGCAGTGAAGGGCACTAAAGATCACCGCTTGCTCTGCTGCCGTCGACGTTGTCGCGTGATTTGCCCTAAATTTGATTGTTGTGACTGTCGTTGGCATCACGATTGCCGCCGCGGAGCTGTTTGGCAAGACAGATCCATCAATCTAGATATGTGTTGAATCACGGTAGTTCTCGTACCGAAATAGTAGCATGAGCTGTTTAAGGGCTGGTGATCATAGATCAGTTTTTATCGTATAGTGAGATATATTTTTGGTTTAGCGAGGCACCATGGAGGAACCGAAGGTCTCGCAGCCGGAGTTACACAAGGTGGGAATGATTCAGCATGTGCGGTAATTGTTTGGCTGAAAGATGTGCGAGTTCTGTCCGCTGGTAGAAAGCTTAAGTGGTGACGAGGAGTCCTGGTTAGATGCCTTATATGGGTCCTGAGCACTTCAATTTCACTGTGGGTTTTCACAAAGTGGTCTCTAGCCATTGCTATCGTAGCCGCTGCTGATGCGCTCTGAGGCAGGCCTCAGAGCACATCAAAAGCAAGCTGTCTAGGCCTATCTAGGCCTAGGCAGGCCCAGACAGGCCTAGACATCTTGCACACATTTTATTGTACGTAGATTAGTTTTACCTGTATTGGTTATTGCTGGCAAGCTGTATCCCAGAAAGCCCAGAAAAAGCACCCTGTACAGTTGTAACATGGCACTAGTCGACATTCCCCAAGTCTTGCCAGTGAAAAACTTGAACAGGTGGCAGATGCCTGTCAACCGTGTTTTCACACATGATACGCGAGGGCTCTATGATAAGTCCCTGTGGATTATGACACCTAGAAACTTGTGCGATCGGACATGTGGTGTTATTTGTCTATTTATCATTACGCCGTAGTTTGTCATGGCTTGGCGCCTAAATGGCACTAGTGCGGATTTCTCGGAGGAAATTTGTAGGCCTCGATTACGGAGGTAGATAGCGGTTTGGCTGGCGGCTCCCTGAATTCTCACTCGCAACTGTAGGTGTGTTACTGCAGACTCCCATATGCAGATGTCATCCGCGTACATTGATAACCTGACTATATTTGTCAGGTGCTCAAAGCGAGCATTTAGTTTTAGATTAAATAAAACAGGGCTAAGTAAACAGCCTTGGGGGACGCCGCGGCAGCTGTAATGTAGAGAAGTATGACCTTCCTCGGTGCTTACAAAAAACGATTGCGTGGAGAGATAGCTCTGTATCCATTGAAGCATCCGAACATCCACTCCTCCGTCTGTGAGAGCAGAAAGGATGGCTTCATGTGTAACATTGTCATACGCCCCTTTGAAGTCGATGAACCAAGAATCACAGAGACGCTTACGGCATTTCTCATGCTGAATTTAGGTGACCAGGTCGATGATGTTATCGATCAATGATCGACCACGTCGGAAGCCCGCCATGGCATCCGGGTTAGGGTTGTGGTACACCAAGAACCACTCCAGGCGTCCTAGGACCATCCTCTTTACTACTTTGCGCACACAGCTTGCCAAAACGATCGGGCAATATGACGAGAGTTCCAACGGCGACTTGCCCGGCTTCAGCAGTGGAACAAGGCGAATTGTCTTCCAGCTTGTTGGTAGCGCACCATCACTCCAAAATTCACTGTACAGCTCAAGGAGAGCACCTCTCACTCGCTCACCCAGATGGCACAGAGCTCGGTAGGAAATTCCATCAGGTCCTGGCGCTGATTCAGGGCCACGCAACGCTAATGCTGCCTTGAGTTCATGGACTAAGAATGGTAGATCCATGCGGTGATCACCTGGTGGCAGATTTGAAGGCGTTGGAATGTTGGGAGGTGTGAGTTGGCCGGATAATCTGGCGCAGAAATCCTCTTACACGTCATTCTCCGGTCTCTTTTGACAGAGGGCAAGATCCTTCAATGAGAACCGCTGTACGCGGAGTGTCTGGAGACCGCGCACCGTTCACCATAGTTGGGATGAAGGCTTGCGTGGATCTAGTGACTCACAGAAGGCAGTCCAACGTTGCGATTCGAGCTTGTCTCAGCGGCGCTGGATCTTCTTTTGCGTGCGTCTGGCGGTTCGTAGATCGTCCATTGTCTTCATACGTCGGTATCTTCGTTCTGCACGTCGTCGGATTGCTCGAAGTCAGGCTTCAGGTCCTTGGCGCCCCCTTTCTTGTGGATTAGGATTATGTTGGCGTTCTTCCAAGATTGCGGTACGCTCGAGGTCATGAGTTATGGCATATAGAGGGTGGCTAGTTTTTCTGGTACAATCTGCCCACCATCCTTCAACAAATCCGCTGTTATCTGATCCTCCCCAGCTGCCTTCCCCCTTTGCATAGGTCACAAGGCTTTCTTTACTTCTTCCGGCGTTACTTGTGGGATTTCAAATTCCTCTAGACGTTTCTCTCTCCCATTATCGCAGGCGGTGCCACTGGGACAGTATAAATGTCTATAGAGCACCTCAGCCACTAGAGCTATCTCCTCCATATTTGTAATGATATTGCCGGCTTTGTCCCTTAACGCATACATCATATCTTTGCCTATTCCTAGTTTCTTCTACACTGTTTTTAGGCTTCCTCCGTTCTTGAGAGCATGTTCAATTCTATCCATATTACATTTCCTTATATCAGCTGTCTTACGCTTGTTCAGTAACTTGGAATGTTCTTCCAGTTCTATTCTAGCTGTAGGGTTAGAGGCTTTTATACATTGGCGTTTCTGAATCAGATCCTTCGTCTCTTGCGATGGATTACTCCTATCCTGCCTAACGAAGTTACTACGGATTTCTATTGCACACTCCTTAATGATGCCCATAAGAGTGTCGTTCATTGCTTCAACACTAAGGCCCTCTTCCTGAATTAAAGCCGGGTACGTGTTCTGTACCTTGATCCGCAATTCCTCTATTTTCCCTCTTGCCGCTAACTAATTCTTTGGCTTTAAAATATACGACATTAAAAGATGTAACGAAGAATGGAATCCCGGATTGGACAAATCTGTTAAGTGTAATCGAGAGTATCGTCAAGTTGGTAAGCTTGTTTCGTAGAAAATAAATACTACATAGCTTAAAAAAATATGCACTTACTTCTGGGGACCCATTCGTATAATCCTTCCTGAGTGCAGTGTAGCATCAAGCCTCATGCTGATCTCTCTAGATGTCATAAAATTTCAGGTTCTGATAACGTGGTTCCACAAACGTTTGTTTATGCATATCCGTCAGCCTAGTGTAGTGCTCGCTAGTGAGTAACCGAAAGCTGGGAATGCTCGGCCCTTTGGCATATGTCGCAGGATGAAGCTTCAACTCTAGTATTGCTTCTTTTATAGCAGGAGCACCCCTCCCTTTCTCCTTCCCTTATTATTCTAGCAACTTGCTAATATGCACCGCTTCTGGAGACTTTGTTTTGCGTTGACTGCTGAACTTGGCAGACATATGCCTCAATAGATAGTGGCACCCTTGATGCCGCGCCGTGCTTTGCATGCATCTTTATATGGCCGATGTAAAATACGCAGTTGTCTGTGACATTCCTAGGGAATCAAGGTTTTGTGTAGTGTATTAGGCAGCACTACCCGAGTTGAACTCTATACCCGCAAAAAATAAAATGTGTTTAATGCAGTGAGGATATTCAATGCTTTATTTCCCTTAATCTTTAGGAAGTGGGCTAGGAAGTTTAGTTTGGTGTCAAAGGTTACTCCTAAAAACTTATGGTTTTGTTTCACCGGCAGCATGACGTCATTCAATTTTAGGGCTGGATCGCTGTGTAGCCCTCGTTTTTGAGAGAACAAAACAGTAGCTGTTTTGTGTGTTGGGAAACGGAAGCCATTTTTGTTAGCCCATTGTGTAAGTTTATTTATTGTGAGTTGAAGCTGCCTTTCACAGGTTAGCAAATTTGAGGCCCGGCAAGCCACTCGGAGATCATCTGCGTATAAAGAGTGCATAAGAGACGACGGTATGATCCTATTACCTGAGTTCATTTTTACTACAAAAAGTGTCGTGCTGAAAACACAGCCCTGTGGAACACCATTTTCCTGTTTAAATGTATGAGATAGTACTGAGCCCAGACGTACCTGAAATGTTCTATTAGGCATAAAGTCAGCTTGCTAGTTTAGCATTTTACCCCGAATGCCGAGGTCAGCCAGGTCTCTTAAAATTTCATATCTCCATGTGGTATCATAGGCTTTTTCCAAATCGAAGAAAAGTGCAACACAGTGTTGTTTGTGTAAAAATGCACATCCAATGTCATATTCTAGACGGATAAGATGGTGAGTGGTTGGACAACCCTTGTTATATCCACAATGATGGGGGTCAATAAGGTAACTTGATTCTAAAATAAATGAGAGTCTTATATTGATGATGTTTTCATATGATTTTGCCAAACAGCTTGTGAGGGCAATAGGTCTGTAGCTGCTTCCGGATGTTGGGTATTTATCGGATTTTAGAAATGGAACTGCTATCGGGCGGGGGGGGGGGGGCTTTTTTCCACTCTTCGGGCATTATACCAGACTTCCAGATTATGCTGAAAATTTTAAGGAGTGCACATACAGATGCCTGGGATAGATGAGCCAGCATGGCGTAGTGAATACGGATAATGGCCTGGCGCTGTGTTTTTGCCTGCAGAAAGGACTCTGTTTATTTGTTGTTCTGTGAGAGGCGAATTGTAGGGTTCATTTGACGCGCCAGTAGTGGGCAGCTTTTGTTTTTCAGCAGACTGTTTGTATTGTGAAAATTCCTTTGTATACTTCCCTGAACTGGATATATCGCGGAAATGTTCTCCAAGTATACCTGCCTGGTCTTGTATTGTTGTTTGTGTGCCTGGATGGTATTGTGTAAGATGAGTACTGTCCTCTAAATTTCCTCACCTGGTCCCACATTCGTTTCGATGTTACCGTACTATTAATTGATGTATTTTTGCCATGACGATTTTTCGGCATGTCTTCGAATGAATCGTGATTTGGCTTTGGCTCGTTTGAAGTTTACCAGATTGCTATAGGTGGGGTACCTCCGTAGGATTCCCCAGGCCATATTTTGCTCATTTTTAGCGTCGGTACACTCCTTCGTCACCCAGGGGTTTAGCTTTTTGTGCTCTATACCCGATGACAAGAGTATAGCCTTTTATGCCGCACAGATTATAACTTCAGTGATTTCTTTATTAAGCTCATCAATACTTAGCTCTGGTGAAAAGACATCTTCCAGTATCGCGTTCTCCATAAAGACCGGCCAGTCCGCGAGCTGTAATTCATATCGGCGTGGTCTAGTTACTATGGTTTGTGGTGATGATAGGTGTTTGATGAGTGCGGGTAAGTGATCGCTGCGGGCAAGCTTCCCATTTAAAATTGGTAAAAGAGAGGGTGAACAAAAAGCTCAATCTAAACAACTAAATGTGCAGGAAGTCGGTCAGAAGTAAGTTGGCGACCTGAGTTTAAAATACAGATATTATTTGACAGAATACAATATTCAACGAGTTGCCCTCTTTGGTCAGTTTTGACACTGCCCCAAAGAGTACAGTGAACATTAAAACCTGCTAAGACAAATGGCTCCGGTAACTGATCTGTTAGATTTTCTGTCTTTGAGAGTAAAATGTGTGTGGGGTGATATATTGTCACGCGGTGGTGACGTTCAAGAACACAGTAGCAATACTGTGATTAACGAAACGAGAGTTTTATTAGGCGAACCTGTGCCCACAAAAACAGGCTACACTTATAGCACAACGATAGCGGCGAACACGGTCGGCGATAGTCGAAAATCTGATCAGCGGGTCAAGAGCGTCGGCTTTTATACAGCAGTCGTCGAACGTTCCAGACTAATCCTTCGGACCAGCGTGCCTTCCACAAAGTTCAGCACCATTCGCGTCACGTGATGAAATCAGATAACACCAGGTTCGGCGACAACAGACAGCCAGGTAGAAGCATCGATGACTTTCCAGAAACTTCGGATACATGCAGGCGCGTACCGCGCTGTGCGATTACATTTGTTAGGCGGCGAAACGTGGTCGCCCGATCAAGATAAGTACACGTGTCAATACCCCCCTCTTAGAAAGCATCGACCCGATGCTACAAACGAAACTAGTAAAGAAAAACGCCTGTAGCAAAAAAAAACAAGAAAATAAGGAAGTTCGTCAGCGTCCGTAAAAGGGTTTCGGTCGCACCACGTGGACCACTTCAGACCGTGCCCGGCGCCGCTGTGAATGCGAAATTCCGTCTGGAACGACCTCGTAGTCCAGTGCGCCAATACGTCGAATTACCTTTTAGGGTCCGAAATAGCGGCGCAATAGTTTCTCACTCAGTCCTCGTCGGCGTATCCGTGTCCAACCCAAACACAATCGCCGGGCTGGTACTCGACGAAGCGTCGTCGGAGGTTGTAGAGTCGGCTGCCGGTCCTCTGTTGGTTGTTGATCCGTAGGCGGGCGAGCTGTCGGGCTTCTTTGGCGCGTTGAAGATAGCTAGCGACGTGAACATTCTCTTCGTCAGTGACGTGGGTCAGCATGGCGTCGAGCGTTGCCGTCGGGTTCCTGCCGTAAACCAGCTGAAACGGCGTGATCTGTGTTGTTCCTTGCACCGCCGTGTTGTAAGCGAAGGTTACATAAGGCAGGACCGCGTCCCACGCCTTGAGCTCGACGTCGACGTACATTCCTAGAATGTCGGCGAGGGTCTTGTTCAGGCGCTCCGTGAGACCATTCCTCTGCGGATGGTAGGCAGTTGTCCTCCTGTGGCTTGTTTGGCTACTACTATTTCTTTATGTTTAAAAAACGATTGGGAATAATTGATTGAGCTCGACACACGCTCAATGTGCTCCCCAAGTGAATCTGCCTGGTCTTGCAGGGTTTCGCCTTGTGTGTTTACCAAAGGGAGGGAGTATGTTTGTCGCCCTCTTATCCTACTAACCCTGTTCTAGACTTTCACCTCATCTGTATGCGAGTTGATACCCGATAAAAACTTCTGACAACTCTCTCTTCTGGCCTGTCGGCGGGTTCGCCTGCCTTCGGATTTTATTTTTTAAAATTTCATAAGATTCTCCGCAGTGGGGGAGGAGCGTAGCAACCCCCACGCTTTGTTTTGTTTCTTACGAGCGATCCTACAATCGTCGTTCCACCATCGGACACACTGTTTACATGCCAAACCATTTGCTTGTGATATGCATTTAGATGCGGCATCTATTATGAAGGCTGTAAAATACTCCACAGCAGCATGAATTTCTAGCGTGGAGATGTCATGCCATGAGATACTAGTAAGAGTTCAAAATTTCTCCCAATCAGCTGTCTCAATCTTTCACCTAGATGCCTTTGGTGGATATTCGTTTTCTTTAGGTGTTCGTAGCAGTATGGGGAAGTGGTCGCTTCCGTAGGGGTTCTTTGTAACTTCCCTTTCGAGTTCAGGCAGAATAGAAGGAGAAACTATGCTGAGATCTATTGAAGAAAACGTTCTGTTTACAAGAGAGTAACATGTGGGTTCCTCCTTATTCAGAAGACACGCACCAGAAGAAAAGAGGAACTGTTGAACAAGACGACCTCGCGCATCTATACGAGAGTCAACCCACAGGGAGCTGTGCGGGTTGAAATCGCCAAGAACAACATAAGTTTCTGGCAATTCGTCTATAAATGACTGAAATTCATGTTTGTTTAATTTGTAGTGGGGGGGTACGTAAAGCGAGGAAATGGCGACGAGTTTATTTAGAAAAACAGCTCGAACCGCCACTGCATCAAGGGGCGTTTGCAGCTGTAAACGCTGACACGAAATGCTTTTATGAATAAAAATGGCAACACCGCCTGATGATGCGACAGCATCATCGTGATCTCTGCGAAACGTGACATACGGTCGGAGAATGTTTGTGTATTGTGGTTTTAGGTGTTTCCTGTAGACACAGCACTTTGGGATATTATTTTTGGATAAGCTCTTGCACGTCACCAAGGTTCCTAAGAAGACTTCTGATGTTCCATTGCATTATTTGCGAACCTATAGTTGAAGTAAATCGGTGCTGTGTATACAGAAACAGAAGTGATGCATTCGGTTACAAAGCTCTTTCGAGGCCCTGTAACCGGAGTTTTGCCTGTTTTGAAGCGTTCGAGGGAGCCTCGCCTCTCCTTAGGCGCTTGATGCGCCGCGAGGACAGGTGTTGCGTCCATTGCCTCCGCCGAGGCGCCGGACAGGCGCTCTTGCGAGCGAGAAGTTTTTCGGGAGAGTCTCACCTCGGAAGGCAAGACCCCTGCGCCCACCAGCCCGGAGGTTGATGGGGCTCCCTCTGGAATTTGGCTGCGCCGGCCATTGCCAGCGCTGGGAGGGGCCGGGGAGGCTGAGGCAGCCTAGGCTGCGCCTACCTTCGGGACCACTATCGGTGCTGCGAGATCGCTGCGTGTAGCGCAGGTTGCCGCATATAACTCTTGTGGGACCGGCAACCTAAGGGTAGCCTGGCCTGTTTGCTGGTTGGATAGAGTAGGCTTACCTACTTGGACCCTGGGGGTAGGAGCCAAAGGCACCTGCTCCCCGCACGCGGGCAGGGCACTTGGCATTGGCCGCTGCAATGCCGCCCCCCGACGCACCGCATCAGCACAAGGTGTGGTGTGGAAAGGTGATCACCTCTTACGGGCTTCCTTAAACGAAATGTTGTCTTTGACTGTGAGGGTGATAATTTCTTTTTCTTTCTTCCAGTTCGGACAGGAGCGTTTGTAGGCTGGATGGTCACCACTGCAGTTCACACAGTAAGGTGTGCCACTGCATTTGTCGGAGGGGTGGCCCTGGACTCCACACTTTGCACAAGTTGTTTGACCACGGCAGCTCTGCGAGCAATGGCCGAACCTCTGACACTGGTAACGCCGTCTAGGGTAGGGGATATATGGGCGGACAGTTAACCTGATATATCCTGTTTGGATGGTTTCTGGCATAACGCTGGATGCAAATGTTAGGACCAGATGCTTGGTGGGTATTTCCTTGTTGTCTCATCTAAGTATAATTCGTTTTACATTGGTGACATTTTGTTCTTTCCACCCTTCCAGCAGTTCAGCTTCTGTCAAATCTTGGAGGTCTGCCTCTGATACGACTCCACGTGAGCTATTCATTGATCTGTGTGGTGTAACAGACTTCTGTATTGTCAAATGTCACTAGCCTGCCTAGTTTCTCATACTAATTTTTCTGAGGGATCTCAAGAAGAAGGTCTCCACTAGCCATTTGAGTCACTTTATAACCCGACCCTAAGGCTTCGGTGAAAGATTTTGCTACTGTGAATGGTGAAATGAACCTGGCTTATTTTTCAGGGTTCTCACTGTGTACTACGTGGTATTTTGGGTAGGTCTCTTTAGTGCGGGTGAAACATGTGCTCAGGTCTTCGGTGCGCCCCCTCTTCTGAGTGTGACGATCAAGTAGGCGAGGAAATGCGGGTGTTCCCATAGTATTTCAGTTTCTTTTCGGCAGCATTGGCGGCCACCCACCACGGAGCCCAACATGGGGACGCTGCAGGACTTAACGCGTGAGGCAGCAGGCGCCAACCGTGCATTGCCACTATAACCTAATATATTATACCCAAGGCGGGGGCACATACACAAGGTTAACCCTAGCCGCCTAGGAAAATTAGGCAGTGACGGAAGAGAAGAGATGAAAGGACAGTAAAAGAACGGAGATAGGAAAGAAAAAGGTTGTAGAGGTGGACAGGAAAAGGCGACTGCCGAACTCCCCCGGGTGGGTCAGTCCGGGGGTGCCGTCTACGTGAAGCAGAGGCCAAAGAGGTGTGTTGCGTCCGCCGGGGGGCCTTAAAGGCACCCTGAAACGCTTTTGACGATTTTCTACAAACGTACTGAGTCGTTAGAGTAGGTCCTTCTGATCATTAATTGACACATCTAAGTGCTCTACGTAAAGCGTGTAATTTATTATAAGGTTTTAAAAATGCACATCGCTGCCGATCGCAGCGCACTGCTCGGCGGAATTTTAAGCCGCCCCTACCCATATGACCAAAATCACCCATATGACGTCAGTCGGGCGAGCTATCTGATTGGCTGACCAGGGCGCGTGATCGATAATTTTTCCAACGTTGTGGTAAACAAATGATCTTTGTAACACTTGGAATGTTAGTTCATTTGTCTTTATAAAAAGAAGGTAGCATAAAGAGAATGCACAAGAAAAATTTTTCAGTACACTTAAGCACTTCCGGCACACAGCAAGTGTCGTCTGCTTGTGTTACGACGTACTACGTTTTGACGAGAGCTCCCCAGTCACAGTCGGTCTCAGTCTTTTCGTGAGCACTATGATTCGACTTTGTTGCTTTGTGGACTGCAAACATAGCGACTGGCAATATGTCAAGCAGCGACATCGTGTCCCTCTGCAAGGCAGCGTACGAGCGAACTGGCTGCTGCGCATCGGACTGCCGCTATACGATCGGCGCCAGGATTTTCGCGTTTGTGGCCGTCACTTTACACCGAAAGATTACTAACGCAACAGCGTTTCGCGAGTCCCGTATTAGGTCAAACATAAGCGCAAAGGGACAGGGTCTGGCCGTTTGACTGTGCCTTAACGGGATCAGCCGAGATGAGCAGAAGGGCAAATGTGAATGGTCTGCACGGTGCAGCCACCTGGTGGCATAGAGCTCAATCATACACAGTAGCAGCAACGAAGCGTATTCTTCTTTGCTGCTGGTGCGTATTTTTCGCACGACTGTAATCATCAACACGTTGTTTTTATAAATGTTCAAAATGTTTTACGCTTGGTTAGAGCAATATTAGCGCTTTGTTTGGCTGGTTAAGCGCTGCGCCAACAAGTGTCTGGACCGTGCAGACCAATCAGGCCACTCACGCACGTCAGCGCCAAAGTTCCTTCATCAGCTTGAGTTTATGCCTCCAGTCATTTGCCGAAATGACCAGCTTGCCTGTGGTTAACGGAATACCAGACACGTTCGGCGCTACGACAGAATGCTCGCAACGCACGCTGCTTCGATAGAACTCGCTTGGGGTCGACAGCCAAGCGGCTAGCGGAGAGGTTTCGCGCGGGCGGGGGCGGGCTCCGAAACAACCGGAAGTGGACGATGTGACGTCGCATCGTGACGCAGGACCAGTGAAGGCGGAGCTTAGCCCCGCTCGCTTAGCGAACGAGTTGAGGAGGAAAAGCGTGGCTGGGGAGGAGGGTAACTTCTAATCGCTTGTAGGTCCATTAATACGTAACGCTTCACTTAAATTGTGGTGCAAATGTTCTACTTAAGCTGTACCCTACGCGTCTACAAAATTTGTCCGAACCGTTTCAAGGGCCCTTTAACGGTCCGAACACCCGGCATCGGCTCAACCCGCAGGATCCACCTTTCTCCGGACACGGCTAAGCCGCGCATGGCTACACGCGGGAGGGTCCGGCCCTCATGTTCTCGGGTCCGTGCTGTCGCAACACACCAAACGCCTGCTGACGCAGACGCCCCTGGGGTGTCTTCGCAACATACCCCAGGCCCTATTTTGAAGCTTTTTGGTTCCTGTGCACTCAGGAGTCCACCAGGGGAAACTTATTTGCGCACAAGATTGGCTGTTTGAGGTATTGCATTTTCTGCGGCTGAAATTAAAACTGCAGGGAACTTCTCAATAATTAAATTATCATGGAGTTCATTAAAAAAAATTCTTCAAGTTTTGCATGTTTCATAAAAAGCAGCCAGTCGGCAAGATGTATTTTCCAGCGACGTAGCTTAGAGTTTATGGTAGGTAATGTGTATGATAGCATAATAAATGCCGGCAAATGATCACTTCCATATGAAGTGTCCAGGACTTCCCACTTAAAATCGCTAAAGACAGACGGTGAGCAGAAGGCTAAATCTATGCAGCTAAATTTCTGTGTGCTTGGTGAAAAATATTTTGGTGAACCAGAGTTTAAAAGACATATGCTGTTAGACAAAACAAAATCTTTGAGTACTTGCCCTCTTTGGTTTGTTGTATTGCTGCCCCAGTGGGTACAATGGGAATTAAAATCTCCTACTAAAATAAAAGGCTCCGACGTCTGGTGTATGGGCGTCTTGCGCTGCAGTTTGAGGTATAGTAGTGGCGCCTGGTCGCGGCGCGGGAAACGACATCTGGGTCGTACCAGCTTGGGTCGTATTGAGCCCTGGCTGTGGCGAAGCACGTTTCTAGGTCGAGTTTTGCGTCGATTCGCACTTTTTCCGCCTTTTTTCGAGTTCGAAAAGGCTCGCCACTTCGCACAGACCACGCCAACCACGCTGCGAGCTCGCCGCAGCCTATAGCTTAACGAAAACGGACTCTCCGTGAGACTTAATGCTGGAAGCAGAAGGAATCGGCGACACCGAAACGGGGGGACCTAGATCAGCCTCGAAAAAGCGTCACATTCGTTACTTCTGCGTCGTCGGCTGCCATGAACAAGAAGGCCTGAATACCAACATCATATTCTACCGTTTTCCTACAAGGCCTCACGAAGCGGAGCGTCGGGCGCGCTGGTTAGCTGCAGTTCGTCGCGCTGGGTAAGCGAAACTTCGCGCCATGCTGACTTCTTCGCCTGTCCTGAACCTTGCTTATCTGCTATTTAAAATTCACTCTTTTGAACTTACAGACCCGACGGCAGACCGACATAGCAGCAGGCATGGATGGTGATTCACGATTCGAGACCCGGCCACAGCGACAATTAACAATTCGACCCGTGCGAAGTGGTGCGTGCAAATGAGCACAAATGGTCGGGCTGATTCGATGACAATTCACTACCCCACTACGAGCAGCACAGGTTAGAGAGTTAAATGTGATTATCCTTGACTTCAAGCCAGCACATTGAGGCAGCGCAGGAAGGTAGTATTCATTGGAGCACATCGATGCTCAAGCACTGTCATTATAAGCTATATCAAGCGAGCAGCGCACCAGTTCGCGCGATTCGCAAGTACGTTACAGCGAGCTCATAGCATTGCATCAGTTATTTATCAATTGCTAAAGGGACAGATGGCCGCTACTACAGTGCACCAGGCATAACTTCTTGTCTAGCGGCATGCAGTCAACAAATATTGCAGGAGGCCTGCCGTTTCGCGGCATGTCGAAAGACCGCTGCCGTCGCGGCGCGTACGATCGTGCGCTGGAGCAGTTTGCACATCGCGGCATGCTGAAAGACAGCTGCCGTCGCGGCGCGTATCGTCGTGCGCTCGAGCAGTTCCGTAAATATGTCCGCTTATCGCTGCTGTGAATTCATTTATAGCAAGCATTTCCTCGCGTTTGTGCGCCTGAAACTAGCAGCGTGCAAACCTTACCTGAAATTCAACTTCGTACGCGACTTGCTTAACTTGCAATTGACACCGCGCTAAAACATCGACGCTTATTTCTTGAACGGCGTACATGTATTCGGCGTTGCATAAGTTATCGCCTTTACGCAGCGTGCCACCCTTGAAAAATATCTTCGGCGTCCGATTATCGCTGCAAGCCGCAGTACAAAAAAAAAAACGAAAGTGGTGGGTCCATATTGTAAACGTGCCTTCCGAAGCAGACGACGAAGCTTGGTACTACCCAGTTGTGGACAGAGGGCGCTTTTTAGCACCATTTTCGCAGCGCCTCTGGGCAATGCAAGAGCCCGTGTAGATGTTCCAGTTGTCTAGTAGTAATATGAGTATGGGGTGGGATGTAAAGTGAAGAGATGGTGATGGTTTTATATGATGGAACGGTGACGGCGACAGCCTCGAAAGAAGTATTCAGCTGAACATTTCGTGTACGGGCGTCGCCTTTAATGACTATGGCGACTCCTCCCGACAAATGGCTCGAGTGTTCGCGGTCGCTTCGGACAACGGCGAAATCTTTGAGAATGTTACAATTTTTCGGACCAAGATTCGTTTCTTGAAGACACAATACAACTGGCGAAAAAGCGTTGATAATGTCTTTGTCACCTATAGTGTGTAAAAGACCTCTGCAATTCCAATGTACAATGAAAGCCATGGTTGTAAAATGAAAAATGTACTGATGTTTGCGAACTTAAAACTTAAAGGTGGCATGCGATATGGGACAGTAAACGTTTAATGGGCGGTAACTGTTCAGGTTGCCTGTCCTTTTTTCTATGTAGTTACAAGGACCTTGTCCTTCTTGGAGCGCTCAGAAGAGCGCTGTTCTTTTGGCGTCAATAACAGCGGGGTTTTGGTATCGACCTCCATCGCCTTCTCTGAGGCGCTGGATGATCGAGAGCCAGGCGCCGAGACATGCGCCTCGGGCGTTGGCGTTCTGTTTACTCTTGGGACCTGCAGAACAGCTGTCTGCAGGGCCATCTTGGATAATGGTGGAGTAGCACTAGCTGCTGCCAGCGAGGGGGCGGATGGAGGTGCTACAGGACAACTGACTGTAACCCCTGTAGACTCCTGAGACCGATGTGGTGCTGCCCCTGCCGCGCCACATTAGCATAGCGTATTTGAGGTAAGAGTGCCAGCCTCTTCCATGCTTCGAAAAATAAATGTTCTCTTTTACTGTGAGAGCATCACTTTTTTCTCCTTCTTCCAACAGGGACATGATCGTGAATACGCTGGATGATCCCCTTTGGAGTTGATAAAGCGTGGGGGAGCGTTACAGTTTTCACATTGGCTATCGTTGGCGCTGCATTTCGCGCATGCTCCTTTGCCTCTACATGAGTCTGATGCGTGGCCAAACCTCTGACACTTAAAAGAGCGCCTTGGGTTCAGTATGTATGGTTTGACATTTATCTTTAAGTATCCTGCGCCGGGAGAACGAATGAGTGAATGTATGGTGTTTATTGGCGCAACGGCCAGGTATGGCCAAAGAGCACCAAGCCAGTGTTGATGAGTTTTCAGTGGAGTTATGACTTCTATGAAGTTGATGGGACGTGGCTGTAAAGGGGCCTTACAAAATGGTCGTCTAATGTGCATAAAGTCTATGTGTAATAAGATTATGGCAATGAGAAAAGACGTGTACAATGAGCATTAAGGTGCATTACGCAATAATATTATTACATAAAAATGTACAGGATTTTAAAATTCACTAGAGCACCAAGGCCTCGTTAGAGCCCTTGAGACACAAGGGGCTAGAGGCATGCGCTATATAAAAATCTATCGCAGCGGCATCCTCTGGAAAGAGGATGCGCTACGAGTTTAATGGGCTTATTACATGTAGGACAACATCCTTTAAAAAGTTGATGACTGCCTTGGTGTTAAAAAGTGGTTCCTTACCAAGAAGCATATCCGGGTGTAGAGGGATGTAATAATGGTATGCAAGTGGAAAATGTTTCTTTCTCTCCGTTTCGGCTTCCCGACACTCCAGGAGCACACGGAGGACGGTCAACCTCTCGCCACATCTACCACAGGTTCGAGGTTCACTTCCAGTAAGCAGATAATTATGGGTGCCAAATGTGTGTCCTATTCTGGGGCGATGGAATACGACATCTGTTCGCCGAGATCTTGTTGGGGAGGGCGAAAAACCTAGCTGTGGCTTTATAACGGGCAGTTTGTTATTTGTTTGCGCGTCCCACGTGCACTGCCCGTGGTTTCGCAGTTTATTTCGTAAGAAAGGCCTATGATCTGTGACAGGCACATGAGGGGTTAGGGTTAACCGCTTGCGATGTGATTGACGTGGCCATCTCGTCCGCGAGAACCTTACATTCGATTCCCCTATGGCCAGGGACCCAGCATATTATGATATTCTGGTTAGATGAGTACGCTTTACACAACGAATACAGTTCATTGAATACGGGATTTTTATGTTTGTAGAATGACATTAGGGCCCTCACGACGCTTAGAGAGTCTGTATAGATCGCTGCTTTTGGAAGTTGTGATTTTCTTATATGCTTCGAAGGAGAGAGTAATGCGTAGGCCTCGGCCGTAAATATGCTTATTTCCAGATGCAGTACATCGGATTCAGAGAAGGATGGGCCTACGGCTGCATAGGATACTCCGGCATTTGACTTCGAAGCGTCTGTGTAGAACTCTGCACAGGTGTGCTTGTGCTCGAGTTCTAGGAAAACTCAGGTGCATGTTTTGTTACTTCTAAAAAGGATATGTCACATTCTACGATATGTCACTCCCAAGGTGGTAACAACTTGGTTGGATGCATGATGCGAAGCTCAAGGAGAGGGACATGCATTTCATGACAAAGCTCCCTCACACGAAGCGAGAAAGGCTGTCTTATAAAGGGACCATTGCTGAAAAGTGTAGCGCACGTCATATCGGTAACGGTATCAAAACATGGATGTTCAGGATTAGAGCGCACTTTAAGGAAATATGTAAAGCTGATGTATGATCTCTGTAGGTGGAGATACCATTCATTCGATTCGGCATATAAGTTTTCGATTGGGCTTGTTCTGAAAGCGTCCGTGGCTAAGGGGATACATAGATGGTGAACA
The DNA here is from genome assembly GCF_038994185.2 of Dermacentor albipictus. Lineage (NCBI taxonomy): Eukaryota > Metazoa > Arthropoda > Arachnida > Ixodida > Ixodidae > Dermacentor > Dermacentor albipictus. The sequence continues at coordinate 3,780,483 of NW_027225581.1, forward strand.
GGCTCTAGCATGTTTAGCGCGCTCGGGGCGGCAGCGTTATATACCACGGCACCATCATAATCTAATCGTGACCGGATTAGGCTCTTAAAGATTTATTAGTCACTTCCTGTCACTACCCCACGTAGTCTGGGATAGAAGTTTCAGTAGGTTCATTGTTTTCAGACACATTTCTTTAAGATGTTTTATGTGTGGGACGAAAGTGCGTCTATTGTCAAGCATAACACCTAGAAATTTGTGCTCTTTGTTTACAGGTATCTGTTGTCCACACAGTTCTAAGCAAGGATCCAGAACCAGGCCTCTCTTTCTTGTAAACAAAACACAAGAACTCTTATGAGGATTGATTTTAAATCCATTTTTCTCTGCCTACCCTGATACTTTGTTCAAACCATGCTGTACCTGTCTCTCGCACACTGCGAGGTTACAGGATTTGAAACCTATTTGAATGTCCTCCACATAGACGGAATATAAAATGGCCGGTGGTAAGGAAGCACGAAGTGTTGTCATCTTAACAATAAAGAGTGTGCAACTGAGCACGCCACCCTGGGGTACACCAGTTTCTTGTGTAAAAGGACGTGGCAACACATTGCCACCTTTTACCCGGAAGGTGCGATTGGAAAAGTAGCTTTTTATTACGTTTAGCATATATCCATGAATGCCCATTTCCGAAAAGTCTCCCAAGATTCCGTATCGCCACGTTGTGTCATACGCCTTTTCCATATCGAGAAATATCGATAAGAAGAACTCTTTATGTATAAAGGCGTCCCAGATACTTCCTTCAATACGTACAGGATGGTCGGTTGTGGAGCGCCCTTCTCGGAATCCACACTGATAGGGATCAAGCATTTTGTTCTGTTCAAAGAAACGGATGAGTCGCCGATTTATCATTTTTCAAATACCTTAGACATGCAACTTGTGAGGGCGTTCGGGCGGTAGCTTCCCACTGAAGAAGGATCTTTGCCTTGTTTTAAAACAGGGACCACAATGACTTATCTCCATGCGGTCGGAAGGTACCATGCGTCCCAGATAGTGTTGAAAAGCCTAGTTTGCGTGTGTAAGTTCCGTGTCATGGTGTAAGTTTTTCAGCATTTCTAACATGATTCTATCAGATCCCGGTGCAGAGCCCTTGCATGCGCTCAAGGCAGCCCTAAACTCTGCAATACTAAAGGGGTGGTTGAACGCTTCATTCTGCCGACACTTTCTTGTGAGTGGCTTGCATTCTTCTATTTGTTTATATTTGAGAAAGGGTTTTGAATAATTGGTGGAACTTGACACGCTCTGAAACTGCTCCCCAAGTGAGTATGCTTGTTCAAGCATGGTATCGCCTTGTGTGTATACCAGGGGGAGTGAATAACTTTGTCGTCCTTTTATCCTGTTAACCGTGTTCCAGACTTTCGCCTCCTCTGTATAAGAGTTGATACCCAATAAAAACTTCTGCCAACTCTCTCTTCTGGCCTGTCGGCGCGTTCTCCTGGCTTGAGACTTTGCTTTTTTTTTTTGAAGTTAATAAGATTCTCTGCAGTGGGAGAGGCGCGTAACGATCCCCACACTTTGTTCTGTTTCCTACGGGCGATCGTACATTTGTTGTACCACCACGGTACACGTCGTTAGCATGCCAAACCACTTGCTTCGGATATGCATTTTCATGCGGCATCTATTATGAACGCTGTAAAAAACTCCACAGCAGCATCAATTTCTGAAGAAGACATGTGATTCCATGAGATACTAGTGAGAGTTCGGAATTTCCCCCAGTCGGCTGTATCTATCTTCCACCTAGGGGCCTGTGGTAGATATCCGTTTTCTTTATATGTTCTGAGCAGTATGGGAAGTGGTCGCTACCATGAGGACGGTTTATAACTCCCATTCGAGTTCAGGCAGTATAGACGGGCAGACTGTGCTGAGATCAATTGAGGAAAAAGTTCTGTTTGCAAGACAGTAATATGTGGGTTCCCTCTGATTCAGAAGGCACCCACCAGAAGAAAAAAGGAACTGTTCAAGAAGACGACCTCGCGCATTTATACGAGAGTCGCCCCACAGGGAGCTGTGTGCATTAAAATCGCCAACAACAACATAAGGTTCTGGTAATTGATCTATATAGGATTGAAGTTCATGTTTCGTTAATTTGTAATGTGGGGGTAAAGAAAGAGAGCTAATGGTGATGAGTTTTTTAGGAGAACAGCTCGAACCGCCACTGCTTCCAGAGGCGTTCGTAGCTGTAAAAGTTGACACGCAATGCTCTTATGGATAACAATTGCGACACAGCCCGATGATGCCATAGTATCATCGCGATCTCTGCGAAAAGTTGTGTACTGTCTGAGAAAGTTTGTGTGTTTGGATTTTAAGTATGTTTCCTGTAAACACAGCACTTTTGGATTGTGTTTTTGATCAGTTCCTGCACATTATCAAGGTTTCTAAGAAAACCTCTGATGTTCCATCGAATTATTTGTGTATTCATATTGGAAGTCAATAGGTGCTGTGTGTACAGAAACAGATGTTTTAATTATATATTTCAGAGATTAGATTACAGAGCTCTTTCGGAGCCCTGTAATCGGGGTTTTGCCCATTCTGGAGTTTCGAGGGGAACCTCGCCGCTCCTTAGGAGCTTCGCGCGCCGTGGGGATAGGTGCAGTGTCCATTGCCTCTTGTGAGGCGCCGGAAACGTGCTCTTGCGAGCGATAAGTTACCAGGGAGGGTGCCGCCTTGGAGGGCAAGACCCCTGCGCCCAGCATCCCGGAGGTCGATGGGGCTCCTTGGGGGATTTGGCTGCGCCGGCCGTTGCCAGCGCTGAAAGGAACCTGGGAGGTTGACGCAGCCTCGGCTGCGCCCACCTTCGGGGTCAATGGACCCTTCTCCTCGGTTGACGGAGCAGCGCTAGCTGCAACCGCCGCGGGGGCAGATGCCGTAACTGCCGACTCACGGCTTGTGGGTCGGACAGCTGCCGGAAGCCATTGTGACGCTGCCCCCTGACGCGCCACATCGGCAAATGTTTTCTTCAGCAGGTGGGGTACCCGCCTGCGTGCCTCCTTGAAACTGATGTTTTCCTTCGCTTTAACTGTTACGATTTCCTTTTGTTTTTTTCAGTATGGGCACGACCGTGCGTACGCGGCGTGCTCCCCAGCACAGTTTACACAGTGAAGAGCGTTCTTACAAGCTTCTGTGGCGTGTTCATGGGCACTGCATTTCCCACATGCTTGGCGGCCCCGGCAGCTCTGCGAACTGTGGCCGGAACGCTGGCATTTGAAACATCTTAAAGGTTTTGGCACATATGGTTTGACACGGAGCTCGATGTACCCGGCCTCTACAGACTCGGGCAGAATACTTGAACCGAATGTGAGTATTAGGTGCTTGGTTTGAATTTCTTTACCATCACTTCTCATCCTAATTCTTCTGACATTGACAACGTTCTGCTCACTGAAGCCCTCCAAGAGCGCAGCCTCTGTCAGCTGGAGCAAATCGTCAGGAGAGACAACGCCGCGGGTGGTGTTCAGAGTGCGGTGTGGGGTTACTGTCAATGGAACTTCCCCAAATGGCACTAGACGGGGCAACTTTTCGTATTCTTCCTGATCATGTAGCTCTAAGAGGAGATCACGACTTGCCAGCCTTGATACCTTGTAGCCTCGACCAAGGACATCAGTTAAGGACTTGGAAACCAAAAAAGGGGAGATATTTCGTGCTTGTTTATCGGATTTTTCAAAGTGGATGACATGGTACCGTGGGAAGTTCGGTCTTTGACGACCAAAGAACTGGAATACATCTTCGGTGCGCCCTCTTTATTGAGGGCGATCAGGAATTGAAGATAAGGAACTTGCCATAGAAAAATGTAGTTTTCGGCAGTAACGCCAGCCACCCACCGTGGAGCCCTACGAGGAGACGCTACAGGGACTGTATGAACGGGTCCTGTAAACGCCAGCTGTACGTGATCACTATAACCAAATATGAAATAACCTAAGTTGGCTATTCACACAGGGTTAACCCTTGCTGCCTGGAAACTTGGAAGTAAAGGGAAGCTAGGAGAAGACAGGAAAGATGGAAAGGGAGAAAAAAACGAATGTTGGAGGGAGAGAGAGACAGGAAAAGGCAACTACCCATTATCCCCGGGTGGGTCTTTCCGGGGGTGCCGTCTGCGTGAAGCCGAGGCCAAAGAGGTGTGTTGCCTCCACCGAGGGGCCGTAAAGGTCAAAACACCAGGCATCGGCTCAACCCCCAGGATCCCCTTTTCCCCGGTCACGGCTAAGCCGCGCACGGCTAGACACGGGAGGGTCCAACCCTCGTGTGCTCGGCTACGTGGTGTCGCAACACACCAAACGCCTGCTGACGCAGACGCCCCTGCGGGGCGCATCGAGCGGTGGGGAGAATGCTAGTACCAAATGTGAGGATCATATGTTTGGTGGGTAGTTGTTCATTGTTTCTTCGGATTGTAATTCTTTGCACTTTGATCACATTTTGTTCTTGCAACCCCTCGAGGAGTTCCTCGTCACTCAAGCTCACAAAATCTTCCTCTGAGATAACACCCCTGCAAGTGTTTAGGGAGCGATGTGGAGAAATCGCGACTTTGATTTTACCAATACTGGCGAGTTCGGACAGATTTGGCACTTGTGCTTTTTTTCTCAGTTCTATAAGCAGGTTTCCACTGGTCATTTTCGAGACCAATGAAGGGGATAACTTGCGCATACTTAGCGTTCCTTCACTATGCAAGACGTGGTAACGTGGAAAGTTGTCTACGTCGGTTCGGAGGGCAAATTGAAAAGGTGCATCGTTGCAACCTCTTTTCAGACGCCGATCTGCAAGTCGCGGGAAAGCTTCTGCATAACATGGTACAAAATTCGGCGGCGGTGGTAGCCACCCACCACCTAGCCCCACAAGGGGACGCTACAAGTTCTGAGCAACCTGTACACGTCAGCTATGCACCGCCAATATAATCTAATGCATATAACCAAGACTGGATATACTACACACGGTTAAGCCTTGCCGCCGGGAAACTAGGAAGTGAGGAAAAGTGAAGAGAAGACAGGAAAGATGAAACAGGCGAGAGATAAAGACGAAGATTGAAGGGGAGGACACGAAAACCCCACTGCCGATTTCCTCCAAGTGGGTCAGTCTGGAGGTGCCGTCTATGCAAAGCAGCGGCCAAAAAGGTGTGTTGCCTCCGCCGGGGGGCTTTAAAGGTCCAGACATCCAGCATTGGCTCAACCTCCAGGATCCCCCCTTCCCCTGCACGGCTAAGCCGCGCACGGCTACACGCGGGAGGGTGCAACCCTCGTGTGCTCGGGTACGTGGTGTCGCAACACACCAAACGCCTGCTGACGGAGACGCCCCTGCGAGGATTCAGTAAACAATTCCTGTCGCTACCCCATGTTGTGTGGGGTAGGATTTAAAGTAAATTCATAGTTTTTAGACATTTTGCTTCAAGACAATTCATATGTGAGATAAAAGTAAGCCTCGAGTCAAGTATTACACCTAGGAATTTGTGTTCATTGCTCACAGGTATTTGTTGTCCGCCCAGTTCTACGCAAGGATCTGGCACGACACCTATCTTTCTTGTAAAGAGAACACGAGAACTTTTCTAGGGGTTCATTTTAAATCCATCTTGGCCTGCCCACTTGGATACCTTGTTTAAGCCCTGCTGTACCTGTCTTTCACACACTGTAAGGTTGCAGGATTTGAAACCTATCTGTATATCGTCTACGTAGACGGAATAAAAGTGGCTGGTGGCAGCGAAGAACGAAGCGTGTTCATCTTAACGATAAAGAGAGTGCAGCTAAGTATTCCTCCCTGGGAATACTGTAAGAAACTCCTGTTTCTTGTATAAAATGTCGCGATAATACGTTGCCGATTTTCACGCGGAAGATACGATTTGAGAAACAGCTTTCAATTATGTTCAGCATATTTCAACGTATGCCCATTTTCGACAGGTCTCGCAAGATCCCTTAACGCCATGCCGTGTCAAAAGCTTTCTCCGTGTCGAGGAATATCGATAGCAAAAACTGTTTATGTATAAATGCATCGCGGATATTTGCTTCATTGCGCAGTAAATGATCGGTTGTCGACCGCCCTTCTCTGAAGCAACACTGATAAGGCTCGAGCATATTGTTGAGCTCAAGGAAATGTATAAGTCTGCGATTTATCATTTTTCCAAAAAGCTTACACAGACAATTTCTTAGAGCTATCAGACGATAGCTTGCCGCCAAGGAAAGTTCCTTTCCCAGCTTCAGAACATGCACTACGATCGCTTCATTCCATGTGGATGGGAGGTATCCCGCAACCCAAATTGTGTTAAAAAGTGCGAGTAGTGTGACTTGTGTGTCAGTATGTAAGTTTCTGATCATGTCATACACAACCCTGTCAGGTCCCGGTGCAGAGCTTTTGCATGTGTTCAAAGCGGCTCACAGCTCGGCGATAGTAAAAGGCCAATTATTGGGTTCATTCTGCCTGCATTTTCGTGTGATTGGCTTTCTTTCCTCTATTTCTCTATGTTGAAGGAAGGATTGGGAATAGTGGATTGAGCTCGACACACGCTCAAAGTGCTCCCCTAGGTTGTCTGCCTGCTCTTCTAACGTATTTATTTGATCGTTCACCAAAGGTAACAGATTTATTTGCTGCCCATTTAGCTTTCTTACGTCATTCCAAACTTTCGCCTCCTGGGTGGAAGAACTGATGCCTGAAAGGAACCTCACCCAGCTTTCTCTCTTCGCCTGACGCCGTATGCGCCTCCCCTGTGACTTTATTTGTTTAAATTCAATAGGATTTTCTGCATTCGGCTACCTACGCAATATTCCCCATGCCTTATTCTGCCTCTATCGCGCATTTCTACAGTCATCATTCTACCAGAAAACACGTCATTAAGTGAACCACCATTTGTTTGTGGGATAGACTTTTCAGCAGCATCAATAATAAAAGCAGTAAAATATGCGATAGCTTCATCTATACTAAAATTGTTTATAAAATGGAGTGGTAAATGAGTAGATTCTTTAAAATGCTCCCAGTCAGCCGATACTGATTTCCAAATGGAAAAACGGGGAGGGTTGTCATGCTGCGTTAGTGATAATAACGGGTTAGGGAATTGGTCACATCCAAAGGGATTCTTGATCACACTCCATTCAAGATGAGGCAGAAGGGAAGCAGAGCCTACTGCTAGGTATATGGATGAGTATGAATTGTGTTGAAGGCTGTAATATGCTGGTTCCTTCTTATTAAATAGGCAGGCATCAGAGGTCAGAATAAAATTTTCAATAAGTCGGCCTCTTGCGTCGCAACGCGCGTCTCCCCACAACGTGTTGTGGGAGTTAAAATCACCTACAAGTATGTAGGGTTCAGGCAGCTGATTTATCAAGTTATAGAAATTGGTTTTTTGGAGATGATAGCTTGGAGGTATGTAAATGGTACAGACGGTTACCAACTACTTGAAATTAATCCCTCTAATTGACACTGCCTCGAGGGTTGTCTGTAATGCTACATGGCGCCAAGCTAAGGACTTGTCTGCAAGGACTGCTAAACCACCGGACGAGGTGTTAGCCTTATCACGGTCCTTGTGGAAGATGGTGTATTGGCGAATAAAGTTTGCGTGCGTTTTAGATGTGTCTCTTGAACACACAGCAACTTGGGATTGCGTTTGTGTAGTAGTTCTTTAATGTCGTCAAGGTTATGGAAAAGTCCACTAATATTTCACTGTAGTATTTCTGTATGGGCGTCTTGCGCTGGGGTTTGAGGTATAGTAGCGGCGCCCGAAACGTTATATGCGTCGCACCGGCTTGGGTGGCCGTAACAGAAATTGAGCCCTGGCTGTGGCGAAGCACGTTTCTAGCACGAGTTTTCCGTCGATTCGCACTTTTTTCTGCCCTATTGCGAGTGCGAAAAGGCTCGTCGCTTCTTACAGAGCACGCCGAACACGTTGCGAGCTAACCGCAGCCTATAATCAAACGAAAACGGACTCTCCGTGAGACGTAATGCTGGAAGCAGAAGAAACGGGTGACGCTGATCCGGAGAGACCTAGCTCAGCCACGAAAAAGCGTCACCGTCGTTACTGGTGCGTCGTGGGCTGCCATGAACAAGAAGGCCTGAATCCCAACACCAGATTCTACCGTTTCCCTTCAAGGCCTCACGAAGCGGAGCGTCGGGCGCGCTAGATAGCCGCAATTCGTCGCGCTGGGTAAGCGAAACTTCGCGCTATGCTGACTGCTTCGCCTGTCTTGAAGCTTGCTTGATTATCTGCGATCTAAAATTTGGTCTTTTTCACCTACAGTCCCGACGGCAGACCGACATAGCAGCAGGCATGGCTGGTGATTCACGATTCGAGACCCGGCCACAGAGGCAATTAACAATTAGACTGGTGTGAAGTGGTGAAGTGACCAGGTGTTAGCAAATGAACACAAATGGTCGGGCTGATTCGGTGACAATTCACTACGCCACAACGAGTAGCACAGGTTAGAAAGTTAAATGTGCTCATCCTCATCCTCAAGCCAGCATGTTGAGGCAGCGCAGCAAGGTATACGTATTGATTGCAGCACATCGATGTTCGATCGCTGTGATTTAAGGCTACACCAAGCAAGCAGCGCTCGAGCTCGCGCTCCAGCGCGATTTGCACGTACGTTAGTGCCAGCTCATATGCATAGCATCAGTTATTTATCAGCTGCTAAAGGGACGGATGGCCGCTACTACAGTGCAGGCATAACTACTTATCTAGCGGTATGTAGTCAACAAAGATTGCAGGAGGCCCGCCGTTTCACGGCACGTCGAAAGACCGCTGCCGTCGCGGCGGGTACGATCGTGCGCTCGAGCAGTTTGCACATCGCGGCATGCTGAAAGACAGCTGCCGTTGCAGCGCGTGCCGTCGTGCGCTCGAGCAGTTCCGTAAACATGTCTGCTTATCGCTGCTGTGAATTCATTTATAGCAAGCATTTCCTCGCGTTTGTGCACCTGAATCTAGGAGAGTGAAATCCTTACCTGAAGTTCAGCTTCGTACGCGACTCGCTTCACTTGCGATTGACACCGTGCAAGAACTTCGGCGCTTATTTCTTAAACGGCATACACGTATTTCGCGTTGCATAATTTATTGCTTTTACGAAGCGTGTCACCCATGAAAAAATCTCCGGCGCCCGATGTTCGCTGCAAACCGTGGTACAACAAAACTGAAAGTGGCGGGTCCATATTGTAAACGTGCTTCCGAAGCAGGCGACGGAGCTTGATACCACCCAGTTCAGGACAGATGGCGCTTTTTAGCACCATTTTGGCAGCGCCCCCTGGGCAATGTAAGAGCCCCATCCATTATGCTATATGTGTTGGGTGCTGTGTATTTAAGAGACTGAGGTTAGTTCACGGGCCTTTTTCTGGCGGCGTGACGGAAGTTTTGTCTCTTTTGGTCCATCGAGAGTGCCTCGCCAATCCTTAGGCGCTCGTGGCGCCGTCTTGTTGGTGGTTGTGTCCATCGCCTCTTGCGAGACGCTGGACACGCGTTCTTCCGAGCGCTTTGTTTGGTGTGAACGCCTCGGCACGTTGGACGAGGCCTTTGAGGTCACCTGCCCGGAAGTAGATGGCCCGGTCTGCTGGGTTGGTGGAGCAGCACTAGCTGCATCCGCCCAGGGGGCGGATGGCGTCACTGCCGGCTCACTGGCTGTGGGTCGGACAGCCGCCGGAGACCGTTGTGGCGCTGCCCCCTGACGCGCCACTTCGGCAAACGTGTTCTTGGGCAGGTAGGATACACGCTTGCGTGCCTCCTTGAAACTTACATTGTCCTTTACTTTTATCGTCACTATTTACTTTTTTATTTTTTCCAGCTTGGCCACGACCGCGAGTATGCAGCATGCTCCCCCTCACAGTTTACACAAAGGAGAGAGTTTTCACAAGATTCAGGGGTGTGCTCATGAGCACTGTATTTCCCGCAGGTTTGACGGCCTCGGCAGCTGTCTGAACTGTGACCAAAACGCTGGCATTTGAAGCAACGCAGGGGATTAGGAACATATGGGGGAAGACGGAGCTTGATATACCCGGCCTCGATGGACTAGGGCAGAACATTTGTGCAAAAGAAAGTATCAGGTGTTTGGTCTGTATTTCCTTATTATCAGGCCTCATTTTAATTCGCTTAACGTTGATGACGTTCTGCTTACTGAAGCCCTCGAAAAGCTCAGCCTCAGTCAGCTCCAAGAGATCATCATCGGAGACTACGCCACGGGTGGTATTCATAGTACGATGCGGAGTTACTGTTACTTTGGCGTCGCCAAATGATACTAGATTGAGTAGCTTATCATACTGCTTCCCGTTGTGCAGCTCCAAGAGGAGATCACCGCTTCCCATCCTGGATGCTTTATAACCTGTACCAAAAACTTGGGTAAGAGACTTGGACACGAGGAATGGTGAGATTGTTCGCATGGGTTTGTCTGGTGTTTCGGAGTGGACTACATAGAACCGAGGGAAAGCTTGTTTTTACCGGAAAAAAACTCGAAGACATCATCGGCGCGCCCCCTCTTGAGGGAGCGATCAAGTAATGGGGGAAGGAAGAAGCCATAAGAGGTTGTAATTTCGGCAGGAACGTCAGCCACCCACCGTGGAGTCATACAAGGGGACGCTGCAGGACCTGTGAAAGAGCGCCAGTAAACGCCAGCTGTACATTACCACTATAACCGAATATGAAATAACCTACTTTGGCTACTCACACAAGGTTAACCCTTGCTGCCTAGAAAAATTGGAAGTAAAAGGGAAGACAGGAGAAGACAGGAAAGATGGAAAGTGAGGGAAAGACGAAGGTTGGAGGGAGGGCGAGAGACAGGAAAAGGCAACTACCGATTTCCCTGGGTGGGTCAGTCCGGGGGTGCCGTCTACGTGAAGCAGAGGCCAAAGAGGTGTGTTGCCTCCACCGAGGGGCCGTAAGGTCCAAACAGCCAGCATCGGCTCAACCCCCAGGACCCCCTTTTCTCCGGACACGGATAAGCCACGCACGGTTAAACGCAGGATGGTCCAAGCCTCGTGTGATCTGGTACGTGGTGTCGCAACACACCAAACGCCTGCGGGCAAGCAGTAGGATTAGCTGCATGCAATGAAATTGATGTGGCCATCTGGTCCGCTAGAACGTTACCCTTCATGCCCCTATGTCCAGGCAACCAGCACACATTCACATGTTGGCTAGATATATATGCTTTGCACAGGACGGAGTAGAGTTCATTTATTACCGGAGTTTTGTGGTTTACGAATGACATCAAGGCCTTCACAACACTAAGGAAGTCCGTATAAATAACTGATTCATGGAGTATTGATTTCCTTATATGTTTTACAGCCGACAACAGTGCGTAGGCCTCAGCAGTAAAGATAACAGTTTCCGGATGCAGTACACCGGTTTCCAAGAAGGATGGACCGACGGCTGCATAGGACACCCCGTCGTGTGACTTCGATACGTCTGTGTAGAACTCCGTGCAGGACTATTTGTAGTGGGGTTCCCGGAAATGCATGTGGATTTGAACCTCTGGAGCGTGTTTCGTAACTTGCATGAGAGATATATCGCATTGTATGAGCTGCAACTCCCGAGCAGGCAGCAGCTTGGCTGGATGCATTAAGCGAAGCTCGAAGAGTGGAACATGCATTTCTTCAGTAAGCTCCCTTACACGCATCCAGAAAGGCTGTCTTACGGAGGGTCGATTGCGAAAGAGTGTAGCATATATCCTATCGTTAACGGTATTAAAACACGGATGTTGAGGATTTGAGAGGTCTTTCAGAAAATATGTTTGGCTGATGTATGTTCTCCGGAGATGAAATGACAACTCATTCGATTCTGCATATAAACTTTCAACTGGACTTGTCCTGAAAGCGCCCGTGGCTAAGCGGGTACGTAGATGGTGAACACGGTCTAGCAACTTTAGGGCGCTCTGGGCGGCAAGATGATAGATCACGGCACCACAATCTAATCGTGAACGAATAAGGCTCTTGTAGAGACTAATTATGCACTTCCTGTCACTACACCACGTAGTCTGAGATAGAAGCTTCATTACGTTCATTGTTTTCAGACATATTTCTTTAAGATGTTTAATGTGGGGGACGAAAGTGAGTCGATAGTCAAGTATAACGCCTAGAAAATTGGGTTCTTTGTTTACAGGCATCTGTTGTCCACACAGTTCTAATCAAGCATCTGGGATCAGGCCACTCTTTCTTGTAGAAAGAACACAACAATTTTTGTTAGGATTGATCTGAAATGCATTTTGGTCTCCCCACTTGGACACAATGTTCAAACCATGCTGTACTTGTCTGTCGCACACTGCGAGGTTACAGGATTTGAAAGCTATTTGAATGTCGTCCACGTAGACAGAATAAAAGATGGCCGGTGGTAATGAAGCACAAAGCGTGTTCATTTTCACGATAAAGAGCGTGCAGCTGAGCATGCCTCCTTGGGGTACACCCGTTTCCTGCGTAAAAGGACGTGAAAGTACATTGCTGACTTTTACCCGGAAGATGTGATTGGACAGATAACTTTCTGTTAGGTTTAGCATATTACCATGGATGCCCATTTCTGACAAGTCTCTTAAGATTTCGTAACGCCACGCTGTGTCATACGCGTTTTCCATATCGAAAAATATCGATAAGAAGAACTGTTTATGTAGAAATGCTTCCCGGATATTTCCTCCAACACGTACGAGCTGATCGGTAGTGGAGCGTCTTCTCGGAAGCCGCAGTGATAGGGATCAAGCATTTTGCTCATTTCATGGAAATGGATTAGTCGCCGATTAATAATTTTTTTCAAATACCTTACAAAGGCAACTTGTGAGGGCGATCGGCCGGTAACTAGCCACTGAGGAATGATCTTGGATGGATGGATGTGTATTGTTTAGTGGCGCAAAAGCCAGGTGTGGCCAAAGAGCGCCATGAGTGATAATGATGTGTTAAGCGCTGATTGGTGAGTTACGATGATGGGGTGTAACATGGCTGTAAAGTGGCCTAAAATTAGTCGCTATCCTAGAAGCATAAAACGATATATAGGTATAAAATTATGACAGTGATACGTGGAATGGTCTCTGGGTATAGGACGAGTGACAACTGATCATTGGGCTAAAATGCATGAATATGCCTCCTTAAAGCCTTTGAGCCCAAAGGCTGGGATGCAGGTGGTTTCTTTCAATGCAGCTACCGCAGCAGAAACCTCTGTTAAGAGGCTGTGCTACGGATTTCCTGGGGCTATAGTATGAAAACTATGGACAGCTTTTAAAAATTGAAGCAGTGATTGATGTTTAAAGAAAGGTTCCATACCTATAATCATTTGGGGATGAAGTGCAATTTGTTGCCGGTGAGGTAATGGAAAATGCTTTTTCATATTTGCATCTAATTCTCTGCATTGCATCAGGATGTGAAGCACGGTAAGTGGCTCACCACACTTATCACAAATGGGTGGATCACCACCTGACAAGAGGTATGCGTGTGTACTGTATGTGTGTCCTATTCTAAGTCTGCAAAGTTACTTCCGTGTGGCGGTTCTTTGATACCGGCGGCCAGTCGCCAAGATATGGCTTGATAACATGCAGTTTATTTTCTGTTTCTTTATCCCACAACCGCTGCCAGAAAGCCCTGACCGTTTTCGTTATGGAGGGCCTAAGGTCCATTAAAGGGCAGTCGTGGAAATGTCTGCAGCGTTCGCGTGGACGGATGTGGCTAGCTGGTCAGCCAACACGTTTCCTTCAATCTCGCGGTGCCCCGGCACCCAGCATACTACGATATGCTGCCTGGCCGCATAGGTGGTGCATAATGCTGAATAGAGAGATACAATTATAGGATTTTGATATTTCTTCACAGTTTTCAATGCATTTACGACGCTCAAAGAGTCTGTATATATAACTGCCTTTGTGATATTCAATTCTTTAATGTGTTTAACGGCAGCCAATATGGCGTAGGCCTCTGCTGTAAAGATACTTGTGCTCGTGTGCAGAACACCGGTATCCGAAAAGGATGGACCGACTGCTGCGTAAGATACGCCAGAATTACACTTTGATGCGTCTGTAAAGAATTCAGGACAGGAGTATTTGTGTTGTAATTCCAGGAAGTACACTCGTATATGCGCGAGAGGAGCGCGCTTTGTAACAGTTATGAAGGATGTATCACACTCTATTGGTGGCCACTGCCACGGTGGGGGCCGTATAGCAGGGGACATAAGGTGGTACTGAAGCAGGGGAAAACTTGTTTCTTCAGCTATGTCTCTGACACGCAGTGAGAAAGGCTTTGCCACTGTGGGCCGGTTACGAAAAGTTGACAACTGGACAAATCGTTTATGGTGAATACGCGGGGTGCTGACTGTTTCCGTTTACTCTAAGAAAAGAAAATACATGAAAGACGAGTATGTTCTCTGCAGTTGAAGTGACCATTCATCCGATTCAACGTACATACTTTCCACTGGGCTTGTTCTAAAGGCACCTGTGGACAGGCGAATTCCTAAGTGGTGGACAGGGTCTAGCATCTTCAGAGCAGTTGGAGTAGCCGACTGGTAATCTATGGCTCCATAGTCTAGTCGTGTGCGTATGAGGCTTTTCATTTCATTTCATTTATTGTACCTTCAAGGCCCGAAGGCGTTACAGAAGGGAGTGGAACTAAATATACAGCATGCGCAGATAACAGGGTATAATAATAACCAAAAAATTTAGAAAGTGCGGATTAACAAACGTATTCTTCAATAGTAGTTCTAAAAGCAGATGTATCGGTTACGTTAACAATTGAGGCCGGCAGATGATTCCATTCATTGGTAGTTTTAGGAATAAATGAATAAAAAATAGGTTCGTGCGACAGTGTGGAACGCTCAATTTATGCCGATGGTCCGTACGAGGTGATATATATACAGGTTCGGACAACAGTTCACATTTTAATTCCGGATTGTAATAATAAATTTTGTGCAGCAGTGATAAGCGTGCTAACTTCCTACGGTATGAAAGGAGAGGGAGGTTTAAAGTAGACTTCATAGATGTTACGCTTGATGTCCGAGAGTAGTTAGTAAGAATGAACCGCGCGCTTCGATTTTGTACAGATTCTATGGCATTTGTTAAGTAATCCAAGCCAGGGTCGCATACAGAAGAGGCATATTCAAGCTTAGGACGTATTAGTGTTTTGTATAGAAGTAGCTTTAACTTAGCGGGTGCCATAGAGAAATTGCGACGGAGTTAACCAAGCGTACGGTTAGCATTGTTAGTGATGTGGTTTATGTGTGTTTGCCTGAAAAATTTGATGTTATGTGGACGCCTAAGTATTTATAGGAACTGACTTCTTCGAGTACAGAGTTCTTCAAGTGATAGTTGGATAGGTTAGACGAAGCATTATTGCGGGAAATCCTCATTAGTATGCACTTTTGGCTGTTAAGTCGCATTTTCCAAGTGTCGCACCAGTTACTTACCTTGTCTAGATCAGATTGTAGTGTTAGAGTGTCAGAATTTCATGATATTACTCTGTAAATTACACAATCGTCTGCAAATAACCTTATGGAGGACGCTACACAGTTAGGTAAATCATTATTATAAATGAGAAAAAGCAAAGGTCCGAGAACGGAACCTTGCGGCACCCCGGAACTGACAGGACAAGGTGAAGAGTCAAAATGGTTAGCTGAGACAAATTGTGTTCTATTGGATAAGAAGTTTTCAATCCACGAGATATTGTTACGGTCAATGTTAAGTGTATTTAATTTTAGACAAAGTAATTGGTGAGAGACGAGATCAAATGCTTTAGAAAAGTCTAAGAAAATGGTGTCAATGTGAAATCCATTATCCAACGTGGCACAGATGTCATGTGTAAATGAAATAAGTTGGGTATCACAGGAAAATGATTTACGGAACCCATGCTGACGAGATGAAAAAAATGAATTTGTTTCTAGGAAGTTCATGAGATTAGAGTATATTATATGCTTCAGAATTTTGCATGGCACACTTGTTAGAGAAATTGGCCTGTAATTTAAAGGTGAATGCACGTCGACAGACTTAAATAATGGAACCACCTTGCCGACTTTAAAGACCTTTGGTAGTGAGCACGACAGAATAGATTGCGAAAAAATGTTGCACAAAATTATGGATGAGTACACTTCAGTATTTTTCAAAAATTTAGAGTTAATATCGTCTATTCCTGACGATGACGAAATCTTTAACTTGCGAATCAAGTTCACGACACCATCGTAATCAATTAACAAGGGCTCCATCGGAGGAAACTTCTTTCTTCTTTCTTTAACAATACTGTCAACCTCCTTGCGAGGGTCCTTACAGAGAGGGTTATGAAAAAAATATATATAAAAGAAAACAACATGTGCAATAATCACAAACACAGAATACATCGAAATCAAGCGGCGCATTCGCACAGATAGTCATCCAATGATTTTTTTAATTGGGACAAATCAGTATGTTCCACTACACACATCGGTAACTTGTTCCACATTTCAATCACGTCGGGGAAGAAGGAGTGCCTGAATGCATTAGTGTGAGTGGTATAAGCTTGGATGGATCGGTTATGGTTGGTTCTGGAGCTCCGTTTGCCAGGTGCTAGTATGTATGTTTCCTTCCTAATATTTATTTGGCCTTGAAGTATTTGGAATAACAATTTCAATCGATGTTTTTGTCTACGCGTTTCTAGTAGGTCCAGTTTAGAAAAACGGAGCATTTCTGTGACTGAATCAGTCCTTCGATATCGGGAGCATATAAAGCGCACCGCGTACCTCTGAATTTTCTCTAGTTGTTTTTTCAAATAACCTTGATGAGGGCTCCATACCTCTGACGCGTACTCAAGAAGTGGCCTTACAAAAGTTTCGTATGCGGCAAGTCGTACATCGCATGTAGCACCCACCAATTTTTTTCGCAAGAAATATAACCTCCCGTATGCTTTTGAACAAAGATTATTTATATGTATACTCCACGATAAGTTTTCTGTTATCGTTATTCCCAGGTATTTAAACTGACTTCTATTCATCAGGCACTTGTCACCAATAGTATATGGAAACAAAAGACGTCCCCTTTTTTGTGTGGTAATGTGTGTATATGTTGATTTAGACTAATTTATTTCCATACTCCATTTGTTGCACCATCCGCTTAACGCCTTTAGACAGTTATTAAGCTTAAGTTGGTCAGCCGTGTTTCGTACTGTAGAATAAAATAAACAGTCATCCGCGAACAGTTTAAGATGTACATCTAGTTCCATCACAACAGAAATGTCATTAATATACACCAAAAATAAAAGCGGTCCCAGGACAGATCCCTGCGGGACTCCCGAGAGTACTGCCAGTTAGCCGGAGACATGACCATCCATTCTGACCACCTGGTTGACCACCTGGTTCGTAAGCTTTAATCCATTTTATTATAGTGGCATTAAGGCCGGTTATTTCTAGTTTGTAAATCAGCTTCTAGTTTGTAAACCTTGTAAAAAGCCTTGGCAAAATCTATCGCGATTACGTCAATCTGCTTTCTGGCATCAATTGCCATTGCGAAATCATGAATTGTCTCTACGAGTTGTGTGGTAGTGGAAAGGCCTGTTCTGAAGCCATGCTGGTATGGGTAAAGTAAACAATTATTTTCTAAATGGCGAATGATATGTTTAGCTATTATGTGTTCAAGAAGTTTACAAGAAATGGATGTAAGAGATATAGGCCGGTAGTTATTCACTATTGTTCGATCTTAACATCTTAACAATTTCAGGTAGAGTGGCACGGGCAACACGTTATTCAAAAATGATTTAGAAAACACTTCATTGAGTACAGAACAACATTCTTCTTGTGGAACAACAGCACCATCTACATCAGTTAACGATATTGTGTTACATTCGGAACCCTTCACAGTTTTCCAAAATTTTTTAGTATTTTCAGTAAGCAGAGATGGAAGTGTATTGTAAAAGAAAACGCGTTTAGCTTCTTTGACTGCGTTTTTAAACAGTGAAGCAACCTGCTGATACGCACGCCAGCTATCAATTGTGTTCCGTTTTTTAGTTTGGCGAAACAGCCGCTTCTTCCTGTTCAAGATACGTTTTAGGGATGCATTAAACCACGCTGCTCGATGGTTACACCGGACAACTCGGAGGGGTATGTATTTTTGTACTAATTCATTATCTTTATTTTTAAAGAGCGACCAGTTCTGTTCAACGCTCCGAGTGTAAAAGTCCGGCATATATTCTCCTACAAAAGCTTCAAGTTGTGTGTGCATTGACGCGTAATCGGCTTTACGGTAGTCTCGAATGTATTTTTGTTTGCTATTGGGGCGGTTGACGTTTCCTTCAGCTGGAAATGAATAAAAGAATGATCGCTAAGCCCTGGCAAAATACTTAAAGAATTGACAAGATCCGGAGCTGTAGTGAAAACTAAGTCAAGGATGTTAGCACTGGTTGCTGTAGTTCGAGTAGGTTGAGTAATCAGCTGAGTAAGATGGAAATCAAAACACAAATCGAGAAATGCCTTGCTATCACTGGATGAGTCGGATACAGTTGGCACAGGATAGGACCAGTTTATGTTGGGGTAATTGAAATCCCCCATTAGGAAAATGGTTGAGTGTGGAAACCTTGTTGCGATGGTATTAAGCAGGTCATGAAGTTCGGCGCAAACCGTAGAGGAAGCGCTCGGTGGCCTATAACATGCGCAAAATATAACATCTCGGTGGTTTATTCTAATTCCTGCACAAACTGCATCTAAACCGGAAGAAAGGGGAATGTGAAACGAATTGAGCCTGTCGGCCACAGCGATAAGTACGCCACCACCTAATCTAGTACCACGGTCACACCGATAGATACAATATTGTTGTTGGCATTCGAATTCTTCTTTGTTCGATATTTTTGACGGTAGCCAGGTCTCTGTCAAAGTGACAATGTCGGCAGTGCATGTATCGATTAAGGAAGATATGTCATCACGTTTATTTACAACACTACGAACGTTAGAAAAGAGCAGAATAATATCAGGTGCAAGGCGGTGTGTGTTCGAGTTTAGCTATGCCGGAGGTGTGTCATGCGCAGAAGATCGAACAGCGGCTTGAGAAGGATGGAAGGATGATTCATCAGCCTCGATTCCCGACTCGATCTCACAGACACTGTTAGTAGATGGGTGGTACGTATAACCTTTCTCTTTGATTATCAATTTATTGTAGCGTACTGAAAATTGTTCACCGCTAGCTTTTCCGAACTCGATTAGTTTTTTGCGGGCTGTGCGGTTGGAAATGCAAAAATCTTCCCTTACAGGATACCTGTCGTTCTCATTTGGGATTTCGAGGAAAATATTTCGCGTTTTGTTTTAAAACTGGTGAACTTGGTTATTATCGGATGGCATTTATTTGGCGAAAACTTTCCCAGTCTGTGGGCACGAGATATGGCCTCATTCGGCAGTTCCATGTTGAGCGCTGAAGAAATTATGTCCCGCACTTTTTTTTTCAGAAGCAGCCCACGTTTCTGTGCGGTCATCAGCGACGCCATAAAATATCAAGTTATCGCGCCTTGACCGATCTTCAAATTCATCGAAACGACTGTAAATGCCAGCCGTCTCCCTACCCACAGCCTCAGTCACTGCTCGGGCAACTTCCACCTCGGCACAGTTTTCAGTTGCTTCTAACTTTTCTTCAACAGCTGTCAACCTGTCATTTAAATCTGTCATTTGCTTTTCCAGATTCATCTGAATTTCCTTTACTGTATGAAGTTCTGAGAGCACCTCTGCATGATTTTTGTCTATTTTAGCAGTAAGTGTCTTCATCAAAGAAAGAAGGTCGTTAGAAGTTTTGCAAGGGTCCTCCTTCGGAGGTCAGGGATTCATTTTGACGTCACCCCCCAAAAGCAAAAATTTCATGACATAAGCACAGTCACAAACAATGCTAACCACGGTGTGTGGGCATGGAAAGAGCAGCAAGCTAGTATTGCTAGAGCGTTTACAGTGCAAAGGAGGGCCAGGACTGACCTGCATCGAGAAGCAACGATAGATTTGGAACGCCCGCATCGTAGCCGCTCCTTCCTGCCCACTGAAGACGAACGATGAGAGCCCGGTCTTTAAAGGCAGTTGATCCGGTGATGTCAGGGACGATGGCGATGCTGGATCCATGGGAAAAGACGTGATGGTCCAAGCGTTGTCCTTCGATGTGGCCGGGCAACATTGTTCTGGCTGCAGCACTGGACTGCGCAGGGGTAAGCGGCACCAAATGTCTGATGACGCATCAGGCTGTGG
This sequence comes from Dermacentor albipictus, assembly GCF_038994185.2. Lineage (NCBI taxonomy): Eukaryota > Metazoa > Arthropoda > Arachnida > Ixodida > Ixodidae > Dermacentor > Dermacentor albipictus. Next base: position 3,800,590 of record NW_027225581.1, read on the forward strand.
TTGTGGCTCGCCGGGGACGCACATCGATACCATCTGCATCGAGAAGCAAAGATAGCTTTGGAACGCCCGCATCGTAGCCGCTCCTTCCTGCCCGAGTTCATACAAGTTCATGAGACATTTTCTATCACTGCCCCAGGTTGTGCGTGAGAGCACCTTTAAGATATTCATAGTTTTCATACATTTGATTTTAAGATACTTTATGTGCGGTACAAAGGTTAATTTCGCGTCTAAAATTATGCCAAAAAATTTGTGTTCCTTGTTTACAGGCAGACACTCACCATGCAACAGAATTTCAGGATCAGCGTGCAGGCCTCTTTTTCTCGAGAAAACGACACATGTGCTTTTTTGTGGGTTCAGTCTGAACCCGTTCTCGTCAGCCCATTTGGAGACCCTGTTGAGGCCGAGCTGGACCTGTCGCTCACAGATTGCAAGCGAACTTGATTGGAATCCTATCTGCACATCGTCAACATATGTTGAATGGAAGATGTTACGTGGTATGTGTAGACGACGAGAATTCATTTTTACTATAAAAAACGTGCAGCTGAGCACACCACCCTGCGGCACTCCTGTTTCCTGTACAAATTTCCGTGACAAAACATTGCCCACTCGAACACGGAATGTGCGATTAGACAGATAGCTTTCAATAACACTTACACTATTGCCATGTATATCTAAGTGTGAGAGGTCTCTCAATATCCCAAACCGCCACGCAGTATCATAAGCTTTCTCCATATCTAAGAATACTGATAAGAAAAACTGCTTATGAACAAAAGCTTCACGAATACGTGCCTCGATACGTATGAGATGGTCACTGGTGGATCGACCCTCGCGAAACCCGCACTGGTATGGGTCGAGGAATTTATTTGATTCGAGGATATGTAGTAGGCGACAGTTAATAATTTTTTCGAATACTTTGCAGAGGCAACTTGTTAGCGCTATAGGTCGGTAACTTGATACAGAGGAAGGATCCTTCCCGTGTTTCAGAATGGGAATTACAATAGCCTCCTTCCAAACAGAGGGGATCTCGCCGGAAGACCATATAACGTTGTATAGGTAGAGGAGGGTTTTCTGTGTTTCGGGTGGTAGTTGTTTTAACATCTCATATATTACGCGGTCTGAACATGGGGCGGATGCATTACAACAGCTTAGTGCTGCCTGCAGTTCTGCCATACAGAATGGATCGTTGTACGCCGCACTTTTAGCAGACTTTCTTTCAAATTTTTGCTGTTCTATTTTGTGTTTTGTACTTTAGGAAGGTTTCAGAGTAGTGTGAAGAGCTCGATATGTATTCAAAATGTGCACCGAGAAAGTTGGCTTGATCTTCCAGGCTTTCTCCGTGGCTATTTACTAGAGGCAGGGAATATGTTTGTTGCCCATTGAATTTTTTCACTACATACCATACTTTGCTCTCATCTGTGTACTTTGTTGATGCTTGATATATACTTCGCCCAACTCTCTCGTCTTGCTTGTCGGCGCGTTCTCCTCGCCTGGATTTGATATGTTTATAGTTTTCCAGGTTTCCTGCTGTTGGAGAATCGCGAAGCATCGCCCACGTTTTGTTCTGGTCCCTCCGTGCTTGCCTACATGCATCGTTCCACCAGGGAACACGCCGTTTGGAACCCATGCCGCTCGCTTGAGTAATACATTTACATGCGGCATCAAGTATAAAAGCTGTAAAATATGCAACAGCGTCATCTAAAGTTATACCGGACATCTCAGACCACGTCATGTGTGTAAGAGTTCGGTACCGTTCCCAATCGGCTGTGTCAATCTTCCACCGAGGGACCTGCGGGGGAAGTTGATCTTGTTCCGTCGTACTTAAGATTATTTGGAAGTGGTCACTGCCATACGGGCTAATAAGCACACTCCACTTAATATAAGGTAAAAGCGTCGGCGATAAAATGCTAAGATCTATGGCAGAATATGACTTGTTAGCCAGGTTCAAATGCGTGGGCGCCTTTGTATTCGAGAGACATGCTGCAGAAGAAAAAAGCAGCTGTTCAATCACGCGACCTCGCGCATCACAACGTGAATCGCCCCACAAACTACTGTGTGCATTAAAATCAACAAGAATCAAATAGGGTTCTGGGAGCTCATGTATTAATGATTCTAAGTCCCGTCTGTGAAGCTGATATTGTGGTGGTATGTACAAAGAGCAGATGGTAATGAGTTTATTTAAAAGTATGGCTCGAACGGCCACGGCCTGAAGGGCTGTTTGGAGCTTTAAATGCTGACACGCTACACTTCTGTCGTCAATAATGGCTACACCGCCAGATGATGCGACAGCATCCTCGCGGTCTTTGCGAAATGTAACATACTTTCGGAGAAAGTGTGTGTGTATAGATTTTAAGTGTGTTTCCTGTAAACACAGCACTTTTGGATTATGTTTGTGGATGAGTTCTTGGAAATCATCAAGGGTTCTAAGGAGACCTCTGATGTTCCATTGAATAATTTGTGTATCCATATTAAAGGAAATTAGTGCTGTGTGTACGGAAATGGAAATTATGCCTTAGATTACAGAGCTATTTCGAGGCCCCGTAATCGGGGTTTTGCCCTTTCTGGAGCGTTCGAGGGAGCCTCGCCGCTCCTTAGGCGCTTGGCGCGCCGTGAGGACAGGTGAAGTGTCCGTTGCCTCTTGCGAGGCGCCGGACGCATGCTCTTGCGAGCGATAAGTTTTCTGTGAGGGTCCTGCCTCAGAAGGCAGGACCCCTGCGCCCACCAGCCCGGAGGTCGATGGGGCTCCCTGAGGGATCTGGCTGCGCCGTCTGTTGCCTGCGCTGGATAGGGCCGGAGAGGTTGGGGTAGCCTCGGCTGCGCCCACCTTCGGGGTCGATGGCCCCGCCTGCTGTGTTGGTGTAGCAGCGTTAGCTGCAGCCGCCGAGGGGGCGGATGGCGTCACTGCCGCCTCACTGGGTGTGGGTGGGACAGCCGCCGGAGGCCGTTGTGGCGCTGCCCCCTGACGCGCCACTTCGGCAAATGTGTTCTTAGGCAGGTATGCCACCCGCCTACGTGCCTCCTTGAATGATATATTTTCTTTCATTTTGATCGTGAGAATTTCTTTTTCTTCTTTCCAAGATGGGCACGACCGCGAGTACGCGGCGTGCTCTCCATCACAGTTTACACAATGCAAAGAGTTCGCGCAAGCTTCAGACGTGTGTTCATGGGCACTGCATTTTGCACGTTTGGCGGCCTCCGCAGCTCTGCGAGCTGTGGCCAAAACGTTGGCATTTGAAACATCTCAGGGGATTTGGCACATACGGTCTTACTCGGAGCTTGGTGTACCCGGCCTCGATTGACTCGGGCAGGACACTTGAAGGTGAGTATTAAGTGTTTGGTCGCAATTTCTTTACCATCTCGCCTCATCATGATTCTTTTGACATTTATAACATTCTGTTCACTGAAGCCCTCCAAGAGTTCAGCCTCAGAAAGCTCCAGCAAATCATCCTCTGAGACAACGCCGCGGGTGATATTCATCGTACGGTGCGGGGTTACTACGATTTGGATCTCCCCAAATGATACTAGTTTAGGCAGTTTTTCAAATTGTTTGTGATCGCGGAGCTCCAAGAGGAGGTCACCGCTAGCCATCCTCGACGCCTTATAGCCTGGGCCAAAAACTTAGGTAAGGGACTTCAATACAAGGAATGGGGAAATTGCTCGCACTGGTTTAGCTGGTTTTTCAGAATGGATGACGTGGAAATGAAGGAACGATTCTTTTTGCCGACTAAAAAATTTGAATACTTCATCGGTGCGCCCTCTTTTCTGAGGGCGATCAGGGAGTGGGGGGAAGGAGTTAGCCATAAGATATGTGAGATTTCGGCAGTAACGCCAGCCACCCACCCTGGAGTCCTACAAGGGGACGCTGCAGGACCTGTGAAACACGGCCTGCAAACGCCAGCTGTCAATTACCACTATAGCCAAATATGAAATAACCAAAGTTCGCTACCCACACAAGGTTAACCCTTGCTGCCTGGAAAAATTGGAAGTAAAAGGAAACCAGAAGAAGACAGGAAAGGTGGAAACTGAGGGAAAGACGAAGGTAATAGGGAGAGAGAGACAGGAAAAGGCAACTACCGATTTCCCCCGGGTGGGTCAGTCCGGGGGTGCCGTCTACGTGAAGCAGAGGCCAAAGACGTGTGTTGCCTCCGCCGGGGGGCCTTAAAGGTCCGAACACCCGGCATCGGCTCAACCTCCAGGATCCCCCTTTCCCCGGACACGGCTAGGCCGCGCACGGTTAGACGCGGGAGGGTCCAGCCCTCTTGTCCTCGGGTACGTGGTGTCGCAATACACCAAACGCCTGCTTACGCAGACGCCACTGCGGGGGAGGAAGGATCTTTGCCTTGTTTCAAAACAGAACCCACAGTGGCGTCTTTCCATGCAGTTGGAAGGTATCCTGCAGCCCAAATGATGTGGAAAATTGTAAGTAGTGTAACAGGGGTGTCTTTGTGTAAGTGTTTGATCATTTCATACATGATTCTGTCAGATCCCGGTGCGGAGCTCTTGCATGCGCTCAAGGCAGCTCTCAACTCGGCAATACTAAAAGAAGAGTTGCATGGTTCATCCTGTCGACATTTTATTATGAGTGGCTTACATTCTTCTATTTGTTATATTTCTAAAAGGATTGCGAGTAATGGTTGAGCCTTGACAGGCTCTCAAAATGCTCCCCAAGTGAGTCTGCCTGGTGTTGCAGTGCATTGCCCTGTGTATTTACCAGAGGGAGTGAATATGTTTGTCGCCGTCTAATTCTATTTGCCCTGTTCCAGACTCGCCTCTTCTGTAAACGAGTTATTACTCGCTAAAAATTTCTGCAAACTCTCTTCTGGCCTGTCGGCGGGTGCTCCTGCCTTTGGACTTTACTTTTTTAAAGTTTACAAGATTCTCTGCAGCTGGCGAAGCGCCTAGCAACCCCCATGCTTTGTTCCGATTCCTACGTGCCATTCCACATTCATAGTTCCACCACGGAACACGCCATTTGCATGCCGAGCCACCTACTTCAGGTATGCATTTAGATGCGGCATCTATTATGAAGGCTGTAAAATACTCCACAGCAGCGTCAATTCCTGACGGGGACATGTTATCCCATGACATACTAGTTAGGGTTCGGAATTTTTCCCAGTCAGCTGAGTCAATCTTCCACCTAGGGGCGTGTGGTGGATATTCGTTTTCTTTAAGTGTTCTTAATAGCATGGGTAAGTGGTCGCCTCCGTAAGGATTGTTCGTAACTTCCCATTCAATGTCAGGCAGTATGGACGGGGAAACTATGCTCAGATTAATTGTATTGTTTGCAAGTAATATGTGGGTTTTTTCGTATTCAGAAAGAACGCGCCAGAAGAAAAAAGGAAATGTTCAACAAGACCACCTCGTGCATACATACGAGAGTCGCCCTACAGGGAGCTGTGTGCATTGAAATCGCCAAGAACAACATAAGGTTCTGGCAATTGATCTATAAAGGATTGGAATTCATGTTTCGTTAATTTGTAATGTGGGGGTATGTAAAGAGAGCTAATGGGGATGAGTTTGCTTAGGAGAACAGCTCCAACCGCCACTGCTTCGAGATCCGATTGTAGCTGTAAACGCTGACACGCAATGTTCTTATGGATAGCAATGGCGACACCGCCCGATGATGCAACAGCATCATAGCGATCTTTGCGAAAAGTTATATACTGTCGGAGAAAGTTTGTGTGTTTGGATTTTAAGTGTGTTTCTTGTAAGCACAGCACTTCTGGATGCTGTTTATGGATGAGTTCCTGCACATCATCAAGGTTTCTAAGAAGACCTCTGACGTTCCATTGAATTATTTGTGTGTCCATATTGGAAGTCAATAGGTGCTGTGTGTACAGAAACAGAAGTGTTCATTAGAGGTTTCAGAGATTAGATTGCAGAGCTCTTTCGAGTCCCTGTTCTCGGGGTTTTGCCCTATCTGGAGCGTTCGAGGGAGCATCGCCGCTCTGTAGGCGCTTGGCGCGCCGTGGGCCTAGGTGTAGTGTCCATTGCCTCTTGTGAGGCGCCGGACATGCGCTCTAGTGAGCGAGAAATTACCAGGGAGGGTCCCGCCTTGGAGGACAACGCCCCTGGCCCACTAGCCCGGAGGTCGGTGGGGCTCCCTGTGGGATTTGGATGCGCCGGCCGTTGCCAGCACTGGAAGGGACCAGGGAGGTTGAGGCAGCCTCGGCTGCTCCCACCTTTGGGGTCGATGGTCCCTTCTCCTCGGTTGACGGAGCAGCGCTAGCTGCAACCGCCGCGGGGGCAGACGGCGTAACTGCCGACTCACTGCTTGTGGGTCGGACAGCCGCCGGAGGCCGTTGTCACGCTGCCCCCTGACGCGCCACTTCAGCAAAGCTTTTTTTGGTAGGTATGCTACCTGCCTGCGTGCCTCTTTAACGATATGTTCCCTTTTACTTTGATCGTTACTATTTCTTTTTCGTTCTTCCAGGAGGGGCACGACCGCGAGTGCGCGGCGGGATCTCCGTCACAGTTTACACAGTGGAGAGAGTTCTTACAAGCTTCAGTGGCGTGTTCAAGAGCACTGCAGCTCTGCGAACTGTCGCGGAGGAGATCTCCACTTGCCATCTCTGTTGCCTTGTAACCTTGACCAAGAGCCTCAGTTAAAGACTTTGAAACTAAAAACTAGAAACTTGTGTGTGTGACTTTTCCGAATGAATGACGTGAAATTGTGATAAGTTGGGTCTTTGCCGTCCAAAAAACTTAAATACATCTTCGGTGTGCCCTCTTTTCTGAGAGCGATCTGGGAAGGGAGGGAAGGAACTAGCCATAGCGTAATGTAATTTTCGGCAATAACGCCAGCTACCCACCGTGGCGCCCTACAAGGGGACGTTACAGGGACTGTGAAAACAGGTCCTGCAAACACCAGCTGTACGTTATCACTATAACCAAATATGAGATAACCTAGGTTGGTTATTCACACAAGGTCAACCCTTGCTGCCTGGAAAAATTGGAAGTAAACGGAAGCTAGGAGAAGACAGGAAAGATGAAAAGTAAGAGAAAGACAAAGGCTGGAGAGAGAGAGAGGCAGGAAAAGGCAACTACAGATTTCCCCCGTGTGGGTCAGTCCGGGGGTGCCGTCTACGTGAAGCAGAGGCCAAAGAAGTGTGTGCCCTCCACCGAGGGGCCTTAAAGGTCCACACACTCAGCATCGGGTCAACCCCCAGGATCCCCCTTTCCCCGAAGCGGCTAAGCCGCGCACGGCTATACGCGGGAGAGTCCAACCCTCGTGTGCTCGGGTACGTGGTGTCGCAACACACCAAATGCCTGCTATACTATAAAAACTATGTACCGCTTTGAAAAATTTAAACACGGTTTGATGTTTAAAGAGAGGTTCCATAGCTATAATCATTTGAGGAATAAGTGGTATTTGTTGCCGGTGCGGTAAGGGAAAATGATTTTTCCTATTGGCGTCTAATTCCCTGCATTGCATGAGGATGTGAAGCACGGCAAGTGGCTCACCACATTTATCAGACGTTGGTGGATCACCACCGGACAAGAGGTATGCGTGTGTACTGTATGTGTGTCCTATTCTAAGTCTGCAAAGTGCTACTTTCTTGCGGCGGTTCTTTGATACCGGCGGCCAGTTGCCAACATATGGCTTTATAACATGCAATTGATTTTCTGTTTGTTTATCCCACAACCACTGCCAGTAAGCCGTGAGCGTTTTCCTTAGGGAGGGCTTAAGGACCAATACAGTGACAGTCGTGGAAGAGTTGGAAGCGTTTGCGTGGACGGATGTGGCTAGCTGGTCAGCAACACGTTTCCTTCAATCTCGCGGTGCCCTGGGACCAATCATACTACGATATGCTGCTTGGATGCATAGGTGGTGCATAATGCTGAATGGAGAGATACAATTATAGAATTTTGATATTTCTTGACTGTTTTCAATGCGTTCGCGACGCTCTAATAGTCTGTGTATGTAATTACATTTGGGATATTCAATTCTTTAATGTTTTAACGGCAGCCAATATCGCCTAGGCCTCTGCTGTGAAGATACTTGTGCTCGGGTGCAGAACACCGGTATCCGAAAAGGATGGACCGACTGCTGCGTAAGACACGCGAGAATAACACTTCGATGCATCTGTAAAAAATTCAGGGGAAGAGTGTGCTGTAATTCCAGCAAGTACATTCGGATATGCGCGACAGGCACGCGCTTTGTAACAGCTACGAAAGATGTACTATCACAGTGTATAGGTTGCCACTGCCAGGGCGGGGGCCGTATGTATAGTAGCAGGGGGCATAAGGTGGTATTCAAGCAGTGGAACCCTTGTTTCTTCAGCCATGTCTCTAACACGCAGTGAGAAAAGCTTTGCCACTGTGGGCCGGTTGCGGAAAAGTTGAGAACTGAACAAATCATTCACAGTGGAATACGCGGGGTGCTCACTGTTTGCGTACACTCTCAAAAAATACATAAAATACGAATATGTTCTCTGCAGATGAAGTGACCACTCATCCGATTCAACGTAAAGGCTTTCCACTAGCTTGTTCTAAAGGCCCCTGTTGATAGGCGAATTCCTAAGTGGTGGACAAGGTCCAGCATCTTCCGAGCAGTTGGAGTAGCCGACTGGTAATCTATGGCTTCCATAGTCTAGTCGTGTGCGTATGACGCTTTTATACGAGTTCATGAGACATTTTCTATCACTGCCCCAGGTGGTGCGTGACAGCACCTTTAAGATATTCATTGTTTTCATACATTTGTTTTTAAGGTACTTTATGTGCTGTATAAAAGTAAATTTCGCGTGAGAGATTATGCCTAAAAATTTATGTTTCCTATTTACAGGCAGATGCTAACAATTCAAAACAATTTCAGGATCAGGGTGCAGGCCTCTTTTTCAAGAGAAAACGACACATGTGCTTTTTTGTGGGTTCAGTCTGAACGCGTTCTGATCAGCTCATTTGGAGACATTGTTAAGACCAAGCTGGACCTGTCGCTCACATATTGCGAGAGAACTTGACTGAAATCCTATCTCCACATCGTCAACATATGTTGAATAGATGTTACGTGGTATGTGTAGACGAAGAGAATTCATTTTTACTACAAATAGCGTGCAGCTGAACACCCTGCCCTGCGGCACTGCAGATCCTGTACAAATTTTCGTGACAGAACGTTGCCCACTAAGAACACGGTATGTGCGATTAGACGGATAATTTTCGATAACATTGAACATATTACTGTGTATACCTAACTGTGAGAGGTCTCTCAATATCCCAAAGCGCCACATAGTATCATATGCTTTCTCCATATCTAGGAATACTGATATGAAAAACTGCTTATGAACAAAAGCTTCAGGGATACGTGCCTCGATACGTATGAGATGGTCACTGGTGGATCGACCCTCCCGAAACCCGCACTGGTATAGGTCGAGCAATTTGTTTCATTCGACAAAGTGTAGTAGGCGACAGTTAATCATATTTTCGAATACTTTGCAAAGGCAACTTGTTAATGCTATAGGTCTGTAACTCGATACAGAGGAAGGATCCTTCCCGTGATTTAGAATTGGAATTATAATAGCCTCCTTCCAAACGGAGGGGATCTCGCCGGAAAACTGTATAACGTTATAAAGGTAAAGGAACGTTTCTTGTGTTTCGGAGGGTAGTTGTTTCAACGTGTCATACATTACGCGGTCTGAAGCTGGGCCGGATGTATTACAACAGTTCAGTGCTGCCTGCAGTTCTGCTATGCGGAATGGTTCATTGTACGCCACACTATTAGAACATTTTCTATGTAAATTTTGCTGTTCTATTCGCGTTTTGTACATTAGGAAGGTTTCGGAGTAGTGCGAGGAGCTCGATATGTATTCAAAATGTGCACCAAGAAAGTTGGCTTGATCTTCCAGACTTTCTCCGTGGCTGTTTACTAAAGGTAAGGAATACGGATGTTGCCCATTAACTGTCTTCACTCTATTCCAGACTTTTCTCTCATTTGTGTAAGAGTTGATGCTTGCTATAAACTTTGCCGAACTCTCTCGTCTTGCTTGTCGGTGCGTTCTCTTCGCCTGTGATTTGACATGCTTAACGTTTTCCAGGTTTTCTGCTGTTGGCGAATCGCGAAGCAGAGCCCACGCTTTGTTCTGGTTCCTCCGCGCTTGCTTACATGCATCGTTCCACCAGGGAACACGCAGCTTAGAACCAGTGCCGCTCGCTTGAGTAATACACTTAGAGGCGGCATCAAGTATAAAAGCTGTAAGATATGTGACAGCATCACCTATCATTATACCGGACATCTCAGTCCACGTCATGTGAGTAAGAGCTCGGTACCGTTCCAAATCGCCTGAGTCAACCTTCCACCGAGGGACCTGCGGGAGAAGTTGATCTTGTTCCGTCGTACTTAAGGTTATTGGGAAGTGGTCACTGCCATACGGGCTAATAAGCACACTCCACTTAATATAAGGTAAAAGCGTCGGCGATAAAATGCTAAGATCTATGGCAGAATATGACTTGTTAGCCAGGTTCAAATACGTGGGCGCCTTTGTATTCAAGAGACATGCTGCAGAAGAAAAAAGCAGCTGTTCAATCACGCGACCTCGCGCATCACAGCGTGAATCGCCCCACAAACTACTGTGTGCATTAAAATCAACAAGAATCAAATAGGGCACCGCGAGCTCATCTATTATTGATTTAATGTCGCGTATGTGAAGGTGATAATGTGGTGGTATATACAAGGAGCAGATTGTTATGAGTTTATTTAAAAGTACGGCTCGAATGGCCACTGCCTCAAGGGCTGTTTGGAGCTTGAAATGCTGACATGCTATACTTCTGTCAGAAATGATGCCTACACCGCCAGATGATGCGGCAACGTCCATGCGGTCTCTTTGGAAAGTCACGTATTGTGGGAGGAAGTTGGTGTGCTTGGAAGTCAGATGAGTTTCTTGCGCACACAGCACTTTAGGTTTAAACTCAGAGAGGATTTCTTGGACATCTAGGTTTCTTAATAGTCCTCTAACACTCCACTGTATAATGTTCTGCATGTTGAAAAAAATTTGTGCTGTGTGTCTCGAGAGAGAGGAGAAATACGTTACTTTACAGAGCCTTTGTTAGGCCCTGTAATTGGTGTTTGTTCTTTTCTGGAGCGGTCAAGTGAACCTTGCCGCTCCTTCGACGCTACCTGCGCCGTTTGGCTTGGACTGGTGTCCATAGCCTTTCGCGAGGCACTGGACACCCGCTCCAGAAAGCGATGTGTGCGTTGCGTAGACTTCATCTCAAGCGACGAAGTCTTCATCCTCACCAGGCCGGAGGTGCCCTGGCTGCTACCGGAGCTTGAAGAGGCCAATGGTGTGGACACTTCGAGAGATGTCAGGGCAGCGTTGGCTGCTCCCACCGTAGGGGCGGGTGGCGCAAGCCTCGGCACGCTAGGCGTGGTCCGGGCTGCCGCCAAAAGCCGTTGTGGTTCCGCCCCCCGTTGCACCACTTCAGCGAAAGTTGTTTTCAATGTAAACAACGAGGATACTCTTTGTCGTGCTTCACGGAATGTTATGTTCTACTTAAATTTTACAGTAATTATTTCCTTTTCTTTCTTCCAGGCTGGAGAAGCTCTGGAGTATGCAGGGTGACTGCCGCCGCAGTTCGCACAATGCACCTCATCATTATTGCAGTCTTCAGCTGAGTGACCGGTTGTGCCACACTTGCGCACATAAGCTGTCCTCGGCAGCTCTGGGATGCGTGACCAAATCTCTGACATTTGAAGCAATGTCGCGGGTTCGGAATGTAGGTTGGTTGGTTAGTTTGGGTTTAATGGCACAAAGGCAACTAAGGCCATGCTGCGCCAGACACAAGACAAAATGAAATGCAACGTTAGAATAGGTACACCTGTATTACATTAGAGTTGGTGTAGATAACCACTTTTTTCTAAAAAGTCGAACAAGTTAGCAAATGGCACTAGGGGGTCATCTGCTAGTAATAGGGCAGGGTGTAATGGAGTGTGCAAATTATATAGGCTGTGTAAAAACCTCCGTCTCAGTATGTCGATGTGTGGACATGTTATTAGGATGCGTGCGACTGTGAGAGGTTCAAGGCATTTTTCGCAGGTTGGCGGGATTCCCTTTCGGAGGAGGAAATTGTGCGTCAAATGTGTGTGTCCAATTCGCAGTCGAGACAAGATCACCTCGTAGAACCGTTGTTGGTGACTGCATGATTTCCACTCGCTTATTACAGGTTTAATAAGATGCAGCTTGTTTTCTGTACAGTGGTCCCATTCGTGCTGCCATTTTGACGTTAAGGCCTTCCTAATGGCACGGACACTATCTTCATATGGAAGTGTTGTGTTTATTATGTCTTTGTGCGCTGCCATTGATGCGCATCTATCGGCCACTTCGTTGCCCGGTATACCAACATGACTTGGTACCCATCAAAACCTAATTGACCTGCTGTATTTGTTTATAGTTATCATGTTTAAAATATCCCCTATGAGGGGTTCACATTCGGATTTCAGGTGAAGAGCCTTCAGCGTGCTTAACGAGTCAGTGTATATGATTTTGTTTTCGTGTTTTTCAGCGATGATCTTTTTCACCACAGTCCATAATGCATGGACTTCAGCTGTGTAGACAGAGGCGCGGTGTGGCAAACGAATACTTACTTCCCAATGTTCTGTTACGGCCCCCACACCCACGTGTTCTTTTGTTTTAGAGCCATCATTGTAGAATTCAGTGTAATTTTCATATTTGTCCCATAGAAACCGGAATTCTTGTATAATGTGTTCGTGTGCGGTGTCTTTTTTCTTTAAATGTGTCAATGTCCAATCACATACCGCTGCGAAAACGTGCCACGGCGGCAAACGCTGTGGTTTTCTCGCAACCTGAAGGACTTCGCGAGGAATGTTATAATCCCGAATATATTCCTCATATCGTAGGACAAGCGGCTTAATCATGTTTGATTTGTTTGTATAGTGTAAACGTGAGTTACACTGTGTGACAATGTTGAAACATATGTGTTGTGGTGAGGACTGGATTCTGAGTATGTAAGAGAAAGTTAGTAGCATTCTACGCTGCTGTAGAGGAGGTTCATTACAGTCAACATACAAACTCTGGACAGGCGATGTTCTGTAAGCGCCACTTGCCAGTCGCAGTCCAAGATTGTGAACTGGATCAAGTCGACGGACGTAGGACTGTCTAGCTGAACCGTATACAATGCTGCCATATTCTAATATGCTGCGCAACAAAGTACGGTTGCCGCGTAGCAGGCATTCACGGTCAGAGGCCCAGCGCTTCCGGGACAGGACTTTGAGGGCGTTAAGTGCACCGTTTGCTTTTATTGAAGTTTAACTTTTTATCAAACAGAACACCCAGAAACTTTTGTTGTTGTTTTACTGGTAATGTGGCTTGTTCTAGCTTAAGGGTGGGTTCTGGTTGTAGGCCTCCTTTTTGTGTAAATACATTACTAATAGTTCTTTCACTTGAGAAACTAAAACCATTTTCACACGCCCACTGTGTTAGTTTGTTTAATGTAATTTGAATTTGCCGCTCGCAGGAATTCAGGTTGGATGCACGACACGCAATTTGTAGATCACCCACATATAATGAATGCATTATAGAGGATGGGATTACCTTGTTGACCGAGTTCATTTTCACCACAAACAATGTTGTGCTTAATACGCATCCTTGTGGCACACCATTTTCCTGGGTGAATACACGTGACAGCGCTGTTCCTAAACGCACCTGGAATGTTCCGTCCGACATGAAATCGGCTAGACATTTTAGCATTCTACTTCGGATCCTTAAATCGCCCAAGTCCTTTAATATACCAAACCTCCATGTTGTATCATACACCTTTCCTAAGCCAAAGAAAACAGTGAGACAATGTTGTTTATGTAGAAAGGCCGCACGTATCTCGTCTTCTAGCCGGACTAGGTGATCTGTTGTCGAGCAACCTTTCTTGTATCCACACTGATGGTTATCAAGCATGTTCTCTGTGTCAAGGACGTATGTTAATCTTATGTTGATGATGGTTTCATAGGACTTTGCTAGACAACTTGTGCGTGCTATCGGTCTATAGCTGGTTGCTGTTGTGGGAGGTTTTCCAGCTTTCAAGAAAGGGATAATGATGGCTTTCTTCTCCTCTTTTGGCAATTTTCCCGTTTCCCAGATTTTAATTAAAAACGAAGCAAGGTTTCAACTGCATTAGGAGATAAATGAGCGAGCATCGCGTAATGTACTCTGTCCGGACCAGGTGCTGTTTTTTTTGCCAGTAGTAAGTACTCTATTGATTTCTGGAAGTGTTAAAGCGGCATTATACTGGGTTTCTGAACTTCCTATGGTCGGAAGCTTTAGCTTTTCTGCTAACTGTTTATGTTTTAGAAATTCTGCAGAGTAGTTTACTGAGCTTGATATATCATGAAAGTGCTGCCCTAATATGTATGCTTGTTCTACTAAATTTGTTTGCGTGTCTGGGGGTGAAAGTATGGGTATCGTGTAAGAAGCGTGGTCGCCTCTAAACTCACGAACCTGATCCCACATTCTTTGGGAAGGTATCGAGCTATTTATTGAGGAGACATAATTTTTCCAGGATTGTCTTTCGGCTTGTCTGCGTGTGTACCTGGCTTTCGCTTTTGCTTTTTTGAATTAGAGTAGATTATCTTGTGTTGGATATCGCCGAAAGATACCCCACGCTTTGTTTTGCAGTTTTTTTTGTTTGCGTACATTCCTTCGTCCACCAGGGTTTTAGGTTTTTTCTTAGGAAGCCAGACGATTGTGGGATTGTTTCTGCTGCGGCAGCAAGTGTACAGGCGGTGATCTTTTTTTTCATTTATTCTATGGCTAGCTCATCTCGCATGTTATCCAAACTGGCCTTTTCAGTAAAGAGAGGCCAGCCTGCCAGATGGAGTTTCCAGCGGAGTGGCCTCAGTGGGATGGTAGGAGAAGGAGATGTTATTTTAATGACAGCAGGCATATGGTCACTACCGTAGCGGTTATCAATAACACTCCATTGAATATCTCCAAAAAGAGAGGGAGAGCACAGTGCCAGATCTAAGAAACTCATTGTTCCTGTGCTTGGGCAGTAGTAAGTTGCCGCACCGGTGGTTAAAAGGCAAATGTCGTTTGTTAGGATAAAATCTTCAAGTGTTTGACCCCTAGTGTCAGTTGTTCTGCTACCCCACAACGTGTTATTTGAATTAGAATCACCGGCTAATAAAAATGGTTCGGGTAGCTGGTTTAAAATTACCTCAAGGTCTCTTACGGTAAAATGTAAATGCGGTGGAATGCATACTGAACAAATGGAGATGGTTTTGTGAGCTAAAACGGTGACAGCAACGGCTTCTATGTGAGTGTTAATGGGAACTTTTCTGGCTGCTATACCACCTGGCAGGACAATGGCTACACCACCTGACAGCCGGTTCGCCTGAGTATGGTCGCGCCGTACCACAGTGAAACCTTTTAAAATGTTTTGGTGTTTTTCGCCTAGGTTTGTTTCCTGTAGGCACAGGGCCACAGGAGAGAAGTTTATTAACGTGTCTTTGGTGTCACCCAAGTTATTTAGGAGACCTCTACAGTTCCATTGGGTCATATAAACCATTAAAAAAATGAAAGGTAGAAAATGATATTAACGAGTGAGTAGGAGATGAGAAAGATGTTAGGTAACATGGATCTGAAGAAAATAGATACAATGGAGCGATAACCCATTAGGTTATCGCCTTCTTACTTAGGGTAGTTATTGGGAGTTTGTCCCTCTTTAAGCGCTCCAGAGAGCGCTTGTCCTTGGGTGTCGATGACACCGGGGTTTTTGCGTCGACCTCCATCGCTCTCTCTGAGGCGCTGGAGGACCGAGAGTTTGACGCCGAGACACGTGTCTCGGGCCTTGGTGTTCGCTTGATCTTACGGCCCTGCGGGACTGGTGTCTGCAGGGTCTGCGAAGATGATGGAGCAGGACTGGCCGCTACCACCAAGGGGGCGGGAGGCGTCACTACGGGACCACTGTGCGTGGGCTCGCAGGACTCCTCAGGCCTCTGTGACGATGCCCCCACCTTCGTCACATCGCCATAACTGCGTCGCGAAAGGTACGACAGTCGTTTTCGGGCTTCGAAGAACGAGATTTTTTCTTTCACAGTTAGTGCAATTACTTCTTTTTCATTTTTCCAGCAAGGGCAGGACCGCGAATAAGCTGGGTGATCTCCCTTGCAATTAACACAATGTGGGGAAGACGTGCCATTCTCAGATTGGTGTTCGTTGGAGCTGCTTTTAGCACAAGTTGTTTGTCCTCAGCATGCATGTGAAGCGTGTCGAAACCTTTGGCATTTGAAACATCGTCTGGGGTTTCGGATATATGGTCTCACATTGACTTTGACATAACCGGCATCGAGAGAGGTAGGCATTACGCTTGTTCCGAAGGTGAGTATAACATGTTTAGTAGGGATTTCTTGATCGTTTCTGCGGATTACTATTCTTTTTACTTTGGTGACACTTTTTTTTTGGAAACCCTCAAGGAGTTCCTCATCGCTTAATCCAATAAAGTCTTCTGCAGATATCGCTCCCCGGCTTGTGTTCAGTGTTCTATGTGGTGAAATTGTCACTGTGGCGTCGCCAATACTGGTAAGAAGGTCACTGGAGAAGCTCAGGTCACTGAGCTTCTCTGCTTGGTCTTTATCATTCAGTTCTAGGAGGAGGTCTCCGCTAGACATTTTGGAGGCTTTGTACGTCGGTCCGATATTTTCTTTCAAGCATTTGGCGACAAGGAATGGTGAGAGTTTTCTTACTGGCATGTTGCTTTCGCTATGTACTACATAGTACTTGGGGAAGGTTGGAGGGTTGCTCCGAAAGGAGAAATGGAATGGTACTTCGGTGCGGCATCTTTTCAGACGCCCATCATAGACGACAGAGGTTTGTGCTGCCGTAGAAAATGAGTATGTTCGGCAACAGCGCCGACCACCCACCACGGAGCCCAACGAGGGGACGCGGCAGAGCTTGTGTTCAAGCCTGCACAACGCCAGCCGTACGCTGTCGCTATAACCAAATATGGTGTACCCAAGGTAGGATAGCCACACAAGGTTAACCCTTGCCGCCGTGGAGAAAGAAGTAAATGAAAGAGAGAAGAAGACAGGAAAGATCAAAAAGTAAGAGATAAAGACGAAGGTTTGGGGAGAGAGAGACAGGAAGGGGCGACTGCCGATTTCCCCCGGGTGGGTCAGTCCGGGGGTGCCATCTACGTGAAGCAGAGGCGAAAGGGGTGTGTTGCCTCCGCGGGGGGGCCTTAAAGGTCCAAACTCCCAGCATCGGCTCAACCTCCAGGATCCTCCGTTCCCCAGACACGGCTAAGCCGCGCACGGCTACACGTGGGAGGGTCCGACCCTCATGTCCTCGGGTACGTGGTGTAGCAACACGCCAAACGCCTGCTGACGCAGACGCCCCTGCGGGGACACAAGTACATGCTCTAAACTCCCGGAACACGTCATGTCCAAACACTTGTCACAATACCTTTAAATGTATAACTTGTTATCCCCTGTGCAGCATGGATTCAGTCAGTTTGAGATTAGGGACTTGACCTTGCTGTTATTTTGTGGCCCATGTTACATTTCGCCTACGACGCGCCGTATAGCCGGCGCGGATGCAACGGACGTCGGGGCTTCCTTCAAAGCGGCGGACATTTTGGCCCGTTCAGCGCTGCCGCAACGCCTCGCGCCATGCGCGTCCAGGCACGTTTCAATGCCACGTGTCTTCGTGTGTGCGTGTGTGTGCATGTTGGTGCCCACGCTTGTCAAAGCGCGGCAGCCGGGGAGGGTAGCTCCCCAACTGTCAGGCGAGGAGGTCTGACCGGCGCCGGCCCGGCGGATGCGTCACTTCCCGTCTCAACGTGTCCATGCGTCGCCGTCACGTGCGCCTCATCGCGAGCCGTTCCTTCTTGCCCTCGACTCCGAGATAATAAAAGCAGCTGCCCCCGGACGCCAAGAGAGAGGCTCCGATTTCTTCCGTCGAGTAACGTGGTCTCCCGTCTCTCCACTTCGGTCGACCAGACTGGCCGCTCTTTTGCGATGCTAGCATAAAGAAGTTGTTCTGTTAGCAGTCGATTCATGCTTTGCTAGGACCTTCGGATGCTTCCAGCTATGCCCTAAGTCGCCAGGCCAACGCTACCCTTGGGGCTTGCGGCCCATTTGCAACTGTTTGCCAGCGGTGAGATCGCGACAACGGAGGCCAGCAGCGAAGATATGCGGTCGACTGTATGCTGAGCAGCACAACAACCATCCGCGAGCAGTGCAACGAGCCCTTTGTGATGACTGGTTGCCTGCAGCGGAACGACTGCACTGAATTCTTGGCTGCGAGGTTTGGTAAGTGCGGGACTTTATTCTTCAGAGTTTTGCCAGGCTTCTGTTAGTGCCAGAAACAGAGCTGGTAATTGTGGTTGTCGTTGCTGCCGGGTTCGTTTGCGGTAAGACAATAGTAGGCAGTAGAGAAAGCAGCATTCAGAGCAGCCATGGATTGGAAGTCGTTGCGCAAACCGAAATTGCTGGAGCTTGCAAGAGAGTTGGGTCTGGATGTCTCAGACAAACTCAGAAAACCAGAACTGCTAAGCGCTATTCTTGAGTTAGAAGCTGAGGATGACGAGCTG
Source organism: Dermacentor albipictus (assembly GCF_038994185.2). Taxonomy (NCBI): domain Eukaryota; kingdom Metazoa; phylum Arthropoda; class Arachnida; order Ixodida; family Ixodidae; genus Dermacentor; species Dermacentor albipictus. Next base: position 3,819,121 of record NW_027225581.1, read on the forward strand.
TCGGAATGCCTTGAGACCACTGAGGAGAGGGCAAAAAGACAGGAGCGCGAACGTAAAGAGCAAAAAGAGAAAGACGAGCGCGAACGTAAAGAACAAAAAGATAAAGAGAAAGAAGAGCGCGACCGTCAACACGCTTTGGAAATGATGCGTCTCGAGGTAGAGATGGAACGCGCTCGTAATGGAAGTCAACCACACGGTGCAGGAGAACGAATATTCTTCAAAATGACTGACCTGATGCGGCCGTTTAAGCTTGGAGTGGACATTGGTTTGTTCCTGGTTAACTTTGAGCGAACGTGCGAGAAGCAGGGGTTCTCTCGGGAAACGTGGTCAAAGCGCTTGCTCACTTTGTTACCCGGCGAGGCGGCCGACGTAGTCGCTCGCTTGAAGAGAGAGGAGGCAGAGGATTTCGATCAAGTGAAATCGAGTCTGATAAAAAAGTACAGGCTGTCAGCGGAGGCGTTCCGTCAGAAGTTTCGGGAAAATTAGAAAGGCAGAAGTGAGTCATATACAGAGTTTGCCTACAGGCTTATGTCAAACATGCAGGAGTGGCTGGAAGAAGTGAAAGCGTTTGGTGACCACGAGAAAGTTCTGCAGTGTTTCGGGCTGGAACAGTTTTATAGTCGGTTACCTGAGAACGTGCGGTACTGGGTCTTGGATTGGCCAGACGTTAGTACGGTGGCTAAAGCCGCCGAGCTAGCCGAGGAGTTTGTGACGCGTCGGGCTCACGGAGCTAAGGACGGTCAAAAGGGCGAATTTGCCTCCAAGTTTGAGAGGCCGAAGTTCACGCCCATGAGAGCAGGGGGGGGGGGTGCACACGTAGTGCGGATGCGAGTGAACGCAGTCCGACCGAACGTAAGGAGACGGCGGCAGCCGAAGCCTGACGCAGAAAGCGGTTCGAGATGAGGCAAGCGCGCGTGTGTTATACGTGCAAGAAGCCGGGTCACTTTTCGGCGCAGTGTCCAGGAACGAAAACAAAAGTCGTCTTTTTGTCATTATGCAGCACTGACGAGAACATGAAGCTTCTCGAGCCTTACATTCGAGACCTCCTCGTGAACGGGAAAGAGTGCCGAGTGCTTCCCGATTCCGCAGCTACAATGGATGTAGTTCACCCCTCTTACGTAGAACCCGATATGTTCACGGGCGAGTGCGCATGAATCAAGCAAGCCGTGGAAGCTCATAGCTTGTGTCTGCCCGTAGCAAAAGTGCTTATTGAAGGAGATTTTGGAGCGCTTGAGACGGAGGCCGCAGTGTCATCTATGTTGCCCCCCCAGTACCCGTACCTATTTTCGAACAGATCCGATCACCTCCTGCGCGAGAAGGGGCTTTTGTTTGGTGAGGCTAGCGTTCAGGCCTTAACCCGATCGAGAGTTCGGGAGCTCGCTGCAAAGGCGGTAGTTGGGGGGCCGACGTTGTCGAACAATGAGAAAGAACCGGAGGCGCAGCAAGCTGATATGCAGATCACGTCCTAACTGAATAAAATTGAGCCTGTAGCGTTGAAGGCACCAGATACTGGAGAGGAAATGCCCGACACGGGAAAGTTGGAAATGCTATCTGTAGATTTGCTCATCACGCCTACGTCAGATGGACTTAATAGGTTGCTAAACTTCAGCCGGTTGGCTTTGATAGCCTAGCAAAAAAGGGATGGCAGCCTAGAAAACATGTGCTGCAATGTCAAGGAAGCTATCGCCAAGAAAAATGCTCGTTTTGTGGAAAGAGGTGGGGTCCTGTACCGGAAGTTTCTAGACCGCAGGGGAGTGGAGTTCGATCAACTGATCGTGCGTCAGTGCTACCGTCAGGATCTGTTGCGCTTGTCTCATGGAGGTTCGTGGTTCGGGCACCTAGGAGTTACGAAGACTAAGGACCGTCTCTTGCAAGAGTACTATTGGCCAGGGTGTTTTCGTCACGCAGAACACTTTGTGAGGACATGTGACACCTGTCAGCGGTTGGGCAAACCAGGGGACAAATCGAGGGCGCCGCTGAAGTTGGTACCTATCATTACAGAGCCTTTTAGACGGCTCGTTATTGATACAGTGGGACCTCTGCCGGTAACAACCACGGGGTACAGACACATTTTGACTGTGATCTGCCCAGCGACAAAGTTCCCTGAAGCAGTGCCGCTTAAAGAACTCAGCTCAGTTGAGATAGTCAATGCACTACTGTCCATATTTGCGCGAGTTGGTTTTCCTGCGGAAATCCAGTCAGATCAGGGCACAGTGTTTACGAGCGCTTTGACGACAGCCTTTCTCGAAAGGTGCGGGGTAAAGCTGTTACACAGCTCAGTGTACCACCCACAGTCGAATTCCGTTGAGAAGCTGCACTCCGTCATGAAGCGCGTGTTGAGAGCATTGTGTTTTAAACAACAAACTGACTGGGAGCTGTGTCTGGCTGGGGTGATGTTTGCATTAAGGACCGCGCCGCATGCGGCTAATGGTTTTCGCCAGCTGAGCTGGTGTACGGTCGCTCGCTGTGGTCTCCGCTTCGCATGCTTCGAGACTCGTGGGAAGGCAGGGGCGACGACCCAGTTGTGGTATAGCACGTGCTTAGCCTCCTCGAACGCTCAAGAAGGGCACATGAGTTGTCAGTTGAAGCAATGGCAAAGGCCCAGCAGAGGGCCAAGGTTTATTATGATCGGACAGCCAGGGCCCGTCGTTTTGAGGTGGGCGATGAAGTAATGATATTGCGCACATCGCTAAAAAACAAACTCGACGTGCAGTGGGAGGGCCCAGCACGGATTGTTCAAAAACTGTCGGACGTTAACTACGTGGTGAGTATGCCAGGAAAGCGGAAAGCAGAACACGTTTACTACTGTAATCTGCTCAAACCCTATAGACAACGGGAAGCAGTGGTGTGTATGATGGTAAACGTTCCCGAAAAGCATCCGGTCGAGCTTCCGGGACTAGGCTCAGTGACGAACAGGGAACACATCGAACAAGTCATTAGTGACTTAATCAGTAACGCACCGCTGTCGCCTGAGCAGAATACCAAACTACACCAACTCTTACAAGAGTTTCAAGGTTAGTTCTCTGAGAGGCTTGGTAGGACTTCTGTCCTTACTCATGAAATAGAACTTACCTCCCCAGAGCCAGTACGATCCAAGGCGTACCTGGTGTCTCCCCGCCAGCGCGATATTATGGAGGCTAAGGTAAAGAAAATGCTACAGCTCGGTGGTATTGAGGCGGGTGAGAGTGATTATACCTCCCCTTTGATTTTAGTTGAGGTACCGGGCAAGGAACCTCGTCCTTGCGTCGACTGCCGCAGGCTTAATTCCATCACTAAGGATCAAATTTATCCGATCCATAACATCGAGGAGCGCCTTGAGAAAGTTAGTAGCGCTCAGTTTATTTCCACCCTAGATCTTGTCAGGGGTTATCGGCAGGTTCCACTTACAGAAGAGGCTAGTAGGTATGCGGCGTTCATTTCACCAATGGGAACATTCCGCCCGAAAGTTTTGAGTGTTGGTTTGAAGAACGCGCCATACTGCTTTTCAAGCCTCATGGACAAAGTGTTGCGGGGACAGGAAGAATTCGCTTTACCGTATTTAGACGACGTAGCGATATTCTCCGAATCCTGGTCTGAGCATATGGCACACTTGCGGGCAGTGCTAACCCGCCTGCGCGAAGCGAGCTTGACAGTCAAGGCTCCCAAGTGCCAGTTAGCACAGGCCGAGGTTGTCTACCTCGGTCACGTGATTGGACAGGGTCGTCGCCGCCCCTCTGAAATAAAGGTGGCCGCTGTGCGAGACTTCCCGCAACCGCGCACGAAGACCAATATTCGGTCGTTCTTAGATGTCCCCGGCTACTATTAGAGGTACATCCCCAGGTACTCTGATATCGCGGCTCCCCTGACGGATGCTCTAAGAAAACCAGAGCCCCAAACAGTCGTCTGGGACGAGAGAAGGGAAAGAGCTTTTAGTGCCCTAAAGAGCGCCCTAACAAGTCAGCCTGTGCTACGATCGCCAGACTACACAAAAGGGTTCGTTGTTCAGTGCGATGCTAGTGAGCGAGGCATGGGTGTTGTACTGTGCCAACGGGAAAATGGAGAAGTGGAACACCCCGTCCTGTATGCTAGTCGTAAGCTGACCAGTCGTGAGCAGGCGTACAGCGCCACCGAGAAAGAGTGCGCGTGTCTCGTGTGGGCCGTTCAGAAATTGTCATGCTACCTAACCGGCTCGAGGTTTATCATTGAAACGGATCACTGCCCTCTCCAATGGCTGCAGAGCATCTCTCCCAAAAAAGGCCGCCTCCTACGCTGGAGCCTCGGTTTGGAAAAATATTCCGTTGAGGTGCGTTACAAAACGGGGAGCCTCAACGGTAACGCCGAAGGCTTAAGTCCAGGCCCCTAACGTAGGAATCAGCCTCAAAGTTGTTTGTTACTGATGTTTTCTTCCTGAGACAGGATTTTTAACATATTGCTTTTATTTAGTGTTTCAAAGTGATGACGTGCTTTCTAGTGCAATTTTCCAATTTGTGGACGCGTTCTGAGTGCTGCTAGACTACTGTAAGGAACTAGGCAGTATTATAAAAGGGGAAAGAGCCTGGCACGGCTCAGTGAGGGTTGTGTCGTGCTTGCTGACTGAGCGGTTTAGTTTCGGCGTAGTTCTAACGCTTGCTGGGAACGAGAACAAAAATGGCAACTCTCCCGAAGTCACTTTGCAGTGTCCTGTGTGAACCTGAACGTGAGAACGAGGCCTTCTCTGTGCGCTGCGCTCAAGAAACGCCGAGGGACCACCGACTTCGGTTAGGAGCGTCATCGAGCGACATCACTCCGGACAGCGGATGCAGTCCCCTGACCATCGGGATCGCCTTCTCCCGGCGGGGCAGTCTGTTACGTTTGGCCTACGACGCGCGGTATAGCCGGCGCGGATGCAACGGACCGGTGGCTTCCTTCAAAGCGGCGGACATTTTGGCCCGTTCAGCGCTGCCACAACGCCTCGCGCCATCGCGTCCAAGCACGTTTCAATGCCACGTGTCTTCGTGTGTGCGTGTGTGTGCATGTTGGTGCCCACGCTTGTCAAAGCGCGGCAGCCGGGGAGAGGAGCTCCCCAACTGTCAAGCGAGGAGGTCTGACCGGCGCCGGCCCGGCGGATGCGTCACTTCTCGTCTCAACGTGTCCGTGCGTCGCCGTCACGTGTGCCTCATCCCGTTCCGTTCCTACTTGCCCTCGACTCAGCGAGTATAAAAGCAGCTGCCCCCGGACGCCAAGAGAGAGGCTTTTCTTCCGTCGGGTAACGTAGTATCCCGAATCTCCACTTCGGTCGACCTGACCGGCCGCTCTTTTGCGATGCTAGAATAAACAAGATTACAAACAATAAACAATATTTTCCGCTCCGAAACGTCTTGAGTTGATGTGTGCCAAAGTGAACGCAGGGAATCGGGAAAACATACAGGTGTGCGCAAAAAAACATGGGCAGAAACATGTCAGATGTGTACAGAAAGTAGTTTATTCGGTCCCCTTGTCATGCGGTTCAACATATGTAGGCCAAACTGGCAGATGTCTGAATGACAGATTACATGAGCATAGATATAAGATGGAAAACGAGCTCTCCGGTCATATAAGTGCGCATTGTAAGGCGCACAACTGCATCCCAGATTTCGATAGAACCAGTGTTCTGTACAGAGCTGACCATCAACTAACTAGGGAGATATTGGAAGCGCTTGAGATAAAAAAGCGCGGTCTTGAATGTATCAGTGAAGCCTCAGTTTCGCTTTCGACAAAGGAACTGGCATATCTTGAGAGTGACTCTTGAAATGTTATTCTGTATCTTCGCTTCCTTGTGCGATGCAGATGATTGCCCTGTTTAGTTCTTGTTGTTTTTTGACAGCAGCTATATATTGCTATGTCGAGAAATAAAACACTCAGTTGTTAGTGCGCCTACGTGCTGTCTTGTGTTTCCCTTCTTCGTGTGTTGTTTTATTCGGCGCCGTTTTTGTAATCATCCTTAACCAACTAGCCCCCCAACACATGCTCAGAATAAACAAGTTGTTCTGTTAGCAGTCGACTCATCCTTTGCCAAGACCTTCGGATGCTTCCAGCTGTGCCCTAGGCCGCCAGGCCAACGCTACCCTTGGGGCTTGCGACCCAGATGCAACACCCAGTTCAGGTGACTACAGCCAAGCGCAGGACGAGCTCACACTTGCTGTATCGGCCAATAACCGGAAATGAGGCACACATGTGGGTTCCGCGAAGAGGGGACGCGGGCAACACTCACGCGTAAAGAGAAAACGGATTAGTAGCTGCACCATAGAAAAGGCACTATATCTGCACCCTCGCTCGGAACAAAAGGGTAGACGGCCCGAGCTGAAGGGGAGCGTTCGGGGAGACGAGCGTGAAGATGAAAGTTGGGGGGTGCTTGAGGTCACCGCCACCGCTAATGCCCATGCGATTCCCAAATGTCCCGTCGACCATCTCGGTCCCGGAAATTGGGCGACGCGACGCTGCCCAGCCGGTTTGATGTTTGGCACCCGCGTGCACCTTCTAAGAATGCGCGTGAAAATGGCGGTAGCTTTAAACCACTTAGCCGGCTACGGCCGATAGATGCTTTTGTGTGCGATCGCCATCGGGTCCCAATTATGGTGTTTGGATTTCAAGCGAACCGGCACACAGCTCCACGGGAGATAGCTTTCTCAGTACTGGCAGGGTAGCCCACTGTCCGGCGGATATGCAGTCAATAACCCAACGTGATTTCACTGGAACATTCTCGGCAGCTTGCATGGCGGCCGCTTGCAGGTGGAAAGAGGAAGACATCAGGGGCCGATACTCGCAGCCCAACATACGGGAGAGGGAGGTGGCACGTGTCTTTGAGAAATCCTATACCCTAGCGTGTTGTAGAGTGTGCCACGGTTTCCGCCAATGCCGTGTGCGGCACGAAGCCGGTTGTGCTACTGGTTACAATGTGAACTCGCATGTGTGATTGGCTGGTTTGCGACTCCTTTGTACAACTGAGGCCTTAAAATTCATGTTTGGTTGTGTGGAGGAGGGAGCTTCAGGCTTGGACTCGGACAGACGCCTGGGCGTTTGAATAAAGCGTCACATCGTCAGACAACGGCCCTTCGCGCTGCCATCGTGCACTCGAATCATCGAGGGGCGCCGACTTTGGACCTTCAACACCTTCCCTCCTTGACAAGTTTTCAAGCTACCAGAAGACAAAGGGAAAGAAAATAACCGATTCGGTAAAGGACTATCTACGATCACTCAATTAGTTGAATTGATTCATTACACTTCAGAAACGATAAATTCCCGTGAAAAGATGGACCTCATTTATTTGTATTTTGCCAAAGCATTCGACAATGTTTCCCACTCCATATTATTGTTCAAAATTAATACTGTGTTTAACAATCCTAACTTCACAATGTGGTTTGCCTCGTACTTACAGTGCCATCAGCAGTACGTTCAAATAAATGCGCATATGTCCAGCCTTCAACCTGTGCTATCTCGAACACCTCAGGGAAGTGTCCTAGGACCTCTTCTATTTCTCATTTTCATTAATGACCTGCCACACTACATTTCTGTTCCAATAAAAGTATTCGCTGAGGACTGTGTTGTTTATAATAATAGAGAATCTGCCAGTGACCAAATTAAATTGCAGTGCAGCCTTGAAAATATTATGAAATGGTGTTCTGACTGGCAAATGGTTATAAATCCAACTAAATCAGTAAGCATGTCTACTACAAGAAAAAAGAAGTTCCTGCAATTTCTTTATAGTATTCATGGCAACAAGCTTAAAAAGGTAGAGGAGCACAAATATTTGGGATTATTATTTAGAAGTGACTTAAGCGGAAATAGACATGTAGAGAAAGTGCGTAAGAATTTACACAGAGCAACCTCCGAAGTTAAAAACTTGGCTTAAAACACTTGTCAGACCAATCATTATGTACGCGAAAATTGTCTGGGATCCTTACACAGAGGAAAACCATAAGAAACTGGAAAGGATTCAGAGGTTAGCTTCTCGATGCATCTTTAACAAATACGGTCGGCTTCACTCCCCTACAAAACTATGTCAGCTTGCAAATCTTTCCAATTTAGAATTAAAGACTAAGTATGATAGGCTGAGGTTCCTGTTTCTTATTATCCATAATGAAATAAAAATTAATAGGACGAACTATTTTGAAATTTCTACTAATTAATCTTTTAGAAATCTCCACAGCATGTATATTCCTTCTCCTGTAACCCGTAATGACACATTTAAATATAGCTTCTTTCTCAGAACGATAAAGGAGTGGAACGTGCTTCCTGATTTCGTAGTTAAGTCTGCCTCTATTTATAAATTTCTAAGTAATTTGCATGCCATTATTTATTCCGAGAGCGCAATGCGTTAATCATCTGACTTTGTGAATCATCTGATTTTATGATTTTGTTATTATCTGTGTGTGTTGTTCTTATTTTACATGCCTCAAGGGATACTGATTGGTTTTTCTGCTTGCTTTATTACAATGTATATGTACTGCAATTTCTTTTTTGTACGTTGTATTCAGACGTATTATTCGCCTTGCCTGAATCAGATGTGTTGACATTACATGTTTTATTTATTTTTTCCTCCACTCCTGTAATGGCCCTAAAGGAAGGGCTGACAGTATCAACAAAGAAAAAAAAGATGAAATAGCATCATTTATTGTTAATTTAGTGCATCATTTCACGCCCCCAAAACTTCGGAAACAAATAAGATCACTGAGATGCATCATACGTTCGAAATTAAACACACGTAATACAGAAACACAGAAAATGCGAAAGTACAGCCGACAGCAGCACTATAGCCAGGCCGATGAACGCGCACCCAACACGCAGAGCGCCACCTGACCCGGCCACGATGTTACATTGCAATTTGGTGCAACTGTTCACTCCTGCCCGTCACACTTCCCCTTCTAGCCACTACAGCGCTATTGAAAATCATGTACAGTCGCCGGTTGCAACCAGTGGGCTTGGCAGCAGCACCTCAGGCACAATGCTCAAGAACCCATTTTGCTTCATTGCGCAGGTTTTGACCCTCTTGCTGCCCGCACAACTGCTTTATCTCGGTGAAGGATTCGCCCGATCTCCCTCTTACCAAGCAAATGACGTTGGCTTCGAGCATCCAGCACGAGCTGATTTTTGCTTGACCAGCGACCTCATCATGACTTCCATCAACGTGTCTGCGCCTGCGCTGTCAACGGTGACGTCACATCACGGGGACACCATGCCCTATATAAGGAGCTTCCCATCGCCGGTTGCAACCAGTGGGCTTGGCAGCAGCACCTCAGGCACAATGCTCAAGAACCCATTTTGCTTCATTGCGCAGGTTAGTAACTACTTATCGGCCTACTGCTATCGTAGCGACAACCGCTTTTTGTTGCTGCTGCCCAGCCCACTACGTATGAAGAGTGTTTGTGCATATCTTTTTTCTTCCCAAGACAAACTTTTAAAATGCGGTGATATTGAATCAAACCCAGGCCCAGATACGACTGAAAGGGAAATGCTCCAGCATATTCTATTAGGTCAAAGTTCCCTGAAATCATCTGTCAGTGACATTCTTGCAAAACAGGGCTCTTTTGAGAAAAAAATAGATGGTTTGACCGAGAGAATCAAAAATTTGGAAGACGAGGTGGCAACCATCAAGACCGTAAAAGCAGAAGTAGAGCACGTGAGGTCAACTATTAATAAACTGGAAGCCACTGTATCACACTTGTTAGCTAAAACTGACGACTTAGAAAATCGAAGCCGTAGGAATAACTTACTTATTTACGGCATAAAAGAAGAGGAAAGGGAAACAGAAACGGAACTTACGGACGAAATAACAAAGGACATTCTTAGCGAAAAACTTGGAGTTTCGATAAAGAGCATGCAAAGATGCCATCGAATAGGTAGGAAATCAAACAGGAATCGTCCTGTCATCATAAATCTACATGACTACCGAGAAAAGACTTTAATAATGAAGGCATGCCCGAAATTGAAAGGTTCAGAATATTCAATCAGCGAAGACTACTCGAAAAGAATTCGTGATGTCAGAAAGAAATTATGGGAAAGCGCATCACAAGAAAAGGTTAATGGTGCTCACGTTAAGCTCATTTTTGATAAGTTAAGCATTAACGGTGATATGTTTGGATGGGATAATGTAAAAAACAAACGGTATAAAATCCCGAAGAACCATAAATGACACCACAAAGAGACCAGCCCTGCATTCAAAATCTTAAACATAAACTGCCGTAGCGTCGTCAATAAAGCTGCAGAACTTGAGGGCATGCTGTTCTCGCATGATGCAGACGTTGCCATGCTTACAGAGACGTGGTTGAGCAGTGAAATATTTGATAGTGAGTTTGTTCCTAAGGGCTATAAGGCATTTCGGGGTGACCGTGACAGAAGAGGTGGAGGAGTGGCCATTTTGTACAAATCATCAATGCAACTTTTTAGTATGCCTGATGCGCAAGATATTGAAGCTGTCTTTTGCAAAGCATACATCAAAAAGGTCCGCTTCATCCTTGGTGTTTTTTATAGGCCTCCAAACTCTTCTGCTGCGGTACTTGAAAACTTAAGGGAATATATGCACTGCCATGTAAAATCAGATGACCGAATACTACTGGCAGGGGACTTTAATTTACCAAACATTGATTGGCACACCTTTTCATTGCATTCTGCTCACAGTATTGATAACACAATCTTTGATATTGTATTCACGTTTGACTTACTGCAAATGGTAAATAATTTCACGAGAGTACAGGGAGCCGTAGGCTCAATTCTGGACTTATTTTTTGTAAGTGGCGCCATCCGAAATGCGATAACCTGTGAAGTCACAAACGGGATTTCTGATCACAAAGCTGTCTTGTTGAGCTTGTCAAATGTCTACCCTGATCACAAAACGGTGTTCATTTGTTTCCCAATTTTTCTCGTGCTGATGATGAATCTATTCTGGATATGCTTGCATTCTACTTTGATGACTTCAGAAACAGCACTTGCAATGTAAATGACTTGTGGCTTTCTTTTAAGGGAATTGTCTCTGAATGTATCCAACGATTCGTTCCCACAATTGCAAAATCTTCTGTGCACCGTAACCCATGGATTTCTCGCGAGACGTTACGCTTACAGCGAAGGCTTAAAAGGTTAAAAGTGAAAGCAAGAACAAATGTAACCTTAAAATCTGTTGTAGAAGGCACTTCAGAACAACTAAAACAGAAAATAATTTGCGACAAAGAAAAATATTACGGAACGATCCTGCCTTCGTTTATTAAAACGTCTCCCGAGAGATTCTGGCGCCAAATCACACCTAAATCTTCTTCTACCAGTGGGTTCATGATAGACGGCAAATGTGTAAGTGATGAGACTGTCGTTTGTTCTGCTTTTAACAAATTCTTCCAGTCGGTATTTACCAAAGATAATGGTTGCCTTCCCAACTTTTCTATATCGCTTCCTGTTATATCTGACGTTGTCATTTCTGAGAGCGGCGTTTTTAATTTGCTATTGAACGTTGATACTAAAAAGTCTCCAGGACCAGATAAAATACCAAACGCCTTTTTAAAGCGTTATGCGGAATGGTGCGCTAAGTATCTGTATGTCGTGTTCACCAGATCTTTGCGCGATGGTTCCCTACCGGATGACTGGAGGACGGCCGAAATCAAACCTTTACATAAATCCGGGAAAAAAACACACATAGACAATTACCGACCAGTATCTCTTACATCTACATCATGCAAAATTTTAGAGCATATAATTCATAAACATATATTAGGTTTCTTAGAAGAGCACAAGGTACTTACAGATGTCCAACATGGTTTCAGGCGCAGCTTTTCTACATGTACTCAATTAGTTGAGACTGTTCACGATCTCGCACAGACAATTAATGAAGGGAAGCAAACAGATATTGTGTTCATGGATTTTCGTAAAGCATTTGACAAGGTATCACATAACAAATTAATCCATAAATTAGGGTATTATATAAAAAATGAACAGATACTTACATGGATCAGAGCCTATCTTACTAACAGACACCAATTTGTCACCTTAAACAATACTTCTTCTAACAATACAGAGGTTGCGTCTGAAGTCCCCCAGAGATCAGTTTTGGGACCACTTTTATTTCTATTATTTATAAATGACATAGTCGCAGAACTTTCAGTTTCCGTGAAACTTTACGCAGATGACTGTATTTTGTATGAAAAGATATCTTCTGTTGATGATCAGGTGCGTCTAAATAATGACCTGGCAAAGGTCACTGCTTGGTGCGAACAATGGCAAATGTCTATTAATTTTGAAAAAACTGTTTTTATGAGAATCACACATAAGAAAGAACCTCTTCAATTTGCATATAATGTTGACAACGTATCTCTATCAGAGGTAAGAGAGTACAAATATTTGGGCCTATGGATAACCAATGAGCTTTCCTGGACGAAGCACATAGATAATGTTGTTGCGAATTCTTTGCGTAAACTGTTTTTCTTGAGGCGCTCACTGAAATCATCTACGTCTGGTGTTCGTCTACTGGCGTATAATTCCTACATTCGTCCGTTGTTGGAATATGCCGTAATTATTTGGGACCCATTCACTTTAACCAATATTAAAAAACTGGAACGTGTACAGCATAAGGTAGTTAGGTTTGTTTTTAATTCATACGGCCGCGCGTCAGTTGGTGAGCTCGTAAGGCGCAGTGGATTACCCCCGGTGACTGTACGCAACCGTATCTGTCGATTAAAGTTCCTCTTCCAACTTGTAAACGGCCATTATAAGGTTAACACTTCCAAGTTCTTTACTTACTCATCTGGTTATAACACGAGGCGAAGGCATGCTTTATCGATAACCCCCATCAACGCACGGAATAACTGTTTCAAACATTCTTTTTTTCCTAGGACAATAAAAGACTGGAATGATCTTAATTTTCATATTGTTACCCAGAATTCCTTACCAATGTTTGAAAAATGCTTGCAAATGTTATGAATTCGTGTGCGTTATCTGTTGTATGTTTTTTTTTCTTGTATGTATTCTTCATTAATGTCCTAAAATGCCTGCATATGTGATGGATTTGTATGTGTTTACATGCTTGTACATATCTATGTATACCCACCCTGCTATGATCTGATTTCAGATCGCAGTATCTATAAATAAATAAATATAAATAAAACCTCGATATAACGAACCTCAATTTAACGAAATTCTCGAAATAACACACTTTTTATGTTTCCCAATCTCTGCCCCATTCAAAACCATTTTTTTCGCGATTTAATGAGGTCACTTCATACTGTACTTCCGATTTAACGAAGTCCTCGAAGTACCCGAAGTACCAGGAGCCTCCTTGACAGGCAGACGAAAACTTTAGCCGGACATACAGTGATTTGCATGCGCCCTTTAATGCTCAAATTTTCCCGGCGCGCCTCAATACATAACTAGCACGCACGTCATTTCCGGCAGCTTCCGTGACCGAGTCCGCCATTGCCGAGTACCAACCGAACCGGCAGCCATACGGACGACTGTGTTTGTGCCCTTTCGTAGTCCTTGCTTTGTTCGAAATAATGCCTATATGCGCAATATATGGTTGCCGAACAAGAAGCAAGAGTGCCAAGAGGCCCAGCTGCACTGGCTCGAGCGTAGGATTACACAGTTTGCCTAAAATAATAACTCGGCAGTGTGAGAGAACGAGGATTCTCTCCGAAAACCGCAGCAGCCTCTGGCTTGCTCGTATTAATGATGGTGATGATGTATGGGGTTTTGTGGCGCAAAGGCCAGGTATGGCCAAAGAGCGCCATGTCTGTGCTAATGAGTTTGTGGTGTAATTATGATTACTATGAAGTTCGTGTGAGGTGGCTGTAAAGAGGCCTTAAAATATACGCTCTAAAGTACGTAAAATCTGTATGATAAAATTATGGCGATGATGTATGAATTGTACTATGAACATTTATATGCATTTAAAAAGAATGAAACGATAGGTAAATTATATCTGATTGTAAAAAATCCTAGAGAACTACTGCCTCCTTAGAGCCCTTGAAACACAAGGGCTTGGAGGCATGTGCTATGCAAAACAATTATCGCAGTGGCATCCTCTCGAGAGAGGAGGCGCGACAAATTCATGGGACTAATAACAAGTAAGACCACATCTTTAAGAAAACGTAGCACTGTGTCTGTAATAAAAAGCGGTTCTGGACCAAGAAGCATTGCAGGATGAAGAGGAATGTGCTGTCGGTATGCTAATGAAAAATGTCTCTTTCTCTCAGATTCGGCTTCCCGACACTCCAGGAGGACTTGGGGTACGGTCAGCCTCTCCCCACATCTACCACAGGTTGGAGGCTCACTTCCCGTGAGAAATTTATGGGTGCCAAACTTGTGTCCTATTCTGAGACGACAGAATAGGACATCTGTTCGGCGCGATATTGTAGTAGAGGGCGAAAATCCTAACTGTGGTTTATCAGGTGGAGCTTATTATCCGTTTCCGCATCCCACAAGTGTTGCCAGTGATCTCGCAGCTTCCTTCGCAGAACGTTACCTTCAATTTCCCTATGGCCAAGGACCCAACTTATTATGATATTCTGGTTAGATGAGTACGCTTTGCACAAGACCGAATATAGTTCATTAAATACTGGATTTTGATGTTTGCTGAGTGACATTAAGGCCTTCACGAAGCTGAGAGAGTCTGTATAGACCGCTGCTTTTGCAAGTCTCAATTTTCTTATGTGCTTTACAGCAGAGAGTAATGCGTACGCCTCGGCCGTAAAGATACTTGTTTCCGGATGCAGTACATCGGATTCCGAAAACGATGGGCCGACGGCTGCATAGGATACCCCGGCATTTGACTTCGAAGCATCTGTGTAGAACTCTGCGCAGGAGTGCTTGTGCTGGAGTTCTAGGAAATGCATTCGGATTTCGGCCTCACGAGCGTGCTTTGTAACTTTTATAAAGGATATGTCACACTGTATCACCTGCCACTCCCAAGGAGGTAAGAGCTTAGTTAGGTGCATTAGGCGATGCTCGAGGAGTGGGACATGCATTTCATCGCTAAGCTCCTTCACACGCAGCGAGAAAGGCTGTCTTATGGAGGGACGATTGCTGAAAAGTGTAGCGCACCTCATATCGGTAACGGTATCAAAACATGGATGTTCAGGATTAGAGCGTATTTTAAGGAAATATGTAAAGCTGATGTATGATCTCTGTAGCTGGAGAGACCATTCATTTGATTCTACATATAGACTCTGTATGGGACTCGTTTTGAAAGCGCCAGTGACCAGTCGGATTCCTAGATGGTGGACTGGGTCTAGCATTTTTAGTGCGCTCGGGGCGGCAGAGTTATATACTACAGCACCATAATCCAATCGAGACCGAATTAGGTTCTTGTATAGGTTCATTAAACACTTCCTGTCACTACCGCATGTAGTCTGAGATAGAAGTTTCATTAAGTTCATTGCTTTTAGACATTTTTCTTTCAAATATTCAAAGTGTGGAATGAAAGTGAGTCTGTAGTCAAGTATGATACCTAGGAATTTGCGCTCTTTGCTGATAGGTATTCGTTGTCCACACAGTTCTAAGGAAGGATCCGGAACCAGGCCTCTCTTTCTTTCAAAAAGAACGCAAGCGCTTTTGTTAGGATTGATCTTAAATCCATTCTTGTCTGCCCACACTGAGACTTTGTTCAGGCCATGCTGTACCTGTCTCTCGCAGACTGCCAGGTTACAAGATTTGAAAGCTATGTGAATGTCGTCCACGTAGACAGAGTAAAAGATGGCGGGTGGTAATGAAGCACGAAGCGTGTTCATCTTCACGATAAAGAGCGTGCAGCTGAGCACGCCTCCTTGGGGTACACCCGTTTCTTGCGTAAAACAGCGTGACAGGGCATTGCCGACTTTTACCCGGAAGGTACGATTTGACGGATAGCTTTCTATTATATTATGCATATTACCGTGGATGCCCATTTGTGACAAGTCTCTTAAGATTCCGTAACGCCACGTCGTATCGTACGCCTTCTCCATATCGAGGAATATGGCTAAGAAGAATTCTTTGTGTACAAATGCGTCCCGGATGTTTGTTTCTACACGTACAAGATGGTCAGTTGTGGAGCGCCCTTCTCGGAAGCCGCACTCATATGGATCAAGGATTCCGCTCAGTTCAAGGAAATGAATGAGTCGCCGATTAACCATTTTTTCAAACACCTCACAAATGCAACTTGTGAGGGCTATCGGGCGGTAACTTGCCACTGAGGAAGGGTCCTTGCCTTGTTTCAAAACAGGGACCACAATGGCTTCCTTCCATGGAGTTGGAAGGTACCCTGCATCCCAAATGGTGTTGAAAAGTGTGAGTAGTGTAACCTGCGTGTCACTGTGTAAGTTTTTGAGCATTTCATACATGATTCTATCAGATCCTGGTGCGGAGCTGTTGCATGCGCTCAAGGCAGCTCTCGATTCGGCAATACAAAAAGGACGGTTGTAAGACTCATTCTCTCGACCTTTTCTTGTTAATGGCTTACGTTCTTCTGTTTGTTTGTATTTGAGAAAAGATTGTATATAATTTGTTTGACTTGACACGCTCTCAAAATATTAGTATGCCTGGTCTTGTAGTGTATTGCCCTGTGTGTTTACCAGGGGGAGTGAATGTGTTTCCCGCCCTCTAATCCTATTAACTCTGTTCCAGGCTTTGGCCTCATCCCTCAACGAGCTATTACTCGAAAAAACTTGTGCCAGCTTTCTCTTCTGGCCTGTCGGCGGGTTCGCCTGCCTTGGGATTTTACTTTTTTAAAATTGATGAGATTCTCCGCAGTGGGGGAGACGCTCAGCAACCCCCACGCCTTGTTCTGATTCTTACGAGCGATCCTACATTCGCCGTTCCAGCACGGTACACGTAGTTTGCATGCCAAACGACTTACTTCGGATGTGCATTTTGATGCGACATCTATTATGAAGGCTGTAAAGAACTCGACTGCAGCATCAATTCTTAAAGAAGACAGCTCAGCCCATGAGATACCAGTAAGAGATCGAAATTTCTCCCAATCAGCTGTCTCAATCTTCCACCTAGGAGCGTGTGGTTGATATTCGTTTTCTTTTGGAGATCTTAGCAGTATAGGGAAGCGGTCGCTTCCGTAAGGGTTGTCGGTAACTGCCCATTCAAGCTCAGTCAGTAAAGACGGCGAGACTATGCTAAGATCTATGGAAGAATACGTTCTGTTTGCAAGAGAGTAATATGTGTGTTCCCTCTTATTCAACAGACAGACACCAAAAGAAAAAAGGAACTGTTCGACAAGACTTACTCGCGCATCTATACGAGGGTCGCCCCAAAGGGAAGTTATGTGCGTTGAAATCGCCAAGAACAACATAGGCTTCTGGCAATTCATCTATAAAGGACTGAAATTCATGTTTGCTTAGTTTATAATGTGGGGGAATAGAAAGCGAGCAAATAGTGATAAGTTTGTTTAGCAGAATAACTCGAACCGTCACTGCCTCAAGGGCCGTTCGGAGCTGTAAAAGGTGACAGGCTATGCTTTTTTGAATTACAATTGCAACACCGCCCGATGATGCGACAGCATCATCGCGATCTTTGCGAGAAGTAACATACTGTCGAAGAAAGTTTGTGTATTTTGATTTCAAGAGTGTTTCCTGTAAACACAGCACTTTTGGATTGTGTTTATGGATGAGTTCTTGCACATCATCAAGATTCCTAAGTAGACCTCTGACATTCTATTGAATGATTTATGTATCCATATTTTAAATTAAATTGATGCTGTGTTTACGAATACGGAAGCGATTTCTTAGATTACAGATCCCTTTCGAGGCCCTGTAATAGGGGTTTTGCTCTTTCTGAAGCATTCGAGCGAGCCTCGCCGCTCCTTAGGCGTTTGGTGCGCCTTGAGAACAGGTGTAGTGTCCATTGCCTCCTGTGAGGTGCCAGACAAGCGCTCTTGCGAGCGAGATGTTTTCTCGAGAAGTCCTGCCCCGGAAGGCAAGACCCCTGCGCCCCCCAGCCCGGAGGTCGATGGGGCTCCCTGAGGGGTTTGGCTGCGCTGGCCGTTGCCAGCGCTGGAAGGGGCCTCGGAGGTTGGGGCAGCCTCGGCTGCGCCCACCTTCGGGTTCGATGGCCCCGTCTGCTGGGTTGGCGGAGCAGCGCTAGCTGCAACCGCCGCGGGGGCAGATGGCGTAGCTGCCGACTCGCTGATTGTGGGTCGGACAGCCGCCGGAGGCCGTTGTGACGCTGCCCCCTGACGCACCACATCGGCAAAGGTTTTCTTGGGCAGGTACGATACCCGCCTGCGTGCCTCCTTGAAACTTATATTTTCCTTTACTTTTACTGTTACAATTTCCTTTTCTTTTTTCCAGGATGGGCACGACCGCGAGTACGCGGCGTGCTCCCCATCACAGTTTACACAGTGAAAAGCATTCTCACAACCTTCAGATGTGTGTTCATAGGCACTGCATTTAGCACATGTTTGCCGGCCTCGGCAGCTCTGCGAACTGTGGCCGAAGCGCTGGCATTTGAAACATCGGAGCGGATTGGGCACGTACGGCCTGACACGGAGCTTGATGTACCCGGCCTCGATTGACTCGGGCAAGACACTTGAGCCAAAGGTAATCATTAGGTGCTTCGTGTGGATCTCTTTGCCATCCCTCCTCATCTTAATTCTTCTGACATTAATCACATTTTGCTCACTGAAGCACTCGAGGAGTTCCGCTCAGTCAGCTCAAGCAGATCATCATCCGACACAACACCACGGGTGGTGTTCATTGTACGGTGCGGCGTTACTGTTATGTGGGCCTCGCCAAATGATACTAGTTTCTGTATATTCTCATACTGTTTCAGACCACGGAGCTCCAAGAGGAGGTCACCGCTTCCCATTCTCGACACCTTGTAACTTGGACCAAAAACATCAGTCAAGGACTCTGAGACAAGGAATGGTGAAATGTTTCGAACTGCTTTGTTTGGCTTTTCAGAGTGGATAACGTGGAAGCGCGGAAAATTCTGGATTTGGTGTCCCAAAAACTTGAAGATTTCTTCGGTGCGCCCTCGTTTCTGAGGGCGATCAACAAGGGAGGGGAAAGAAGTTTCCATGAAAATATGTGTACATTCGGCAACAGCGCCGACCGCCCACCACGGAGCCCAATGAGCGGACGCGGCAGAGCTTGCATACAAGTCTGCACGACGCCAGTCGTACGCCGTCACTATAACCGAATGTGGTGTACCCAAGGTTGGATAGCCACACAGGGTTAACCCTTGCCGCCAAGGAGAAAGGAAGTAAATAGAAGAGAGCAGAAGACAGGAAAGATGTAAAGTGAGAGATAAAGACGAAGGTTTGCGAAGAGAGAGACAGGAAAAGGCGACTACCGATTTCCCCCCGGTGAGTCAGTCCGGGGGTGCCGTCTACGTGAAGCAGAGGCCAAAGAGGTGTGTTGCCGCGCCGAGGGGCCGTAAAGGTCCAAACACCCGGCATTGGCTCAACCTCCAGGATCCCCTTTTCCCCGGACATGGCTAAGCCACGCACGGCTACACGCGGGAGGATCCAACCCCATGTGCTCGGGTACGTGGTGTCGCAAAACACCAAACGCCTGCTGACGCAGACGCCCCTGCGGGGTGCTCGTATTAATAGAAACGACTTGAAGAACCTTGAAAACGTCCGTGTCTGCAGTCGCCACTTCATCACAGGTAAGAAAAAGGCACACCCGCATGCATTTACACACCGATATAGGCAAGCCATGCCGCTAATTGCCATGCACGCACGCAGTAGATCTCGTCCACTGTTTACGTACGCAGATCTTTCTCTCGCTCCTGTTACCTTACGCTGCACGCCAGGAGGTCCTGATTGCTGTTTAAGTACGAATTTCGCTTTTTTCGCTGCACGCCAGCAGTTCTTGACTGCCATTTACGTACGCTGCTCACTTTTTTTGCTCATTATTAAAACGCTGCCTGTGCGACGTCGTTATGTGCCGTGTAAGAACATGGGTGCTTTCGTGTCAGCAGCTCGAAGCCCTGTGATCATTACATTGGGAGGCTTCGCGATGGCTCTGAATATTTGCAGGCAGGCCTTCCAAGCTGATGGATGAGGCAAACCCTGACTGGGCACCAATGCAGCATCTGGGTTACGGAAGTGAAAGACCTTTGACCAACGAAGCGAGGTTCCAGCGATCCAAGAAGCGGAGCCAAAAAAGAAAAGAATGCTGTCGTAGCCAGCGTAGCAGCGCAACAGTCTCCCGCGGGAATCAAGTTTCCCGAAAGTGCTGCAAGCTCGGAAAATGAGGCACAATGTCGAATGGAGCTTCTAGTTTCTACTGTGGACTGAGAACCACGCAGACGTATGCTTGCAACAAAAGTTTGTGATACTGCCTACTGTGAATCACTTGGGATTTGGTTTACATTTTTTTTCTTCTTTTGCAGGTGATATTGGTGTGGAGACGGATTTAACGGGGCAAAACATCCACGCACTTAAGGCAGACAACAAGAGACTTACTTCTGAATTGTGCACCTTAAGAAAGCGAAACAAATTGCTTGAAGTTACGGAAGCATCTCTGCGCCAAGATGACGCCATACTTGCCTTTTACTCGGGAATGATAAACTATTCGGTCTTGCATGCTCTATTCAAACTGGTCGAGTCTGCTGTAAATTATACGCTGCAAAATGGGTTGCCAAAATTTCAAGAGTTCATTATTTTCTTAATGAAACTTAAGTTCAACTTTCCGCACCAGGATCTTGCCTACAGGTTTCACATTTCATGTGCTACCGTCAGGAGAATTTTTGAGAAGTGGCTGGATGCTGCCTTTTCAAGGCTGAAGTCACAAATTATGTGGCCGTCATGAAAAGTTATACAAAGGACAATGCCACAAGCGTTTTTTGAATCATTTGGCTCAAAAGTGGCAGTCATAATTGACTGCTTTGAGATCGAAATTGAAAGACCATCATCCTTGCAGCCAAGAAGCGAGACTTGGTCAAACTATAAGAACAGCAACACTGCCAAGTTTTTAATTGGCATCTGTCCACAAGGTGTAATTACATACATTTCTGAAGGTTGGGGAGGCAGAGCTAGCGATAAGCACATAACCGAACATTGTGGCATTTTGGAATATTTGTCACAAGGGGATGTTGTTTCACCTGACAGAGGTTTTGACATTGCAGACACTTTAGGGTTGTACTGTGCTAAGCTCCATATCCCTGCTTTCACTAGAGGCCAGAAACAACTCATTGCGCTGGATGTAGACAACACGAGAAAACTGGCCAATGTTCGCATTCTTGCAGAACGGGTGATGGGGCTTGTGTGGAACAAATATTTGATAGTGAAAGCAGTCCAACCAATTCATTACGTGGCTAGCAAGGCAGGACATGCATTCACACCACTTGATAAGATTGTAGCAGTTTGCTGTGCCCTCATCAACCTTTGTCCATTGGTAGTTCCTGCAAATCCAAAACTGCCCTCGTGAACAGCCTTGCGGACATTCTTGCTGTTTACAAGTATTGTTGTATGGGCTTCGGCTAGTTGGTTACATAAAGCAATGGGGTTCATAGCACGAAGAATGTGGTGCATCGCCTTGCCATATCGTGTGGGAAGGTTTACATTGGGCAGTCGGAGAGATGCCTGAATGATAGGTTAAAACAACATATTCAAAAAATTGAACCGATGTAGGGTTGGTCATGTGTCTGTGCATTGCGGTGATTATGGGTGTAAACCCATTTTTTAGAGTGCTCTGTTTTGTATAGGAATGTAGATGAAGTTATATGAGATGTGTTGAAACTGCCTTCATAGTGAGAGCCGCTGATACCTGCATCAGTTCCCCTTCGGTAGCTCTGACAACAAGCAAATTTGCGTTCCTGGAAGCGGCTGGTTTTCCTGTGCGGTGATTGGGCCGTATCGGTGTGCGGACCTACAAATACATGTTTTTCTGGGAATAAATACCCAGTTGAAAGTTAGTGCTCATCCTTGTTGTCTCGCTCCCATCCGTGTCTTCCGACCCCCATTGCCATTCTTTGCTGATTGCGCATTTTCATTTGTAATTTCACTTAGTGATTGCTTCCATTGTTCTCCCATTGCATTGTAAATAACTGCATGTTGCAGAGTAGACGGTTTGCAAAGTTTTACTCAAGGCATTCTTTTACAAGTATGAACTTTTCACAAGTGCTTTTACATTAGCACAAGTATTTGCTTGTGCGAACGTGCTTGTAGATATGTGCTGAATCTAATCTGCAGTGTGTGGTCGCAACATGTGCATATTCTCCCTGTAGTTTACTTGTGACACAGCTTTTCTTTTCATTGTCCCTTTTCTGATTCCTGTAGGTTGACAATAAAGCCTGCACTTTTGCTGCTTGCTTATCAAGGAACATTTTGTCATTTGAGTGATCTTTATGTGTACTACTTGTTCGTCCACTTAGTTGCAAGTACCTTCGCACCCCAAAAACGTTTTGACTGAGTCCTTGAGTACAATTGGTCTTTTTACCTTCTGCAATACCATCTTGATTGTTTTAGTATTAACCACTCCTGTCCTGACTGCAAAATGGTAGCTTGCAGTATTGTGTAAATAATAACAGTACGTTTATGAATAACTTCTTATTCTGAAACTTTTTCAATGTCAGCAAAAGAAAGCTAAAATTATGGGTATTGGACATAAATATGGCATACCAGTTCATACTATTGCATTTACACACTTAAAGCTATTCTTCATTTAGCAATAGTTGTTTACGTGGATCTAGCTGTACATGCAAAATTTACAGTGTGTAGTTTTGATGTTTGTTGCTGTATACATAACGGGCGACACGAAGCTATCCTGTGTTTACAATTGTCGCTGTACTGGCCGCTTCAGGTGTAGGCTTGACAACGTTTGACAAGCAGCTGAATGGTGCTGCAGCTCTGTTGGGTTTTGTAGCTTTCTGTTGGCTATTTCCAGTGACACAGTCCTTACAAAACTACTGTTTCTCTTTTGGAGCCCTCTTAATACCAAGAGAAACATAGTGAAACCAGCCATACTTGCAATTTTGGCCGTCCCATGCCAGCATTTTGCCAGATTCAGGCTCTCCGCAGAAACAGTACGAGGCTTCCTCTTTGCTATTTTGGCTGCTTTCTGTACTTTTCCTGGTGAAATACTGTGCAAGCAGCTCTGGCATGACCACTTGCGCAAAAAAAATTCTTTGTAGAGGACAGCATGGAGCTCAAAAAGTATTGTCCTTGGCCACCCTTTCTATGTACAGTGACAATGGGGTCCAAACAACACAATCCCAAAATGTTGTCTCGCACACCGCCATTTGTGTTTGCACTTGAAAGTAGTATGGGTGCGTTCGTTTCAATGTCAGCTTTCCATTCACATTCTCTAGACAAAAATTTGGGTCATTGCTCGCCTCTTGTATTCCTCTCCTGGCCAGTGTGTACGGGCATTTAACCTCAACGACGCCTTTGCCACAGCATGCGCAACTGATAAAAGCATCTGGTGTTGCTGCAAGGTATGGGTGCTGTGTGATCAAGTAAACTCCCGGTTTTAAGAGTTCAAAGTCACTATGCTGCCGCTTCATTTCAGACATGTAGCTCGTGATTGCGTCACACTCCTGCTCCAATCCCCATTTTGTTGATGTGCAGGTGAACTTCTGCTGTTCAGGATAACATATTTTTTTCAAGAGGCTTATAGAAGGCTTTTTCAAGCTCGTTGAGCATACACTTTTTGTCAGAGAAGCAGTGATTCTGCCAGCACGGTACACAAACCATTTTGGACAACTTGACTGTCTTCTTGTGGCACTTTCGACGTGGCCCACCATTTCTTGACTGATGTGAAGCTCACTAATGAAGTCCTCACCCCGTTTAATCAGTGTTTCCAAGTCCTCAGACTGAGCTTCTGCAAATGAGAGATCACGCAGAACACGCGGTCCTAGCATTCTTGGTTCCCCAAACATAGCGCTGTACCTTGGGTGGACCATGAAGACAGCTGGTGCAGCTCCAGCATCAGCAAGACGTGAATGGCACAGTTGTATTGACTCTTCAGTAGGCGATAGTGGCAGGGCTTCTGGGAGGCACGTTGATGTGCTTTCAATACCTTGCTGCAGGTGAATCGAGTCCATTTTTCTCTTCCTCATCTTCGATGACGAGAAATCCATGTCTCATAGGCGCTTGGGCTATGTGCCAGAGCAATTGGCTAGGAGCCAGGCATTTTTTCTTCCTGTGCATGTTCTCATTTCGCTTAAGCGCACTGATTTCTCTACAGCAAATAGCACAGCACCAATGTGCGAGCATGCTTCCCCTGCACCTGCCATGCAGGTGCAGTGCGCTGTTATGATTCTGCCATCTGTGTTTGCTAAGCACCACACTTTCAGGTCTGGCTCCCGAAGCCGCTGAGAATGGCTGACCTCAAAAAAAAAATGTTGCTTAGAATTAGTTTTCGAAAGTTTTGTTTGGTTAACGACCCTATCGCGAAGCTTTATATTGGCGCGTACAAGGTTGCGGCATCTAAACGTGCAACCTGAACTTTACTGTTGGGCACCTGAGAAAAGCTGCACCACGTTTACATTTAACTGCTGCTCTGTGCACAAAGACTGAACAGAAATATCAGCTAGTGCGGCAAATCGGTTGCGCCTGAATGGAATCGTAGAATAAAAACGAGATATTTCGCTGGCCTCTACGCTTCCTCATGCACAAAAATGTGTTTTCATTCGCTGTTGCCTTACCTCGCCGAGTACGATGACGCGCTCCGACTGGAGCCGCATTGCTGCAGTGTTCCGCACCCAGCTGCTGGTGAAGTAGTTGTGAGCATCCAGCGATTTATAAACCTTCATCTGCTGCAAAATGACGTAGCTGGTTGACAAAACCAGGTAATTGACTATGTCCACCTGCGTTGTAGCTGGCAGCAGCTCCACATCTACAGTCGCAACCACGCCGACTCTCAGTGTGTAAGGGTCCACGCCGTCGCAGAGTTTGGTCTTCGTCTCGTATCGTGCCCGCGTAGCGCCGACAAGGCCATGGCAGTCACAGGGCAAAACTCCGTACACTTTCCTCTTAGCACCGCCACGCTTCAACCGTCGTATACGCCTGTCACAGTCGCGTTGTACTCCACAGGCAAAGAGCAAGCGATACAAATGTGGTACCGAGCAATGGTGGGCTGTCGGTGCAGACGACGGAGGTGACGTCACGTGAAAGTTGTATACGTGGAGCAAAACGTGCCGCTGCGCCATCTATCGTGTACGTATGAAACCCGCACCGGAGGCGCTCCTGTAGTGCTAGCCGGAGTGCTTCAGAAGTTCCGGAACGCGTCACGCTATGACGTCACCGGCCTGTTAAAACGGGAAAGCGCCAACCGGAAGTAAGTTTACGAACAGCTGTCATTGAGCACGTTTTCTCAGTTGGTTACCGCATTTACGCGATTGTAAGTCGACCACTTTTTTTTTATCTGACAGTTGGGGGTCGACTTACAATCGAAACCAAAACATGGCCCCGCCAAACAAGAAAGACCAACGGGAGCTACAACGTAGTTACAATTTCATGTTTGCTGTATGGCCCTACCCATATCTTTTCGCTATCCCGCGTGTTTGTTCACTTTTCGGAAGGCTTTTCAACATTTTTGAGAATTCTACAGTGCATGCAACACTCAAGGGGGGGGAGGTGTCGATAGTTGATGGAAGCGCCACTGTTCCCATTTGCGGCAGCACCCTCGGAACGGCAGCGCATGTGGGGAGTATCGGTAGTTCACGGAAGAGCAGACACCGCTCGCGGCTTTCTTTCTCTGTTGAAAGGCATTGGCATTGGTTTGACGCGTTCCACTTGACTGCCGGCTACGTGCTACTTGTATGCTTCCCCAGTCGTCATGAGTGCTCCTGGCCCACTAATCGTTCGGCACTCGTTCACAGCAGCGTTCAAGACGGCTGCCATCCTTTACGTCGAAGAAACACATCACAAACGGGTGGTGCGAGAGTGGCGACTGCAGCGAAGCGAAATTTTCACCTGGTGTGACGGCAAGTGAGAAATTTCCCACGTGCCGAAGCCTGGACGCTTTCCGGAGCTATAGGCTAAGCTTGTGGCGTACGTCGCTGAAATGCGTGATCGGTCCCTGCCAGTGAAGTGCGACATGGTCATGAAACAAGCTCGCACCTTCGTCTTAATTTTAAAGGCCCTGCTCCTCCGTGAGTACAATGACGGTGACGAAAGTCTGGTGTACACAACAGATGTCGACTCGTGGCAGCTGCTTTGCGATCAGAGAGGTGCTCCAAGCGACGTGACACTCAAGGACTTTGTCTTCAGCGACGCTTGCGCTGTGACAACTGAAGAGCTGGACGATGACGCAATAATCCAAAGCGTCACGGATACAGAAATGCAACGACGACTCGGACGAAGAACTCCAGGCGGCAAGCAGTATCGCTACACCGAAGCAAGTCATGGATGCGCTGGATGTCTTAAGGCAAAACCGCATGGCGCGATTTCAAGCGCGATGGACGCGCGGATTGTGGGACGCGCGCGTCATTTTGACGCGTACCCAGCACGATCCGTCACGAAATCGCGCCGCCGCGTGTTCCTGCTCGGAGTAGAAAAAAACGCGTCGCGCGGCGCATCCACCAATCAGAGTTCAGGTAAGTCACGTGGCATTTGGTCACGTGGCATTTTGGTTCCTTTTTTGCCACCAGATGGCCCTACTCTCTGCGCATCCGTAAAGCCCCTCAATTTCCCAAAAGTAGCGCCATTCTTAGATCTTTCCGCCACCCCGCTCACCCAGGCGCTTCTTCCTCCACTGCTCCTGTCGCCCCAGCCCCTCCGCTCCCCCATTGGCCAATCTGTGTCGCGTGAAAGCAGGCCCCGCGCCTTTGTATATTTTTTTCTTTCCGGCGCAGAGCAGGCGCCGCGCTTTTGTATACCTTTTCTTTCCAGCGCGCTCCGACCCCAATTCTTGGGCCTGCGCGACCAAAGTACGGCAGGCCGTTTGAAGGAGCGCGGTAGTTTTATACAATGTGTTAGGGCCGAGTGCTTAATTGCGATGTCGTGCTGCTGCGCCTACGGTTGCCACAACAGACCCAGTGACGGCGAAAAGCTTTTTGCTTTACCATCCGCCGGGCGCAACGCAAAACGAAGAAAAGTGTGGATTTACAAGATCGGGCGGGCTGACTTCGAGCAAGTGGCAAAGAACGCGCGGCTTTGTGAAGTAAGTGCCACGGCTCCTCCAACCTCTTCTTTTGACGCCCGTGTCAAAACAGGCCCGTGTCCAGTGCATTCGGGGCACGTTAATGAACCCCAGCTGGAAAAAAAATTAATCCAGGGCCCCCATTATGGCGTGCCTTATGAGATCGTGGTGTTGGTATGTAAAACCCAAGAATCAACTTTTTTCTGTCTTGTGTGCCTTGACTGTTCCAGTTAACGCAACACTGCTTCCTTGTGAAAACTTACAACGCAAAAGAATACAGACGCACGTAGTATACAGAGATAAAATTAGCACTTCAACAAAAGTGTTGCTGGTGCCAATGAGGGGAGGGGGATAATTATTTTCTGAACCTCTTTCCAGTTGTCCCATCAAGTTCCTTCTTTTTTTTCTCTGAAATTCTAACCATTTGCACTGTAATAAATAAATAACGATTTCATATGCTGGTACGTTGTTCATCTTATCTATACCGCCTATGTGTGAAAACGTTGCTCATGGCCACCACAACCTGTGCATGAGCTACGTACATATGTAAAAGGCGCGGAACAGAAACGGCCCTGCTGCCAGGCATTGCTGACCGCAGACAGTCGGAATCCCTCACGCGCCGGCCGAACAAAAGCATCCTGCAGGTACGTAAATTAACCTACGAAACCACGTGCACATACTTTCACGCTGTCAAAACCTGAAACTCTGGTAATTACTCGCGTGTCTGAGCACACCGCATGCTTGTGTCGTGTTCAAAGTGCGCGCGCTTTACGCCTTAAATACGCCTTGAATAATGGTGCTTTTCTCTATTTCTTCCGCAAATCCGACACGACATTCTTAAGGCCAGTTACCGACTGACAAAGCAAGATCCAGATTGAAAAAAATGACTGTGGCTTAGGTAAGGTTAAGCCCAGGATGCGAAGCATACTAGCCTTTATTTTAGTTGTTGAACCACTGTTTAGCCTGGTGAACTGCTGTTGCTTGGCTATATTTGGTTCGGCTAGACGAGAAACAACTCATGCATTACTTCTTCGCATTCAAGAGCGGAACGCGACAGCGTTCCCGTCGACCCGCCAAGGGGTGTAAGACAATGGGCTACAGGGCAGCGACTACGCGCCCCGCATTGGACGCGGTGAGCGTCGACCAAAGCAGCGTTCGGCGCGGCAACGAAATGTGCGCCTGAGCAAGAGACGCACGCCTTAGAAACAGCTCGTTTCTAAGGCAACACCGCATTCACTAGAGGCGCTTTTGTACCGCTTTGAAGCATCGTACTCGTGGCTCAGTGGTAGCGTCTCCGTCCCACACTCCGGAGACCCTGGTTCGATTCCCACCTAGCCCGTCTTGCAAGAGTTGAGCCAAAGCCACTTCTCCTCTGTCGTGACATCACGGTGTCACGTGATTTCATGGCCACACCGCCGCGCCTGAGGAGCTGGGTTGAGCTCTCGTAATATGCTTCGCATAAAAACTGCTCCGCAGGACTCGAACGAACTTTTCCGCAGATTTCTTCCCGTAGCGTGTTTCCTTCGTCTGCTACGGCAGGCCCACCACCGGCGGCGCCACCGTCGAGGCCGCGCCGAGCGGAGGAGGAGGGAAGTGAATGGCGCCACTTTGGGAGATTGAGGGGCTTTACGCATCCGACGGAACCTCCTTCGCGGATTTTTTTTTTCTCGGCAGAACTGGCGCGCGCGTCGAGGAAAACATGTGCTACCGAGATTTCGTTCGCGCATCGTGTTGGTTCGCGCATCGTGTTCACCTAAAATGAATAAAGCAACCTTCAACGAGGCCCTAATAACTAAAGTGGAGAAGCGTCGCGTCTCATCGCTAATACTGGCAAGACAATTTGCTAATAATATTACCAGTGTATGGTGCTCCCTCTCTTCTCAACCAGGCAGGCCACGCCCACATGTACCTCCTGACCCGCATTTTTTCTTGCTTCAGTATCAGCATCACCCTTAATAGTAGCAATCGCCTCATCTGCTCGGTAGTAAGCGGCCGACGCTCCTTTTAACGCGATAGCGTTAAGGAGCTCGTGTCGCAGAAAAGCCGGTGTCGTCGGCGTCGGTGTCGGTGTCGGCGTCAGCGTTTTGCGGCGTTGACCGTGAGCGATAAATCACGGCAGGCACTCCATAAATAAAAAGCAACTTCCAAGATGGTCTGGGTGGGAATCGAACCAGGGTCTCCGGAGTGTGAGACGGAGACGCTACCACTCAGCCACGATTTCGATGCTTCCAAAAGGTACAAACGCGCCTCTAGTGAATGCGGTGTTGCCTTCGAAACGAGCCGTGGAAAGTTATACTGTGGTGTATATAGGTAATTATGAACATGTAACTTACAGAAGTCGCAATTACACGAGTAGCGAAGTGCGTTTCGCTGCATTTCTTCAGCGCTTTCCGCACACGGAGAGCCATCTTGCGGCAAACACAGAAGAGCCCCTCCTCTCCATGTACGGCGCTGCCCCGACAGATGGCGCGCCACGCGCGCATTGGAGCTGTCGCGCACTCTCTCCCCTGACAACGCTTCGCCTCGCTCCCTCCGCAGAATCAAGCGTCCTTCCTTTCTTTAGATCACTATCTCTCTATCTCTCTGCCCGTGCCGATCACGGCGTTTGGCTGGCGTGCATCATTTCCCCCTCCGGGATACCGAGTTCTTTGGTTCGCTCCGCTTGCTCAGGCGCACGTTTCGTTGCTGCGCCGAACGCCGCGTTGCTCGACCATATGGCTCGACGCTCACCGCGTCTGATGCGGGGCGCCTCGTAAGTGATGGCTGCCCTGTAGCCCATTGTCTTACACCCATTGGCGGGTCGACGGGAACGCTATCGCGTTCCACTCTTGAAGGCGAAGCTTAAGCGTCCTCCAATTTTTTTATATGTGAAGTTGTAAAGAAGCAGCGGCTTCTCAGCGTGCGGAAGGTACATAGTCGCAGTTTCGCACACAATATTTGCTTGAAATTAAACTTGATAAATACACTTCGGAAAGAAATGTCGCTGTCTAATTACACTCAGATTATTTTTATTGTAGTGTTCTGTAAGTTTAAGGGCATATTATATATGCGGTAACAGAGACAGTACATATTGGTGAGAGTTATGTTGTCTGGCAACCCGGAAAACACGGCGCGAAAGCGCCGCTCCTTTTTTTCTTACGGGTGCTCGCGCGTCGACGGCAACGTCGCGTTTTTCGCTCGCGAAAAACGCGCCATGCGGTTCCAGCTTAATGGTAAGTGGTGGCCTCATCGTTCCGCCAAGTTAATACTACTTCCAATTTTCTTCGAAAGAATATTCAAGTTGATAGCTCTAGTATGCGCATTATTTTTCTTTTCCTTGTGCCACGGGTTGCCATGTCTTCCTGAAAGGGATTTTTTTTAGTGATGACAAATCATGATGATGATGGCACTAATGGCCACATCTAGTGGCAGCTATGAGCACTATGAGAACAGATGAGCACTATGAGAACAGATCAAGGTTATCGTGCGCCCCAAGGGAGGCCTCGACGTATCAAAAGCCGACGTAGTAGTGCTCGCTCAAGCCCTGGCCATGGCGGCGGCCCTGCCTGAACATCAAACGAAGGAAGACACCGTGTACCCAAACAAGGTACAGAATATTTTAATCATCGCCACTCCGCACGCCTCTAATGCGAGGGCCTATGCGAGACTAAATAAAATCCATACCAAGTATGGCGCCTACGAAGTCTCGGCGTACGTCGCCGCCCCCGAGGATACGTGCAAAGGCGTAATAAGGCACATCGACCCCTGTCACGATGAAGGCACGCTCAGAAACATGATTGTGAATGAAAGAAATCCCACGGCACTAGAAGCCAGACGAATCAAGGACTCGCACGTAGTCGTGATTTTATTCAGAGGCATGCGCGTGCCCAACCACATGATCTGCGGCACAGCCTTGTTGCCATGTTCTTTATACCGACGCCAAGTCGACGTTTGCCATGCTTGCGGCCACGTAGGCCACCGTGCCGACGTTTGAATCAGCAGCTAGGAAGAGAGAGGTAAATGTCGCGGTTGCGGAAAAGCAAAATCGGACAACGAAGAAGAACATCAATGCACCCCCAAGTGCGAGGCGTGCGGTGGGCCCCACGTCACCGGAGACCGAACGTGCAAAAAGCGCTATCAAATCCCGTACATCGTACGATGCCGACGCCGAAGACGCCGACAAAGAGCAAGGAAGGCACAACTGGACGAAGAATCTGACGTCACCGAAGTAATTGGCGACATCTCGTCGGTTGCACCAGCTGCGCGGAGCGGTTCCATCCTAGGTACCCGATCTCTATCCGGAGGGCGCTCACGCTCGAGAAGGAGAGAACCCAAACCGAGGCAAGGCTCCTGCAGATTGAGATCCCGGTCTCGCTCCCAGTCCGTCAAGCGGGCCACGTGGGCTGACAAGGTCAAGGGAGCGACACAGCCGTCTGGGAAGAAGAACGCATCAACCAAAGGAACGACAGGTGAGGCACAGCCAGAGCATAGGATCGATCCCCGTATCCAAGCGCTCGAAGCAGAGAATAGGGAACTTAGACGCGAGCTCGCAGAGCTTAAGGAATCTTTTAACAGCATGAAAGGAAAACTTATAAACCGGCATGAGGTTAGCAACAGTAACCCAGGCCCGTTAGCCGGGCAGTCGAAACGCAAGGCGCCCAACCCGGAACCTTTTAGCGACACAGAGGAGGAAGAAGAGGGTGACATAACCGAGGTTAACGAGTCCCCGTCCGCCACCTCGGCTTCCCCCGTCAAAACCGAGGGTAAACTGGAAAAGACCCTGAGTAGGATTATGGAAATGCTCTCCGCCATAGAGTCGAGAGTAACGCTATTAGAAAGACCTAGGGCTCAACCCAAAAGTAGACAAACAACACCTACTGAACCGCTCCCGACTGGATCAAATCCCGACGGGGGCGCCATAGGCTTCTAAAATTTCACAGTAAACAGGATGGCTATCACAAATAACAATACCGTTAAAATTTGGCAGTGGAACTGCGCTAGCTTCCAGAGGCCCAAGGCTCCGTTAGGTCAGCTCGTCAGATCGGTGACAGACAAGCCACAAGTCATTTTACTGCAGGAGACGCTCGCTGAAAGGGAGATTACTCTGTCGGGGTATCGTGCAGTAGCGTACAAAGGCGAAACGGGGAGAGGCATCGCCGCCTTAGTTAAAAAGAGCGTTTCTTTTGTGGAGCACACCGTTCCAAAATATCGTAGCGGACTAGAAGCACAACTGATCGAGCTCGTGCCCAGTAGATCGAGCAACGCGAATGTCTTTATTCTTAACGTCTACAGTTCACCTGCAGATAAGAACAGGGACTTTAATGCACTATTCCACTCCGCAATCAGTGCAGCCAGAGACGCGCCCCTCTTAATTGCGGGGGACTTCAACGCTCCGAACACGGAATGGGGATACGGGTTTAACAGCAAGAAGGGCACAAACTTAGCCGGATGTGCAGCCGATTTTAACCTCATGCTTGTTACAGATCCTAGGTTTCCCACTAGAAGGGGTAATTCGGTCAGTCGAGACACAACGCCCGACCTCACATTCTTCCGAAATATCGAGGGCACGTGGGAAAATCTCCAAGAGGACTTGGGCAGTGACCACTACGTTCTCGATATCGCGGTGCGGGTCAAACCCAAACCTCCGGTCAAATACGAATACGTCGATTGGGATCTTTTCCGGAAAATTCGAGCCGAAACCGCCCCCTCAAGCGAATCCTACAAAGAACTAATTACCAATCTTAAACAGGCCGTCAAAAACGCGACCAAAGAAATTAGCACAGAACTGGAGGTCCCCAAAATGGACTCGCGGCTAGCGCATCTCCTGGAGGCTAAACACGCTCTTAGAGAGAGGTGGAAAACACAGAAATTAAATCGCCGACTGCAAGCAAAACTAACATCACTAAACAAGGAAATAGAGTGCTATTCCAAGCAACTGGCCCTGCAACAGTGGGACGAAACGTGCAACGAAACGGACGGTCGCATGAGAAGAGGTAGTAAGTGGAATCTGCTTAAAAGCCTCCTAAACGATAAACAGTCCCGAAATGCGCTAAATCTCGCCGTCGATAGGGTCATACATAAACAGGTCACCTCGGGCCTCACAAACGATGCAATTGTCGACGACCTGGCGCGAACTTACCTACCCGTCAAGGAAGGAGATTCGCAAGGCGTAAGCGCGAGAGCGGCTTACACGGGGCTAGACAGGCCAGAATTAGACGAACCTTTCACGATTTCAGAAATCAGAGACGTACTCTTCAACCTAAATGGAAGATCGGCCCCGGGGCCAGACGGGGTCACCAACAAGCTTCTCCGGAACCTGGACGACAAGGCCATCGAAATTCTAACGGCAGAGATAAACGAGGTGTGGAGCTCGGGGCAGGTCCCGTCGGAATGGCGCACCGCCAAGGTGGTGCTCATCCCCAAACCGGCGAAACCTCCGCACATAAGTAACCTGCGTCCCATCTCTCTAACATCGTGCATTTGCAAAGTGGCAGAACATGCAGTGCACAATCGAATCGTCGAACACGTAGAAAACCAAGAACTATTTAGGCATAATCTAATAGGTTTTAGAAAGGGACTCTCCACACAGGACGCAATGCTCCTCCTGAAAAGATCTATATTCGATAACGAAACGCTGGACGTACGAGCTATCATTGCACTCGACCTCACTAAGGCCTTTGATAGGGTGGCTCATGATCACATCTTGACCGAAATTTCCAATCTCAACCTAGGGCGGAAATTCTTTAATTTCACTCTCGTTCCTATCGGAAAGGACAGCGTTCCTTCGACTGGGCACGATCTCGGGCGGTCCTTACGAACTGGGCAACTGCGGAACCCCTCAGGGCTCGGTCCTATCCCCGCTGCTATTTAATATCGCCATGCATAAACTGTCCGAGAGGCTGGCCGCACTCCCAAAAATAGGCCACGCAATCTATGCAGACGATATTACAATCTGGTCCCCGGGGGGATCTCTGGCCGATCTAGAGCAATCTCTCCATGCGGCCATAGATGTAACGGAAGAATTTCTTACAAGCACGGGTCTCAAGCTGTCACCGACCAAATCCGAACTCCTCCTCTACAGACAGTCGAGGCAGGGCGTTAGGAACCTCGAGCCTCTGGAAACGCTGCCAGTCAAAATTACAACACGAGAAGGGCACCCCATTCCGAGGGTGAACTCCATCAAAATTTTAGGACTTCTAATCAAGGCCAAAGGCTGTAATGCAGAAGCTCTAAACAAGCTGGGTGCGCAGGTGAAAAACATATTAAAACTCATAACTAGAATCGCAAACAAAAGGGGGGGGACTCAAGGAGGACAACCTACTCAGGGTCTTCCAAGCTTTCTTCATCAGTCACATTTTTTACACGGCACCGTACCTCAAATGGAGCAAAATTGAAAGGAACAAACTCGACACGCTCATCAGGTCCGGCATCAAAAGAATACTCGGTATCCCACAATCCGCTAGCACAGTAAAACTACTTCAACTCGGAATTCACAATACCACAGACGAATTAATTGAAGCGCAGTTTATTGCACAGATCTCCAGGCTTTCGTCAACTAAGCCGGGAATCAAAATTCTCGATGAAGCTGGTCAGCTCCCCATACAGGCACCGCTCGACAGACACCCCCTCTCTAAATTAGCCCGTGAAGGTATAAAGGTTGAGCCCGTGCCGAGGAACATCCACACAATATACAACGAAGGTCGCAGAAGAGCGCGGGCTAGAACCATCCTTCGACGAATCGATCCTTACGGGGCAGACGCATTCTTCGTCGACGCCGCCAAATATGGCAGCGGAGACAGGTTTGCAATCACGGTCGTTGACGCGCGCGGTACACTTATCAGCGCCGCATCAATTTACGCTAAACATGCGAATGAGACGGAGGAAACCGCGATAGCCTTGGCTCTTCAAGCCGCAAAAGGCCCAGCGACCATTTTCTGCGACTCGCGCACGGCGGTTAGGGCTTTCTCGTCCGCTCTAGTCTGTAAATACGCAGCCGACATCGTCAACAGATCCTTTCGTATTACTACGCGAGAACACATTGGAGGTCATACATTAGCGTGGTTCCCGGCGCACATGAACGATGTAACTAACCAAGCGGGTTGCAACCCTAACGAGCGGGCCAACTGCCTGGCGCGTGAATTCACGAACCGCGCCCGAGATAACGGTCCGGCTCTCCCGCAGGATTGCTCCTTCAAAGATAATCTTACGACCTTTCATGAAATTACATCACATTACAGACTAAGCAGAAGAAAATTCCCTCCCCCCAGCCCGAAACTCAACAGGGGTTACTTTCAGACTTTCACAGACGAGATCCTACCTCACCCCTGTTACGGATTTTGCACCGCTGCACCACTATTACGACTTTGTGGTCCCGTAGCGCTCGTCACCCGTTTCGTGACAGAGCGTTGGTAGCGAAGACTCCGAGCCAGGCGTCGATGAGAATAACGAAAGGGATTTTATACATTATATACAGGTCATTGTACAGGACAAGATCGGATCGGCACTGGGGCCGAGAGCTCACACAAACGCGACTGTTCCCGCACGACGGCGTCCGGCGAAAACGCGTGACACATCTCACCCCAGTCGGGAGCGACACTCTCTCCCACTGGGTCGGTGGATCCTGTTTTTCAGGCAGCGCGTCGCTGCTTTTATAATCCCCGAGGAACCATTGTCACTCAAACGGCCCAATACAAAGTCAGCACACGACGGTCGTCCGAGGGGTCCAACCAGCGACCGCGCTGGCCACCCGGTTCAAAGTTCGCGCGCGCGGTGACCTCCAGGCAAAGGGAGGTGCGGCGCCGGGCTGTCTGGCACACGCCGACATGTCCAAACATGCGGCTCGCCGAGGCTTCTCCCGCAGGACCCCGCTGCCTGACGGCTCAGCATCTTGACTTGTGAAGGGAGAATTAGGGCGCTCGCAGGATAGATTCTGCATCTTGCAGATTCGGAATCCGGGCTTGTGGTGATGGCACAACAGCATCCCCGCCCTCAGATAAGGCGCCGGGAAGACGAGCTGCCTCCACGTGGCTCGGATGCCAGGCGCGCACGTTCGTCAGGCTCGTCCAAGTTCACGTCCAGTGTCGGGACGCCAGGTAACTTCACGTGCCCAGGTCCGACTCGCCAGGACAGGAGCTCTGCTCACCGCGTCGTCGCCAAGGCACCTTGACCAGCTCCGCTCGGGTCGTTCCTAAGACCTTGCTTCTCGCCACTGGTCCCGCTTGGTCGTTCTGCAGCTTGCAAAACCGACCGGCAAAAGGCAACACCCAACACGAACAAGTGCCCTCTGTCTCCCGTCAAACACCAGACAAGGCCATAATTCAAATCAACCTAACTAAATTGCTATCCCTCTTTTTGCTCCCGCTGCAACAAGAGGCAGGTGTACGATCTAGCACACAAGGCTCAAACAATCAGTTTTCAAATCAACAACACAACAAAATAGAAACAATTATTAATCAGCAATAATAATTACAAATAGAATGGTCCCCTTGAAATCACTTGGACCGAAAACATACTTCTGAGGAAGCAAATGAGGTCATTCATTTTTCCCGCTGATATTTTCGCGGAATCCGAAGCTGCTTATATTTGCGACCCTGCTTATCCGTGTAGCGGCGGTACAATAAGCCAGATTCCTTGCCAAATGAAACCCTCTTTTTTTTTCACTCCCCGTTTGACGCTCTTCCTCAGATCGGCTAATGAACAGCCTTCCTGTTGCTCGCGAATCAGACTTTCTCTTTCAACTGCAGCCTGCTCCTGCCGGCTGGCGGAAACCGGAGCGAGTGAGGAGCCCGCGTCGCCTAATTGCGGCGTCGCGTCTATATCGCGGCTAGCACTGCACGCGTCACTCCCACTCACCTCCAGGACCCGCTCGCCTAGGCCAGCCTCCGAGCTCTGCCTCTCCCGTGACTGCTCGCCACTCAAGTTACCCTGATCGGTCCCTGTACCGCACCGCTGTTCGCTCACCGACGCTAAGTCAAGTTCCCTCGACAGCGGGCGCGCTTTGGATCGCGTGGGGGCCATGTACGCCACGTCGGCAAAGAATGATTTGCCGTGATCCCTCAGCAGCTGCTCCGAGCTATTTGAGAAGAGGTAGGAAAATTGCTCCGGGAGGGCGGCTGACACCGCGGCTTCGGTGTTAAGTTTCCCAAACTCTCCTTCAATGATAACCGTTGCGATCGGTAAACAGACACTCTCCTTCTCGGCCACTTGCCGTATCCTAACGCACTCTCCCGTAAAATCACTCGAGGAGACGAAAGACGGGTGAACAACGTCCATAGTTGCTGCAGAGTCCCGCAGTGCTCGGCACTTCTTGCCGTTTACCTTAATTTCCTGCACATAGGGCTCCAATAGACGTATGTTCTTGTGAGTTTCCTGTATCGTTGCAAAAGCAATTCTCTCTGGGCAGCTTGCAGCGATGTGCCCTTGCTTTTTGCAATTGTAGCAGGTTAACGGTTTCCGTTTTTCAAAAGAACGCGTCATTTCGTTTCGCTGTTTCGGACCATCGTCATCATTCTGAGATGCATTCTGTCCATCCCTTACAGTTTCTTTGGGAAGGGACTCGTCTTCCCGAAACTCGCGACGCGTGATTTCCTTCCGTTCGTCGGGCTTCCCGTAAAACCCATCTCTTCTATCTGCTTTTTCTATGCGCACTGCCTTGCTGTGCAAGCTGCGGCGGGTGTAATACTCTTCCGCTAACACTGCTGCCTTGTTTAGCTTAACCTCCTTTAGCCTATCTTGCAGCCAGAGCCGGACATCCTCATCAATGCAACGGTAGAACTGCTCCAACGCGATGCATTCGACAATTTTGTCGCGGTCGTCGAAAACCTCTTCGCCCTTCAGCCATTCCACCAGGTCGGCTTTTAGACGAAACGCGAAGTCAACATTCGACTCCTTACCCTTTTTTGCATACCGGAACCTCTGCCGGAAAGCTTCGGGCGACAATTTGTACTTCCGCAGTAGCGCTTCCTTCACATCACTGTAGCTCTCAAACGCCTCTTTCGATAAGCAAGTTATTACGTCTGATGCCTCCCCAGGAAGCAAGGCTAACAGATTCTGTGCCCAAAGGGATCGCTCAATGCTATTCCGTTCACACACGTGCTCAAATTTCACGAGGTATTTGGCCATATCCTCTCCGACGACAAAGGGTGGAAGTTGATCGCGTATTCTTGGACCGTTAGAAGTGAGACTAGGCGCTGGCGAGCTATTTCCGGTCTCCAACTCTTTCATTTTAAGCTCGTGCTCACGCATCTCTCTCCTTTCCTCCACGCAACGTTCCTTCTCCCTCTTTTCCTCCTCGCGACGTTCCTTTTCTTTCCTTTCCTCCACGCAACGTTCCTTCTCCCTCTTTTCCTCCTCGCGACGTTCATTGATATCCGCCCAGGCCTCTGCGGCTTCCTCAGCCGTTACGTCCCCAGTCCTCATGACCTCAAGGATCGCATTCTTTCTTTTGGTTGAGCCCAACTCAATGCCCAACTCCTCACAAATTTCGAGAAGTTCCTTCACCTTGTACTTCTCCATCGTTCACACTGTCCTCCTGCTGTTTACCCTTTTTGAATATACCTGCCGTACGCTACTATAACACTACTAGTAAGACATATGCAAGTATTTCACACACTGCCCCGTTTTACCCCCTCAGCATCCCCTGGTTTTCAAAACACTCTTACTAGGCTTGAAACACACAAGGTTGTCACAATGCAACACCAAATCCTTCCCTACGCTACTATAACCTGTGTCAGAGAAAGTCTGGTGTTTGAGGTAAACCTCAGGCGCTCACCGCGCCGAGGTAGCTGATGCCGGTCAATCCCGTAGCTGCCATCCAGTGTTACGGATTTTGCACCGCTGCACCACTATTACGACTTTGTGGTCCCGTAGCGCTCGTCACCCGTTTCGTGACAGAGCGTTGGCCAGGCGTCGATGAGAATAACGAAAGGGATTTTATACATTATATACAGGTCAATGTACAGGACAAGATCGGATCGGCACTGGGGCCGAGAGCTCACACAAACGCGACTGTTCCCGCACGACGGCGTCCGGCGAAAACGCGTGACACATCTCACCCCAGTCGGGAGCGACACTCTCTCCCGGTGGGTCGGTGGATCCTGTTTTTCAGGCAGCGCGTCGCTGCTTTTATAATCCCCGAGGAACCATTGTCACTCAAACGGCCCAATACAAAGTCAGCACACGACGGTCGTCCGAGGGGTCCAACCAGCGACCGCGCTGGCCACCCGGTTCAAAGTTCGCGCGCGCGGTGACCTCCAGGCAAAGGGAGGTGCGGCGCCGGGCTGTCTGGCACACGCCGACATGTCCAAACATGCGGCTCGCCGAGGCTTCTCCCGCAGGACCCCGCTGCCTGACGGCTCAGCATCTTGACTTGTGAAGGGAGAATTAGGGCGCTCGCAGGATAGATTCTGCATCTTGCAGATTCGGAATCCGGGCTTGTGGTGATGGCACAACACCCCTAGAGCGCTGAGTTGGGTAGACTCGAACTTCCCGCAATCGTGCTCCAAATGCGGTCACGCGTGCTGCTCATTCGACCACATGCTCTGGCTGTGCCCGTACAACGCGGGCTCCGACTTTCATAACAAGTCCAAGTGGGACGCCTTGCTGAAGAGCTCGGATTTCACAAACCAACTACAGGCCGTCCAGAGGGCCCGCGACGTCGCGGAGAGTCACCACCTCCATGTCCCGTCGTGGGCGGAGCCACCAACTTGATCGGGGAGCCTTCGGTCCCGCCAATCGAGTTCCTCAGGACACTCTTAATAAAGTTCTTGTCACTGTCACTGTCACTGTTAAGTGCTGGCAACTTCAAGAACAAACGAGACATTCCAGAACACAGTAAATGTTCTGGAAGTGCACGACAAGTTTGACGTTATTGACAATACAAAAATACTATAAAAAACCCATTCGTAGACATTTTTTACACCCGTATAGAAAACAAGCTTGTGTCTCATGGGAATGAAGAGCTGCTAACGAGCTATTACAACGCGGATAATTGCGTTCAGAGAGCTTATCTGACAAATCAATAAGAAAATTACAAGCACGCAATCGCAAATACATCAGTAGCCGCAACACGCTAAGTTGTCGGCATGTTCTAGCTACTGGCATTTTATCCCCGAGATGTGATGGGTCTCTTTAAAAATATGTAAAAACTGCGGCAAACACTTATCATCGATTATACAGATCAACCAGGCCAACAGTAAGCAATGTTTACGTCTGCTTGCTTGTGTACTTTGAAAGGATGCAAATGAGCACCATGAGGACAACCTGAACACCAAATACACATTCCATTGCCTGTCAAGCTGCATTTTTCAGCGCAAGCACGGCACCAAGGCCCGGTTTGCAAGTAAACGACGTTTTAAGTGAATTCACTGAGCACATGCAACAATATTTGCAGCTATACATAGCACTTGATGCAGGACTAAGTCCACGAAGCGATGCGAAAATTTAGCGAGCATCGAAATTATCACCGTACGTTTTATGTAGTTTCGACATTTTCCGTGCACTATGTTCATTACCGTCGATGTCAAAGGGTCACTTGTGATAGCCACTTGAAGAAACATACAAGAATATTCCAGTTTTGCCAAACAGAACGCGAAATTCAGCGGGGAAATCCGTCCATTACTCCATGCACGTTAGCACCACATCAGGGGTCTAGAAGGGGTATGGCCGCAACCACCCGCTGTTGCCGGTATGATGCGTACCTTTGCGGTACTCTGAAAATTTTCCAGTGACTCCATGTTAAGTGGGTGTTGGTGCTACCCGGAGACCACTCTCCAGCGCATGAACAAAATGCCATAGAGCTGGCAGCGCGATCCACACACTACTCCTACTCTAGCCAACATACTAACGCTTACTGATGTAGGTAATGTTGGATATTATTCCTGTTATTCCCTTGTCTTTAGTTTGAACCACGTTGGCTAGGCCTGAGTGCTTGTACATTGCAGTAATGTGGTAGTTGAATTATATTTTTCAAGCGGCTACACAATATGTGCTCATTATAGTGTGCATTAACCATCACAAAACATTAGCACTCATAAAGCGTCATTAGTTCGCCTTATGCTTCGTATGATGCACCACTGTCAACAATGTCTCACTACAGGGCACATTGGAGCTGCCTTTGTTCTCGCTTGCCCATGCTCTCTCGTGAAAAGCCTGGTACAGTGGCTTCAAATCGCAGTTCATGGAAGAATTTGTTGAAAGGTAAGTATCGTGGTGCTGGAGTTTATCGGCAGTTCAATCGTTTGCGCCAAAAACAGCGTCAGTGCCATGGCACCTGTAAAGCCTGCTTCACACGCAAGTGACCGTGTGGTGGTGGGCGCGGCGGCTTAGCGGCAGGACGGCACAGCTCCATTTCACATGGTGACGCATGCCACTGCGATATACAGTTGCTTGCTGAAGGCGCCTGTGAGCCATGGGTTTCAGCGGTCTTCATGAGCTTCGTCTTGCTCTACATTTCCTTGTTTTGGCACGCTTGAGCTGCGGGTTTCTTCGGTGTATGATGTTGCTCCTCCACTTTTGTGCTTCGAAACCTTGCAGAAAATACAAATGCTCCGCGGGGAACATGGCTCACTGCACAATGTGTCCAGCAGCGAGAGACCCTTCAAGCGCAATACTGCAAATGTGGGCATTTAGAGCGAGTGAAGAGTGCCCAGAGAGAGGAAGACGGTATTTTGTCAGCGAACAGTGCATACCGTCACATGAGACCTACTCCGCCTCCACGGACCGGAGGGGGATGTTTCCCTTACAAGAATGAGTATGGAATTTCTGTTCTCGATTCCTTGAAGTAACGTAGATTCATGTAATATTAAAAAAAAATCCAACACTCAATGAGCCAGAGCAACAATATTTCATTAAAACTTCAATTGTGCGGTGCTCAATAAATTTTCTGTTCATAACGTTCCAATGATTTCTGCTTTCATTTTCTCACACAAGCTGCATGATACAACGAAGCTGGCATCCTAGCTAACTGTCGGCGTTACATTGAAATATTCGCTGTCATCATAGGCCAAAAATGGACATTCATAAATTGGAGCTCACTGTCACACTTCCCCCAATGTCACCGCCTTCCCTAATGACAGATCCAGAAAGAGACCCTGCGAGAAAATACTGACAGCGTTGTCCATCCTGACTTCTGTCTCCGCACGTGTAGCCTTGCGGTGTAAGCACACACCTATGTTTTCCACTGTCCACGAACTAATCGATGAGCGTGTCTTTTGTTGCACTAATACCCCTCATAAGTTATCATGGCTGGTGCCACGCGACATAGCTTCATGCCTTGCTCAATGCATGCAGAAGCACACAGAATACAAGCAGGTGACCGGTTTTCGAAGCTTTGTTTCGGGCCTATCAGTACGTCGCTGTGCGAATCCTGCTAGTGCTTACCAAAATTGTCTATTATGTAGCATCGCAAGCTATCCCACCGATAGAGCCAGGAGACAGGCGAGCTCACGTGAATTTACACTGTTACATTAGGGCAAGATATGCAACAAAATTCAGTGTAAGAGCGCACTCACATCGGTGTTTTGCAGAGGTCATGTGGCCGACTAAAATAATGATGAAATTTATCGGCATAAAGAACATTTGAAATAGGGTGGAGACAAATAGTCACCCAGTCTGCTTGACTTATTCAGGTTTTACATCAATAAATGGCGACCAAGACATGACTAATTTGTCGATTGATCCCATTCACCTCTGCTCGCGTTATCATTGCCGCATAAATTTCAGTGAACTGGTTAAGCAGCTTAGCTTTGCCACTGCATTCATGTGATTGAAAAATTGAGCACTTAGTGAATGAGCTAAAACAGTGGTGAATCACGACCATGTGCGACCACTCAATTTGTGATCAACTTTATAAAATTGTGGCCTTCAGGAATGTAATGATCCAACATCGCTGAGGTGGTCTTGGAAGCTATGCCTCAACATTGCCCTCGACACTAAAGCATTGAGCCAGTGCAGCGAATAGTCATTTGCGCAATGACATATATAATTTTATTACACTTTGTGTATGACAGCTTTGCAAAAAACATTAAGTTTCTTTCATTTTCGAAAGAAATGTCTAATCAAGCCATGGCCATTCCCTGAGAGGCCGTGGTCCTGGATTCAAGTAGACTATGTCAGACCACTGAGGAATGCTCACTTATTCATAGCAGTCGACACATATTCAAAGTGGATGGAAGCGTTCTCCATATCCAACCCATCGGCTGCAGCCACCATTGGCTGCCTGCTAAAAATGTTCGCTGTGCATGGGCTCCCTGATGTGGTTGTATCCGACAGCAGCCCAGTGTTCGCGAGTGAAAAATGCAAGACCTCCTTTCGTAGCAACGGTATCTGACAAATTCTTGTACCACCCTATTACATTGCCTGTAATAGAGCAGCAGAGAGTGCGGTACAGACCATTAAGCAGAAACTAAAGAAAGCAGAGTCAGGGGATGATTTGCACGTGCAGTTAGCCAGAGTTTTGCTTGCACACCAAGCAATGCCTCATGAAGTAACTGGTTGCAGCCCCGCTGAGCTTCTCATGGGCCGGAAGTTCAAAACTGCGCTGGATTTACTACGGCTCAATTTAGAGACCCCACTGATGCCTCAACAGATCTCTCAGTCTCCAGGTCAATAGAGAATCAGCAGGAGTTGTGGCAACTCCAACAGGAACGACTGTTTTTGCTTTCAATTTTCGGTGCAAGCGGACAAAGGTTTTGCGGCGATGCTAAGAACACCAGATGGCTGCCAGCAGACAGGGCAACGCGATCATGTGCAGGCGGTATCGTGGCTGTCTCAGCTGTGAGACTATCCTGGGGGCCACCAGACAAACCGTTCGGATGTTCCAAGTGCAGAGCAGGCTGTGCCTTTGGATACTGCAGGTGCTGCCGCGGCTGACTCCCCAGCAGGGGCCACCAGTACCACTACAACTACGGGTGTTTCGTATAGTGAACTGAAGGGCACAGGTGTCTCCAGTGATACTGGTTCTTGAAGCCAGTGCCCTGAAGGATACCCTGAAGACAGGGGTCTCTGGCGATGCCCTGAAGCCAGTGGTTCCCACTCGGACTCCCCTCCGCCGCAGCTCGGGCATGCGGAAACCAGTTATGTGAACGTACCCCAGTAATCAAGTTGAACTCCGTGCATGCACATTACGGTGCTTGTTATGTTTCTTGTGATTTCTTTACTTTTACTCCTTTGCTAAAGGAGAAAGAAATGTTATGTTGTGTTGCCATCGGCCTGTGCAATCTGCTGTAGTGCCACGAGGTGGCACTTTTACAACCGTTGAAATAAA
This sequence comes from Dermacentor albipictus, assembly GCF_038994185.2. NCBI lineage: Eukaryota > Metazoa > Arthropoda > Arachnida > Ixodida > Ixodidae > Dermacentor > Dermacentor albipictus. The sequence continues at coordinate 3,863,353 of NW_027225581.1, forward strand.
CGAGCTGCCAGCCGGGTAGGCCAGCCAGCATTCGGACCAAGCCTCATGCATGCACTATCTCGGCAGAACATAACATCATACTTGCCGGTACTATGTTCGCTTCTCTTCAAGCCAAAGGAGGATCTCTAAAGTGAAGCCCTTATCATACAGAACACAAGTGACTCTCTGTGCTTCGTCATGCTTTGGATCCACGGTAGTATTTGTGTTGACTTAGACGTCATCACAATGGAGTCACTGGAAGGAGCAAGGAGTACTGCGCTCTACGAGACCGAACATAGGCAGGTTGCGAACGTAGTTCCCGCGCCTACTAGGGCGCCCCTCGCGGCGGTGAGCGCGGAACTGGCAGGATACGACCGGCCCGCTTGCGTTCGGAAAGCCTGTATGTGCACTGTTTCGCGCGTAGCTGTTGCCTTTTTGAGCAATGCCGAAGTGCAAAGCAAGCTGTAGAGTAGTGGGCTGCAACAACCCGTACACCAACAAGTTTTACAGGTTTCCAAGCCGACCGTATGAAGCAGAACGGCGTCAACACTGGATAGCGCTCGTCCGACGGCATAAGCTGTTTTATGTTCCGGCGTTATGCCAAGTGCGTTATAACGCTGAATTGTTTGCTTTTACAGCAATGATGGCAGCAACGGGACACCTGCAGTCGGTGGCGTAGCTCATAGGTCTTCAGTCCCCCCCCCCCCTCCCGCGGGTTTATTCGAGGAAGGCGAGGATATCAACAATTTCCGTGTGTCTCCAGACGTATATGTCAGTCCCCCCCAGTGGCCCCTTGCATCCGGGGCCCACGCCCCCCTCCCCCCCACCTCACTGCTACGCCACTGCCTGCAGTGCGTACCAGGATATGCAGCAAACAAAGTAGTTTGTTCCCACACTGTACCGCAGTAAGGCTGTGGAACTCTTTCCCAATTCTCTCCTTTCAAACAGCGCTAGGGCTTGCTGAGAGCTATGAGGAGGGGTTGCAGCTGGCATACACCCTTCTGCGCCCAGCATATGGTCTAAGGGGCAGTTGAGATCACCAAAATATTTGACGATGTTGTTTATTGGAACCTCCTTTGCACGCACTAAAAAATCGCAACATAAAGGTACCGAACTTCCAGTAACTTGGGCGAAAATATTTTCCCAGTCTAGTCTAACACGACTGGTAAGTTCATTCCCTCTTTTTGTGTTGGGGGAGAGCAACGTTAGAAGACCTCTGGCAGGTCTTACGAATCGTTCGTACGCCCCACGTTCTTGGATGAGATGTTTTGGATTCGTATATGCCGTTCTGTATGTACAGGGAAACTACCGCGGCGTCCTTGCGCTTCCCCGCGATGCCAGCACGGCAGTCGCAGCTCTTCGCTAGGATTTGTCTGCTGCCGCCGATCTTCAAGAATCAATGTCGCCTATAATTTCACACGTCCACACCGTAGATATCGAAGTAACGTACGCTGAGCTTCACGCATCTCGCTGGTGCATTATTTTTCGTTTGCGGAATAAACCTAGCAGTCACTTCAGATCAGCGCGAGTTCAACACTTCCCTCACGTCGTAGACGTGCCCCACTTCCAATAGACGACTTCCTTTCTCTAAATTTTTTTCCCGAAAATAGCTATGAAGATCTTGTAATTCCCGAAACCCGGTTAAAATAATATGGGCACGCTGTTTCGCGCCATCGCTACCGTTTGACAGGGCGCCAAACATGCAGCGCGAGCTGCTGACGCCGTGAGCAATCCTACCACATTCGCGCAACTATTCGTCAGATGGCGCTAGGGGTCGAAAGACAGGGCGCCGCCTAGCACTTGCAACGTGCCCATTGTGAGTTGGCTTGCACTGCACTATTCTTCGACAAGCATCATCCCGCCCTCAGAGCGCTGATCGAAGAGTAACCACGTATGTACCGTGCTGATGTATGGAGGATCGCACCTGAAGTGGTGCAAACACATCTTTCAGACACTGTACTTTCTCGCATCCTAAATATTGTAAGTGTTTCAGCGTTCTTGCCTGTTCACTATCCAGGATGGGAGAGCTTGTTCTTTCCTGCACATGCATCAGATTTACTAAAAAGTAAAAATTACAGCTACAGCGTTCACTTCTGGAAAAGCATGTGCAAAGGAAAGCAAGTAGTGCCTGGATCTGGCTGTGCATTGTGCCTTCTTGCTAATGCCGACTTCCCCAGCGTGTATAAATTAGCGTCCTCTGAGGGGACCTTTCAATAAATGGCATCCCGTAATGCCCGCCTATTCTGTGTCTCCTTAAGGAAGCTGTTACGATGATTTTGTTGTTATACTCCTCTGAGACAGACACTTGCTCAGTCACAGCACATAATGGCATGCAGTAATACAATGTGGCACACTGCATGTTACTACATGAAAGATAAGTCTAACACAGCTGCTGTTGTAATTTACCATCATTGAAATATTCTCATCTGTATTCTTTAAATTCCTGTATTCTATGAAGTGCTTTAAATCTTTAGACGAGAGTTTTTCAATAAAGACTGAGACTGAAATCTTTACTTCTGAAAACAATTCATCGTCACACTTATCCCTTTCTATGTGGGCACAGGGTAAGGAAAAATGTGAAAGAAAAATTTCTTCCTTTTTTTAGAATTCGACAAGTTCATCTTTCTTTTCGTGTGTCCTGTGTACTGCTGTTGCGTTTGTGCCTTGCCTCCCAGTCGTAGACTGTTCCACTGCCATACTATGAAGTCGCTAGTGGATCCTGCCATCATGAGGAGTTCTATGCATGCTGGCATGACCACCTGGCAACACTCGGTACATTGGTTGACTGGTCGCCATCCCGGAGAAGCTAGTCGCTTAGGGTCCTAGTGCAATGGCCACCACATTGTCTAGGAATGCCACAATCTTGTTGCAGCATTGGTTGTATTTTTCTTCCATAGCCGCCATGTTTGTTTCTAAACTGTTCATGTTAGTGTGTAGGGTGACTACATTTGTTTCCAGACGAGAGATATTGGATTGCATGCCGGCCACCGACTCCAACGAAATGAAACTTAGCATGATCCTGCAATAGGAGACGCTCACCGAGCACATTAAAATCCAGGGCTATCGTACCCTGGCCAGGCATTCCAATGGTAGGAGGTCACCATTCTGGTACGGAACAAGTTCACTTTCTACAGCACAACACCCACATGTCGTCTAATAACATCGAATATCTTATGGTAAGAGATAGCAGGCAAGGGAAAACGTAGCAAGTCAACGTTCATGCTCAATGCATACAGCAGCCCAAAACAGCACAGGGAGAGGTTTCGGGCTTTCCTATCAAACGCCATGCACCTCGCAGGCAGTAACCCTCTGCTGAATGCGGTTTAATGCCCCGCATCCGACGTGGGTGCGGGCCATTTAAGTCTCATTGTACATCTCGCTCATGCCGACTTCACTAGCGTGTATAAATTAGCATCCTCTGATGGGGACCTTTGAATAAATGGCATCCCGTAATGCCAACTTAGTCTGTGTCTCCTTAAGGAAACTGTTACAATGATTTTGTTGTTATACTCTTCTGGAACAGACACTGTTGCTCAGTCACAGCACCATAATGGCATCCAGGTGTACTCTGCACCTTTGCCCTCAGGTGCAGAGTACACCTAAGGGCAAACCTCTATGGGAAGAGAGCATCGAGGCAGGCCTGGAGCTCATAACTGACCCGACACAACCAACTAGACGGGGAACATCCACCAGCAGGGATACCACGCCCGACATCGCCTTCACCAAGAACATTACACGAGTGTCGTGGTCTAATACAGGGGTGGATCTGGGCAGCGACCACTACATCTCAGCGATGATGGTAGGCTTCCACAGGACCGAGGAAAAGATATTCAGGCTAGTGGACTGGGACAAGTTCAGAGAGCTGAGAACCGATAGGTCTGCGGAGGACGCAGACGCACCCTACACGGGTGGATGACGCAACTCCAGACAGATCTCGAGGCAGCAACGTGAACGGTCACCACCGACCTGAAAACTGAGAAGATGGACAGTAGACTCGCCCACATGCTAGGAGCCAAGCAATCATTACTGCAAAGAATGAAAGAGCAACGCCGGAACCATCGGCTGGGGAAGAAGATTGCGGAGCTAAACCGAAGCATCGAACAGCACTGCTCCACACTAGCTAGGCAGCAATGGGATGAGATCGGCAACATGACTGGTGGACAGGTACGCGAAGGCGGTTCTTGGAACCTTCTGAAACACCTCTTAGACAGCGCAAACACCAATACCTCGCAGAGGGATGTGATGAGTAAGCTGCTATATGAGACATGCAAGAATGAAACACCGGACGAGCTCAATAGCAAGACTGACGGCCAAGTACATCCTCGTGCCGGATGCGGCAGCTCCCGAGGACGTGACCTAGCAATACTCGGGTCAACCTGACACGAAGCTTGGTGCCGACATCACTACGGAAGAGATCATACAAGCACTCACAGGTCTCAACAGCAGATCCGCACCGGGGCCGGACAACATCACCAACAAGGCCCTCCCCAATCTGGACGAAGGCAGTGGAACAGCTCACTGCGATATTTAATGAGATGTGCCATTCAGGCAAACTTCCCATAGAATGGAAGATGGCCAAAACGGTCTTAATACCGAAGCCCTGCAAACCCCTCAGCATGGACAATCTGCGTCCAATCTCGCTTACGTCGTGCGTGGGCAAGACCATGGAGCATGCAGTGCTTAATCGTATGAAACCTTCCCTGGAAGACAACGAGATATAGCCTCACAACATCATTGGCTTTCATCACGGGCTGTTGACGCAAGATGCTATGAAGCTGGTCAAAAGCCAGATACTAGACAGCCCAAGAGGCGTCAAGGCCATCCTAGGCCTACACCTAGAATAGGCCTTTGATAATATGCGGCACTCCTTCATTCTACAACAAATCTCAACACTCGGACTTGGTAAACGTCTCCATGACTACATCTGTGAGTTCCTGAGGGGAAGGCAGGCCTCACTACGGGTCTGCTCCGTGCAGTCGGAACCTATCGAACTGGGCGACAGGGATACAGCGCAAGGCTCGGTGATAACCCCTACCCTCTTCAACCTGGCCATGATAGGACTGTCCAGGCAACTGACTCGAATCGCGAACTTCAAGCATACCATCTATGTAGATGACGTGACCATGCGGGTGGCAAAAGAGAGCGAAGGACACGTCGAATACTTTACAAAATGCCATCCAAACCACTGAGGAGTACCTCAAACCAACAGGCCTGCGATGCTCGCCGAGCAAATCTGAGCTGCTGTTACATAGACCCGAAAAACAAGGGCCCGAACCGAAGAGATGGGACAGAGGCGCCAACCCATGCGTTTGCCTGTACGCCGCTGAAGGCAACACGATCGCGGTGATTGGTCACATCAAGATGTTGGGCATGACAATAGAGGCGAATGGCTTGAACACCATCGTAGTCGCTAAGCTCACGACGAAGGACGAGAAGCCCACATGGCTACCAAGGACGAGAAGCCCACAAAACACCACACATGATGATGTGTGGTGTTTTGTGGCGCAAGGGCTAGGTTTGACCAAAGAGCGCCATAACAAATGGTGAATGAATGCATGAATGTTTGATTTTTAATGGCGCAAGGGCCATGTATGGCCAAAGAGTGCCATGTCGATGATAATGGGTTCGCAATATACTTAATGAGTTCCATGAAGTTGGGGCGATGTGGCTGTAAAGGGGCCTTAAAGTGTAGTTGCTCTAAAGTACGTAAAATCTGTATAATAAGATTATGGCGATGGCGTATGACGTGTGCTATGAACATTAAGATGCATTTAAAAAGAATGATAGGATGTGTAAAAATATATAACGTTATAAGATTGGCTGGAGCACTACTGCCTCCTTAGAGCCCTTGAAACGGAAGGGTCTGGAGGCATGTGCTATGCAACACAATTATCGTAGCGGCATCCTCTGGAACGAGGATGCTCTACGAATGTAATGGGCTTATAACATGTAGGACAACGTCATTTAAGAAATTGAGGACTGTCTTGATATTAAAAAGGGGCTCTCTGCCAAGAAACATAGCCGGGTGAAGAGGAATGTGGTAATGGTATGCAAGAGGAAAATGTTTCTTTCTCTCCGCTTCGGCTTTCCCGCACTCCAGGAGGACATGGAGGACGGTAAGCCTATCCCCGCATCTACCACAGGTTAGAGGGTCACTTCCGGTGAGTAGAAAATTATGGGTGCCAAACGTGTGTCCTATTCTGAGACGACAGAACAGGACATCCGTTCGGCGTGATTTTGCTACAGAGGGCCAGTATCCTAATTGTGGTTTTATCACGTGGAGCTTATTATTTGTTTCCGCGTCCCACAGGCGTTGCCAGTGGTTCCGTAGTTTTCTTCGTAAGAGAGGCTTCAGATCAGTAGCAGGGACCGCAGCGGTAAGAGTAGCTTGCGATGTAATTGATCTGGCCATTTGGTCGGCTAGAACATTTTCCTCAATACCTCTATGGCCAGGTACCCAGCATATAATGATATGCTGGTTAGATACGTGTGCTCTACACAGAACGGAGTAGAGCTCAACAAGTACAGGGTTCCTTTGTTTAGAGAGTGAATTCAGGGCTTTTACGACGCTTAGAGAGTCTGTATATATGACTGTTTTTCGAAGCTTTGATTTCATTATATGCTTCACTGTCGACAACAGTGCATGGGCTTCTGCCGTAAATATACTAAGTTTCCGGGTGCAGTGCGCCGGATTCTGAAAAAGATGGGCCGGTGGCTGCGTAAGAAACCCCTGCATCCGACTTGGAAGCGTCCGTGTAAAACTCAGTGCAAGAGTACTTATACTGGAGTTCTAAAAAATGCATTTCAATATGTGCCTCTGGCGCATGTTTCCCGACATCTAAAAACGACATATCACAGTCTATGATCTGCCACTGCCATGGCGGTAAGTTTCGCTTGAGTCATAGGACAATGTTCAAGGAGGGGAACACCCATTTCCTCAATTAGGTTCCTCACACGCAAAGCAAACGGCTTCCTCATTGCACGCCGGTTATGGAAGAGCGTAGCAGCGGTGATATTGTTTGTGGTTGAATAAGAAGGGTGTTCATTGTTCGCTTGCACTCTCAGGAAGTATGTGAAACTGCTATATGACCGTTGTAGATGAAGTGACCACTGATTTGACTCAGCGTAGAGGCTCTGGATTGGACTTGATCTGAAAGCGCCCGTGGCGAGACGGATACCCAAATGGTGGACGCGGTCTAGGACTTTTAATGCACTTGGTGTTGCCGAATTATAAATTATTGCTCCGTAATCAAGGCGGGAGCGGACAAGACCGTTGTATAAGTTTAATAGACACTTTCGATCACTACCCCATGTAGTGCGTGACAGAAGCTTGAGGAGGTTCATTGTTTTCAAACATTTTATTTTCAGATTTTGAATATGGGGAATAAACGTGAGCTTTGAATCTAAAGTGATTCCCAGGAATTTATGCTGATTGCTCACAGAGAGGTGGTCTCCCTTGATCGTGATACTAGGCAGTGGTGCTACCCCCCTCTTGTTTGAGAAGAGTACGCAGGTACTTTTTTGGGTGTTTATTTTGAAGCCGTTCTCATCTGCCCATTTAGACAATTTGTTTACCCCAAGCTGCACTTGTCGTTCGCAGACAGGAATATTGCAAGATTTGTAACTTACTTGTACATCGTCAACATAAACGGAATAAAACATTGTCCGTGGAACGACTGTATGTAGGCTGTTCATTTTGACAATAAATGTGCGCAACTAAGTACACCTCCTTGCGGAACACCAGTTTCTTGGGTGAATGATTTCGATAAAACATTACCAACCTTTACGCGAAAAGTGCGGTTAGAGAGATAGCTTTCAATTGTGTTTAACATGTTCCCACGGACGCCCATCGCGGAAAGATCGCGAAGGATCCCGTATCGCCACGTCGTGTCGTACGCTTTCTCTAGGTCCAGAAACACTGAAAGTAAAACTGTTTATGAATGAACGCATCTCTAATGTTTGCCTCAATGTGGACAAGGTGGTCTTTTGTCGACCTTCCCTCTCGGACACCGCATTGAAGGGGGTCTAGTTTATTGTTGCTCTCTAAGAAGCTGATTAAGTGCCGGTTTACCATTTTTTCAAAAGCTTTGCACAGACAGCTTGTTAGCGCTATTGGCCTGTAGCTGCTGGCTAAGGCCGGATCTTTCCCTTGTTTGAGTATGGGAATACTCAAACAAGCCAATCTTATAACCTTATAAATTTTTACACATCCTATCATTCTTTTTAAATGCATCTTAATGTTCATAGCACACGTCATACGCCATCGCCATAATCTTATTATACAGGTTTTACGTACTTTAGAGCAATTACACTTTAAGGCCCCTTTACAGCCACATCGCCCCAACTTCATGGAACTCATTAAGTATATTGCGAACCCATTATCATCGACATGGCACTCTTTGGCCATACATGGCCCTTGCGCCATTAAAAATCAAACATTCATTCATTCATTCACCATTTGTCATGGCGCTCTTTAGTCAAACCTGGCCCTTGCGCCACAAAACACCACACATCATCATGTGAGCGTCAGATCATTAGTTGGTCTCGGTTGAAATCATTTTTGTGCTTTTCGGCTTGTCGTTTTGCTTGCCTTGCTTCTTTTGTGAGTTCTTGCGCTGCTCAGACCTCAAAGTACATTCGCTTGTGGTCTAATTCCCTCTGCCACTTGATGGTGCTGCACCCAAGGTTCAATCCACACGACTTCAAAATGCAGGCTCGTGTAATGCTGCAATCATTGAATGAAATGACAGCATCTAGAGCTGCTATCCTTAGAGTCTAGAGCTCAACAAACGTGTTCATTGGTGCGCATCCTCAAACATCGGTGAACGACTCATTTGCGTTTTGAGTTTGCCCACGAAAGCACGTCTCCTGGAGCTCAGCTTGCGATAGCTGATACACAGGTTTGACCTCCTCCAAGACAGATGCAGGCAAGCTGGTGGGTTCTGCATTTGGCATCTCGCCAGGTTGCATGCACCTGCTTGCTTTTTCAAGGGAAGTGTAATAGCTACCGTGAAATTTATGTTTGTTGAAGGTCTTCCTTGCCCTTGGCATCTGAACTTATCAACCGTGACATGCACAGGCACAAAGTATGAAACTTCCACAAAGGGAACATACTCGAACGCAGACTGAACACAGACGACGCAGATGTTCGAAGGTTGCAGAAACGTGGAAAAGCAGGCGGAGTGTTTCACGATTGTCTTGGCTAAAAAAACGATCCCATAGCTGTCAGACAATGCTTTATATCTTGCTGAATACAGACGAGTTCAAAATTTGGCGGTGAAAGTTGTTTGTCCAAGAAATTGATGATAAAGCGGAGGGTATCTGAAAAGCAGGTGTGGCCGCTCAATACATTGTTTCAGAAACTGTTTTTCAAAATATGACTTTCTAAGAAAAGTGCCACTGTGAAATGTTAAAGAAAAAGATGGATGGATAACTTTATTGAGGTTCCTCGGTGCGCGAAATTAGCACGCAGTGGGCCGCTCCCACATAGGGACAGAGAGTCCATGCCCCTCCGCCGCATTTTGGGCCCCATGGACAGCCCAGAGCGGTGCTTCAAGGTCCGAGCTGCATAGAGCTCGGTCCCACTCTTCCTTGGTGGTCCTGGCTCCCGGCACCAGGGGCAACCCCAGATCATGTGAGCAAGGCTAGCTATATCTTTAGAAAAGCGAGATACATTGTGAGGGTGCACGTCCGGAAAGGTCTTGTGCATGAAGGCTGGGCATGAGTAGGCGCCCATCTGAAGGCGCCTGTACGTGCCTTCTTGTGCTGAATTTATTGAGTGCTTTGTGCATTAGTGGCACGGTTCTCATGACTAACTTATAGTGCTGGGGAAGATCGTTGTAAGTGACAAGGGGGTCATGCTTGCTTTGCCATCTTGCCAAGAGGGAGTCCGAGCTCGCACGATGACTTAAGTCTCATGCGGACTCGCGTGCCCTCGCGTTTAAGTTAGGGAGCAGCCCCTCCAATGGTCACATGTGTGCCGGGAACCAACTGGTGTAGTGTGGGGTGAGGTGATGTGTACCAAGTATTCTGCCGATGGTCGGGTATATGCTCCCTTTTCCGAAGGACGGAATTGCCCTTCTGGAGTCGCAGTATACCAAGCTTTTACCATCTTCTAGGAGTGCAAGGCTGATGACCACCTGCTCAGACACCTCAGGTCTATCAATGTGGACCTTGCACGCGTTGATGACCGTGCCATTTTTGTTGACCACCGCTGCTACACAGGCTCGTCTGCCAGGATATTTGGCTGCCTCAGTAAAGCAGCATGCTTTGGCTCAGAGTGCTTTGGCTCGAGCAAGTCTTCTGTCGATGCTGTACTTGGGGGCTCATATTCCTGAGCAGGGGGGCTGCCTTGATCTTTTTCCTCTGGTCGCGTGTTAGCCCGTGGCTTTTACACTTTATTTCCCGAGGTGCGACGCCAATTTCTCGTAGGATCCATCTGCCCACAAGTGTGCCAGACAGCCTGGTGATCTGTGCCTGTTCCTTTTCCTCTGAAATCTCGCTCAGCGTATTGTATATTCCTATTGCGTCCAGTGCCTCCGTGCTCGTTTGCATGGGTAGACCCATGGCTCTCTTGGCAACCTTACGGAGGAGCGTTTCTAGCTTGTCTCTCTCCACTTTGGTCCAGTTGTGCATGGCCGCAACGGACATGAAGTGAGTTATTACGAAGGCCTGTGCCAGTCTAAGGAGGTTGTCTTCCTTGAGCCCAGGATGCCGGTTGGCCACTCGTCTCAGTAGCCATGTGGGCTTCTCGTCCTTCGTCGTGAGCTTAGCGACTACGATGGTGTTCAAGCCATTCGCCTCTATTGTCATGCCCAACATCTTGATGTGACCAATCACCGCGATCGTGTTGCCTTCAGCGGCGTACAGGCAAACGCATGGGTTGGCGCCTCTGTCCCATCCCTTCGGTTCGGGCCCTTGTTTCTCAGGTCTATGTAACAGCAGCTCAGATTTACTCGGCGAGCATCGCAGGCCTGTTGGTTTGAGGTACTCCTCAGTGGTTTGGATGGCATTTTGTAAAGTATTCGACGTGTCCTTCGCTCCCTTTTGCCACCCGCATGGTCACGTCACATAGATGGTATGTTTGAAGTTCGCGATTCGAGTCAGTTGCCTGGACAGTCCTATCATGGCCAGGTTGAAGAGGGTAGGGGATATCACCGAGCCTTGCGCTGTATCCCTGTCGCCCAGTTCGATGGGCTCCGACTGCACGGAGCCGACCCGTAGTGAGGCCTGCCTTTCCCTCAGGAAGTCACAGATGTAGTCATGGAGACGTTTACCAAGTCCGAGTGTTGAGATTTATTGTAGAATGAAGGAGTGCCGCATATTATCAAAGGCCTATTCTAGGTCTAGGCCTAGGATGGCCTTGACGCCCCTTGGGCTGTCTAGTATCTGGCTTTTGACCAGCTTCATAGCATCTTGCGTCAACAGCCCGTGATGAAAGCCAATGATGTTGTGAGGCTATATCTCGTTGTCTTCCAGGCAAGGTTTCATACGATTAAGCACTGCATGCTCCATGGTCTTACCCACGCACGACGTAAGCGAGATTGGACGCAGACTGTCCATGCTGAGGGGTTTGCAGGGCTTCGGTATTAAGACCGTTTTGGCCATCTTCCATTCTATGGGAAGTTTGCCTGAATGGCACATCTCATTAAATATCGCAGTGAGCTGTTCCACTGCCTTCGTCCAGATTGGGGAGGGCCTTGTTGGTGATGTTGTCCGGCCCCGGTGCGGATCTGCTGTTGAGACCTCTGAGTGCCTGTATGATCTCTTCCGTAGTGATGTCGGCACCAAGCTTCGTGTCAGGTTGACCCGAGTATCGCGAAATCACGTCCTCGGGAGCTGCCGCATCCGCCACGAGGATGTACTTGGCCGTCAGTCTTGCTATGAGCTCGTCCGGTGTTTCATTCTTGCATGTCTCATATAGCAGCTTACTCATCACATCCCTCTGCGAGGTATTGGTGTTTGCGCTGTCTAAGAGGTGTTTCAGAAGGTTCCAAGAACCGCCTTCGCGTACTTCTCCACCAGTCATGTTGCCGATCTCATCCCATTGCTGCCTAGCTAGTGTGGAGCAGTGCTGTTCGATGCTTCGGTTTAGCTCCGCAATCTTCTTCCCCAGCCGATGGTTCCGGCGTTGCTCTTTCCTTCTTTGCAGTAATGATTGCTTGGCTCCTAGCATGTGGGCGAGTCTACTGTCCATCTTCTCAGTTTTCAGGTCGGTGGTGACCGTTCACGTTGCTGCCTCGAGATCCGTCTGGAGTTGCGTCATCCACCCGTGTAGGGTGCGTGTGCGTCCTCCGCAGACCTATCGGTCCTCAGCTCTCTGAACTTGTCCCACTCCACTAGCTTGAATATCTTTTCCTCGGTCCTGTGGAAGCCTACCATAATCGCTGAGATGTAGTGGTCGCTGCCCAGATCCACCCCTGTATTAGACCACGACACTCCTGTAATGTTCTTGGTGAAGGCGATGTCGGGCGTTGTATCCCTGCTGGTGGATGTTCCCCGTCTTGTTGGTTGTGTCGGGTCAGTTATGAGCTCCAGGCCTGCCTCGATGCTCTCTTCCCATAGAGGTTTGCCCTTAGGTGTACTCTGCACCTGAGGGCAAAGGTGCAGAGTACACCTGGATGCCATTATGGTGCTGTGACTGAGCAACAGTGTCTGTTCCAGAAGAGTATAACAACAAAATCATTGTAACAGTTTCCTTAAGGAGACACAGAATAAGTTGGCATTACGGGAAGCTATTTATTCAAAGGTCCCCATCAGAGGACGCTAATTTATACACGCTGGTGAAGTCGGCATGAGCGAGAGGTACAATGAGACTTTATTGGCCCGCACCCACGTCGGATGCGGGGCATTAAACCGCATTCAGCAGAGGGTTACTGCCTGCGAGGTGCATGGCGTTGGATAGGAAAGCCCGAAACCTCTCCCTGTGCTGTTTTGGGCTGCTGTATGCATTGAGCATGAACGTTGACTTCCTACGTTTTCCCTTGCCTGCTATCTCTTACCATCAGATATTCGATGTTATTAGACGACATGTGGGTGTTGTGCTGTACGAAAGTGAGCTTGTTCCGTACCAGTATGGTGACCTCCTACCATTGGAATGCCTGGCCAGGGTACGATAGCCCTGGATTTTAATGTGCTCGGTGAGCGTCTCCTATTGCAGGATCATGCTAAGTTTCATTTCGTTGGAGTCGGTGGCCGGCATGCAATCCAATATCTCTCGTCCGGAAACAAATGTAGTCACCCTACACACTAACATGAACAGTTTAGAAACCAACATGGCGGCTATGGAAGAAAAATACAACCAATGCTGCAACAAGATTGTGGCATTCCTAGACAATGTGGTGGCCATTGCACTAGGACCCTAAGCGACTAGCTTCTCCGGGATGGCGACCAGTCAACCAATGTACCGAGTGTTGCCAGGTAGTCATGCCAGCATGCATAGAACTCCTCATGATGGCAGGATCCACTAGCGACTTCATAGTATGGCAGTGGAACAGTCTACGACTGGGAGGCAAGGCACAAACGCAACAGCAGTACACAGGACACACGAAAAGAAAGATGAACTTGTCGAATTCTAAAAAAAGAAAGAAATTTTTCTTTCACATTTTTCCTTACCCTGTGCCCACATAGAAAGGGATAAGTGTGACGATGAATTGTTTTCAGAAGTAAAGATTTCAGTCTCAGTCTTTATTGAAAAACTCTCGTCTAAAGATTTAAAGCACTACATAGAATACAGGAATTTAAAGAATACAGATGAGAATATTTCAATGATGGTAAATTACAACAGCAGCTGTGTTAGACTTATCTTTCATGTAGTAACATGCAGTGTGCCACATTGTATTACTGCATGCCATTATGTGCTGTGACTGAGCAGCAGTGTCTGTCTCAGAGGAGTATAACAAAATCATCGTAACAGCTTCCTTAAGGAGACACAGAATAGGCGGGCATTACGGGATGCCATTTATTCAAAGGTCCCCTCAGAGGTCGCTAATTTATACACGCTGGGGAAGTCCGCATTAGCAAGAAGGCACAATGCACAGCCAGATCCAGGCACTACTTGCTTTCCTTTGCTCATGCTTTTCCAGAAGTGAACGCTGTAGCTGTAATTTTTACTTTCTAGTAAATCTGATGCATGTGCAGGAATGAACAAGCTCTCCCATCCTGGACAGTGAACAGGCAAGAACGCTGACACACTTACAATTTTTAGGATGCAACAAAGTACAGTGTCTGAAAGATGTGTTTGCACCACTTCAGGTGCGATCCTCCATACATCAGCACGGTACATACGTGGTTACTCTTCGATCGGCGCTCTGAGGGCGGGATGATGCTTGTCGAAGAATAGTGCAGTGCAAGCCAACTCACAATGTTCGGTCTCGTAGAGCGCAGTACTCCTTGTTCCTTCCAGTGACTAAGTCAACACAAATACTACCGTGGATCCAAAGCATGACGAAGCACAGAGAGTCGTTTGTGTTCTGTATGATAAGGGCTTCACTTTAGAGATCCTCCTTTGGCTTGAAGAGAAGCGAACATAGTACCGGCAAGTGTGATGTTATGTTCTGCCGAGATAGTGCATGCATGAGGCTTGGTCCGAATGCTGGCTGGCCTACCCGGCTGGCAGCTCGTTTATTTCAACGGTTGTAAAAGTGCCACCTCGTGGCACTACAGCAGATTGCACAGGCCGATGGCAACACAACATAACATTTCTTTCTCCTTTAGCAAAGGAGTAAAAGTAAAGAAATCACAAGAAACATAACAAGCACCGTAATGTGCATGCACGGAGTTCAACTTGATTACTGGGGTACGTTCACATAACTGGTTTCCGCATGCCCGAGCTGCGGCGGAGGGGAGTCCGAGTGGGAACCACTGGCTTCAGGGCATCGCCAGAGACCCCTGTCTTCAGAGTATCCTTCAGGGCACTGGCACAAGAACCAGTATCACTGGAGACACCTGTGCCCTTCAGTTCACTAGACGAAACACTCGTAGTTGCAGTGGTACTGGTGGCCCCTGCTGGGGAGTCAGCCGCGGCAGCACCTGCAGTATCCAAAGGCACAGCCTGCTCTGCGCTTGGAACATCCGAACGGTTTGTCTGGTGGCCCCCAGGATAGTCTCACAGCTGAGACAGCCACGATACCACCTGCACATGATCGTGTTGCCCTGTCTGCTGACAGCCATCTGGTGTTCTTAGCATCGCCGCAAAACTTTTGTCCGCTTGCACCGAAAATTGAAAGCAAAAACAGTCGTTCCTGTTGGAGTTGCCACAACTCCTGCTGATTCTCTATTGACCTGGAGACTGAGAGATCTGTTGAGGCATCACTGTGGTCTGTAAATTGAGCCGTAGTAAATCCAGCGCAGTTTTGAACTTCCGGCCCATGAGAAGCTCAGCGGGGCTGCAACCAGTTACTTCATGAGGCATTGCTTGGTGTGCAAGCAAAACTCTGGCTAACTGCACGTGCAAATCATCCCCTGACTCTGCTTTCTTTAGTTTCTGCTTAATGGTCTGTACCGCACTCTCTGCTGCTCTATTACAGGCAATGTAGTATCGTGGTACAAGAATTTGTCAGATATCGTAGCTACGAAAGGAGGTCTTGCATTTTTCACTCGCGAACACTGGGCTGCTGTCGGATACAACCACATCAGGGAGCCCATGCACAGCGAACATTTTTAGCAGGCAGCCAATGGTGGCTGCAGCCGATGGGTTGGATATGGAGAACGCTTCCATCCACTTTGAATATGTGTCGACTGCTATGAATAAATGAGCATTCCTCAGTGGTCTGACATAGTCTACTTGAATCCAGGACCATGGCCTCTCAGGGAATGGCCATGGCTTGATTAGACATTTCTTTCGAAAATGAAAGAAACTTAATGTTTTTTGCAAAGCTGTCATACACAAAGTGTAATAAAATTATATATGTCATTGCGCAAATGACTATTCGCTGCACTGGCTCAGTGCTTTAGTGTCGAGGGCAATGTTGAGGCATAGCTTCCAAGACCACCTCAGCGATGTTGGATCATTACATTCCTGAAGACCACAATTTTATAAAGTTGATCACAAATTGAGTGGTCACACATGGTCGTGATTCACCACTGTTTTAGCTCATTCACTAAGTGCTCAATTTTTCAATCACATGAATGCAGTGGCAAAGCTAAGCTGCTTAACCAGTGCACTGAAATTTATGCGGCAATGATAACGCGAGCAGAGGTGAATGGGATCAATCGACAAATTAGTCGTGTACAACTTGAATAAGTCAAGCAGACTGGGTGACTATTTGTCTCCACCCTATTTCAAATGTTCTTTATGCCGATAAATTTCATCATTATTTTAGTCGGCCACATGACCTCTGCAAAACACCGATGTGAGTGCGCTCTTACACTGCATTTTGTTGCATATCTTGCCCTAATGTAACAGTGTAAATTCACGTGAGCTCGCCTGTCTCCTGGCTCTATCGGTGGAATAGCTTGCGATGCTACATAATAGAAAATTTGGTAAGCCCTAGCAGGATTCGCACAGCGACGTACTGATAGGCCCGAAACAAAGCTTCGAAAACCGGTCACCTGCTTGTATTCTGTGTGCTTCTGCATGCATTGAGCAAGGCATGAAGCTATGTCGCGTGGCACCAGCCATGATAACTTATGAGGGGTATTAGTGCAACAAAAGACACGCCCATCGGTTAGTTCGTGGACAGTGGAAAACATAGGTGTGTGCTTACACCGCAATGCTACACGTGCGCTGACAGAAGTCAGGATGGACAACGCTGTCAGTATTTTCTCGCAGGGTCTCTTTCTGGATCTGTCATTAGGGAAGGCGGTGACATTGGGGCAAGTGTGACAGTGAGCTCCAATTTATGAATGTCCATTTTTGGCCTATGATGACAGCGAATATCTCAATGTAACACCGACAGTTAGCTAGGATGCCAGCTTCATTGTATCATGCAGCTTGTGTGAGAAAATGAAACCAGAAATCATTGGACCGTTATGAACAGAAAATTTATTGAGCACCGCACAATGGAAGTTTTAATGAAATATTGTTGCTCTGGCTCATTGAGTGTTGGATTTTTTTTTGAATATTACATAAATCTACGTTACTTCAAGGAATCGAGAACAGATATTCCATACTCATTCTTGTAAGGGAAACATCCCCATCCGGTCCGTGGAGGTGGAGTAGGTCTCATGTGACGGTATGCACTGTTCGCTGACAAAATACCGTCTTCCTCTCTCTGGGCACCCTTCACTCGCTCTAAATGCCCACATTTGCAGTATTGTGCTTGAAGGGTCTCTCGCTGCTGGACACATTGCGCAGTGAGCCATGTTCCCCGCGCAGCGTTTGTATTTTCTGCAAGGTTTCCAAGCACAAAAGTGGAGGAGCAACATCATACACCGAAGAAACCCGCAGCTCAAGCGTGCCAAAACAAGGAAATGTAGAGCAAGACGAAGCTCATGAAGACCGCTGAAACCCATGGCTCATAGGCGCTTTCAGCAGGCAACTGTATATCGCAGTGGCATGCGTCACATGTGAAATGGAGCTGTGCCGTCCTGCCGCTAAGCCGCCGCGCCCACCACCACACGGTCACTTGCGTGTGAAACAGGCTTTACAGGTTCCGTGGCACTGACGCTGTTTTTGGCGCAAACGATTGAACTGCCGATAAACTCCAGCACCACGAAAATTACCTTTCAACAAATGCTTCCATGAACTGCGATTTGAAGCCACTGTACCAGGCTTTTCACGAGAGAGCATGGGCAAGCAATAACAAAGGCAGCTCCAATGTGCCCTGTAGTGAGACATTGTTGACAGTGGTGCATCATACGAAGCATAAGGCGAACTAATGACGCTTTATGAGTGCTAATGTTTTGTGATGGTTAATGCACACTATAATGAGCACATATTGTGTAGCCGCTTGAAAAATATAATTCAACTACCACATTACTGCAATGTACAAGCACTCAGGCCTAGCCAACGTGGTTCAAACTAAAGACAAGGGAATAACAGGAATAATATCCAACATTACCTACATCAGTAAGCGTTAGTATGTTGGCTAGAGTAGGAGTAGTGTGTGGATCGCGCTGCCAGCTCTATGGCATTTTGTTCATGCGCTGGAGAGTGGTCTCCGCGTAGCACCGACACCCACTTAACATGGAGTCACTGGAAAATTTTCAGAGTACCGCAAAGGTACGCATCATACCGGCAACAGCGGGTTGTGGCGGCCATACCCCTTCTAGACCGCTGATGTGGTGCTAACGTGCATTGAGTAATGGACGGATTTCCCCGCTGAATTTCGCGTTCTGTTTGGCAAAACTGGAATATCTTGTAAGTTTCTTCAAGTGGCCATCACAAGTGACCCTTTGACATCGACGGTAATGAACATACTGCACGGAAAATGTTGAAACTACATAAAACGTACGGTGATAATTTCGATGCTCGCGAAATTTTCGCATCGCTTCGTGGACTTAGTCCTGCATCAAGTGCTATGTATAGCTGCAAATATTGTTGCATGTGCTCAGTGAATTCACTTAAAACGTCGTTTACTTGCAAACCGGGCCTTGGTGCCGTGCTTGCGCTGAAAAATGCAGCTTGACAGGCAATGGAATGTGTATTTGGTGTTCAGGTTGTCCTCATGGTGCTCATTTGCATCCTTTCAAAGTACACAAGCAAGCAGACGTAAACATTGCTTACTGTTGGGCTGGTTCATCTGTATAATCGATGATAAGTGTTTGCCGCAGTTTTTACATATTTTTTTAAAGAGACCCATCACATCTCGGGGATAAAATGCCAGTAGCTACAACATGCCGACAACTTAGCGTGTTGCGGCTACTGATGTATTTGCGAATGCGTGCTTGTAATTTTCTTATTGATTTGTCAGATAAGCTCTCTGAACGCAACGATCCACGTTGTAGTAGCTCGTTAGCAGCTCTTCATTCCCATGAGACACAAGCTTGTTTCCTATACGGGTGTAAAAAATGTCTAAGAATGGGTTTTTTATAGTATTTTTGTATTGTCAATAACGTCAAACTTGTAGTGCACTTCCAGAACATTTACTGTGTTCTGGAATGTCTTGTATGTTCTTGAAGTTGCCAGCACTTAACAGTGGTTTGGTTTTCTGAAAGTCTTATTGTGGCCCTTTATTCAAATTGGATCATTAACGCAAAAGGTATGTTTTAGAAAGAAGTTGCAAGGTGATGGTAAAACTAGCGTTCAAAAACACAATCGTAACACACTACTGATCAATTCGATTTTTTAAGCCATCCTCTATCACAGCATTTTTTGCATAAAAAGATGTACAAGTGTTTATATATAGGTGTAATACATGCTGGTAATCGGCAAGCATTCAAAATTTTGCTGCAGTGGGCTTGCTGTAAATCACTATTCTACAGCCTTACTGTATAACAATCAGAGAGAAAAATGGTACGGTGTCCCTTAATAAGGAACGCCGTACCATTTACCTATATCTGTTCTTGTAAGCACTGCACACTAATGCACATGAGGCCCCTGCACGTGATTACATAGCCTGGCAAACACTGGACAATTTTCTCGGGCATGAAAAGATGGCCGGAATGCTTTAACAGTTCGCCATAGTGCCCGTGTAATCCTTTACTTACTTTCCTATCACTTTTGTTCACGCTGTGGGTAAACATGCAATAGCTTTAGTTGCCACTTGTAGCTAGAGTGCCGGTAAAGTGAAGACTGCACGTACGAGTGTTCCCTTCAACAGTGGACTGCACTTTATATTAGGTAATACTCATTATCACTGTGCTTGGTCAAGGCTTAATAAGTACAACGCAGAGGACTTCAGTCCACAATTAATGTTTTCAAATATACTGTGAATAATTGCTTAACTGTATAATAACATAAAATTACCTGTACCTGCTATGGAGCATTCTATTGGTGAGTCTCCAGTCACAGTAGAACTGTCACTTCCTCCTAAAAAGTCAAGCGCTCCCTGGCTACCTTTAGCCTCTTCTGGGACTTCAGGTGCTCCATGGCTCCCTGTTTGCTGAGGTGCCGCAGCTGCATCTCCCAGGTTATCAGCTCTCAGCTGGCGGCAGTCTGGCTGCGACGTGCTTGCTTGCATTGAGTATTGGAGTTCATGAAACGGTGGCTTTCTTCTACTATTTCTGTAGCCGATGCACAAGAACTTTGTGCTGCGTTCCACTTCAGCTTTTTTCATCATCTCATGGTTTCTCAAAATCATCAGGAATGAAATGGTCCTATATTTTGTCCAAAGAAAGAACAAAGGAAGCGTAAGAATGTTAATAAACTTCCCTGGGGCACCGCTTAAATTATCTCAAGTGTAAGTAGTCACAGAAAACAGGGCCAGGGAATTTATAGGCAACATGCTGAAGCAACATCTGTATATATCTGGCGTTAAATAAATCATACCATTCATAGGAACCGACTTCTCATACTCTCTGGTGACTTGATAAACTTGAGTGAGATGGCTACAAGATTTGGATAAAATGAGAACACTAGGGCCATTTTGTTCATGTCTTGATATTATGCCAAGTATGACTACAGACAAGCCCATTGTATTTAATTTACCGGTGACTGTTTCTTACCGGCTAACAACTGTTGCAAAGCTATCGCTTGCACACAACACCGTGGTGCTATCTTTCTCTTGAGATGAAGTAGACATGCTGTAGCCGCTTAAAAAAGCAAATCATCAGTATTGTAGGCACCACCTAAGCCGCCTTTCAGTTACAAATATTTGGCAGACCGTGTCGTACCTGCCCTCAAGATATCCAATGGATAACCACTCAGCAATCCACTAGGTAATTCAACAACTTATGTTGTTATGCAGCTGTTATGCTCCCCTTGTGAGCATAACAGGCTTAGTGCAAATTCCCGGCAAGACCCCCCCCCCAGCAAGTCGAAATCACTGGCAAAGTGGGGGGAGGGGGGTGCAATAGGGAATGGCACCGAAATTCAAGGTGGCGGCGTCATTTTCCCGCGAGAAAAGAAAAGCGCAGCGCACATCGATTTCAAATTGTCTTTACTTCTAGAAACATGAACTTTATTGAGTGAAAGATTCATGATTGCTTGTCAATCACTTTCAAAACCATTGAAAGACTTCTCCGAGTCAGTTGCAAAAGAACATTCATAGCATTTTGCTTGAAGCCCACCCCAGTCTTCTGGTGCCACGGCTCCAACATCTGACAGTCCGACATGCAGGTCGCTGTCCTCCGAGCCATCGAGTGCGTTAGTAATGCTGCATCCCTTGAAGGAGCGTGCCACAGTCTCCTCGGGTACAGCAGCCTCGGCAACAAAATCGAGAGCGTGCTGGCGCGACTGCTTCTTCAGGTTTCCTTTGGGCGTCCTCTCTTCTTCGCACATGTATTCTTCCCACAAACGCTGTAGGGTGGATTTGAAAGGCTTGTTCCCGTAGACGCCAGCCGGATGCCAGAGCAGGATGTTCATGCACCCCGCAAGCACATAGACCACGTTGCTATTGCGCTCCCCAAAAGCATTCTTGGCAGCTTGCGTTTTATGGATAGGCACCTGGTCCAGTACCAGTAAACGCCGCACATCATCAACGTTTGAGCCCCAGATTCTTGACGGCCACTCCTGCATCTTTTCCGATGTCATCCAGCCATTTTCTACAAGTGAAAGGGGAAAAAAAGTCAGCGTTTTTACAGAACGAATTTAGCGACATTGTGTGATTCCTCACCACATTGAAAAAAGAAAAAAAATGACATTCTCACCTGGTATGCGAAGGCTCGCGAAGACCCTGGCTGGAATTTTTCCCGGTTGTTCCTTGAACATAATGAATGCCGGGAGCTCGTGGCCGGTGGCACGTGCGGCTAGGCAAGCTGCGAAGCCTCGTCGGGCACATCCAGTGTTTGCGATTCGTATGGTGCTTTCGCCGACCACGTTGTTTGTCCTGTTGGCTGGGTTGTCGATTCGAACCATGATCTTGTCCATGTTGGCTATGTTGTACAACGTGTAGTCGTTGCTCCGTTGCAGGGAGTTTGCGGCAGACTGAAAGGCACTTGCTGCCTCCGAAAACTCTTCGGGTTTCTTCTGGCTCTCGTTCGTAGAACCGCGCATTGACCTGCCGAACCGCTGCTTCCATCGACTTATGTAATGGCTGGAAGCTGCGAAGTTTCCCAACTGCATGTTGTTGGCTACTCTGACAGCCTCTTCAGAGAGAAGCTGGTAACTAACGGCGCGTGCTGTTGTTCTTTCCCGCTCCAAGAACTCGAAGAGCGCATCGTCCACGCATTCACTGAAAACTGCGGCACGGTTATTCAGCTTTCTTCGAAGTTTTGCTCTCCCCTAGTTTTGCTGAAGCAACTTCTCGAAATTACTGTGCCATTCCTGTATCCGTCTGCGGATGAGCTCGATATGTCGAGATGTTTGGTGCATATTTCTTCTGTTTTCTCGATGCCACTGTACGACCTCAACTTTCTTCGCCACTGTGTACGAATGAATCGGCATCGCGAACTTCACAACGCCAAAACAAGACGACAAATGGCGCGTGCTAACGAACATGAAATATATGGTGCGAATGGCATGAAAGGAAGGATTGGATTGTAGTAGATTCGTGGACTTGATAGGGCAGACCGGTGTTGCTCAGGCGCGTCGCGGGCGGAGGGAGGGGACGCTTTCCTGGAACGGCGCGGAAATTGAAATTGGCTGTAAAGTTAGAGCGGGGGGGCTTGCACAGGTGGGGGAGCTTGTTCGGAATTTTACGGAACTTCAAATGTTATGTACATTATTTTCAACAGCACTAATCAGAGCGCCGTGCGAACCGAATGAAACAGTAGCTATATAAGCAGAGTAAGCTGAACTGCTTGCTGGGAAGTTCGCACTGCATTGTTTTCAATAGTGCTGAGCAAAGTGAGCCACGCAAACCGCAGAAACACAGGTACTACAGTCGAACCTCAATATAACGAAGTCCGATTTGCAGCCGAAAATTTCGTTAAATCGCAAGTTTCGTTAAGTCGAGGTTCGCATATTTCAGCAGTTTAAATAAATATGCAAGTTCTTGGAACATTCCTGGCGTATGGTACCTTAAAGACAGCAAAATTATAAAAGCAACCAATAAACCCCGGAACTAACAGCACAATCAAGAGCGTGATGCCCGATAGCCAGCGGGCACGAACGCATTTTTCTGCATTACTCGTATGGTGAAGAGCAGGTCTGCAGCAAGCGCCGCGCCTAGTGCTCATAGCTGCCACTAGATGTGGCCATTAGTGCCATCATCATCATGATTTGTCATCACTAAAAAAAAATCCCTTTCAGGAAGACATGGCAACCCGTGGCGCAAGGAAAAGAAAAATAATGCGCATACTAGAGCTATCAACTTGAATATTCTTTCGAAGAAAATTGGAAGTAGTATTAACTTGGCGGAACGATGAGGCCACCACTTACCATTAAGCTGGAACCGCATGGCGCGTTTTTCGCGAGCGAAAAACGCGACGTTGCCGTCGACGCGCGAGCACCCGTAAGAAAAAAAGGAGCGGCGCTTTCGCGCCGTGTTTTCCGGGTTGCCAGACAACATAACTCTCACCGATATGTACTGTCTCTGTTACCGCATATATAATATGCCCTTAAACTTACAGAACACTACAATAAAAATAATCTGAGTGTAATTAGACAGCGACATTTCTTTCCGAAGTGTATTTATCAAGTTTAATTTCAAGCAAATATTGTGTGCGAAACTGCGACTATGTACCTTCCGCACGCTGAGAAGCCGCTGCTTGTTTACAACTTCACATATAAAAAGGAGCGTCGGCCGCTTACTACCGAGCAGATGAGGTGATTGCTACTATTAAGGGTGATGCTGATACTGAAGCAAGAAAAAATGCGGGTCAGGAGGTACATGTGGGCGTGGCCTGCCTGGTTGAGAAGAGAGGGAGCACCATACACTGGTAATATTATTAGCAAATTGTCTTGCCAGTATTAGCGATGAGACGCGACGCTTCTCCACTTTAGTTATTAGGGCCTCGTTGAAGGTTGCTTTATTCATTTTAGGTGAACACGATGCGCGAACCAACACGATGCGCGAACGAAATCTCGGTAGCACATGTTTTCCTCGACGCGCGCGCCAGTTCTGCCGAGAAAAAAAAAATCCGCGAAGGAGGTTCCGTCGGATGCGTAAAGCCCCTCAATCTCCCAAAGTGGCGCCATTCACTTCCCTCCTCCTCCGCTCGGCGCGGCCTCGACGGTGGCGCCGCCGGTGGTGGGCCTGCCGTAGCAGACGAAGGAAACACGCTACGGGAAGAAATCTGCGGAAAAGTTCGTTCGAGTCCTGCGGAGCAGTTTTTTCAATCTGGATCTTGCTTTGTCAGTCGGTAACTGGCCTTAAGAATGTCGTGTCGGATTTGCGGAAGAAATAGAGAAAAGCACCATTATTCAAGGCGTATTTAAGGCGTAAAGCGCGCGCACGTTGAACACGACACAAGCATGCGGTGTGCTCAGACACGCGAGTAATTACCAGATTTTCAGGTTTTGACAGCGTGAAAGTATGTGCACGTGGTTTCGTAGGTTAATTTACGTACCTGCAGGATGCTTTTGTTCGGCCGGCGCGTGAGAGATTTCGACTGTCTGCGGTCAGCAATGCCTGGCAGCAGGGCCGTTTCTGTTCCGCGCCTTTTACATATGTACGTAGCTCATGCACAGGTTGTGGTGGCCATGAGCAACGTTTTCACGCATAGGCGGTATAGATAAGTTGAACAACGTACCAGCATATGAAATCGTTATTTATTTATTACAGTGCAAATGGTTAGAATTTTAGAGAAAAAAAAAGAAGGAACTTGATGGGACAACTGGAAAGAGGTTCAGAAAATAATTATCCCCCTCCCCTCACTGGCACCAGCAACACTTTTGTTGAAGTGCTAATTTTATCTCTGTATACTACGTGCGTCTGTATTCTTTTGCGTTGTAAGTTTTCACAAGGAAGCAGTGTTGCGTTAACTGGAACAGTCAAGGCACACAAGACAGAAAAAAGTTGATTCTTGGGTTTTACATACCAACACCACGATCTCATAAGGCACGCCATAATGGGGGCCCTGGATTAATTTTTTTTCCAGCTGGGGTTCATTAACGTGCCCCGAATGCACTGGACACGGGCCTGTTTTGACACGGGCGTCAAAAGAAGAGGTTGGAGGAGCCGTGGCACTTACTTCACAAAGCCGCGCGTTCTTTGCCACTTGCTCGAAGTCAGCCCGCCCGATCTTGTAAATCCACACTTTTCTTCGTTTTGCGTTGCGCCCGGCGGATGGTAAAGCAAAAAGCTTTTTACCGTCACTGGGTCTGTTGTGGCAACCGTAGGCGCAGCAGCACGACATCGCAATTAAGCACTCGGCGCTAACACATTGTATAAAACTACCGCGCTCCTTCAAACGGCCTGCCGTACTTTGGTCGCGCAGGCCCAAGAATGGGGGTCGCAGGCCCAAGATTGGGGGTCGCAGCGCGCTGGAAAGAAAAGATATACAAAAGCGCGGCGCCTGCTCTGCGCCGGAAAGAAAAAAATATACAAAAGCGCGGGGCCCGCTTTCACGTGACACAGATTGGCCAATGGGGGAGCGGAGGAGGCTGGGGCGACAGGAGGAGTGGAGGAGGAAGCGCCTGGGTGAGCGGGGTGGCGGAAAGATCTAAGAATGGCGCTACTTTTGGAAAATTGAGGGGCTTTACGGGCGACAGGAGGAGTGGAGGAGGAAGCGCCTGGGTGAGCGGGGTGGCGGAAAGATCTAAGAATGGCGCTACTTTTGGGAAATTTAGGGGCTTTACGGATGCGCAGAGAGTAGGGCCATCTGGAGGCAAAAAAGGAACCAAAATGCCACGTGACCAAATGCCACGTGACTTACCTGAACTCTGATTGGTGGACGCGCCGCGCGACGCGTTTTTTTCTACTCCGAGCAGGAGCACGCGGCGGCGCGATTTCGTGACGGATCGTGCTGGGCACGCGTCAAAATGACGCGCGCGTCCCACAATCCGCGCGTCCATCGCGCTTGAAATCACGCCATGCGGTTTTGCCTTAAGACATCCAGCGCATCCATGACTTGCTTCGGTGTAGCTATACTGCTTGCCGCCTGGAGTTCTTCGTCCGAGTCGTCGTTGCATTTCTGTATCCGTGACGCTTTGGATTATTGCGTCATCGTTCAGCTCTTCAGTTGTCACAGCGCAAGCGTCGCTGAAGACAAAGTCCTTGAGTGTGACGTCGCTTGGAGCACCTCTCTGATCGCAAAGCAGCTGCCACGAGTCGACATCTGTTGTGTACACCAGACTTTCGTCACCGTCATTGTACTCACGGAGGAGCAGGGCCTTTAAAAGTAAGACAAAGGTGCGAGCTTGTTTCATGACCATGTCGCACTTCACTGGCAGGGACCGATCACGCATTTCAGCGACGTACGCCACAAGCTTAGCCTATAGCTCCGGAAAGCGTCCAGGCTTCGGCACGTGGGAAATTTCTCACTTGCCGTCACACCAGGTGAAAATTTCGCTTCGCTGCAGTCGCCACTCTCGCACCACCCGTTTGTGATGTGTTTCTTCGACGTAAAGGATGGCAGCCCTCTTGAACGCTGCTGTGAACGAGTGCCGAACGATTAGTGGGCCTGGAGCACTCATGACGACTGGGGAAGCATACAAGTAGCACGTAGCCGGCAGTCAAGTGGAACGCGTCAAACCAATGCCAATGCCTTTCAACAGAGAAAGAAAGCCGCGAGCGGTGTCTGCTCTTCCGTGAACTACCGATACTCCCCACATGCGCTGCCGTTCCGAGGGTGCTGCCGCAAATGGGAACAGTGGCGCTTCCATCAACTATCGACACCTCCCCCCCCTTGAGTGTTGCATGCACTGTAGAATTCTCAAAAATGTTGAAAAGCCTTCCGAAAAGTGAACAAACACGCGGGATAGCGAAAAGATATGGGTAGGGCCATACAGCAAACATGAAATTGTAACTACGTTGTAGCTCCCGTTGGTCTTTCTTGTTTGGCGGGGCCATGTTTTGGTTTCGATTGTAAGTCGACCCCCAACTGTCAGATAAAAAAAAAGTGGTCGACTTACAATCGCGTAAATGCGGTAACCAACTGAGAAAACGTGCTCAATGACCGCTGTTCGTAAACTTACTTCCGGTTGGCGCTTTCCCGTTTTAACAGGCCGGTGACGTCATAGCGTGACGCGTTCCGGAACTTCTGAAGCACTCCGGCTAGCACTACAGGAGCGCCTCCGGTGCGGGTTTCATACGTACACGATAGATGGCGCAGCGGCACGTTTTGCTCCACGTATACAACTTTCACGTGACGTCACCTCCGTCGTCTGCACCGATAGCCCGCCATTGCTCGGTACCACATTTGTATCGCTTGCTCTTTGCCTGTGAAGTACAACGCGACTGTGACAGGCGTATACGACGGTTGAAGCGTGGCGGTGCTAAGAGGAAAGTGTACGGAGTTTTGCCCTGTGACTGTCATGGCCTTGTCGGCGCTACGCGGGCACGATACGAGACGAAGACCAAACTCTGCGACGGCGTGGACCCTTACACAGTGAGAGTCGGCGTGGTTGCGACTGTAGATGTGGAGCTGCTGCCAGCTACAACGCAGGTGGACATAGTCAATTACCTGGTTTTGTCAACCAGCTACGTCACTTTGCAGCAGATGAAGGTGTA
The DNA here is from genome assembly GCF_038994185.2 of Dermacentor albipictus. Lineage (NCBI taxonomy): Eukaryota > Metazoa > Arthropoda > Arachnida > Ixodida > Ixodidae > Dermacentor > Dermacentor albipictus. Next base: position 3,890,928 of record NW_027225581.1, read on the forward strand.
TAAATCGCTGGATGCACACAACTACTTCACCAGCAGCTGGGTGCGGAACACTGCAGCAATGCGGCTCCAGTCGGAGCGCGTCATCGTACTCGGCGAGGTAAGGCAACAGCGAATGAAAACACATTTTTGTGCACGAGGAAGCGTAGACGGCAGCGAAATATTTCGTTTTTATTCTACGATTCCATTCAGGCGCAACCGATTTGCCGCACTAGCTGATATTTCTGTTCAGTCTTCGTGCACAGAGCAGCAGTTAAATGTAAACGTGGTGCAGCTTTTCTCAGGTGCCCAACAGTAAAGTTCAGGTTGCACGTTTAGATGCCGCAACCGTTGTACGCGCCAATATAAAGCTTCGCGATAGGGTCGTTAACCAAACAAAACTTTCGAAAACTAATTCTAATGAACATTTTTTTTTTCAGGTCAGCCATTGTCAGTGGCTTCGGGAGCCAGACCTGAAAGTGTGGTGCTTGGCAAACACAGATGGCAGAATCATAACAGCGTACTGCACCTGCATGGCAGGTGCGGGGGAAGCATACTCACACATTGGTGCTGTGCTATTTGCTGTAGAGAAATCAGTGCGCTTAAGCGAAACAAGAACATGCACAGGAAGAAAAAATGCCTGGCTCCTAGCCAATTGCTCTGGCACATAGCCCAAGCGCCTAAGAGACATAGATTTCTCGTCATCGAAGATGAGGAAGAGAAAAATGGACTCGATTCACCTGCAGCAAGGTATTGAAAGCCCATCAACGTGCCTCCCAGAAGCCCTGCCACTAGCGCCTACTGAAGAGTCAATACAACTGTGCCATTCACGTCTTGCTGATGCTGGAGCTACACCAGCTGTCTTCATGGTCTACCCAAGGTACAGCGCTATGTTTGGGGAACCAAGAATGCTAGAACCGCGTGTTCTGCGTGATCTCTCATTTGCAGAAGCTCAGTCTGAGGACTTGGAAACACTGATTAAACGGGGTGAGGACTTCATTAGTGAGCTTAAAATCAGTCACGAAATGATGGGCCACGTCGAAAGTGCCACAAGAAGACAGTCAAGTTGTCCAAAATGGTTTGTGTACCGTGCTGGCAGAATCACTGCTTCTCTGACAAAACGTGTATGCTCAACGAGCTTGAAAAAGCCTTCTATAAGCCTCTTGAAAAAAATATGTTATCCTGAGCAGCAGAAGTTCACCTGCACATCAACAACATGGGGATTGGAGCACGAGTGTGACGCAATCACGAGCTACATGTCTGAAATGAAGCGGCAGCATAGTGACTTTGAACTCTTAAAACCGGGAGTTTACTTGATCACACAGCACCCATACCTTGCAGCGACACCAGATGCTTTTATCAGTTGCGCATGCTGTGGCAAAGGCGTCGTTGAGGTTAAATGCCCGTACACACTGGCCAGGAGGGGAATACAAGAGGCGAGCAATGACCCAAATTTTTGTCTAGAGAATGTGAACGGAAAGCTGACATTGAAACGAACGCACCCATACTACATTCAAGTGCAAACACAAATGGCGGTGTGCGAGACAACATTTTGGGATTGTGTTCTTTGGACCCCATTGTCAGTGTACATAGAAAGGGCGGCCAAGGACAATACTTTTTGAGCTCCATGCTGTCCTCTACAAAGAATTTTTTTTGCACAAGTGGTCATGCCAGAGCTGCTTGCACAGTATTTCACCAGGAAAAGTACAGAAAGCAGCCAAAATAACAAAGAGGAAGCCTCGTACTGTTTCTGCGGAGGGCCCGAATCTGGCAAAATGCTGGCATGCGAAGGCCAAAATTGCAAGTATGGCTGGTTTCACTATGTTTGTCTTGGTAGTAAGAGGGCTCCAAAAGAGAAACAGTAGTTTTGTAAGGACTGTGTCACTGGAAATAGCCAACAGAAAGCTACAAAACCCAACAGAGCTGCAGCACCATTCAGCTGCTTGTCAAACGTTGTCAAGCCTACACCTGAAGCGGCCAGTACAGCGACAATTGTAAACACAGGATAGCTTCGTGTCGCCCGTTATGTATACAGCAACAAACATCAAGACTACACACTGTGAATTTTGCATGCATCCACGTAAACAACTATTGCTAAATGAAGAATAGCTTTAAGTGTGTAAATGCACTAGTATGAACTGGTATGCCATATTTATATCCAATACCCATAATTTTAGCTTTCTTTTGCTGAAATTGAAAAAGTTTCAGAATAAGAAGTTATTCATAAACTTACTGTTAAAATTTACACAATACTGCAAGCTACCATTTTGCAGTCAGGACAGGAGTGGTTAATACTAAAACAATCAACATGGTATTGCAGAAGGTAAAAAGACCAATTGTACTCAAGGACTCAGTCAAAACGTTTTTGGGGTGCGAAGGTACTTGCAACTAAGTGGACGAACAAGTAGTACACATAAAGATCACTCAAATGACAAAATGTTCCTTGATAAGCAAGCAGCAAAAGTGCAGACTTTATTGTCAACCTACCAGGAATCAGAAAAGGGACAATGAAAAGAGACGCTGTGTCACAAGTAAACTACAGGGAGAATAGGCACATGTTGCGACCACACACTGCAGATTAGATTCAGCACATATCTACAAGCACGTTCGCACAAGCAAATACTTGTGCTAATGTAAAAGCACTTGTGAAAAGTTCATACTTGTAAAAGAATGCCTTGAGTAAAACTTTGCAAACCGTCTACTGTGCAACATGCAGTTATTTACAATGCAATGGGAGAACAATGGAAGCAATCACTCAGTGAAATTACAAATGAAAATGCGCAATCAGCAAAGAATGGCAATGGGGGTCAGAAGACACGGATGGGAGCGAGACAACAAGGATGAGCACTAACTTTCAACTGGGTATTTATTCCCAGAAAAACATGTATTTGTAGGTCCGCACACCGATACGGCCCAATCACCGCACACGAAAACCAGCCGCTTCCAGGAACGCAAATGTGCTTGCTGTCAGAGCTACCGAAGGGGAACTGATGCAGGTATCAGCGGCCCTCGCTATGAATGCAGTTTCAACAGATCTCATATAACTTCATCTACATTCCTATACAAAACAGAGCACTCTTAAAAAATGGGTTTACACCCATAATCACCGCAATGCACAGACACATGACCAACCCTACATCGGTTCAATTTTTTTATTATGTTATTTTAACCTATCATTCAGGCATCTCTCCGACTGCCCAATGTAAACCTTCCCACACGATATGGCAAGGCGATGCACCATATTCTTCGTGCTATGAACCCCATTGCTTTATGTAACCAACTAGCCGAAGCCCATACAACAATACTTGTAAACAGCAACAGTGTCCGCAAGGCTGTTCACGAGGGCAGTTTTGGATTTGCAGGAACTACCAATGGACAAAGGTTGATGAGGGCACAGCAAACTGCTACAATCTTATCAAGTGGTGTGAATGCATGTCCTGCCTTGCTAGCCACGTAGTGAATTGGTTGGACTGCTTTCACTATCAAATATTTGTTCCACACAAGCCCCATCACCCGTTCTGCAAGAATGCGAACATTGGCCAGTTTTCTCGTGTTGTCTACATCCAGCGCAATGAGTTGTTTCTGGCCTCTAGTGAAAGCAGGGATATGGAGTTTAGCACAGTACAACCCTAAAGTGTCTGCAATGTCAAAACCTCTGTCAGGTGAAACAACATCCCCTTGTGACAAATATTCCAAAATGCCACAATGTTCGGTTATGTGCTTATCGCTAGCTCTGCCTCCCCAACCTTCAGAAATGTATGTAATTACACCTTGTGGACAGATGCCAATTAAAAACTTGGCAGTGTTGCTGTTCTTATAGTTTGACCAAGTCTCGCTTCTTGGCTGCAAGGATGATGGTCTTTCAATTTTGATCTCAAAGCAGTCAATTATGACTGCCACTTTTGAGCCAAATGATTCAAAAAACGCTTGTGGCATTGTCCTTTGTATATCTTTTCATGACGGCCACATAATTTGTGACTTCAGCCTTGAAAAGGCAGCATCCAGCCACTTCTCAAAAATTCTCCTGACGGTAGCACATGAAATGTGAAACCTGTAGGCAAGATCCTGGTGCGGAAAGTTGAACTTAAGTTTCATTAAGAAAATAATGAACTCTTGAATCTTTGGCAACCCATTTTGCGGCGTATATTTTACAGCAGACTCGACCAGTTTGAATAGAGCATGCAAGACCGAATAGTTTATCATTCCCGAGTAAAAGGCAAGTTTGGCGTCATCTTGACGCAGAGATGCTTCCGTAACTTCAAGCAATTTGTTTCGCTTTTTTAAGGTGCACAATTAAGAAGTAAGTCTCTTGTTGTCTGCCTTAAGTGCGTGGATGTTTTGCCCCGTTAAATCCGTCTGCACACCAATATCACCTGCAAAAGAAGAAAAAAATGTAAACCAAATCCCAAGTGATTCACAGTAGGCAGTATCACAAACTTTTGTTGCAAACATACGTCTGCGTGGTTCTTAGTCCACAGTAGAAACTGGAAGCTCCATTCGACATTGTGCCTCATTTTCCGAGCTTTCAGCACTTTGAGGAAACTCGATTCCCGCGCGAGACTGTTGCGCTGCTACACTGGCTTCGACAGCATTCTTTTTTTTTGGCTCCGCTTCTTGGATCGCTGGAACCTCGCTTCGTTGGTCAAAGGTCTTTCACTTCCGTAACCCAGATGCTGCATTGGTGCACAGTAAGGGTTTGCCTCATCCATCAGCTTGGAAGGCCTGCCTGCAAATACTCAGAGCCATCGCGAAGCCTCCCAATGTAATGATCACAGGGCTTCGAGCTGCTGACACGAAAGCACCCATGTTCTTACACGGCACATAACGACGTTGCACAGGCAGCGTTTTAATAATGAGCAGAAAAAGTGAGCAGCGTACGTAAACAGCAGTCAAGAACTGCTGGCGTGCAGCGAAAAAAGCGAAATTCGTACTTAAACAGCAATCAGGACCTCCTGGCGTGCAGCGTAAGGTAACAGGAGCGAGAGAAAGATCTGCGTACGTAAACAGTGGACGAGATCTACTGCGTGCGTGCATGGCAATTTGCGGCATGGCTTGCCTATATCGGTGTGTAAATGCATGCGGGTGTGCCTTTTTCTTACCTGTGATGAAGTGGCGACTGCAGACACGGACGTTTTCAAGGTTCTTCAAGCCGTTTCTATTAATATGAGCACCCCGCAGGGGCGTCTGCGTCAGCAGGCGTTTGGTGTGTTGCGACACCACGTACCCGAGCACATGGGGTTGGATCCTCCCGCGTGCAGCCGTGCGTGGCTTAGCCGTGTGCGGGGAAAAGGGGATCCTGGGGGTTGAGCCAATGCCGGGTGTTTGGACCTTTACGGCCCCTCGGCGCGGCAACACCCCTCTTTGGCCTCTGCTTCACGTAGACGGCACCCCCGGACTGACCCACCCGGGGGAAATCGGTAGTCGCCTTTTCCTGTCTCTCTCTTCGCAAACCTTCGTCTTTATCTCTCACTTTACATCTTTCCTGTCTTCTGCTCTCTTCTATTTACTTCCTTTCTCCTTGGCGGCAAGGGTTAACCCTGTGTGGCTATCCAACCTTGGGTACACCACATTCGGTTATAGTGACGGCGTACGACTGGCGTCGTGCAGACTTGTATGCAAGCTCTGCCGCGTCCGCTCATTGGGCTCCGTGGTGGGCGGTCGGCGCTGTTGCCGAATGTACACATATTTTCATGGAAACTTCTTTCCCCTCCCTTGTTGATCGCCCTCAGAAACGAGGGCGCACCGAAGAAGTCTTCAAGTTTTTGGGACACCAAATCCAGAATTTTCCGCGCTTCCACGTTATCCACTCTGAAAAGCCAAACAAAGCAGTTCGAAACATTTCACCATTCCTTGTCTCAGAGTCCTTGACTGATGTTTTTGGTCCAAGTTACAAGGTGTCGAGAATGGGAAGCGGTGACCTCCTCTTGGAGCTCCGCGGTCTGAAACAGTATGAGAATATACAGAAACTAGTATCATTTGGCGAGGCCCACATAACAGTAACGCCGCACCGTACAATGAACACCACCCGTGGTGTCGTGTCGGATGATCATCTGCTTGAGCTGACTGAGCGGAACTCCTCGAGTGCTTCAGTGAGCAAAATGTGATTAATGTCAGAAGAATTAAGATGAGGAGGGATGGCAAAGAGATCCAGACGAAGCACCTAATGATTACCTTTGGCTCAAGTGTCTTGCCCGAGTCAATCGAGGCCGGGTACATCAAGCTCCGTGTCAGGCCGTACGTGCCCAATCCGCTCCGATGTTTTAAATGCCAGCGCTTCGGCCACAGTTCGCAGAGCTGCCGAGGCCGGCAAACATGTGCTAAATGCAGTGCCCAGGAACACACATCTGAAGCTTGTGAGAATGCTCTTCACTGTGTAAACTGTGATTGGGAGCACGCCGCGTACTCGCGGTCGTGCCCATCCTGGAAAAAAGAAAAGGAAATTGTAACAGTAAAAGTAAAGGAAAATATAAGTTTCTAGGAGGCACGCAGGCGGGTATCGTACCTGCCCAAGAAAACCTTTGCCGATGTGGTGCGTCAGGGGGCAGCGTCACAACGGCCTCCGGCGGCTGTCCGACCCACAATCAGCGCGTCAGCAGCTACGCCATCTGCCCCCGCGGCGGTTGCAGCTAGCGCTGCTCCGCCAACCCAGCAGACGGGGCCATCGAACCCGAAGGTGGGCGCAGCCGAGGCTGCCCCAGCCTCCGAGGCCCCTTCCAGCGCTGGCAACGGCCAGCGCAGCCAAACCCCTCAAGGAGCCCCATCGACCTCCGGGCTGGGGGGCGCAAGGGTCTTGCCTTCCGGGGCAGGACTTCTCGAGAAAACATCTCGCTCGCAAGAGCGCTTGTCTGGCACCTCACAGGAGGCAATGGACACTACACCTGTACTCAAGGCGCACCAAACGCCTAAGGAGCGCCGAGGCTCACTCGAATGCGTCAGAAAGAGCAAAACCCCTATTACAGGGCCTTGAAAGGGATCTGTAATCTAAGACATCGCTTCCGTATTCGTAAACACAGCATCAATTTAATTTAAAATATGGATACACAAATCATTCAATAGAATGTCAGAGGTCTACTTAGGAATCTTGATGATGTGCAAGAACTCATCCATAAACACAATCCAAAAGTGCTGTGTTTACAGGAAACACTCTTGAAATCAAAATACACAAACTTTCTTCGACAGTATGTTACTTTTCGCAAAGATCGCGATGAAGCTGTGGCATCATCGGGCGGTGTTGCAATTGTAATTCAAAAAAGCATAGCCCGTCACCTTTTACAGCTACGAACGGCCCTTGAGACAGTGACGGTTCGAGTTATTCTGCTAAACAAACTTATCACTATTTGCTCGCTTTATATTCCCCCACATTATAAACTAAGCAAACATGAATTTCAGTCCTTTATAGATGAATTGCCAGAGGCCTATGTTGTTCTTGGCGATTTCAACGCACATAACTACCTGTGGGGCGACCCTCGTATAGATGCGCGAGGACGTCTTGTCGAACAGTTCCTTTTTTCTTCTGGTGTCTGTCTGTTGAATAAGAGGGAACACACATATTACTCTCTTGCAAACAGAACGTATTCTTCCATAGATCTTAGCATAGTCTCGCCGTCTTTACTGACTGAGCTTGAATGGGGGTCTTGCGCTGGAGTTTGAGGTATAGTAGCGGCGCCTGGTGGCGGCGCGGGAAACTACATCTGGGTCGTACCAGCTTGGGTCGTATTGAGCCCTGGCTGTGGCGAAGCACGTTTGTAGGCCAAGTTTTGCGTCGATTTGCAGTTTCTCCTGCCCTGTTGCGAGTGCGAAAAGGCTCGTCACTTCTCGCAGACCATGCCGACCACGCTGCGAGCTCGCCGCAGCTATAGTTTAACGAAAACGGGCTCTCCGTGTGCCGTGGGACGTAAGGCTGGGAGCAGACGGAATCGGTGACGCCGATCCGGAGAGACCTAGCCCAGCCTCGAGAAGGCGTCACCGTCATTACTTCTGCGTCGTGGGCTGCCATGAACAAGAAGGCCTGAATCCCAACATCAGATTCTACCGTTTTCCTTCAAGGCCTCACGAACTGGAGCGTCGGGTGCGCTGCATAGCTGCAGTTCGTCGCGCTGAGTAAGCGAAACTTCGCGCCACATATGTTGATTGCTTCGCCTGTCTTGAAGCTTGCTTGATTATCTGCGTTCTAAATTTCGGTCTTTTGCACCTACAGTCCCAACAGCACACCGACATAGCAGCAGGCAAGGCTGGTAATTCACGATTCGAGACCCGGCCACAGCGACAATGAACATATCGACCGATGCGAAGTGGTTAAGTGACCAGGTGTGTGTAAATGACCAAAAATGGCCGGGCTGATTCGGTGACAATTCACTACCCCACTACGAGCAGCACAGGTTAGAGAGTTAAATGTGCTCGTACTTGACCTCAAGTCAGCATGTTGAGGCAGCGCAGCAAGGTAGTATTGATTACAGCAGATCGATGTTCGAGCGCTGTCATTAAAAGCTACGTCAAGCGAGCAGCGCACGAGCTCGCGCTGCAGCGCGATTCGCACGTACGTGCGAGCTCACATGCATTGCATCAGTTATTACCAGTTACTAAAAGGGACAGATGGCCGCTACGACAACGCAGGCATAACTACTTGTTTGGCGGTATGCAGTCAACAAAGATTGCAGGAGGCCCGCCGTTTCGCGGCATGTCGAAAGACCGCTGCCTTCGCGGCGCGTACGATCGTGTGCTCGAGCAGTTCCGCACACATATCTGCTTATCGCTGCTGTGGATTCATTTATAGCAAGCATTTCCTCGCGTTTGTGCGCCTGAATCTAGCAGCGTGCAAACTAACTTGAAGTTCCACTTCGTACGCGACTCGCTTCACTTGTGATTGACACCGCGCTAAAACTTCGCCGCTTAATTCCTGAACGGCATACAGGTATTCGGCACTGCAAAACTTCTTGCCTTTACGCAGCGTGCCACCCCTGAAAAAATCTTCGGCACCGGATATTCGCTGCAGGCCGTGATACAACACAACCGAAAGTGGCGGGTCCATATTGTAAACGTGCTTTACGAAGCAGACGACCGAGCTTGGTACGACCCATTTTAGGACAGAGGGCGCTTTTTAGCACCTTTTTCGCAGCGCCCCCTGGGCAAGGCAAGAGCCCCATGGGCAGTTACCGACAACCCTTACGGAAGTGACCACTTCCCTATACTGCTAAGATCTCCAAAAGAAAACGAATATCCACCACACGCTCCTAGGTGGAAGATTGAGACAGCTGATTGGGAGAAATTTCGATCTCTTACTGGTATCTCATGGGCTGAGCTGTCTTCGTTAAAAATTTATGCTGCAGTCGAGTTCTTTACAGCCTTCATAATAGATGTCGCATCAAAATGCATATCCGAAGTAAGTCGTTTGGCATGCAAACTACGTGTACCGTGCTGGAACGGCGAATGTAGGATCGCTCGTAAGAATCAGAACAAGGCGTGGGGGTTGCTGAGCGCCTCCCCCACTGCGGAGAATCTTATCAATTTTAAAAAAGTAAAATCCCAAGGCAGGCGAACCCGCCGACAGGCCAGAAGAGAAAGCTGGCACAAGTTTTTTCGAGTAATAACTCGTTGAGGGATGAGGCCAAAGCCTGGAACAGAGTTAATAGGATTAGAGGGCGGGAAACACATTCACTCCCCCTGGTAAACACACAGGGCAATACACTACAAGACCAGGCAGACTAATATTTTGAGAGCGTGTCAAGTCAAGCAAATTATATACAATCTTTTCTCAAATACAAACAAACAGAAGAACGTAAGCCATTAACAAGAAAAGGTCGAGAGAATGAGTCTTACAACCGTCCTTTTTGTATTGCCGAATCGAGAGCTGCCTTGAGCGCATGCAACAGCTCCGCACCAGGATCTGATAGAATCATGTATGAAATGCTCAAAAACTTACACAGTGACACGCAGGTTACACTACTCACACTTTTCAACACCATTTGGGATGCAGGGTACCTTCCAACTCCATGGAAGGAAGCCATTGTGGTCCCTGTTTTGAAACAAGGCAAGGACCCTTCCTCAGTGGCAAGTTACCGCCCGATAGCCCTCACAAGTTGCATTTGTGAGGTGTTTGAAAAAATGATTAATCGGCGACTCATTCATTTCCTTGAACTGAGCGGAATCCTCGATCCATATGAGTGCGGCTTCCGAGAAGGGCGCTCCACAACTGACCATCTTGTACGTGTAGAAACAAACATCCGGGACGCATTTGTACACAAAGAATTCTTCTTAGCCATATTCCTCGATATGGAGAAGGCGTACGATACCACGTGGCGTTACGGAATCTTAAGAGACTTGTCACAAATGGGCATCCACGGTAATATGCATAATATAATAGAAAGCTATCCGTCAAATCGTACCTTCCGGGTAAAAGTCGGCAATGCCCTCTCACGCCGTTTTACGCAAGAAACGGGTGTACCCCAAGGAGGCGTGCTCAGCTGCACGCTCTTTATCGTGAAGATGAACACGCTTCGTGCTTCATTACCACCCGCCATCTTTTACTCTGTCTACGTGGACGACATTCACATAGCTTTCAAATCTTGTAACCTGGCAGTCTGCGAGAGACAGGTACAGCATGGCCTGAACAAAGTCTCAGTGTGGGCAGACAAGAATGGATTTAAGATCAATCCTAACAAAAGCGCTTGCGTTCTTTTTGAAAGAAAGAGAGGCCTGGTTCCGGATCCTTCCTTAGAACTGTGTGGACAACGAATACCTATCAGCAAAGAGCGCAAATTCCTAGGTATCATACTTGACTACAGACTCACTTTCATTCCACACGTTGAATATTTGAAAGAAAAATGTCTAAAAGCAATGAACTTAATGAAACTTCTATCTCAGACTACATGCGGTAGTGACAGGAAGTGTTTAATGAACCTATACAAGAACCTAATTCGGTCTCGATTGGATTATGGTGCTGTAGTATATAACTCTGCCGCCCCGAGCGCACTAAAAATGCTAGACCCAGTCCACCATCTAGGAATCCGACTGGCCACTGGCGCTTTCAAAACGAGTCCCATACAGAGTCTATATGTAGAATCAAATGAATGGTCTCTCCAGCTACAGAGATCATACATCAGCTTTACATATTTCCTTAAAATACGCTCTAATCCTGAACATCCATGTTTTGATACCGTTACCGATATGACGTGCGCTACACTTTTCAGCAATCGTCCCTCCATAAGACAGCCTTTCTCGCTGCGTGTGAAGGAGCTTAGCGATGAAATGCATGTCCCACTCCTCGAGCATCGCCTAATGCACCTAACTAAGCTCTTACCTCCTTGGGAGTGGCAGGTGATACAGTGTGACATATCCTTTATAAAAGTTACAGAGCACGCTCCTGAGGCCGAAATCCGAATGCATTTCCTAGAACTCCAGCACAAGCACTCCTGCGCAGAGTTCTACACAGATGCTTCGAAGTCAAATGCCGGGGTATCCTATGCAGCCGTCGGCCCATCGTTTTCGGAATCCGATGTACTGCATCCGGAAACAAGTATCTTTACGGCCGAGGCGTACGCATTACTCTCTGCTGTAGAGCACATAAGAAAATCGAGACTTCCAAAAGCAGCGGTCTATACAGACTCTCTCAGCTTCGTGAAGGCCTTAATGTCACTCAGCAAGCATCAAAATCCAGTATTTAATGAACTGTATTCGGTCTTGTGCAAAGCGTACACATCTAACCAGAATATCATAATAAGTTGGGTCCCTGGCCATAGGGAAATTGAAGGTAACGTTCTGGCGGACGAGATGGCCACGTCAATCACATTGGAAGCTGCTAACCCTGCCGCTGCGGTGCCTGTCACAGATCTCAGGCCTTTCTTGCGAAGGAAGCTGTGAGATCACTGGCAACACATGTGGGATGCGGAAACGGATAATAAGCTCCACCTGATAAACCACAGTTAGGATTTTGGCCCTCTACTACAATATCGCGCCGAACAGATGTCCTATTCTGTCGTCTCAGAATAGGACACACGTTTGGCACCCATAAGTTTCTCACGGGAAGTGAGCCTCCAACCTGTGGTAGATGTGGGGAGAGGCTGACCCTACTCTAGCTCCTCCTGTAGTGTCGGGAAGCCGAATCTGAGAGAAAGAGACATTTTTCATTAGCATACCGACAGCACATTCCTCTTCATCCTGCAATGCTTCTTGGTCCAGAACCGCTTTTTATTACAGACACAGTGCTACGTTTTCTTAAAGATGTGGTCTTACTTGTTATTAGTCCCATGAATTCGTCGCGCCTCCTCTCTCGAGAGGATGCCACTGCGATAATTGTTTTGCATAGCACATGCCTCCAGGCCCTTGTGTTTCAAGAGCTCTAAGGAGGCAGTAGTTCTCTAGGATTTTTTACAATCAGATATAATTTACCTATCGTATCATTCTTTTTAAATGCATATAAATGTTCATAGTGCAATTCATACATCATCGCCATAATTTTATCATACAGATTTCACGCACTTTAGAGCGTATATTTTAAGGCCTCTTTACAGCCACCTCACACGAACTTCATAGTAATCATAATTACACCGCAAACTCATTAGCACAGGCATGGCGCTCTTTGGCCATACCTGGCCTTTGCGCCACAAAACCCCATACATCATCACCATCATTAACACGAGCAAGCCAGAGGCTGCTGCGGTTTTCGGAGAGAATGCTCGTTCTCACACTACCGAGTTATTATTTTAGGCAAACTGTGTAATCCTACGCTCGAGCCAGTGCAGCTGGGCCTCTTGGCACTCTTGCTTCTTGTTCGGCAACCATATATTGCGCATATAGGCATTATTTCGAACAAAGCAAGGACTACGAAAAGGCACAAACACAGTCGTCCGTATGGCTGCCGGTTCGGTTGGTACTCGGCAATGGCGGTCTCGGTCACGGAAGCTGCCGGAAATGACGTGCGTGCTAGTTATGTATTGAGGCGCGCCGGGAAAATTTGAGCATTAAAGGGCGCATGCAAATCACTGTATGCCCGGCTAAAGTTTTCGTCTGCCTGTCAAGGAGGCTCCTGGTACTTCGGGTACTTCGAGGACTTCGTTAAATCGGAAGTACAGTATAAAGTGACCTCATTAAATCGCGAAAAAAATGGTTTTGAAATTTAAGGCCCCTTTACAGCCACGTCACACTAACTTCATGGTAATCATAACTACACTGCAAACTCATTACCACAGACATGGCGCTCTTTGGCCATACATTGGCCCTTGCGCCGTAAAACCCCATACATCAATCAATATACAGCCATGTCACACCTACCATAATAAATTCACAGTCCACGCCAATCACAATAAATCCTTTAAATTACCATTTTTCATGGCGTTCTTTGGCCATAAGTGGCCCTTGCGCCATTAAAAACCACATATCATCGAGACATATTTTTATCAGCAACCAAGTGGCCGCTTCAGGGGAAAGAAAAAAAAAAACCTGCCAACAATGAAAGAATCCTGCGGGAATGTGTTTTATGGAAAGCGTGTTCAAATAAAGGGTATGAACATGTTCGAAGCAGAGGCCTTTTGAAGCTTCGTTAAAAGGGGCGTACTCCTTAGATAACCGCTAGTATCACTCAATATGCTTAGTTTTCATGAGAAACAATCGACTGATGATTATTTGCAATAATAAGCGTTTTCATTTCATCTAAGTTAGTTTTCATAACTTTGGAAACTCGGTACAAGTTCTCCCTATGTAAAGTTTTTACCTTGCGTACGTGTTCACGAGAAGCGAATAAAGGTACTGATAGATTGCTTCAAGCAAAACCAATCGATGGAAGTGCACCACTCGGTCGTGCATCGTACTGGCAACCGTCACTGATAGTGTTCAGGCGTATTCTAGAACACATTTCCACCCCTGTGACAATCTGTTGGCGTTTGTGGCGTAATCAGCACTTCCAATGACGATTTAAATGATTTCGTCTGCAATTTCCAAATATAAAACGCATTATTTATTTATTATTTATTTATTGAACATACCTTACAGGCCCCTTTACAGGGTATTGAGTAAAGGGGGTAATAAAAAAAGTTCAAAGTAACTTGTCGGTGTACAACGTATGGCTCAAATTTGCAGTTTAACATAAAGGAGAGGAATCGATGACAATGTGGTATGGCGGCAAGTACAAGGTCGGGCTGGAAAAAGGATAACACGAAGAGAGAAAACAAAATATTGGCTGGCATTATACATATGGAAAAACTGGATACAAGAACTATAAAGTATACCGATTACAATGACAACAGTAACAAGAAAAAAACTACAACCAAAGATAAACTGACAAATATGCGGTATCTAGGCGCATGAACAGTTGGCAGGGTTTAAAATACGCACAATGCTAGGGCATGATAAAAACTCAGGAACTAACGGCGTGCACAGTAAAAACATTTATCAATATGAGGAATGCAGTCGGGCTCAAAGTGGGATACTGAAGAAAAAAAAAAAAAGAACACGTCTCGAGTGTTTACCTCTTGACTCGAGTGGAGATCGCGCGTGCCGACGCAGATGTGAAGGCGCTCTCTAGCAGCAGCCATCCCCGAGCCATGGCGCCGCAGCGGGCGCACGGAGAACTAGGCCCGAGACGCCGTTCAGGCGTGACGCAGCGGGCCGCACCTTGTGCTTTTGGATCGAGCGGCCGTGACACTCTCGTCTCATCCGGCGGTGTTGCAATCATTGTAGACAGAGGTGTTGCTTGCCGGGAAGTAGGACTTCGTAGGCCCCTAGAGGCAGTTGCTATCCGAGGGGTGTTGTTTGAGAAGCTGGTCACTATCAGCTCTGTATACATCCCTCCAAATTATCAACTTAATGAAAGCGAATTTCAAACCTACATAGCTGAACTTCCCGTGCCGTCCATAGTTGTCAGAGATTTAAACGCATTTAAACGATTTAGACTCTCGTTGCGATGCGAGAGGTCGTCTAATTGAAAGCTTTGTTTTTTCCACAGGAGCAGGTAGACTTAATAAAAAGGTGCCGACGTACCAGAGCGTGGCACATAATACATACTCCTCGATAGATTTACGCATATTGTCGAGTACACTAATGCCGTACCTACCTTGAGTGGTCCGTTTTGAAGAACCCCTTTGGAAGCGACCACTTCCCAGTTGTATTAGACTTGATCAAACAAGATGAACCCTTGCCACATGCTCCGCGGTGGAAGATCGAGTAGGCTAACTGGGAACTTTTCAGCGAACTAACATATACAATCCGGGATGAAATCGGTTCTTTAAATATAGAGGATGCTGTGGCGTATATTACATGCCTTATAATTGAGGCTGCGAGAAAATGCATTCGTGAAACTAATGGAATGTGGAATAAGCGTCGTATCCCATGGTGGAACGAAGAATGTAAAAAAGCACGGAAAAACCAAAACAAAGGTTGGGGACGACGTCGCGACTTTCCAACCGCCGACCGAAAACTTGATTAATTTGAAACAAATAAAGGCTCAGGGTAGAAGAACACGTCGACGTGCTAAAAGGGAGAGCTGGGAGCAATACATCTCTTGCATAAATTCCTACACGTACGAGACAAAAGTCTGGAGAAGAGTGAATAAATTGATAGGCCGGCAGACGCATCCGCTACCCTTGGTAAGCACCAACGGTCATAGCCTGGAGGCTCAGGCGGATTGTCTAGGTGAACACTTTGAATATGTTTCAAGTGCACCGCACTTTGCAGAATCTTTCCTGAGGTGAAAAGAACGTGCAATGAGACAGCCTCTTAATTACAAAGGCTCCTCGAATGAAGCTTACAATCGTCCATTTAACTTAGCTGAACTAAAGGCGTCTCTCGCTTGTTGCAAAAACTCGGCGCCAGGCGGCGACCGCATTATGCATAAAATGGTTAGACACCTACACCCGGAAGGACTGAAAACGCTCCTATCTCTTTTCAGTGCCATGTGGGCGGCTGGATATATTCCATCCTCGTGGAAAGAAGCCATAGTCAGCCCGATACTTAAAACAAGGCAAAGACCCGTCCTTAGCAACTACAGGCCAATAGCGCTAACAAGCTCTGGCATCTTGCATGCGCAGACAAGTATCTTTACGGCAGAGGCCTATGCGTTATTATCAGCTTTTAAACACATAAAACAATTAAAGCTAGGAAAGTCAATTATATATACCGACTCACTGAGAGTTGGTAAAGCGTTAGTATCGCTTAAAAAGCACAAAAACCCTGTAAATAATGATCTTTATACGCTCTTGTGCACTGTCTATGGATGTAATCAACGTGTGATTATATGCTGGGGGCCAGGGCACAGAGGCATTGAGGGTAATGTGCTCACTGACAAAATCGCCACATCCACAGCAAGAAGATTTGAACTGTTCCATAGGTGTCCCCGCCATAGATTTAAGACCTTTTATTCGCAAAAAATTAAAAGATTATTGGCAACACCTGTGGGACTCGCAAACCTCGAATAAGCTTCACTTAATCCGGCCAAATCTCGGCACCTCCCCATTTATAGCAAAATTACAAGAGACTGATGTCGCGTTCTGTCGACTAAGAATAGGGCACACATACAGTACACACAACTTCTTGCTGACTGGTGAGTAACCGCCTAGATGTGGTAGATCTGG
The DNA here is from genome assembly GCF_038994185.2 of Dermacentor albipictus. Taxonomy (NCBI): domain Eukaryota; kingdom Metazoa; phylum Arthropoda; class Arachnida; order Ixodida; family Ixodidae; genus Dermacentor; species Dermacentor albipictus. Next base: position 3,907,463 of record NW_027225581.1, read on the forward strand.
TAAAAGACTGACGGTCATCCACGTCCTCGTGGAATGTAGGGAAACAGAATGCGAGAGAAAAAAGCACTTTCCCTTGGCGTATCCACACCATATCTCACTACATCCAGCACCATTTCTCGGCTCGAACCCGTTATTCAACACCCCATCAGTTTTAAATTATTTAAATGACATTAAAGCATTGCACATTATCCGGCCAAGTGTTACGTAGTACGGCTTCTTAGCAGAGGCTGCTGCTGCGTTTGTTACATTAGCATAGCACGTGTCTCCAGGCCCTTGCATTCAGGGCCCTGGTGAGACATCAGTGCTGCGTTCACTACATGTTTTGTTTCATCATCCACGTGTAACATGACAGTTCCATAGTTCAAATATCTGGTCATCGTCATTGTTTTTAATACTTATTTATTGTACGCAATTCAGAGCGACAGATTTTAAGCCTATTTACAGTCATGCCACATCCACCATTCGAAGTACATTTCTTCGCTTCGCGAACAATTCATTGAAAACCGATCACCATGTGTATGGTGCTCTTTGGTCATATCTGACCCTTGCGCCATAAAACCCATACATCATCATCATCATCAGATACTCTCAAAATCATTTGTAGAGGTAATTTTTAGCGCACGACTAACAGCCCTTCTAATAAAAGGGCTCTCTTGAGGTTCTACTATCTCTGTTGTGTGTTGTCTTTTTCCATCATGTTTTTTTTTAAAGAAACCCAGTTGCCATCGTCCATGCCCTAATCAGTGTCATCATTTCAGTACCCATTTATTTTACGCCATATACAGCGACAGTTTTAGGCCTTTTTACAGCCATATCACATTTACCATGATGAATCGACTGTTTCAGTTTCAGTTTCAGTTTCAGTTTATTGAGCATTTGAAATGTTTTACAGAAGTAACTCTAGGAGGTCCCATAGTCAAAGACTGAGGAGGGACCTCCAACAAAAAATAAATAGAAAAAGTTTACTTAATGCAGTTAACAACAGCAGTAGCAATCCTAGGTACAGTAAGTATTAACAAACAAAGTCGAGTCATAGTAATAACAACAAAGGATAAACACGAAAAGCAGATCCAAGGAGTATTATTTGACATACAGAAGCGTAAAAATTATACAACACAATCATTTTCCCAAGAAGTGGCGACGAATTTTTCTCTTAAATAAATGAATGGAAGGAGATGATTTAATGGAGGGTGGTAGTGAATTCCATATTGATGTTGCTAAAAAGTTCGCGGTAAGTTTGCCGTAGTTAGTCCTTGGTTGCGGTAGGAGGTAGTTATTATGGTGTGAAAATCGAGTGCCAGTGAAATGGGGGGTTTGGTCTTTTGATATCAACAAAATTGGTAGTTCTCCTCGACAAAATTTATAAGTCAGGACACTAAGACAACATTTATTTAAATCCACTACGGACAGAATATTATATGTGCGGAGTAATGGCAGAGCACTACATGAAAAATGGCTGTAACTTATTATTCTCAGAGCTTGGTTTTGTGTGTGTTGCAGGGGTGCCAAGTGAGTTGCGTAAGTATTACCCCAAGAAGAAATGCAGTAAGAGATGTGGCTGTGAATAAATGCGTAGTAGAGTGAAATTAATATACGTATAGGAAAATATGGGCGGACTTTGATTAGTATTCTGATACCATAGGCTGCTTTACGCGTTAATAATGATATGTGATTTGTAAATTTTAAATGACTGTCCAGTTCAACTCCAAGAAATGTTGCATGGTCAACAGCCTGAAGCGAAGTCGAACCAATGTTAATGCATGGCTTCTCCTGTACACTTTTTTGCGCGGATGAAAAAATTACAAATTTCGATTTAGTAGCATTAATACTGAGCATATTATCTCGGCACCAATTAACAATTTTAACCACGTCGGAATTAAGGTGAGATATTAGCGATACCAAGGAAGTGTTAGAAGAATAAATTGTTGTGTCATCAGCGTATAAAATACAACTGGAATGTGTAATGTATTCTGGAAGGTCATTGATGTACACGAGGAATAAAATTGGTCCTAGTATTGAGCCTTGTGGAACCCCTATGTTAGTTATTTTGGCACGCGAATGTGTATCAGAAATAGAGACGATATGTTTTCGATCATGTAAATAACTGCGAATTAGGGAAAGTGCTGGACCACACACGCCAACAGCGTTTAGTTTAGCAAAAAGTATGTCATGATTTAATGAATCGAATGCTTTAGAAAAATCAATAAACAAGGTACCAGCCAATTTACCTGTGTCAATGGCTGTTTTAAGATGATCGGTTAAAGTAATGAGCGCTAATTCAGTTGAATAATCAGATCGAAAGCCAAATTGATAAGAGGACAAAATACTGAACTTTGTGAAATAGCTAGTTAAACGTACTACGAATAACTTTTCAATTATCTTGCTGAATAATGATAAAATAGATATAGGGCGGTAGTTTAATAACGAGTTCTTGCTACCCTTTTTGAAAACAGGAATAACTTTGGCGATTTTTAAGCAGCTAGGAAAGACGCCAGTTTTGAATATTAGATTTATTATGTGTGAGAGTGTGTCACTGATAAGATGAGCTATAAGCTTTACATGAGATGAGTTGAAGTTATCTAAACCAGCTCCAGTGTTCTTTAAGCTCAGAATGGTCATGCGCACTTCTTCTGGGGAAACTGGACCGAGAAAAAAACTGTGTGGCAAACGATGATAAGCCTTGTCGATGTGAACTGAGAGACGTGGCTGGTCGGGGCAAAAAGAATCGGCAAAGGCGTTAGCGATGGCTGAAGGATTATTAAGGGTTTGTTCCCCAACTTGAATAGCAGTTATGGCGGGATTTGGCGATGTTCTATTTAAAAATTCATTGATAATATTCCACTGCTTTTTAGAATCGTTGCCAGCACGGTCAATTTCCTTTTCATAATACTCTTTTTTAGCGTTTTTAAGAAGCCTGCTCAAAATATTCGAGTAGCACTTGTAACGAGTGAGCAGGGTTAAATTAAATGGCTTCTTTTTTGTTTTTTTATAAAGATTATCTTTTCTGCGCACGCATTTCAGAAGATTATCAGTCATCCACGGACAACGAGGAAAAGCGAACCTTTTCTTACTCGTGGTTATTGTGGTTGATTCGGAAGTAGCGTTAGAAATTATATTGCAAAACAATTCAAAGGCGATTTCTGGATTATTTTGCGACGTAACGGGGTACCAATTAACTTCGGCGATTTTCCTAACAAATGAAGTTTTGTCGAGATTTTTTCTTTTAACATGCATATCTGGAATATTGATATTGGAATTAATACGCACGAATATTGGATAATGATCAGTTAGTGAAACTTCAATGACACCAGATCCAGGTGTAACCATGAGATTCGACAATGCATGGTCAATTAGTGTATCCGGACAATTTATATTCCGCCGAGTAGGTACAATTACAAGTGATTCGAGGCCATGTCCATTCAACGTATCTGTATAAGCAGTGTATGATGAACTGTGAACATCTAGAAGATTAATATTGATGTCACCCATAATAATGATGTTTTTACATTCTAGCGATAGCGTGTGCAAAACATGGTTTAGTTCTAAACAAAAATCATTCAAGGATGACGACGGTGATCGATAAATCGAACCAACCACTAAATTTTTGGCGTCAATATCGAGAAATGATGCGTTCAGCTCAATCCACACTGATTCACAATTTACTTGATTAATTGTTAAGTCCCGACGCCTGGAATATTCTAACTCTGAAGAAATGAAGACAGCTGCGCCGCCATGACAGCTGTCACTCCGGTGACAGTATTCTGGCGTATAAGATGAAAAAGAGTACAAGTTGTTATCGGCTTCGCTGAGCCAGGTTTCACTAACACATATGATCGAGAAGTGGTGCTGACTAGATGATAGGAAATGATAAATGTCATCAAAATGTTTCCGTAAGCTGCGTGCATTAAAATGTACGAGGGATCGGCAAGGAGGCTTAAGGTAAGAATCTAGTTCGGACGGTGTGAAGTATGAAGCCATAAGAGGTCTGTTGGGGACGGATTGACATTATGCACGTGATTCAGGTTAAGAGATAACAGAAAGGTTCGCTTCACAGTTAATGCGGTGAACTCGGCTGTCTTCGGACTTCGATCTTCGGTCTTCGGCTGTCTTCCACTGCATTAACAATACATTGTCAAAATTACCTTATGGCATGGCGCTGTTACGTTTCGCCTACGACGCGCGGTAAAGCCAGCGCGGATGCAACGTACGCCGGAGCTTCGTTCCAAGCGGCGGACATTTTGGCCCGTTCGGAGCGGCCGCGAGCGCGCCCCGCCGAGCGCGTCCCGGCATGTTCAGTGCCACGTGTCTTTGTGTGTGCGTGTGTGTGTGTGTGCCCACGCTTGTCAAAGCGCGGCAGCCGGGGAGAGGAGCTCCCCCAGTGTGAAGCGAGGAGGTCTGTCCGGCGCCGGCCCGGCTGATGCGTCACCTCCTTGTCCCAACGTGTCTATCAGTCCGTCCGTCGCCGCTGTCACGTGGTGTCGTCCCATGACCTTCCCTCTTGCTCTCAACTCCGAGAGTATAAGAGCAGCTGCCCCCGGACGCCAGGAGAGAGGCTCCGATTTCTTCTGTTGAGTAACGTGCTCTCCCGTCTCTCTACTTCGGTCGACCTGACCGCCCGCTCTTTGCGATGCTAGAATAAACAAGTTGTTCTGTTAGCAGTCGCCTCATGCTTTGCTGGGACCTTCGGATGCTTCCAGTGTGCCCCAGGCCGCCAGGCCAACGCTACCCTTGGGGCTTGCGACCCATTTGCAACAACGGGCGCCAACGGTCCGGTTGCAACAACGGGTGTCAGCACTGAGGTTCCAACAGCTGATGGCAGCGCTGAGATTCCAATAGCCGGTGCCATCGGTGCGGTTCAAACATCTGGTTGCCAGCGGTGAGATCGCGACAACGGAGGCCAGCAGCGAAGAAATGCGGTTGACTGTATGCTGAGCAGCACAACGACCATCCGGGAGCAGTGCAACGAGCCCTGTGTGATGACTGGTTGCCTGCAGCGGAACGACTGCGCTGAAATCTTGGCTGCGAGGTTTGGTGAGTGCGGGACTTTCTTCTTCTGAGTTTTGCCAGGCTTTTGTTAGTGTCAGAAACAGAGCTGGTAATTGTGGTTGTCGTTGCTGCCGGGTTAGTTGCGGCAAGACAATAGTAGGCAGTAGAGAAAGCAGCATTCAGAGCAGCCATGGATTTGAAGTCGTTGCGCAAACCGAAATTGTTGGAGCTTGCAAGAGAGTTGGGTCTGGATGTCTCAGACAAACTCAGAAAACCAGAACTGCTAAGGGCTATTCTTGAGTTAGGAGCTGAGGATGACGAGCTGTCGGAATGCCTTGAGACCATTGAGGAGAGGGAGACGGCAAAAAGACAGGAACGCGAACTTAAAGAACAGCAACAGCGAGAGAAACAAGAAAAAGATGAGCGTGAACGTAAAGAACAGATAGAACGAGAGCAACAAGAGAAACAGATAGAACGAGAGCAACAAGAGAAAGAAAAAGAGCGAGAGCAACAAGAGAAAGAAAGAGAGCGCGACCGTCAACACGCTTTGGAAATGAAGCGTCTCGAGGTGGAGATGGAACGCGCTCGTAATGGAAGTCAGGCACACGGTGCAGGAGAACGAGTATTGTTTAAAATGACTGACCTGATGCGGCCGTTTAAGCTTGGAGAGGACATTGGTTTGTTCCTGGTTAACTTTGAGCGAACGTGCGAGAAGCAGGGGTTCTCTCGGGAAACGTGGCCACAGCGCTTGCTCACTTTGTTACCCGGCGAGGCGGCCGACGTAGTCGCTCGCTTGGATAGAGAGGAGGCAGAGGATTTCGACAAAGTGAAATCGAGTCTGCTAAAAAAGTACAGGCTGTCCGCGGAGGCGTTCCGTCGGAAGTTTCGAGAAAATGAGAAAGGCAAAAGTGAGTCATATACAGAGTTTGCCTACAGGCTAATGTCAAACATGCAGGAGTGGCTCAAAGAAGAGAAAGCGTTTGGTGACCACGAGAAAGTTCTGCAGTGTTTCGGGCTAGAACAGTTTTATAGTCGGTTACCTGAGAACGTGCGGTACTGGGTCTTGGATAGGCCAGACGTTAGTACGGTAGCTAGAGCCGCTGAGCTAGCCGAAGAGTTTGTGACGCGTCGGGCTCGCGGAGCTAAGGACGGTCAAAAGGGTGAATTTGGCTCTAAGTTCGAGAGGCCGAAGTTCACGCCCATGAGAGCAAAGGGGGACACACGTACTGCGGATGCGAGTGAAAGCAGTCCGACCGAACGTAAGGAGACGGCGGCAGCCGAAGCCGAACGCAGAAAGCGGTTCGAGACGAGGCAAGCGCGCGTGTGTTATACGTGCCAGAAGCCGGGTCACTTTTCGGCGCAGTGTCCGGAAACAAAAGCAAAAGTAGTGTTTTTGTCATTATGCAGCACTGACGAGAACATGAAGCTTCTCGAGCCTTACATGCGAGACCTCCTCGTGAACGGGAAGGAGTGCCGAGTGCTTCGCGATTCCGCAGCTACGATGGATGTAGTTCACCCTTCTTACGTAGAACCCGATATGTTCACGGGCGAGTGCGCATGGATCAAGCAAGCCGTGGAAGCCCAGTACCCGAACCTATTTTCGAACAGGTCCGATCACCTCCTGCGCGAGAAGGGGCTTTTGTTTGGTGAGGCTAGCGTTCAGGCCTTAACCAGATCGAAGGTTCGGGAGCTCGCTGCAAAGGCGGTAGTTGCGGGGCCGACGTTGTCGAACAAGGAGAAAGGGTCAGAGGCGCAGCAAGCTGTTATTCAGAGCACGTCCGAACTGAATAAAATTGTGCCTGTAGCGTTGAAGGCACCAGATACTGGAGAGGAAATGTCCGATGCGGGAAAGCTAGAAGAGCTATCTGCAGATTTGCTCATAGCGCCTACGTCAGACGGACTTGATAGGTTGATAAAAGTCAGCCGGTCGGCTTTGATAGCCGAGCAAAAGAAGGATGGCAGCCTAGAAAACATACGCTGCATTGTCAAGGAAGGTGTCGCCAAGAAAAATGCTCGCTTTGTGGAAAGAGGTGGGGTCCTGTACCGGAAGTGTATAGACCGCAGGGGAGTGGAGTTCGATCAGCTGATCGTGCCTCAATGCTATCGTCAGGATCTGTTGCGCTTGTCGCATGGGGGTTCGTGGTCCGGACACCTAGGAGTTAAGAAAACTAAGGACCGTCTCTTGCAAGAGTACTATTGGCCAGGGTGTTTTCGGGACGCAGACCACTTTGTGAAGACATGCGACACCTGTCAGCGCGTGGGCAAACCAGGGGACAAATCGAGGGCGCCGTTGAAGTTGGTACCTATCATTACGGAGCCTTTTAGACGGCTCGTTATTGATACAGTGGGACCTCTGCCGGTAACAGCCACGGGGTACAGACACATTTTGACTGTGATCTGCCCAGCGACAAAGTTCCCTGAAGCAGTGCCGCTTAAAGAACTCAGCTCAGTTGAGATAGTCAATGCACTACTGTCCATATTTGCGCGAGTTGGTTTTCCTGCGGAAATCCAATCAGATCAGGGCACAGTGTTTACTAGCGCTTTGACGACGGCCTTTCTCGAAAGGTGTGGGGTAAAGCTGTTACATAGCTCAGTGTACCACCCACAGTCGAATTCCGTTGAGAAGCTCCACTCCGTCGTGAAGCGCGTGTGGACAGCATTGTGGTTTGAACAGCAAACTGACTGGGAGCTGTTTCTGCCTGGGGTGACGTTTGCATGGAGGACCGCGCCGCATGCGGCTACGGGGTTTTCGCCAGCTGAGCTAGTGTACGGTCGCACGCTGCGATCTCCGCTTCGCATGCTTCGAAACGGATCACTGCTCTCTCCAATGGCTGCAGACTATCTCTTTCACAAATGGCCGCCTCCTGCGCTGGAGCCTCGCTTTGCAACAACATTCCTTTGAGGTGCGTTACAAAAAGGGGAGTCTCAACGGTAACGCCGATGGCTTAAGTCGAAGCCCCTAACGTGGGAATCAGCCTCAAGATTGTTTGTTATTGATGTTTTTCTTCCTGAGGCAGGATTTTTAACATATTGCTTTTGTGTAGTGTTTCAAAGTGATGATGTGCTTTCTAGTGCAATTTTCCGATTTGTGGACGCGTTCTGAGTGCTGCTAGACTACTGTAAGGAACTAGGCAGTAGTATAAAAGGGGAAAGAGCCTGGCATGGCTTAGTGAGGGTTGTGCCGTGCTTGCTGACTGAGCGGCTGAGTTTCGGCGTAGTTCTAACGCTTGCTGGGAACGAGAGAAAAATGAGAACTCTCCCGAAGTCACTTTGCAGTGTCCTCTGTGAACCTGAACGTGAGAACGAGGCCTTCTCGGTGCGCTGCGCTCAAGAAACGCCGAGGGACGACCGACTTCGGTTATGAGCATCATCGAGCGACATCCCTCCGGACAGCGGATGCAGTCCCCTGACCATCGGGATCTCCCTCCCCCGGCGGGGCGGTCTGTTACGTTTCGCCTACGACGCGCGGTAAAGCCAGCGCGGATGCAACGTACGCCGGAGCTTCGTTCCAAGCGGCGGACATTTTGGCCCGTTCGGAGCGGCCGCGAGCGCGCCCCGCCGAGCGCGTCCCGGCATGTTCAGTGCCACGTGTCTTTGTGTGTGCGTGTGTGTGTGTGTGCCCACGCTTGTCAAAGCGCGGCAGCCGGGGAGAGGAGCTCCCCCAGTGTGAAGCGAGGAGGTCTGTCCGGCGCCGGCCCGGCTGATGCGTCACCTCCTTGTCCCAACGTGTCTATCAGTCCGTCCGTCGCCGCTGTCACGTGGTGTCGTCCCATGACCTTCCCTCTTGCTCTCAACTCCGAGAGTATAAGAGCAGCTGCCCCCGGACGCCAGGAGAGAGGCTCCGATTTCTTCTGTTGAGTAACGTGCTCTCCCGTCTCTCTACTTCGGTCGACCTGACCGCCCGCTCTTTGCGATGCTAGAATAAACAAGTTGTTCTGTTAGCAGTCGCCTCATGCTTTGCTGGGACCTTCGGATGCTTCCAGTGTGCCCCAGGCCGCCAGGCCAACGCTACCCTTGGGGCTTGCGACCCATTTGCAACAACGGGCGCCAACGGTCCGGTTGCAACAACGGGTGTCAGCACTGAGGTTCCAACAGCTGATGGCAGCGCTGAGATTCCAATAGCCGGTGCCATCGGTGCGGTCCAAACAGCGCTCTTTGGCCATACTGGCCCTTGCGCCATTAAACACCAAATATCATCATCATCACATCTGGCCTCTGCGCCAATAAACTCTACAAATCAATCAATCAATCATTATGTGACGTCCCTCCGCAGGGGTATCTGCATCAGCAGGCGTTTGGTGGGTTGCGACACAACGTACCCGAGCACACGAGGGTTGGACCCTCCCGCGTGTAGTCGTGCGCGGCTTATCCGTGTCCGGGGAAAAGGGGATCCTGGGGGTTGAGCCAATGCCGGCTGTTTGGACCTTTACGGCCCCTCGGCGGCGGCAACACATCCCTTTGGCCTCGGCTTCACGTAGACGGCACCCCCGGATTGACTCACCCGGGGGAAATCGTAGTTGCCTTTTCCTGTCCTCCTCTCCTTTCTGCGTCTTTTTCTCTTCCTTTCAATCTTTCCTGTCTTCTCATCTCTTCTATTTACTTCCGACTTTCCTGGCAGCGAGGGTTAAGCTTGTGTGGGTGGCGAACCTTGGATACTCCAGATTGAGTTATAGTGGCACCGTACAACTGGCGAGGGCTTGTCTTACTCGTAAGACCTGCCTCCGTCCCCATGTTGGGCTCGGTGGTGGGCGCTTGGCGCTTCTGCTGAACTCAGGACCTCTATATGGCTTCTAGTAAACCACTTTCCCTTGATCGCCCTTTAAAAAGAGGGCGCACCGATGCAACCTTTCAATTCTTTTGAAAAACAATGATGAAAATTTCCCTAAGTACCACGTAATCTATAGTGAAAGCAACACGAGCGTACGTAAATTCTCCCCTTTCTTGGTGGCGAAATGCCTTCGCAACAAGATAGGACCTGGCTACAAAGCCACAAAAATGTCCAATGGAGTTCTGCTCCTTGAATTGAAAGGTAAAACCCAATATGAGAAAATGAATGAGTTGAAATGCATAGGCGATGTAGCGGTCACTGTGTCCGCACATCGAACCATGAACACGAGCCGTGGAGTAATCTCTGAAGACGACTTCATGGACCTTAGTAATGAAGAGCTGCTTGAAGGTTTTCAGGACCAAAATGTCGTCAATGTAGAAGGAATCCTAATCCGCCGGAATAACGAACAACTTCGAACAAAGCAGATTGTACTAACCTTTGGTACCAGTGTGTTGCCTAGTACAGTGGATGCAGGCTATACCAAAGTACGTGTTAGGCCGTACATTCCAAATCCTCGACGGTGCTTTAAGTGCCAGAGGTATGGGCATGGATCCCAGACATGCCGAAGACGGCAGACTTGCGCGAAATGCAGCTCGAACGATCATCCATCAGACACTTGCGACTCATCTCCACATTGCGTGAACTGTGATGGAAGCCATCCAGCCTACTCTAGAACGTGCCCTAAATGGAAGAAAGAATAAGAAATCATTACATTAAAGGTCAAAGAAAATACAACATTTCACGAAGGAAGGAAACGTCTGTCATACTTAAATCACTAAAAGCTTTTCCGAGGTGGCGCGACGGGGGGCAGCGTCACAAGTCCCTCGGGAGGAGGAGGAGGAGGAAAAACGTTTATTTAGCTCTAGAAAATTCTATGAATTTCGCGGAGTCAGATGGTGTCTTCCATCTTCTTGGCAATGGCCGTCTGCCCCTAGTCCAGGGTTCCGCTGGATGCCGCTGCCAGCTGGGCCCGTCGGATCAGCCCTAGTTGGACGTCCTGACGGTCGCTTGAGAGCATTCCTTCCCATTGCTCCGCACTCGGGTTTGGTATTATTGGTGCCGCATTTGTTTTCTGGCAGGCCCACGTTATATGGTAGAGCGTGGGTGTGTCCTGGCACCATGGGCACTTGTCACTGTACTGTGTGGGTTGTATTTTGCTGAGGGTGTTTAAGTTCGGATATGCTACCGTCTGTAGTAGCCTCCAAGCTACGGAGTCCTCTCTAGTGCGAGACCTATGCGGCGAGGGGTACCGCTTCCTGCTGCCTTTATAGTGATTCAGGATAGCCGAGTATTCTCTGGGGACTGGCTCGGTTTCCTCGAGGTAATTGGCGGAGGGTGCTCGGTATGCAGTGTATCCTCGAGCTACCCTGTCGACCTCACGGTTGCCTTCCACGTCCGTGTGACCCGGCGTCCACATTATCGTGTGTCTAATTGGTTGTTCTTGTTCTGGGTTTCTTGTGTGGGGATCTTCTGAGAGGAGTATGCGGAGCGCTCTGTGACCTATTCTGCCGAACATGTAGTTTCGGCACACCGTTTGTGAGTCGGTTAGTATTGTTAAGGACCGCCTAGTCCGATAGCCCTCCGCTGCCGCTAGAGCGACGGCAGTCTAACGCGGTCACTGATAGTGGCCCGGTAATCACTCCGCCTGCCCCCCTGGTGGCTGCAGCAAGTGCTGCTCCATGAACATCGAAGGTGGACCTGCCGAATCCAGTCCCGCAGGTCCAAAGCTAATCCGAACTCCACGGCCTGGGACGCGAGTTTCAGCGCCTAGTTCACGATCCTCTAACACATCAGAGAAGGTTATGGAGGTCGATCAAAAATCCCCGGCGTCATCGACGCCGAAAGATTAACGCTCTCAGGAGCGCGCTAGGAGAGAGAAAATTCCTGTAACTGCTCGAAGAAAGGGACCGGTAACCTAAGCGGTTACCGCCATTGTATGCATATCCATCTGTCTTTACCACGTGCCCTTGAACACAAACAACAAAAATCTTCAGTATGGCTACACAAATAACTCAGTGGAATGCCAGGGGCATATTTCGCAATCTAGATGACGTCAAAGATCTACTAGAGGAATATCAGCCAAGACTGTTCCGTGTTCAAGAAACACATTTAAAGTCTACCCACCAGAACTTCTTAAAACAGTACTTAATTTTCCGTAAATATAGAAATAATGGCAATTCTTCAGGTGGTGTGGCAATCATAGCCCAAAAGTCTGTAGCATGCCAGCATGTATCATTCCAAAGTTCATTTGAAGCAGTGGCTGTTCGGGCTATATTGTTTAACCAACTTATAACTATTTGCTCTATATATTTATCGCCTGATGAGCGGTTTGACATTGCAGAATTTGAAAAACTGATTGACCAGCTTCCCGAACCCTACATAGAAATCGGAGACAAAAATACAGGCGTCCGCACCCCAACCTTATGGGAGAACAGGCCAGGGATTAGTGCTGTGTACAGACTAACACATATATACACCTACAAATACTCAGTAAGATACACTCTGCATTCTATGAAAGTATGTGTTCTTGGTGCGGGGAGCTGCCAACTCTTGCCCACGTAACATGAATGTATAAACTACAGTCTCCAAATTCCAATTCGCCCCTTACGACGCAAGTGCCAAGTAACAGACAATGGAATGTTTGGCTTGCTAGTGAAGATGCAGAGAGCCAGAGAGCTCTTCTTGATCAAGCCCAGCAAACCACAGAGACCAGTGGAACCCTGGACTGAGGGACGCACCGACCGCACAAACCACTAAGAGAAATAAAGTTTATACTACTACTACTTGCCCTTAGTGCTATCAGCCATCAAGTTTACGTGCAATTACATATGAGCCACATGTCACTTGATTCACTCAGTTTCCATCCAGAAAATGCACTCTTTGTTGGAGGGCATGCATGATTGATTGTTCATGTGCAACATTTTTTTGCCACAGAAGGGCATGTAATATGGAAACCGACGTAAACATTAATACGTATTAATGTTTACGTCGGTTGCTGCAGAGTGTACACTCTGCAGCAACTTGTTCTGAATTGAACTTTTAAAAATAAAGAGCAGTTTCAATAAATGACAACATGAGTTTGTTTTTTTATCTCGCTTAGTAGTGTGCTACCGTCTGGGTTTTTTTTTACTCCACGTGGTAGAGGTGTGTGGCTGTCATTGTATTGCTTTTAAGCTTCTGCAATAAGTGTGCTTCTGGCACCTGGGTCAAATTCTCAAAGCAAATATGTTTCAGGTAATTGTGAATTCTATTCAAACATGACACACATATTGCTGTATTTGTCTTGGAAAATTTATTCAGGCAAGCAGCTTTTATAGCTTCAGTAAATTCTTCATTGTGGCAAATTCAGCTGACCCTTTTCAAGACTAACCATTAATTTTACAGCAGTGGCTTTCTATAATTATAGTATTCAGTGTGTATACTGCTTCTTTTCAGGTATGTTAACATCATACAAGTCTGCATTCCTAAGAACTTAAACAGCCAGAGGCCACATGGCAAAGACGGGGATCTGAGTATCAAGAAAAAAAATCGATAATGAAGGTAGCAAGAAGTACTCACAAGCAAATGTTTATTGTCAGAGGGATGCAAGAATGATACAGCCCATGCAGGGGGTGCATGAAAGCCAGATAATAGCCACAAAAAACAAAGCCTACTCATATGTCACAGCCATTTTAATCAAAAATACATTTAGCTCCAGTGCACGCATAATGAAGCCTTGCTACTTATGTCAATTTACTAGCATTAGTACCCAGTACTGCTGTGCTCCTGAATGGTGGCTCACGTTTGCAGGCAGCAATAGGTGCAGCGACATCCATCATTCGTGCATCACTCATTTTGGACAATACACACCTTGCAGCAAGGAAATGGAGTCACAGTATAGCTTTCTAACAATTCTTGGCATTTAGTTTGAGAGAGGCATTTCCAACCACACCAGACTAGACCGGCATTGCCTTGCAGCATGCTCGACACCGGGAACGTAACTTCTTGCCCCCAAACCCAAAATTTCTGTTTACCTGGCATAAGATGATGTGCAGACAATCCTCACCTGCCCCCTGCCTTCCTCGCCCCCCCCCCAACACATGTACAAAAATATTCCTGGCTACGGCACTGGTCCTTGTTACAAGAAATAGAAGTACAGATCCTTGCTCTCAATGTTCGCCAATCTGGAACACGATAAAATTGGCTAGGCAAAGTAAAGAAGACACCAATGTCAACCTTCCAGCTGATATGAAGGATTGCTTCAAAATATGGAGGGGCATGTACCGAAGTAGCCAGTAATGCTGTTTGGTCTGCACTCCAGCCACGTATTATTTATCAGGCTCAGTTTTACTGGCTCTCACCGAAGCAGAAGGACCAGATTGAGATCATTATTCAGAATGGGATGAGGGCAATAGCTGCTCTCCCTCTGTTCACTCAAGAACATGCCCAGGTGAACACCATGGCAGCGTTGCTGATTCAATGGGAATGAGCATGTGAATTAAAGAGGTTGCATGTTGCAGTCACTTCTGATTGTTTGGGTGCAAGAACAGACTTAAGGCTATGGCACGGCTGTACACTGATGTTCCTTTGGACCAATGTATTTTGTACAGACGCTGCTATTACAGGAGATGGAAGCATAGTATGAGTACTACTGTCTTTATAAAAATAAGGAATATACAATGGATGTCTGCAACTCTACTTGAGCTTCATACCATACATGAAAAGAGTCTGCAGAGCAGGGCTGGTACGCGATAGTCACACATGACACCAATGAGGCAGCCTCATTTTTATCAAACATCGCCCAAATACAGACACACACCAATTCCTTGAGTTTCATTTAACAGCTGAAGCAAGACAGTAAAGCCGCATAGCTTTGTCAGAGGATACACAAGCTTCACAACTACTCACTTTTAGTGCTTGCTTACACTAGGTACAGGGACACATCTCTGGCCTTTTCAATGCCATGGCGGATAACAAAGCACACAACAACATCAACGACATGTATCTACCTGCACCTCTTGTGCCAGGCTCACTTACCGTCTTTCTACCCCGGAAAGTTTGCTCTGATGCGACACATGCTTTTACACTCAAATTCGACAGCCTTTGCTGCATCAATTTTGCCAGCACTGTCAAGGACACAGTATTCTTAACTGCAATTTATCATCAGGAAATACGTAATTTTAATAATGTGAGAGCAGGCATATTGACTCACTTATTATGAATGGAAAGAAATGTCACTGCTGCCTGAATGAAGAGAGTAATCTTCTGCGGTTGTAGAGAGTCAGTGTAGCTTCATGCAATACTGTATCACAGCAAGTTTGTACAAAAGATCATTACAGGCAGGGAATTATAGGCCTAATTGTACTTTTCACTTGCTCTGAATGTGACCTTAAACAAAGCATTGTGTGTAAAAAGGGCAAATATTCTTTGAAATGGAGCATCTATCAGCAAGTAGAATTTTGCCTTTTGAGACTTTTTAGCATCCATGGTGAAGAGATTAAATTGCCAGTGTATCTCTATAAGTCATGCCTCTAAAGATGCACTTGGCGTTTAGGAAGGTAAATTTTTTTTTACCAGGGAGGGACATACGGAAAAAACTTTAGTGAGAGAAGCTTCTGCAAGGTTGCCAGCCTGGACTCGGGCCACCCGGGCATTATGTTCGGTGAGGCATAGCCTTTCCACCGCTGCCCGGGCCCACTGGATAGCCCATAGTTGGTTGTGTAGTTCCGAGCTAGTCAGAGCGCTTAGCCATCGCTCCTCAAGAAGGCCTGGTTCTATCTTGTCCTCTACATGTACTGATCTGATCTGTGTGCACTTCCATAAGATGTGTGCCATGTCTGCGTGTTCGTGCTTGCAGAGCTTGCAGCTCGTGTCCGAGTATTGTGTTGAATTTAATATGTTTAAATGTACTGGGTTTTGGAACGTTCTGATTTGCAACCTTCTCCAATCTGTTTCTTGAGACCTGTCGAGTTGTTTGCGGTGTTGTGGGTTTGTTTCTCCTTGTTTCGTATAGTGTGTCAGTATGTCGTGGTACCTGACCAGTCTGTCCCTGTTGTCTCGTATTGCTACTTTGTTGTCGTCGCCTCCCCGCAGTCCTTCCTCTTTCCCTCGGGGCTGCGGGGTGTTGGGCTGTCACTGTCCGAGCCGCAGTGAGTTAGTTCTCGCGCGGCTCGATGGGCCTTCTCGTGAGAATGGGAGGGCTATTCATGGTTACTTCTCCCTTATGTGCCGGGATCCATTTGAGGTATTTGGGTCGTGTCAGAGAAACACAAATGTATTGTTCCAAAATGGTACAGTGTTACTCTGCTGTTAGAAAGGTGATTCAGAAGAGCTCTCTAACTCCATTGACTAAATTTTCAGAGGTGATTGCAGTGGGTGATTTCCCTGTTACTCTGGTATTGCTAGTCTGGTGCTTACCGTCGGTGATATACAGAGCATACCAGTCTTGGAGCTCAATTTTCAAGAGCCAGGAGGCATGTCATGGGTGATTAAATCATGCATTTTCTCAGTCAGATGGAATTGTTACATTAAAACTGTGTACAAGCATTTCATCATCAGTACAGCTGTGAAAAGGTGGTAGTTTTGTGTAGTATAGCCTCCAAAATGCCTGACCAGTGGCGTTCTTTGTTGAGCCGACCATTCAGGCCTCCCCACTAGCTAAATTGTGGACACCACAGGTAGTATCTCCTCCATGCTGGGTTACGAGTTTATTAGGCTTTTTTTAACAAACAATTAATTTATTCTTTATTTTTGCTGTCATTTTGATGGCCTGTCTATGCTTCTTGTTTTCAAAGGCTATATTATTTTCATTATTGTGGCCTTCACTGTTTAAAACTGTAATATCCCATATAATCCACCGCGATTACTCGTAAGAGAGAAATCAATATAGAACAAACAGTAGATTTCGGCAAATGTATATGCATTAATTGACTTGAACATTCACCTGCGAAGGCCTAAAGTCAGGTTGCTCAATGGATCGAATAATCTCAGTTGGAGAGCAGCACTGAGTGTGTTGATAAATGCATGCCTAACCAAGACACTTTCAGACTTTAGTAAAATAATTAAGTTAATATGTTGCGTAACGCTGTTCAGTTGAGACTGTGAATGGAACTGTTATTAAAATGAGCAAGCTAGAGACAACTATTGCAGTGTTTAATGCAGTGTTTATAATTCGTGGTAAGTGCAGCATGATATTGCAAAAGAACATAAATAATGCTCACCTCAATGTTTCTATCTATGCCTTTCATTTATCTCTTTGTCTCTTTGAAATTAAGCAGCAGGGCATAACACAAGCACTGCTGCTTACGTTTATAATGGAGACATCAGTGGGTTTCAGACAGAGCCAACTCCTGTCCCTTATGCACATATGTTTTGCACATATGCACTATGTACGGTAGTGTACATATATGCCGCGCTCATCATTCATCTACACGCTAATAGGAAGTTCGTTTATAGTTGTGTGCGAGAAAAATACTAAACATCATTTGATCGTTATGTCGTCGGCGAGCAATATATATCTCATGAGAGCCTCTCAACTGTACGTGCCGATTCGACCGAGTCATACATACATACGGCGCGATTCGGCATACACGAACCTATATTCAGGGCCAGTATATCATATGGATTCCTTTCTCGGGGTTACCATTGTTATTATTACCTACCGTCCATATAAACGACCTATCGGTGATAGCGTACGCGCAGCACCGTAAGGACGGCACCTCGATCCGGCCTGCCTGCTCTATCGCCGACGACGTCGCAGGAAAAAAAAAAAAAATATATATATATATATATATATATATATATATATATGTATATATATATATATATATATATATATATATATATATATATATATATATATATTGGCTTTAAGCATAACCGTCGGAATAAAGTGATCGCAATCGCACCTACTGTGTAACACAATAAGAAAAACAAAGCGAATGCCAATTAACAGAGCTGTGATGCGGAAGCGGCCGACGTTTCACGTACCGTGAACACGCTAATGTTGAGAAAACATGATTTTACGACTAGCGCTGGCCACACAGGAAGCGTTGTCGGCCGCATATGCCAAACTCGGTCCAAAGACGCTCGGGCGGGCAAGCAATTACTCGGGCCCGGGCCGGGCTTGGACCTAGGAGCGTCTAGCCGGGGAACATTCAATGGCGACAGCCGGGAAGTCAGCGAGTCGTTGAAAGTTCTTGCGCGAGCGGAACGCAAGCGAAATTCAAATATGTTCATTTCGACTACATATTTACAATATCCACCGTCTACAATCGGGCAGCGCGAAGCATTGGGCCTCGCAACAGCTACGCAGTTAATCTAAGAACCCTCGGGCTAATCACAGGTCATATATCGAACCCCGCGTCGTAATAATGGGCTATTTTCCCATGCCCTTCACCTGCGGGCTTCCCTCACGCAGCGAGCATACCATCCAAAAGTCAATCTATTATTGCCCGGCAGGCATCGCGCACGGCGTACGTGAGGCGGCACACAACGACGGAAGCTTCGCCCAAGCCGGATTAGCAAACGGCGAGAAACTGCCGTATTGTAATAAGTCGTGGTTATCAGCGCGTGAAATGACAAGGAATAGCTCGATCATAACCTACGCTTATCCATACCGGCCTAGTCGCTGCGGTCGCGGATATGACACATAGCGTTACAGAAAGGTGTTCACAAAGCATTAACAGCCCTGCTCGTGTATTTAGTAACATTTTCTACTCATCGGACCTTTGCGCTAGCTGTTACCAAAACTAAGATAAATCCTAAGCAATTCGCCCGCCTTGCAGTCTTACTGACATAATGTTACTGGTGAAAGTTATTCTAATGCATGCACATAAATCGTATTCACATGTGCATATGTTGATTGTTTACTTCAGCATTAAAAAAAAGGGATGCTCCATCTGTATAATTTCGCATAATTACATTTTCCTTCCTTTCTTTCCTTTTCTTTTACTGTTGTGGTGGGTTGAGTACAATGTACAAACAAAATATTTATGTCACTTTTGCACTACTCCATCACTTAGGAACAGCAAATCAGGACAGATATACTAATTTTCTTATTATTTTTTAAATTTGTATTCATTATGAGACAGATCACACTTAGCTTGCTCGCTTTTTAACAAGCTCTTGGTCAACGACGACACGTATGTTTGGGACTCTGAAGTAAACTGCAGTGCATCTGTCTCGGCATTCTTTGGAATGACAAGCCAAACCATCATCTGCAAGTGTGGAAACTGACAGTTTATGCAACCACACACCCATAACACTTCTACAAACCTGTCATTCTTATACCGAAATGGTTGAAGTGTGATGTCAAAATATATGTCACTTTCATCACTCATTGATTCATGCGCGACATCTCTTGTACTAATCAAGACTTGGCTAAACGATACCATCCCCAATAAAATTTTTCTTTCCACATCTGCATACAATACTTTTTGTTGTGAATGATGCAACTGCATAGAAGGTGGCATGCTCATAGCTTTAAAAAAATAATTTCTTGCAGTTCCAACTGGCGTTCGTTCATTCGTAGAGCACATTTTCATTTCACTTCAATGCTCAAGCAGAATGTTGTCATAAGCACATACTACTGCCCTCCAGATGTAAATTAAGCATTTTCAAGCGAATTTCAAAACATTCTAAATGAAGTGCATATGCTATTTTGGCATTCTACTCTGATCATTTATGGCAATTTTAATTTCTCCGTTATTAACTGGACAACAGAATCTGTCGCAGCTGCTCATGCTCAATAGCACGTTTTCCTTCATTCCTGTCTACACTTCCCATAACCTCAACTCATTACTCTCCCAACCTGTTCATCATGTACATTGGCCAATATTCTAGATCTCATCAGAGGTAGACAAATTAACATTCAAATATGCAAAGCCATCAAAATCGCCCTGGGCCTACCATCTACGGCTTTGACTACGAGACTTCTCAAGATGGGCGTACACAACCCTTGGCAAGAATTAGCAAGCTCATAAAGCCAGTCAGTTAGAATGACTTAACCTCGCGCCCACCGGGAGATCAGTGCTGCAACGGCCGAGCTGCGGTGAAACCTTTATAAGCCACCATGGACCGAAAAGGAAGAATTCCTCCAAACATCCGCAAATCCCTGTGCAAAGCACCAATCACACGCAACATGCACCTCACGTACAACAAGACAAGAAGACAAACCCGAGTGGATGCCCTACGGCGAAGACACAAGCAAGATCCGGACGCCAGATACATCGACGCAGCCAAATACCCACAATGAAATGCTTACGCCCTGAACGTCGTAGATTCTCAGGGTAGAGAGCTAGCGTCTGTCGCAGTCCATGCACAAAACCCTGAGACTGCAGAAGAGACTGCAATCACCCTAGCAACTACCACGTGCAAGGACGCAGCTATCGTTTTTTCTGATTCTGAAGCAGCTGTCAGGAACTACGCTAAGGGTCACGTGTCGACAGAAGCACTAAAGATATTGAAGCACAACAGCACTCTGATCCCCTACACCTGTGTGACCTGGGTTCCTGGGCATGACGGGCTGGAGGGGAACGAAGCAGCACATGCCGCGGCCCGAGGCCACACCTGCCGGCCCAACCCTTCCTACACTCAAGATGCCCGGTCTGCGTCAGCAGGAGCAGAGACCGTACCCGTCACCTACTCAGCGATCCTTCAACATCACAGGGTGGAATGCAGGGTGTAGCCACCACCTCACCCAAACCTCACCAAAGAAGAAAGTACCACACTCGGAAGACTACAGAGTAACACTTACACCCACGGAATACTCATGCACAGACTATACCCAATGCTACAAGGATACCAGTGCCCAATGTGCGACTTACCAGACACCTTGGCGCACCTGATTCTCGAGTGTCCATGGCATCTAAATACAGATGCATCGCCTTCACCGAAAGAATATAACGCCAGACAAGAAAGTGAAGACCTCATTGAAACGTGGGAGGCCAAGCTCGTCTCCGAGAGCCTGGAACAACAATGACACCTCGTCGCCAAGGCCAAGGAGGCAGCAAAGGCCAGAGGGTTCCTGGAATGAGGAGACCTCCCACCGAGAGTAGAACTGGGATTTAACCCGGATACTGTTTCAAAAATAAATGTTTATTCCTCCTCCTCATCTCGACGAGCGATCCTCTAATCTGTTCCGGCATTACTCACCTGGACAGGCTGTCTGATCATGCTGTTATAGTATGTCTGCTTAACTTATCTTTAACAAAAAAGAAAACATGGCATGCAAAGATGCATATTATGTGACAAAGAATGCCAGATGCTACTAAAATACACACGTCAGCAAGTTTACAGCTATGATTTATTATGAATAACAGTGATTATGGCACGTAATAAACCCCTATTCACAGCCTGACATAATCCTAATTCTGGTGGTGACGTAGTTCCCGAGTTATAGTGTGTGCAGTCATTAAATGACATGTTTTGTTGAGTGTCCACCTGCGAAGAGATCACTGCATGCCCTGACTTCCCTATGCAATCTGACATGTCTGAAATCGTTATTAATGAGTCGGGCATTTTTACCTTACTAAACAGATTAAAAAATTCATCTACATCAGGTCACAGCAAATTTAATAACAAGCTACTCAAGAATGTGTCACAGTGTCTCGACATACACCCTTGGGTCCATTCCTAAGACTAGTGAGTGGCTAAAGTCATCCCATTCTATAAATCCGGCGAGTGTTTCTCACCCCTTAACTACCAATGAAGATCAACCAGCACAATTTGCAAACATATGGAACACATTATTATTTCACAAGTCATCGACTATTTCGAAGATCCCAGTTGAACATTCAACTACCAGCACAGGTTTTCATTTACATTACCACTTAACATTAAACCACCACATTTACTCCATCTTTGCAGCAGTTGGTCACTCTCTTGGCATCATCAAATGAAACCTAACGCATGCTCTTGTCAACATACATAAACTTGCTTACACTACACTAATGCACGCAAAGCAAGAATACGCATCACTAATATAGTACTCTGGCAGGTATACATTGTTGACGAGATTGCATTTGTTCGAAACTGGGCTACTCACCTTCATATTTTCGAACTATTCATCTTACACTTGCGTGTCATCATTAAAAGCACGTACCGATTTACAAGCACTATCCCTTCGCCACAAATCAGTGCGTCTTTGCCTGCTTGACAAACTTTATAATCATACTTCCCTTCACAATCATTTCTTTCGGTCACCACCTGTCGTCTTTTCATGCCCGGATCACCACCTCAAATTCAAGTGCACACCATGTCACACGTTACAATATGCATGCTCTTTTACACCCTGCATCATCACTGAATGGAACTGCTTTCCCTCTGATATTGCCACAGAATCTTACACTAAAATTTTACGACGTGCTACGCACTGTTAATTAGTTGCCTTTTTTAATTCCATTCTTGTTTAGTTATTTTTGTGAGTTACTAATAAATACCTGTATTAATACCGTAGTTCATGTGGGCATGCATATTTTCAACATTTGATTGTGCTGTGTGCATAACTTTCGTTTTGAAATTCTTATGATTTCTTACACTCTGTTTCTTAATAGCTAAGCAATGTTAGCATACTTTTGTTCTGTACTTTGTCCTATTATTTATTGTAACTATTACTTTGTAATCTCATTTATGTTTGTACTCCTCCCTCCCTTGTTATGTAATGTGCTCAACTGAATGCCTTAAGGGCACCATTGAGCACTGCAGCATTGCTACTTTGATGTAGCAGTGTTGTGAGGCATTTTGCCACCCCAGGTAAAGTTAACTACTGCACTCCTCTCCACTCTAGTACCAAATTCAGGCGCATCATACAAATAATTTTAAGGCACATTGTAAGGCATTGGTAACTAGTATGGGAAGAAAGTTGGTGCATGGGTTTCCAGGCATCACGTCATTGTTATTTCAAAAGTCAGTCATCCATAGTGCATTTGAAATAGGATATTTTACGGAATCCAACATTGTCCTTTGCCCATTGGTGAAATGTAGATGTTAAAGTGGGGTGAGGAACGACTAGGTGCGATATGCCCATCTAGAGCTGCCAAACCTAAGTGGCCACCTGTTTCGCCTACAATACAAAATACCTCTGCTTGGTTGTGTTGCTGGTCAGATATATACATACAAAATAACAGAAGGTGCTGCTGTGCCAATATATTCACAAAAGTCTTACATGATTTTACAGGTGCCATCCATTAGCATTAAAACATGGCCTGCGCAACAAGCACAGTATCTTCAGTGGAAATTGTAGTGTTATATCTTGCATACAGAAATGTAGAAACGTGTAAACAAGGCACCGTGCTAAAATTTGTCTTGTGAATTCCTACTGTGCCAACTGTGCAGATTGATTACATATAATTCCATGTGGGAGCTGGCCCAATCCACATGTACACAAAGGAAAATGATTCACCTCTTAAATATGTGAAATGACGCCTAGGTAGGCACAATAAATTTTCAGCTCTGTATGCTTCAGTGTTATGATATAAGAAAACGTTTTTTTAGTGTGTTGCTGATTCACAATTATATACCAACTATGCATATAGAAGAATAATCTGCAATCTTTTAGGCTGTGTGTTAAAATACCATGAATACAAACCAAGGGAAAACATTGGGAAGGCGGGAGATGGAAATTCAAGAGGATGAGCAAAACGAGAACATGGTGAAAGCAGGAGCCAACATTTCAACAAGAGGGCTTGTCTTCTTCAAGACGACATATGCTTTCCTCATCACAGTTACAGATATTAAGAATTAGTTCAGTTGGTGCCCAGCCTGATACTGCGTGATTATACTGACACATATGCATACAATTGTTTGTCCTTTTTCTGTGGATTGCAGTTCACCTTCTAACAACTGAAAGATGTCAGTCAACGTGAGATGAAAATAGTGTTGTACTTTGTGGAAGGTGTGTATATATATATATATATATATATATATATATATATATATATATATATATATATATATATATATATATATATATAGCACCAGTGATTGTGTTACAACCTTTGACAAGTCATGTGACACGCTTGACACACCATGCTTACCGCTAGGTTGTTGTGCTTTAAGTGGCACATGTTTTTTTGGGCACAGGTTTGACCAATAAAGATTAATGCTTTGAAGTGATGTTGCCAGTGTGTTATTCTACACTGTCACGACAACGCGACAATGCTCTGAAGTATATTCATTGATTTGACAGCAAGAATTCCATAGACATTCTCTGTGGCATGAAGGAAGGAGATGCAGATCTTAATCATTATCATAACTATATATACATATATTATTACTGTATTAACCATTAATATATGTCGTTGTACTGTGCGGTAGTGCAATACATAGTATACCGATCAGCACAGTCAGTGCTCAACGTTACCCGGGCCTGGAGAGAGTCCGTCCTCTTTTCCATTTTCTGAGCAACGGCTCGGCCCCGCCTTTGCAGGTCAACTGTAACACTGCGGCAACCATTCGAGAAGCACTAAAAGTGATTTTATTTCCAGTAGTGCCTTGTGAGGGGAAATTCCAACTCTCCAATTTTTGGAATAATGACTTAAATAAATAACAACTCGGTTTACAACCTCTGTCTGAGCAGCGTGATTATGAATGCCTTAAATTGTTGCATAATCTAATTAACACCCCACGCTACTCATTGAAGAACAACTGTCTGTGTCCTGATAAATTGAAACCTACTAGGAATAGCCACAAACTTAGCCTTTCACCATTTCAACCGCATATTAACCTATTTAGGTATAGCTTCTTTCCTCATACAATTGAAAAATGGAACTTAATTACTCCCAGGTGAAACTTGGTCACTGCCTTTAGAGAAATTTTTGTTAAGTTAACTTGATTAATGCTGTGTTTTTTATATTGATTGTATCTTTTATTTTGAAGGTATCATGTTTCTTAAGTTGCTAAAGTTGATTCGTGCAGAAGAATATTTTGTTATATGCAGTGTACAAACCCACTCCTGTGATAGCCCAATTGGGCTGCAGTATGTGAAAATAAAAATAAATAAATGAATAAGTGATTAATCAGCTGATAGGGAATGAGCAAAAACAGGGCAACAGCTATATTGTCCTACTTCTGCATGCATTTCCCCAAGGCATTGCACATCACCACCCTTAATTGCTCGACTAATTAAGATTCTTGACACAGCTAGCATACTGTTTCATGAGTCAGTTGAGTGTGAACCTACCTGTTCGTGAATTATTGAATGTTCACCTTCGTTTCTTAGTTTACAAATTAATTTTAATTCGTTTATTTTTGCATTACGAGTACAGTGCGCTGCCATGCATGTATTTTGTACACTTTTGCAGTAAGCAGGTGTGAAACCATGAAATATATTCTTGTAGTGCCCTGTGGTTCTGGTTCCTTTCGGATCCTCTTACCACCGGTACCACTAGCCGTTACCACCAGTGGTGCGGCCGTTATATCGATACCGCCGAAGTGCTTTATTGAGCGATATGTGTGAACGTGACACGCGCGGCTTGCCCGTAAATCCGTGCGCGTGCCGCGTCAACAGAAACACGCCGCTTTTCTTTTTCTGGTGAAAATGGGGCACAACATCGAATAAACGAAGCTTTTCACAACACGTTTACAAACGGACAAACACGAAAGAATCACCAATCTGACTCATCATTGACATGTCTAATTGACCAACGATTTGGCGGCTGTCCATTGTATTTGTTAGGTTGTTAATTATGCTGTTTCTCACTGGTCACCCAAGCGAGACTGTACTAGTAATCATGCAAGCCGTTCGTTTTCTTGCATTTCGTGACTCGTCCGGCTCCTTTTGCCGACGAGAAGCAGCCTAATACTCGCTCCATCCCCAGCAGCAATACTCTAGAGAACGAAATATTGTCCCTCTATTTAAACCCCATTCAACCAGGTTCAGTGCCCTCAATATTGAGCCACAATATGTAAGGAATATCGTTTAAAGGCCGCAGGCCAGCTGACAATGGCCATTAATCGGAGGGGCCAAAGAAACTAGACTAAAACATTGTTTGCCGTGAGTATTTTCTAAACAGCATGTGCCTTATATCTTAAATAAATAAATAAATATAAAGAAATCTAGACTGAAATAAATAAATATAAAGAAATCTAGACGGACATATGTTAGAACTTTGTTTCGTTCAGTCCATATTTAAGCTCTTCTAGGTGGCGCCACAACAGCTAATCGAAAAGCACCCGGCGCGAATTCGAATCCACGGCGAGATTTGAGCGCGGGAAGCTGCTGTGTGCCAGGTATGCCGGGGTAGGCTAGACAGCTCAAAATTTTCTGTTTGTACTTACGAGGCAGCAGTATTTTACAGAAAATAATAATCCTTTGATGCTCTTCTCACGCCTACAAGCGAAGGCGGCGTGATTAACAACACAGCGTAATGCGCAACGGTGAACGCCAACGAACTCCACCACCAACCTGGACGAAGCATTTTGGAAAGCTGATATTTTATTTCTTGTTTGCAAAGTTTGTCGTAGGCAAACAATTTTTTTCTTTATTTCTAAAAGGATCGCATTTGACTTCGCTATCGTGAGTCTCGCGTCGTGAACAACGCCTTCTGCGATATCCAGAACGTATTCATGTGCTCAGTGCGCATGCATGATGTGACGATACTACTGATATGGAATAAGCAGAACTGTGTAACCTCTATGTCGTACGGGGGGGAAAAGGCGCGAAGATAATATTTCAGTTAAATAAAAACGACACGTCTCGTTTTTACTCGTCCTTTTGTTTTAGTTACTGTATATTTTGTTAATGTATCGTCATATGGTTTACCAGCCATGGCCGGACTTGGTGCTCTCGTTCTCGCGTGCAAATGTCCCGGTTTGCTGAGGGGGCACTGTGAGCAGCGCCAGACCTTACGCCAGACAGGGCGCGATTCCCCCGGGTATTGAGTCCCTGGCCAAAAACTTATTTCTGGCATAGGAAAAATTTTCACAGCTCTTCACTATACCCACCGTGATTGCTTATAGTGGCTGTGGTGCTGGGCTGCTAAGCGCGAGGTCGTAAGATCGAATCCCGGCCACGGCGGCCGCATATTGATGGGGGCGGAATGCGGAAGCACCCGTGTACTTTGATTTAGGTGCACGTTAAAGAACCCGAGGTGGTCAAAATTATTTCGGAGTCCCCCAACTATGGCGTGCCTCATAATCAGATCGTGGTTTTCAAAGGTAAAACTCCATGATTTATTTTTTTTACATCCGCACTATGTGTCTTGATATGTTCTCCCTTGTTTAAGCGTGTTGGTACAAGCCTTTACCTTAGTTTTAGCTTTAAGATTTGATCATATTCTCTCGGTACGTAATGCATTTATATACAACAACCGCGGATAGAAGCTGCGACTGTTTGAGATCGTAGCGCCCTTCCTTTAAGTTGTAGTGATTAGATGTCATTGGAAATGGCTAAGGTTGGAAATGCTTTTTTTCATCCTTCACATTCTAGAATACAAATTCATACTAGGGTAATTAAAACTTGCAAAATGCAGTGTGAAACTTAATACTAAACTTTATTTATTCAAAGAAAATAAACGATATTTTCAATATCCCTCTATAATAGCATCATCATGCACTGTGAACACTGAACCGGTTCGAAGGCACAAATTGACTGAATGGATTCTTGTCTTGCTTTAGCATTACTCAGTTTGAGCATGAAAGAAAATGTACAGGTGACAGGAGGATGAGCGCTAACTTTCAACTTGTGTTATTCCATGACCCTACTGCACATTATATGCGCCACTCATAGCACACATGAGAAAAAAATTGAAACAACAACCTTACTAGAAGCATATGGCTGCAGTTCATTGAAAATGTGCCGACCAACTTAGAAAGTAAAGTTCCTTGTCTGATAAAGATAGGAGGGTGTACTCACGCACATCCTAATGTATTTGGCAATGGCATTAGCCTGAATAATCTCGCGCATCACTTGAGTGCGACTGCATCCTATGATGACACATTCTTTAAAAAAACTAGTTTGCATCCACAAGTCTTGCAATGCATGGCAAGGGACCTACTTCGTTAACTTTCATGAAGGTTGTAACTATGCTTGCCCAAGCAATCATTGATACCCCTTCCCGTCTGTCTAATGTAGATGCCTTGCACGACAAGGGAAACTTGTATACCACAGCTAACGTGCAATCAGCATGCCCGTTCATGTCTTTTTTCCAACCAGTGTGTCAAAACTTGTGTAAAATACTGGCAAACATGCAATGACCAGTACGTCACTTGACATTTATTCTGCGATACTCTGCTATCTCAACTGCAGGTTGCCAAGAATTAAAAATTACCAGAGGACACTACTCGAATGGTGTTCACTGTACCTTGATGAGTGTTGTTCATGGCAGCCACTGCAAGTATTTCTCGTTCAGTGTGCACGAACATGTTTCATTAGCTAAATTTTTAAATTTACCTAATCGATGAGAAGCGAAAAAGTTTTGCATGGTGGTTACAAATGGCCGGTAACAGCATTTAAAACAGCCTAGGATTTGTAAAGACTTCCTTTAACGAGAAAAAGCCCGTGAAATAACTAAAAGGTGAAAATAAACTGTCCTGACTATGACAACGCTTGCACCAAATGATGCATCAAGCTCTCCGCAAACTTTGCCAAATAGGGGCACTGGGAATGAGCAGCTGCAGTTTTTTCTCGACATGTCAGTAGTTTTTGGTGTGCAAGTACAGTCCCTACCAAACACGAAGTAGCGCAATCGTGGTAACCGTTCACTTTGTGAACCTTTACAAGACTGTGCCCCAGGTTTGCACATTGGTAATATATGCAGTATGCTGATGGCAGTGTTTCCGTCCGAGACCACTTACATTACTGATGCGGGGCACATTGTCACGTGAATTACTAAAGAAAAATTTGCGTGTTTTGTATTTTTTTTGTCGGAAAAAAGAAAGACCACACTTGACCTAGGTCGTTGTAACACTGTTATCGGTTATTTCTCGGCGTATTCCACAATCTTTGCATTGGCACCGTGTTGGATAAGTAAGAAAATAAACATTCGTTACAATTACATATTAACTGCTTGTTCACCACGGGAAAAAAAGAAACTTCAGTAGCACTAACATAAGCCTATAAAAATAGAGGGGGCGATGTTCACGGAAAGCACTCATTTATTTTTTTCTTGGCCACAGTTAGTTGTCACATCCAGTATATAATTTAATGGTGGTTTTCGAGAAACATGTACAGGTTTCCTTCTTAGCTTCATGCTAAAGTAGGGTGGGTGAAAATTTTTCCTGTCATGAATTTTACTTTCCTTGCAGGCTTCCGCAGAACTGATCGGCCATAATCAAATAGTGCTCTGTAAAGTAAACTAAGCAACACCTTTTCTTCATATGCCTGTATTTCACTCATTGACCTTTACCAAGCTACTCATGTAAACATGTATTTACTGCTCCAAAACGGGCAATTTATGCCCCAGTGTGTCAAATTTGCTGCTCTCAGAGCTGCTCCAAAACTTCTTTGACTGCTTCCATCCCTGCATGAGTGGCCCATATAATGTTTAACGAAATTATGACTGGCATCCCAGAAACTTCAACATGTTAGCATCCGTCTGCCAAAGTGCCTGCATCTCAACATTTTGGTTAGAACTGATCACTTTATTTGCTGCAGGACTGAAGCTGCCTCGATATCTACAATACATTGGATACTACGTGCAGGATAATGAATGGCTACCTGAACGCTGCTTGAAGTGGCAAGCTCTACAGTATCACTTATGCTCCTTTCCATGGGTTGGCAAGAGGAACCGTGGCACGCAGCTCCACAGGCACCTGTACTCTTCACTACCTTCGGAGAAGATGCATTGGTATGCTGTACATATATTTGACTGTGGGTTCCAGCTGCATCTCTTGCACTGTCATTTGATGTGCAGGCAGAGGAGTTGCCTATTGGGCGCAAGTGTTGGTTAAAGATACAAAAAGGAAGGTGCTTCTTTGAACACTGATGACCCTGTCCTCCACTTATTTCTTTTCATTTTCTTGTTACCTTATTTTTGCTGGTTATATAAAGGTTGCAGGCAATTAAACCAAGAAAAGCATTGGTGTAATTAGCTGTGGTTAAAATTGAAATGTAGAAAATATTGAAAGTAATGAAAGCAGACGAAAAGACCTTGTCTCTGGTGGTGACTGAACCCAGAACCTTTGCAGTACACACGTGATGCGCTACCAATTGTGCTAACTTGGGTATTTATGTGTGGTATACGTGGCCCTGGGAGTGTTAGCCAGCGCCATTTAGAGCCGTGGTGGGCAGATGTGGAACATCCTTTTTTGCATGATGGTGTCGTGTAAAATCTGAACTGAAGTGAGCAGGCATGTGGTTAATAAACCCATGCATGCTACCTTGAGGCATCAAGGCTATGAGGTTTCAGACCCCCACAAGAATGAATGAGAAGGAAAATGGGTTTCATTTTTTTAAAATCACGTTCATATAAAGCCAACAGGCTTTTCTTTGATAAAGGTGATTATTCTGCCATTTCACAGGAATTATTCGCTCATTTATCTGTTTTTGATTATCTTTGTGAGAATTCTGATGTTGTACAAATGTAGTCTCTTTTTAAAACAAGTTACAGAACTGACGGAAAAGTATGTACCGAGTGTCCATTCAGTTGGGCTGAAAAACTAAGAAACCATGGGTGAAGCCTAGTATCCTGAGGTTAATAAGGAAAAGAAGAGTATATAACGCATTCAAAAGAACACAAAGCAGTTATCAGTTTAAGAAGCAGGTCAAAGTAACTAATGAATATAAAACTAAAGTTCACATTGGAAAGGGTCAGTATTCAATCGACCTAATGATAATATGAAAACAAATCCAAAGCTTTTTTGGAAATATGTAAAAGGATGCGGATCTGACTCAACGGGAGTAAATGAAATTGTTCACCATCATAAGGTCCTATCCGATGATACAGCTAAGGTACCTTGCTTTAATGATTTTTTTATTCTGCATTGTTTGCCCAAAACAACCTTTGGAAAATTTCATGTGAGAGCTGAGCCATTAATGCAACCTGTCGAATTCAGTGTTGGTGGTATCGAATCATTGTTACAAAGTATAGATGAAACTAATGCCCCCAGCCCAGATGGTATTTCTCCCCGCATATTGAAGTGCTGTACCTGGCCAATCGCATCTTACCTCTACCTAATCTACACTAGATCTCTTTCTACTGGAGTGCTGCCGGATGATTGGAAAATGGCACATGTAGTTACGGTTCATAAGGGTGGTCCAAAAAAATATGTAAACAATTATAGGCCTATCTCTTTAACATCCATTTCCTGTAAAATATTAGAGCATATTTTGTACAAAGAAATAATGTTACATTTATTACAACATAGATTATTAATTGATAATCAACATGGTTTTCGCAAGGGACTGTCCTGTACAACACAGCTAATTGAATTCTATCACGACTCAGTGGCTCAGGTGGATGAGAACGGGCAAAGTCATTGTGTCTTCTTAGATTTTCGAAAGGCAATTGTCATGGTTTGTCACTCATTGCTCCTTCAAAAACTTCATGAGGCAAATGTTAAGGAGTGTGTAACTGGATTGCCAATTACTTGTCGCAGCATCGGCAATGCATAATACTGAACGGTGCTACTTCTTGTGTCGGGGTCACATGGAGAGTTCCACAAGGGTCTTTTTTTAGAGCCGCTTTTGTTCTTAGTTTATATTAACAATATTCCTGCCGGGATATCTTGGCGTTTACGCTGGTTTGCCGACGACTGTATAGTGTATAGAAAAATAAGAAATAAACAGGACTTCATCGATGTGCAGGTTGATCTTACTAACATTCTCTTATGGTGTGAGAAGTGGAAAATCGAACCAAATAAAAAAAATGTGTTCATCTGTTTTTCACGAAAAAAAGAAAATTATAGAAATGCGTTATTTTTTGAACACTGATATTATTGACCAGCAATATATGTATAAATATTTGGTGTGATGTTTTCAAGTGATTGTTCTTGGAACACACATGTGAGTAATGTAGTTGCAAATGCTGCCAGAGCGCTAAATTTTATTCAGCGAAATTTGAAATCTTCAACTTTTGCCCTAAAGAATACTGCTTATATTTCATTCGTTCGTCCGATCTTGGAGTATGGGTGTTGTGTTTGGGACCCTCATCAGAAAACCTTGATCGACCAAATCGAGAGAATACAAAACAGAGCGGGAAGGTTCGTTCGTGGGTGATACAAGCGGGAGGAGAGCTGCACTGCACTGAAAAGTGAGCTCGGATGGGAAGCGCTCTCGTCTCGCCCATGGAAACTGCGACTAAAATTGCTATTTAGCATATATAATAACAAAACCGGAAATAATAGAGACACTTATTTTAAACCACCGCGCCATGTATCTAAGAGAACAGATCATGACTTTAAAATTCGAGAATACCAAACTAGAACGGACCTTTATGCTATCATTTTTTGCCCAAACTGCAACAGAGTGGAATCGATTATCTTGTGACCAAGTGTGCTGTGCGAATGAAGATGTGTTTTTTTCGAAGTTGTAACCCCCCTGCTTGCACGCCCCCGGGCAGTGCAGGATAAATAATAAAGGCACTGAAGCCAAGAAAAGCATAGGGGTAGCTAGCTGTGGTTGAAACTGAATAGTTGAATTCGCTCTGCGGCCATCTATCAAATTTCACCGCAATGCATTATCGTAACTCAATGGGCAGCCCGTTTAAAAATTATAATTCAGAAGACTGCCAGAATTTCAACAAATGATCAGTTAGCAAGAATGAGAGTGCACGCCTTTCTAATATTCTGCGTATTTATGGCTCTTCCCCGCAGGGGCGTCTGCGTCAGCAGGCGTTTGGTGCGTTGCGACACCACGGACCCGAGCACACGAGGGTTGGACCCTCCCGCGTGTGGCCGTGCGCGGCTTAGCCGTGTCCGGGGAAAGGGGGATCCTGGGGGTTGAGCCAATGCCGGGTGCTCGGACCTTTAAGGCCCCCCGGCGGAGGCAACACACCTCTTTGGCCTCTGCTTCACGTAGACGGCACCCCCGGACTGACCCACCCGGGGGAAATCGGCAGTCGCCTTTTCCTGTCCTCCTCTCCAATCTTCGTCTTTCTCTCCCACTTTTCCATCTTTCCTGTCTTCTCTTCACTTCTAATTACTTCCGCATTTCCTGGCGGCAAGGGTTAACCGTGTGTATCTACCCAGCCTTGGGTACATATATTAGGTTATAGCGGCGTTGTATAGCTGACGTCTACAGGTATGTTCCTAACCTCGTAACGTCCCCTTGTTGGGCTCGGTGGTGGGTGGCTACCATCGCCGCTGAATATTCTAAGAATACATGGCAAATGCATTCCCCTCCCTTGCAGATCGTCCTTACAAAAGAGGGCGCACCGAAGCAATCTTCGATTTCACTTTGAAAACCAACGCAGAAACGTTCCCACGCTACCATGTAATCCACAGTGAAGGATCTCTGCCAATGAGAAAACTATCCCCATTCCTAATAGCAAAATGCCTAATAGAAAAAATCGGAAAACAATACAAAGCTTCAAAGATGTCAAGTGGGGACCTCCTCCTTGAACTGAAAACCAAAGATCAAGTTGAAAAGCTCGCTGATATCACCTGTGTCGGAGACATCAAAGTCACAATCTCAGCACACCGTTCGCTTAACACAAGCAGGGGCGTAATATTAGAAGAAGATTTCTTAAACCTGAGTGATGAAGAACTCCTGGAAGGTTTCCAAGAACAGAATGTAATCAAGGTTCAAAGAATAACTCTCCGAAGAAATAACGAGCAAATCCCGACCAAACACGTTATACTTACCTTTGGTACCAGTATTGTACCTACTACACTTGAAGCAGGCTATCTGAAGATCAACGTAAGACCATATATCCCAAACCCGAGGCGGTGTTTTAAGTGCCAGAGGTTCGGACATGCATCGCAGTCATGCAGAGGTAAATCAACATGTGCAAAGTGTAGCGCCAATGACCATCAGTCGGAGAACTGCAATGCTGCTCCACACTGTACAAACTGTAAAGGAGAGCATCCAGCATATTCAAGATCTTGCCCCTGCTGGAAGAAAGAGAAAGAGATAATTGCAATCACAGTGAAAGAGAAGATTTCCTTTTATGAAGCAAGAAAGAAACTAGCACACCTACCTCTAACAACCTACGCCAGTGCGGTGCGGCAGGGGACAGCACCGCAGTGGTCACAGGAGTCTAGAGGGACCGCAGTCAGTGGCCCAGTAGTAACTCCATCCGTCCCCTTGGTGGCAGCAGCCAGTGCTGCTCCATCATCATCATCACAGACGGGCCTGCAGACCGCTGTCCCACAGGGTCCCAGGCTAAATCGAACTCCAAGGCCTGAGACGCGCGTCTCAGCGCCGGGTTCTCGATCATCCAGCGCCTCGGAGAAGGTTATGGATGTCGACATCAAAACTCCGGCGTCATCGACGCCAAAACATCAGCGCTCCCTGGAGCGCACTAAGAAAGACAAACTCACAATAACTACGCGAACAAAGGGACCGGTAACCTGAACGGTTACCGTTCTTCCAATAGCATATTCCCACTAACAAATGTCACCTACAGTTACTTAGCACATGTATGTAAATTACCATTCTCAATTCTGCCACTATGGCTTTTATCGTGCATTGGAATTGTAGAGGACTGATTCGGAATTTAGGTGACATAAAAGACATAACAAATAACTTTTCGCCAGTCGCATTTTGCCTACAGGAAACAAACTTAGGCCCTAAACACACTCAATTCCTTAAAGGCTTCACCGTTGTCCGAAAGGACCGCGATTGTTCCCACCGGTTGTCAGGTGGAGTGGCTATAGTCGTGCAGGGCGGCACTCCTACCCGAAATGTCCCATTAAATACATCTTTAGAGGCCATAGCTGTCACCATTCTATCCTCCAAAACAATCACCATTTGCTCACTATATATTCCACCCCACACACATTTTACTATCAAAGACTTAGAAAATCTAACAGATCAGTTACCGGAGCCATTTGTCTTGGTAGGAGATTTTAACGCTCACTGTACTCTTTGGGGCAGTGTCAAAACTGACCAAAGAGGGCAACTCGTTGAAAATTTTATTCTGTCAAATGATATCTGTCTTTTAAACTCAGGTGCGCCAACTTATTTCTCACCGACTTCCCGCACTTTTAGTTGTTTAGATTTAGCTTTTTGTTCACCCTCTCTTTTCACTGATTTTAAATGGGAAGCTCTCGACACATCATATGGTAGCGACCATTTACCCGCACTCATCAAACACCTATCATCACCACAAACCCTAGTAACTAGACCACGCCGATGGAAATTACAGCTCGCGGACTGGCAGGTATTTATGCAGAACGCGAAACTGGAAAATGTCTTTTCGTCAGAGCTCAGTATTGATGACCTTAATAAAAAAATGACTGAAGTCATAATCACAGCGGCAGAAAAGGCGATACCGCAGTCTTCCGGTATTGTGCGCAAAAAGCTAAATCCTTGGTGGACAAGCGAATGTACTAAAGCCAAAAAAGAACAAAATAAGGCCTGGGGAATCCTATGAAGGTACCCCACTTATAACAATCTTCTAAATTTCAAACAGGCCAAAGCCAAAGCACGATATATTCGAAGAAATGCAGAAAAATTATCATGGCGAAAATACATATCTTCAATCAATAGTACAGTCACATCAAAACGAATGTGGGACCAGGTGAAGAAATTTAGAGGAGAGTACTCATCATACATTATACCACTACTTACATGTCCAGGCACACAAACAACACTACAGGACCAGGCCAACTTATTAGGTGAACACTTTCATAACATATCCAGCTCAGCAAACTCTTCAAATACATTTTTAAAATATAAAGAATCTGCTGAGAAAGAGAGGCTGCCTACCACTGGGGCTTCAGCTGAAATGTACAATAAACCCCTCACAATACACGAATTGAACAGAGTTCTCTCTGCTGGTAAAAAAACGGCAACAGGTCCTGACCGTGTGAACTACACAATGCTGGCACACCTATCCCAAGCATCGGTAGGGGCACTTCTTAAATTTTTCAATATGATATGGGAGTCTGGAGTAATGCCCACAGATTGGAAAAAAGCAGTGGTAGTTCCTTTTCTAAAGCCTGGTAAACCCGCTACATCCCCTAGCAGCTATAGACCCATTGCACTAACAAGTTGCCTAGCCAAATCTCATGAGAGCATCATAAACATAAGACTCACATTCATCCTAGAAACAAGAAACCTAATAGACAAACACCAGTGCGGATATAAAAAGGGCTGTTCCACCACTGACCATCTCGTGCGACTAGAGTATGAAATACGTGACGCGTTTCTTCACAAGCAATACTGCCTAGCGGTTTTCTTTGATTTTGAAAAGGCATACGATACCACAGGGCGATACGGAATTTTGAGAGAGCTGGCTGACATGGGAATTCGCGGAAAAATGCTAGATTGTCTATGCGATTTCATGTCAAACCGAACATACCGAGTGGGCCGGACGGAGCGGTAGCCATGCAACCGCTTCAAAACCCGTTCTTGTTTGTTGTACAGATTCTGGCGTTCCTCGGCACATGGCAGCCCTTGGATTCCTTTTGCGAAGCTATCGTCCTGCCTCTATCACCATGTTACGTCAGAGGTCAACACTATGGCGGAAACGCCACATCATCAACCCTTGACACGGCGTACATCGTGCCCCGACTTGGCTGGCCATTCCCATCGCCTACGACACCAGTCAGCCGGACGTACTTAAGAGCGACGCTTTCATCGGGCCACTTCAGTGGGCTGGACGGAGCGGTAGCCATGCAACCGCTTCAAAACCCGTTCTTGTTTGTTGTACAGGTTGGTAAACACCCATCGTTGCACGCTAAGCGATCCAGTAATATCTGTCTGCTGCTCTTCCCAGGCCCACTGGTGATTCTTTGTGATTTTTTTGAGTGTATATATGTTGTCAAATTGCTTATGTTAGCCGGAGATGTGGAACAGAACCCTGGTCCTCAAAAGGAGATTCTAGACGCCATTGCGGCCTTGTCGGCTAAAAGTGACGCACGCCATACCGAGGTAATAGGGATGCTATCAGAGGTCCGAGCTAATCAGCAAAAACTCGAGGAAAAAGTTTCCAGCTTAGCCAGTAGGCTCGCAACAGTTGAATCCCTGGTGGAATCATATGAAGCAAATCAGAATGGTGTTGATCTACCGAGAGTAGTCGATGAAGCTGTGCGAGACCAAACTGCAGCAATAACTTCTCGGTTGGACGAACTGGAAGACCGCTCTCGCCGTGACAACCTTATATTCTACGGGATTCCTGACGTCCCAGCTGAGAACTGGTCCGAATCTGAAACTAAAATTCGAAACTGCCTTACTAGTTTACTACAGATAACTTTAATAGACGAAGCCATTTCCCGCGCCCACAGGCTGGGTTCCTATGCAGTAAATAAACACCGGCCCATAATCGTAAAATTCTCGTCCTCAAAACTTAAGCAAAAGGTTTTCACTGAGCGAAAAAAATTCAAAGGTTCTGGAATTTCTGTTAGCGAAGACTTCTGCCGCGCCACACGCTTGTCACAGAAAAAATTGATTGAATTCGGAAAGGCTAGCGGACAGAAATATGCGCTACGGCTCAACCGTCTACAAATCGACAAAAAAACTTATGTTTACTGTCCGGTAACTGATCGTGTGTGCGAAATCCACACAAACGAGCTTTGTTCAACGAATTCTGTCCCAAATGCACCTTCTGATGGCCCTAGCAATTCGCAAACATAGCGGTGTCATGGTCCGGTGGCAAAAAAATATTTCTCTTTTGTATTCAAATATTCGCAGCGCATGCAATAAGCGGGATGCTTTATCTTCTGTCGTTGACACGTGCAGTGCCGATATTGTTATCCTGACAGAGACGTGGCTTTCTAGCAAAATTGAAGAACGTGAAATTTTGGAATGCGAGGGTGTTTACCGTTTCTATCGACATGACCGCGATGTACGGTGTGGTGGTGGTGTACTTATCGGTGTTCGTGATTCGATTACCGCTGCTGCAATTGAGCTTGCCTCACCATTAGAGCTGGTGTGCACGCGCGTAGGCTTCGAACGCAAAAATTTTATCATTTGCGTCGTTTACAGGCCCCCTTCCTCACCTAACACATTTTGTTCAGACCTTCACGATGCCTTAAATAGTCTAATTTTACGGTTTCCTTCCACGCCACTAATACTCCTTGGGGACTTTAACTTTCCTGGCATTAACTGGCATACTGATCCCCCTTCAACCCAAGAGTGCTGTTCTGAATATTCAGATTTCATCAGCCTTTGCCTTGATTTTAACCTGCAGCAGCTTGTTCTGAAGCCTACTCGATGTTCTGCACACTCGGCTAATATCCTGGATTTAATCCTTACTACATCCCCGGAATTTTTTTCGCCCCTAACTTACCTACCGGGTATTAGCGACCATTGTATAATCCAGTGTAATTTGCAGTTAACCATGCCATCTGTTACCTCGTCGAAAGTTATACGTGATTACAAAAATGCTGATTTTGCCGCAATTAATAACGAACTAGAAACTTTCATCACTGACTACATTCCAAGTTTCCACACTCGATCGGTTGAAGAAAACTGGTCAATATTCAAAGAAAAAGCCAACTCCTTAATTAACCGGTACATCCCGCAAAAACGTATTTATTCCAATTCTCGCGCACCCTGGTTCAACGCGCGTCTTAAACGTTTACTGAACAAAAAGAAAAGGCTTTTTCGACGAGCAAAATTAACTGGCAATCATGATCGTTGGAATGCTTACACAATAGCACTGAGCGACTACAAGAATGCTGTAGCAGAGTCCAAAACAACATTTTATGAGCACACGTTGCCTTCTTTTTTGAAAGACAACCCACAGAAATTTTGGAGTGTGGTCAACGGTAAAAAATCTAGTGCCATTGAACTGTGTGATCCTAACAACGAACCTGTCGATCGGAGTGTCTGTTGTAAAGTATTGAATGACGCGTTCATATCTGTATTTTCTGATTCTGTGTTGTGCGCAAGCGCTGTTTTTTCTGATATGCATTATTTTCCAATGCTCCCCATTACCATTGACCTTGATGGCGTTGTAAAGTTGATACAGACCTCAAAAGTTTCTGCATGCAGTGGAGTAGATGGTATAAACACGAAGTTTCTTAAGGGAACTATTACTTATTCATCTATAATTCTTAGCGAAATCTTTGCTCAGTCACTTCAAACTACCATCCTTCCGAATGATTGGAAGGCAGGGATGGTGATTCCCGTACATAAGTCTGGCAGTCGGTACTCCCCACTTAATTACAGACCTATATCCCTAACTAGCGTTCCCTGCAAATTAATGGAGCACATAGTTTACTCACACCTGGTTTCATTTCTCGAGTCAAACTTATTTTTCACCCCCTACCAACACGGATTTAGAAAACACTATTCCTGCGAAACACAGCTTTTGTCATTCACTAATGATTTATTCCAGGCGATGGATGCTAACTTTATTATTGACTGCATTTTTTTAGACTTCGCCAAAGCATTCGATACTGTTTCACACGAATTACTTTTAACTAAATTAAGTAACCTCAACATTGATCCTAACGTGCTTGCTTGGATCAAGTGTTTTTTGTCTAACCGTTCCCAATTCGTTTATGCTAACGAATACTTCTCTTCCACTGGTCGAGTAACCTCCGGTGTACCGCAAGGCTCGGTTCTGGGACCATTATTATTTTTAATTTATATTAATGACCTCCCCGACCAAATTAAATCATCAATTAAGTTATTCGCCGATGACTGTGTTCTATATCGTGTCATTTCTAACCCTGACGACTGCGATACTCTTCAATCGGACATTGGCATAGTAACATCATGGTGTGCTAGATCCCAAATGAAGCTCAATTCTAATAAATGTAAGGCGATGCGTGTGTCCCGTGTTGTAAGAAATACCACCCTTCCTACGTACAATATTAACAACATACCTGTAGAAAATGTATCATCATATAAATATCTTGGTATCTACATTACACACAATCTTACATGGAACATTCATATAAATTACATTTACGGTAACGCTAATCGCATGCTTGGGTTTTTACGACGTAATTTTTCATCGGCAACTGCAGCTGTCAAGTTATTTCTGTACAAAACATTAGTGAGGCCTAAACTTGAATATGCATGCTCCATTTTCGACCCTTCTACTCTAAAGCTAAAAAACACCATCGAATCCATTCAAAACCGAGCTGCTCGTTTTATTCTTTCGAATTATTCTCGTCATGCAAGTGTCTCATCAATGAAACTAACCCTTGACTTGCCTAACCTAGAGTTACGTCGTAAGTACTTTCGCCTATGCCTTTTTCACAAGATTTATTACTCTAACGAAACACTTAAGGATGAACTAATCTCCCCGCCATCATACATATCGTCACGCACGGATCATCGTTTTAAGGTTGAAGTTCCAACTTGTCGCACCAACGTTTATTTTGATTCCTTTATACCAAGAACGACGAATGACTGGAACCGCCTCCCTGCCTCCATCACTGCCATTTCTGAAGCCACCAACTTCAAGAACATTGTTAATGAATTTGTTTGCAGTAATCACCACTCCTCTCTGTAATGCCTCCGGGCCTTGAGAGTATGACAATAAATAAATAAATAAATAAATAAATAAATAAAAT
Source organism: Dermacentor albipictus (assembly GCF_038994185.2). Lineage (NCBI taxonomy): Eukaryota > Metazoa > Arthropoda > Arachnida > Ixodida > Ixodidae > Dermacentor > Dermacentor albipictus. The sequence goes on from NW_027225581.1 coordinate 3,947,832, forward strand.
TTCAAGTACGTCTCGGCACAACACTCTCGCACACATTCACACAAGAAAATGGCGTTCCACAAGGTTGCATTCTTAGCACGACGCTCTTCATAGTCAAAATGAACTCTGTAAATAAAGTCATCCCACCATCAGTTATGCACTCAATATATGTCGACGATTTGCAAATAGCTTGCCGCGCCTCAAACCTACCCACCTGCGAACGACAACTACAAATAACAATAAATAATCTTACACAATGGGCTGATAAAAATGGTTTCCGGTTCTCAACACACAAAACTGTTACAGTTCTCTTTTCGCAGAAGCGAGGGTTACACTGCACTCCAGGTCTCACTTTACATGGTACAACGCTGCCCGTCAAAGAACACTATAAATTTCTAGGCGTAACATTTGACACTAAACTGAACTTCCTGTCCCACATTAACGCAACTAAAATTAAAGCAAATAAAGCGCTAAATATCCTTAAGGTTTTATCACGTAAGCACTGGGGATCTGACCGAACATGTCTATTACGTATATACCGGTCCCTTGTACGTAGCATCCTCGACTACGGTAGTGTAGTTTATGGAGCAGCTAGGCAGTCCTACATTAAGCGACTTGATCCGGTTCACAATCTTGGCCTACGACTGGCGAGCGGTGCCTACAGGACATCGCCTGTACAAAGTTTATACGTTGACGCTAATGAGCCTTCATTACAGCACCGCAGAGCACAACTTACACTTTGCTATGTACTAAGAATTCGGTCATCACCACAACATATATGCTACAACATCGTAACACAGTGCCAATCACGAATACACTACACAAATAAACCAAACATGATTCGGCCACTCATCTTAAGACACGAACAATATTGTCAGACCTATGATGTTCCTCCCGAAGCCCTGCAGGTTGCCGAAAGGCCAGCAAGATTGCCCCCGTGGTGCAATTTTACACAGCTGTGTGACTGGACGTTAACACATATAAATAAGAAAGACATTCCACAAGAGCATATAATACAAGAGTTCCGAGCTATCCAAGAAAAATACAAAGATTACACATAATTTTACACTGACGGCTCTAAAACACAAGAATACGTAGGTGTCGGGATCGTAACAAAAAACTGGGAAAATAGCATTCGCATAAATAATTTTTCTTCAGTCTTTACCGCCGAAGTTTATGCGATATGGATGGCAGTTAAGAAAATTACTTCCAACAAGCAGAAGAATGCTATCATCTATACTGACTCGTTAAGTGCCCTAAGAGCCCTTAACTTAAACTCCGCGTCTGAGCCCCTGCTTGGCGATATCTTAAACATAGTATTTAACAAGAAATACGAAGGAACCATACGATTCTGCTGGGTCCCAAGCCATGTTGGGATAGCAGGGAATGAAGCTGCAGATAGAAGCGCATCCATGGCAGCGCACAAAAGCATCACACACATAACACTTCCATACAAAGACAGCATCAGAGCGGTTCGTAAGGCCCTTACATCGAAATGGCAGGAAGACTGGAACTCATGCGTAAATAACAAGTTACATATAACTAAACCCCTGCTTCGCGAGTGGAAATCGTGCACTCACCAAGAACGATTCTATGAGGTAATGTTATGTCGACTTCGAATTGGACACACGCATCTAACACACAACTTTTTACTTCGAAACGAAAGTCCACCAACATGCGAGAAATGTCACGAAACGCTCACAGTAACCCACATCATTATATCATGCCCACACACTGAAACACAGAGACAGAAACATTTCAAAAATCTGTATCACTTACATATACCTCTGCACCCTGCCTTGATATTGGGCGATGACCCACTAGTGCCATTCACTAACCTGTTCCAGTTTTTAGGTGAAACCGATTATCTGCATCGACTTTAAGGTAATACAGCTATAACTACCTTAACATTAGATCTTATACTGTCCTGTGACTGGCGCAGCATGGCCTTAGTCGCCTTTGCGCCATTAAACCCGAATTAACTAACTAACTAACGTATTTATGGCTCTTATTCGTAACTTTTTTGGTGTGTTATATCAGTGTTTTGATTCGGACCAAGACTGTGCTATAATGTAGCAAAGAGGTTACGGTCTAGTGGCATAAATGTGCATGTTAATGAGAGGGCAAATCGTCTTGACATTGTTTACTGAGAGTTGTTTAAACTTGAGCAGCCTTCCGAAGTATACTTCTTTTGAGTTGCTGCTCATTGAGTTACCCTGGTACACTGTGTCGTGTGAGCTACTGCAATGAGATGGTGCTTCGTACACGGTCATGTAAGATACAGAACAATGCCTCGGGGAAAGTGGACCAGACTGTAAGCAGAGCCGGCATGTAGCCGTACGTGTTTTGCATATGCGACCTAGTAAACACTCTCCAGTTAGCACTTATGTTTTGTCGATTATGTATGCTCGTCATCCGGCCACGACATGGAGGCAGCGGTGGGATACTCGACAACGCTGTGAGAAGTGCACCACGCAAGTAGAAGTCTACACATGCAGCGCAGTGCAGTGAATACGAAACTTTGCTACCCATGGCTTCGCCTACAGTTTCCACAGCCCAGCACACAGCTCGGCTCAACTCGTTCATCATCGAACTGCTGGAAAAACTTGATTTTTGGCGACCCGAGGAGTGGAAACAGTGGTTCATGAGATGGGAGTGCTATAGAGCCATCTCCAGACTAAAGAAGCAACACGGCGAGACGCAGGTGAACACACTCATTATGCCATGAGTCGTCAAGCAGAAGACGTTCTAGCCTTGCTCAGGCGCTGTGATGCTGAGAAACTTGACTACAACACAGTAATGCAAGTGTTCATAAAAAGTTTGCTGCAACGGATGAACGTGTTATACGAGTGGGCAAAGTTCAACAGCCGGAAGCAAGACGTGCATGAGACAGCCGATATGTTCATCACTGAACTCTTCAGAATAGCTGAAGCCTCTGAGTACAGTGCCCTGAAAGAGGAACTGATCTGTGATAGACCCGTGGTCGGTCCTACAGACACACAGGTAAGTGAGAAGCTGCAACGTAACGCCGAGCTTACTCTGGAAGCCGCTGTCAATGCTGTTCACAACATGGTGACAATCAAACAGCAGAAAAAGGACCTACGGCCACAGCTACAGTAACTTGAAGCTGTCGACACCATGCACAGCTTCTCAAAGTGCAAAGGAAAGTCAAATAATTATCGAAAAAACCAACGTGACCAAACTGCACAGACATGCAAGTGGTACGGTTCAACAGAACACCTATGATTAACCATCACACACTATGTGCCCAGCGAATGGCAAAACATGCAGTGCCTGCAGTAAAAAGGAACACTGCTGCCGTATGCTTTTCTGCTTCCAAAAAGCAGAACAAAAAGCACATACCAAGCTGTTTTGGAAGAGGTTTACTTGGACAATTAACTGACCAACAGGATCCTGGGCCATGGAAAATAAATGTGATGGTCAATGGCTTGCCAGTGAAGTTCAAGGTAAACACTGGTGCAAATGTAACTGTAATGCCAACAAGCCTCTACGACGAACAAGTCATGGGCAACATGAAGCAAGAAATGAACAGCTGCTCGGACCCGGCTGGACCAAAATAGCAACGGTTAGACTTCACTGCGACCCTGTGCTGAAATGACTGGTTGTGTCAAGAAGAAATTTATGTAATAGACTAGCTTCATGACGCACTTTTTGACGTCCACCAATCAAGTCCTTCAATGTCCTCCAAGTCTCCTAAAAGTAGCAGAGTCAGCAGGCAAGGTCAGTGACTCAGCCAACATTTTATGCCTCTACCTCTACCTGGCTACAGACCGATTACAAAATATCGCCACTCCTTGATGCCAAGCAGTGTGCTATTATGTACTCGAGGCGAGTACCTCTGCCCATGTTGCCGAGTGTCCAATGTGAGTTGGAGAGAATGGAAAGTCTGGGTACCATCATAAAGGTCAAAGAGACCACAGAGTGCCGTGCACCTATGGTAGTTGCGAAAAATAAAGGAGGCAAGCTTCAAATCTGCAGTGACTTTGGAAGGTTGAAATAGAACGTTCTGTAGAACGAGTCTTAGTGCCCACCGTCAATGATTGCCTGGCCAAACTCGCCGGAGCTGCCTGGTTTAGCAAAATTGACGCAAGGGCCAGTTATTGGTTACTGGTTACCTGTATCCTAGAGGTACAACACTTTCCTGATGCCAATTGGCCATTTAAGTTCCTCCGATTGCCCTTCGGAATTTCCACAGCAACTGAATTTTTCTACAGGGAAATGCTAAGACCGCTAGAAGGCCTGCACGGCCAAGCATGTATGCAAGACTACATAATAGTGTTTGGCCGCACGAAGGCAGAACATGATGCATGACTGCACAAAGTACTTCAGCGCCTGCAAGAAGCTGGCATCACCCTAAACACAGGAGAGTGTACTACACCAGCAGTAAAAAAATCGGGCCCCTTCGTTAACCCCCTTCTTCATTACATAATGAGGTTCTCGAATCTGGCAACATTGGTGCCTTCAGGTAGCATGTGTGTGTTTATTGACCAGTTGCCTTCCCCCAAAAAGATCACATACTCGTGATGCCTGCGGCAGAAAGGATGCTCTACATCCCCCGCCAAGGTTTGTGAGTCGTGGCACTGGCTAACAATCCCAGGGTTAGTTCTAGTAGTAACATAAATATCCCAGAAAATGGATGGGAAGAAGGTGCCATGGTAGCTCAATCGGCAGAACATCACACGCGTAATATGAAGATGTGGAATCGTTCCCGAACTGCGGGAAGTTGTTTCTTCATCCACTTTCAATTTCATTAATTTATAATTTCTTTATTTCAATTAGTAAGTACAAGTAATTTCCTCTGTGTTGTCCTTGGTATCTTTGTTTGTTGGTGTCTTATGATATGATTAATAAAAATCGGGCCCTTCGGTTCACCTGCTTCTCGTTCATTACATAACAAGGGTCTCGAATCCGGCAACATTGAAACCTTCAGTTGGCATGTGGGGCTTTACTGACCACTTGCCTTCACCCAAAAAGATCACGTAATTGTGGCGCCTGCAGCAGAAAGGATGTTCCACATCCATCGCCAAGGTTTGTGAGCATTGGTGCTGGCTAACACTCCTAGGGTTAGTTGTAGTAGTAACACATAAATACCCCAGGAAGTGGATGAGAAGACGGCACTGCTGTAGCTCAATTGGTAGAGCACCGCACGCAAAATGCGAAGGTTGTGGAATCGTTCCCCACCTGCGACAAGCTGTTTTTTCGTCCACTTTCAATTCCATTAATTTATAATTTATTTCATTTAGTAAGTATAAGTGATTACCCCTGTGTTGTCCTTAGTGTCTTCGTTGGCTTCTTATGATATGTTTACTAAACATCGGGCCCCTTGGTTAACCCCCTTTCTTCTCATTCGCCAGCAGTCTGTGGAATTCCTTGGACACATTGTATTGGCAAACGGTATCACTGCTGACCCTGAAAAGGTCAATGTGCTGTCAGGTAGCAGAACCAACAGACGAAGGATGTAGAAGTGAGGTCCTTCTTGGGATGGCCCGCCACCTGGTCTGTTTTTTCCAAGGCTCTCACAGCTCACAAAACCATTACATGATCTGCTTCACAGTGATGCTTAATCCATCAAAAGCCATTGACGACGATACCGGTGCTCACCCAGTATAACCGTTAGTCTTCTCACTGTGTCTGCATATGCATCATCCTACAGTCTTGGGGCAGTCCTACAAGAGACAGAAGATCGTAGGCTTGTAGTTGACTGTGCCTCAAGGTCCCTCTCTGACATAGAGACATAATATGCTTGTATAGAGAAAGAAGCACTGGCAGTTACATGGGCCTGCAAGCATTTCCGCTGCTACCTGGTAAGTCTGCAGTTTCATGTAGAAAGAGACCATAAGCCGCTAGTGCTGCTGCTGTCATCAAACTGCCTGGGTGAACCGAGTCCACATCTGCAGCGGGTCCGAATGAGACTACTGGATTACCCCATTTCCCACATCTTTGGCAAGGAAATATGCCCTGCTGACGTGCTCTCAAGGAAACTGCAGAAAGAAACAGGCACTAGCAGCCGAGGTACCATCAGCGAGGCTATCATAGAACACGAAATTCTTACAATGGAACTGCCGCCTGCCTCCCAAGACTTGCTAGAGAGGATAAAGGCCATGCAAGTGAATGATCCCATTTTAGCAAGGGTCAGGGACTACTGTACGTCATGGCCCAAACAAGTTGCTGCCCCCAGAAGTGCAGAGGTATGCAGAATTTACCCATGAACTGACACTGGTGGATGGAATTTTACTCAAAGGCAGTTACGTTATCATCCCACTGAATATGCAAAGTGATGTGCTTTAGCGCTTCCATACTGGTCGTCAGGTTGTTGGAAGATGTAAGGCTTGAGCCACTCAGTCAGTCTGGTGGCCAGATATGAACCAACACATCCAGAGTTGTGTGTCAAAATGTCCTGTCTGTCAATACCACTGTAAGCCAGACACAGCCTGTGATACACACTCCACTTTCAGAACACCCATGGGAAGTGATTGGAATTGATCTCTTTGAGAATGGAGGGATTACCTCGTAGTGGTGGACTATTACTCGCGCTTCTTTGAACACGTGAAGTTGAGGCATACTACCACACAGAACATAACTCAAGCACTGAGCCAGATCTTCGCTCACTTTGAGACACCAGCTATTATATGACAGGACAACGGTCCTTTGTTCGCTTTGGCACAATTCAGCATGTTCGTCAAGCAATGGGAATTATGTGATGTAACCAGTAGCACCTACTTACACCAGAGCAACGGTGCTGCAGAAAGAACTGTACAGATGGCTAAGCAGTTGCTCAAGAAGTCATCCAACATTCAAAAGGCTCTGCTTGCTCATCATGACCTCCAGGCAAAGAAGGGCTCACACTTGCTGAACTCATAGGAAAATGCCTCAGAACCGATGTGCCAGTGGCACCAAGAATGCTGAAGCCACTGGGGAACACTAGGACATTCAAGAAACGAAATGAAGCATATACGGTCAAGCAGTGCAAGTAATACGACTGGCAACACAGGACTTTGGAAAAAGACCCTATTCAACCACAGACTGCCGTCCATATCCTGTCCGGTGCTGCAACAGGGACAGTAGTTGGGCCAGCTCACACTTAACGTTCATATGCGGTGAGCACAGCTAGTGGTCTCACTCAATGCACAAGTAAGCATTTGCAGCCATTGCAACCTGGAGCATTCACAAGAAGTGGACGTAAGAGTTCGAAGAGCACGTGAGAAGTAAGAGCTCCAAGTCAGCTCAACTTATGACTGGGGCCACTCTAAAGCAAGGGAGATGTGTGCGCCACCGCAACAAGATGGCGCTACGTACACCATCATGTGAGATGTGGAACGATGCCTCTGGGAGAGCGGCCCAGACCATGCGAGCAAAGCCAGCATGTAGCCTTGCATGCATTGCATATGTAACCTATTATAAAGTTGTCACTTAAAAAAAGTGCTGTATGCTCGTCACTTGATCACGACACATAGCAGTGAAGATAGACAAATAGCAGAAGGTGCATTGTCGAAAATTTCTAGACATGCTTGTGCCACTTCATCCTTCAATACATATGAGAACAGAAATGTTTTAAAATAAAAATCGATGCGACATAAAATGAGCAAAAATCCGTATAAGCCAGTTTGTTGTGTAGAGTAGTGGATGTCAAATAAGGAAAAAAAAGGCAGACTGAAAATGGAAGGGATTGACAAGGCGAGGTTTTGAGTTGTGTTAGAAGGGGAGAGGAAAGGGGCTACTCATGTTGGGTTCTTTCAGGAGTTGAGATAAAAACCAGAAACACAAAAGAATTTACATGCAGTGGTAGGCACTGCCAATCCAGTGTGCCATGTTTTCTAAGAAAGCAGGACCTATTCATATAATCTCTCTAGAAGTTCATAAAAGAGGGGGAGGGATGAAAGATTGCAAAGAAGGGAACAGGGTCAAACAAATTGAGGTGTAGCAACCTGTGTAAACCGAAAGCAAAAAAACATTCATACGCATACTTGTGAGAAATAGAAAAAAAATAAGAAAATGAATAATTACACAGTCACTCCCACTCTTTAAAATTAAGAGCTTATGATATCAGTTGTGCATTCGTGTTTCTACTCCCAAGAATATATTTCAAGTGAGGGATGACAAGTGCATGTGTTACAATGCTCACCTACATTCGTCTTCCTTTGTTTTTATATTCTGCAAATGTTCTCTTGCCCTTTCATCAGTGCAGCGTCCAATTTTGCTAGTGTAGAGCTTACCAGAAGAGGTTATTTGGTAAACCATTCAAGTGGCACAATTCATGAACGGTGTTGCATGCCTTTTGTTAAAAACAGCTGTATTTTTACACTCAAGCATGGGAAGAAAGCTTAGATGGCTTCTTCGGAACCAGTGACACAAATGGGGCCCCATATTTGTCATCAAACTTCTTCAGTCAGTGCAACTGCTGTTCTCATGAGGCAGTACCTCTGGCTGCTTCAAACTGCGCGCTTTTGTCTTTTGCTGCTTTCAACTCCTGAAGTTTTTGCAGTAGGGATTCTGAGATTCCGATGAGTGAGGGAGGCCAGCTGCTATGAACCTGCCAACCTGAGCACAAAAGCTATTGTGCATTGTGTGAATACACATTTTTAGAGCCTATTCAAGGGGCATGGGGGCAATAGTTGGTTCAACATGGGTGTAGGCTGGTTCATACAGTAGCTAAACATTCTTTGCTCTTGGTTGGTAACTTCGGGAAACATGCTTTAGGGTGACCATCAAATGTTTATCTAAGATATGCAGTGCATTGTCAATGGTTTAATGAAGTTGAGTCTGACGAAGTCTTGTCCGGTTAGGAAGAGTTAAGGGAAAAAACAGAACTGACACTGACCAAGGTGAAAAATTATCTAAAGCACGCGGGAGCCTTGCTAACAGTGCTTTCGCCATGCGTGTCTCATGTGTAAAGGTTAGTGCTTTTCCATGCCTGTTAAAAAGATTTCAAATGTAATCTACTGTATTCTCATGTGTCATATTGGAGTTAGGTTGTAAAAGAATTAAGATGTCGATGTATCTAAAAACACTTAGAACCATGGCCTTGTCAAATATGTAGTGATGTAATGTCACAAAGCACAGGAGCATTGTGATCATCACACCTCAATACCCCTACTGCAAAAGCTTAAATTCCAAATGCAAAGAAATTTCACGTTTGCTAAATTGGTAATAAATGAGTAGTAAATACTACTGTAGTGATCTTGGCAAAGCTGCGGGGCTGGTAACTGTCTAATTTTCTTTTTGGTATTCTTTTAATAGTGTATTAGCAGATGACGCATGAACCTGGTGGTTAGTGGCTATGACGAGAGTCCACATCGCCACCAGGTTTTTTATCACACTGCAGGCAGCTGCAGGTGGTCCCTTATCTCGTAGGCCGCACTAAGGAGCCCTGCAATCTGAGTCATGCTTCACTGCCAGAGACTGGTAATTGTGGCATTCATTTCAGTCTCGCTATCAAGAATGCTAGAAGGCTGTTTTGTATTTACACTGTTTGAATCATTTTTTACGCAGCCCTAACTTTTGTTGTAGTTGGGCTTTAAGGGCTTTAAAACAGCAAAAGCCAGCAGTGCACACACTTAAAAGCAGCTGAAGCAGCTGGAAGTACTGCCTCATGAGCACCAAGTGACGCACTCACTGCAGAAGGTTGCCTGCAAGCATGGGCTCTGAGTTGTGCTGTTTGATGTTGCGCTGCCAAGCCTGAGGGTGAATGATCAAATTGTAGGTGTGTCAGCTGCATTTTGATAGGTGTTAAATGCAAAAATGCATGTGTGCTGTGCATTCATTGTATGCACAGTAGAGTAACCAAGGGGGTCAAAATTAATCCAGATTCCCTCGTACTTCATGCCTCATAATCATATTGTGGTTTTGGCACATAAAACTACAGAATTTGGTTGAATTTATTAGTTGGTGCTCTTTGATTTTCCAGTTCTCTAATTTTCTTGCTTAGAAAAGCTCTGTTCTTGCTACAAATGATTAATTTATAATTATGAAAGGCTAACCTTCAATCTAACTTAACTCATTATTTTCCTTTAGTGTCCCTTTACCATGCATTAAAAGCATGGAACACTAATACTTCTGCATTAATTTTTATTTGACTCGTGCTCAACAGCTAGATGGCATAGAAGCTGAACTACTACTGTAGGCTTCAAGTTGATAGGTTGCCATATAAAAGCTTGTCTTCTTTTAGAGATAAAAACACCTGAGCATAGTTTTCTGTCTTTCGATAGACTACTGAGAAAGGCAAACATCGCTTGCATGATAGATAAGTGATTAGTTAATTGTGCTCAGTTTTTTCCCCCGCCCCAAAAAAGGAAAGTGAACATAATTGTATATTTTAGTTGCAGAACTTGAAACTAGGAAGCGAAATGCACTTAACCATTTCCCTACTGAGGATGAGCAAGGCTTGTCACTTAAATTTGTGCCTGTACAACTAAGGCTGCGCTGGGTCTATCAGAAGTAAAACCATAAAGTTCTGCTTTGCCGTTCATAGGGTTGGCTCCACTACGCACTTCTTTTTAATGCATGATAATACCACAGGGCAGTATGTTTCTATACTGGCAGCCAACTTTTCAAAATGATGTCATCATCTTGTAGAAGCTCTGATTGAGAACTCCCGGAGTCAACCTCACAAAACAAAAAATGCAAATCCCTAGCTACTCACGTCATGGCTTAGAAATAAAAATTAAATTCAAGGGTTTTGTATGCCATAACTACAATTGGATCTTAAGACATGCTGTAGTGTAGGACTTAAGATTAATTTTGACCATCTGGGGTTCCTTAACATGTACCCAATGCACGGTACACAGGTATTTTGCATTTTGCCCCCATTAAAATGTGGCGGCGCTGTGGCTGGGATTCAAGCCCTTGGGCTTAGTAGCGCCGCACCATAGCCACTATGCCCCCACAGCGGGTATGTTATGGCTGGTCACTTGCCAGTTCTCTATGTGCATTCTGCTAACTGCTAAAAGTCAAAAGCCAACAAGGAGACACTTTGTGTGCTAAAAACATCCCTCAGGTGATCGGAAGAGATGCTCTTGAAGGGAAATCAAGACATGGTGTAAATACTGCTGCATGGCACTGTGCAATATTCATTGCTTTGGTCTTTAGAACAGTCAAAGCCAAGTTACACGGGCATTCATCAGTTATGGTATTGCTGTTTTGGAGCAAAGAACACATCTTTTCAGCTAAGCTATTTCCTTCGCTTCTAGTAACCCACCTGAACCAGCAGAAGTGTGCTATATGCGACAAAGATAAAATATATAAAAGATACAAAAAACTTTTATGTCCCTGTTATATAGCTCACATTGTATTACCAGCATCGTTTGGGCTAACAACATTACAGTGGACAACATATATTATGGCAGAGCTTCTGCTTAAGCTACTAAGTCAGACATACTAGTACACATATAGCGTGCAGAAATGGGCACAAAGAAACACATTGAAAGTGCTCGCACCAAGTACCACCCGATTTTATTCTTAGAGGGAGTGCAATTATAGCCACATTCACTCTTTTTGGGATAGTGATGAGTCTGACTGGTCCAGTGATTTCATTTTACCTACTCAGTGCCATGTACAAGCGTCAATGTTTTCATCAGCTTGGTGTGAGTGATGTAAATTTCTGAGCAAAATGATATCTGAGGGTGCAGTGAGCAGAAATTGGGCAGAAGTTGGTTTCCATGGGTTTTAAAAATGACCGTGCAAAGTGAGTTGGCTGCAGTGACAAAGGTTGCCTGTCCAGTGCAAGAATCCCATATCATATCAAAATATGTCATGTATTTGTTCATCTGAAGCAAAGAATAGAAGCTGGAAAGCTAACAACTCATGTTTGAAGCTTCAACTTAATACTAATGATTGGGAGGAATATTTGGGCCCCTAGCGACCTGTTTAGAAAAAAAAACACTTTTTTTGCTTACTACTCTGCGGTTTACTTATCGTGCCGCACCTGCAATAACATATAAGAAGCCAACAAACACTTGCACTAAGAACAACATTGGGGAGCTTACTTCAGGTTAAATGAAATAACGAAACAATAAATTAATAGAAATGAAAGTGGATGAAAAGACAACTTGCCGCAGGTGGGGAACGATTCCACAACCTTCGCATTTCGTGTGCGATTCTCTACCAATAGAGCTACCGTGGCGCCGTTTCCCGTCAACTTTCTTGGGTATTTATGTTTCCTTGTAGAACCCTGGGAGTGTTATCCAGCGCCACGACTCACAGACCTTGGCGGTGGACGTGAAACACACTTTCTGCCGCAGGCGTCACGAGAATGTGATCTTTTTGGGTGAAGGCAACCGGTCAAGAAACCCACACATACTACCTGATGGCATCAATGCTGCCGGATTTGAGACCCTCGTTATGTAATAAATGAGAAGAAATGGGGTTGACCGTGGGGCCCAATCTTTATTACGTAGTCATATCATAAGAAGCCAACAAACACTGACACCAAGGACAACATATGGGGAATTGCTTGAGCTTAATAAATGAAATAACGAAAGGCTAAATTCATGGAAATGAAAGTGGATGAAAAAACAACTTGCCGCAACTTATGGGATCGTTCCCCACCTGCGGCAAGTTGTTTTTTCATCCACTTTCATTTCGATTGATTTACCGTTTCGTTATTTAATTTATTAAGCTCAAGTAATTTATGTTGTCCTTGGTGTCAGTGTTTGTTGGCCTATGATATGACTAAACAAAATTGGGCCCCGCAATTAACCCCCTTTCTTCTCATTTATTACATAATGAGGTTCCCGAATCAGGCAACATTGATGCCTTCAAGTAGCATGTGTGGGTTAATTGACCAGTTGCCTTCACCCAAAAAAGATCACATTCTTGTGACACCTGCGGCAAAAATGGTGTTTCACGTCCTCCGCCTAGGTCTGTGAGTGGTGGCGCTGAATAACACTCCCAGGGTTCTACAAGGAAACATAAATACCCAAGAAAGTGGACGGAAAACGGCGCCGCGGTAGCTCTGTTGGTAGAGAATCGCACGCGAAATGCGAAGGTTGTGGGATCGTTCCCCACGTTCGGCAAGTTGTTTTTTTATCCACTTTCATTTCCATTAATTAATCATTTTGTTATTTCATTTATTAAGCTCAAGTAATTTCTCTTATGTTGTCCTTGGTGTTAGTGCTTGTTGCCTTTTTACGATATGACTAATAAAAATTGGGACCCTTGGTTAACCCCCTATCTTCCTGGAAGAACATGTTTCATGGAGGATAAAAAGAAGAACGCTTGACTTTCTTCCAAAATATATGCTTCATGTAGACTGTTTCTGCATCCTTGTCTGTTTGCAACCTAAAAGCATGAAAGTCAGCTAATAAAAGACAGCAGAAAGTTGTAAACAAACTGCGAATATTGCAGTAAGGAAACTCTTCACAAAGAATAGCTCATAAAAATAGTTTGGAAATTTCGCTGGTTTTCTGAAAATAAAATTGGCATGGAAAAGGTTAATCTTGTATGGGGCACTAAGACAAGTAGTGAAACAAATGACCGTACTTATTCGAATCTAGGCCGATAGTTTTTTTTTTTTCAAATAATCATATTCCTCTCTGGGTCGGCTTAGATTCAAGGATTTAAAGAGAAAAAAAAACACGCCAGTTTTTCATTGAAACTGCTAAATATGGTACATAGCTAGCGCCATCTAGAAAAGTCAGTATCGCAGCCGCTACTAGCCATGCCAGTAGCTAGCCGTACACAAGCGAGGTTGCCATTTTGACCTGTGTTGTGTCGGCCGTATCAGTGTGCGGCGTGGTGTTATTGCTATGGCACCAAGCAGGTGACACTACAGTGCCGCTTTCAAGCGAAAAGTTGTGATAGCTGCAGAGGCATCGTCAAACCTTCAAGCCGAGCGGGACTTCGGCGTCAACGAGAAAAACGTCCGTCATTGGAGGGGACGACAGCAGCTCTTTGTGTGCGCCGGAACGAGGATGGCTTTTAGCGGGCCAAAGAAAGGCCATTACCACGTAGTGGAGACAGTTTTGGCCAACTTTGTCTGGACGCAGAGGCAGCTGCCCTTCCAGTGACAACAGAAGTGCTCCATGCGAAAGCTAGGGAGCTTTCGAGGGAGCGAGGCCTAATGCCAAAGGATTTCAAAGCCAGCCGGAGCTAGCTTCAGAAATTCATGAAGCGCTTTGGCTTCAGCCTCCGACGTCACCCAGAAGCTGCCATCACCCAGAAGCTGCCAAGCGATTTCGAAGAAAAGCTCATAGCTTTGCAGTGCTACGTGCTGCGAAAGAGAGAAGTGGCAGGCCATAACCTTGGGCAAATCGGCAACGCCCACCAGGCGGCTGTGTATTTTGATATGCCAGTGGCATACACAGTGAATGAAAAGGGTGCCAAGGAGGTGAAGGTGTGCTCTGCGGGCTACGTCAAGCAGTGCGCAACTGTGATGCTGTGCTGCACAGCTGATGGAAATAAACTCCCTCCTTATATGATATTTAAAAGGAAGACCATGCCTGCTCAAGAAACTTTCCCAAGAAATGTCATTGTGCAGGTAAATGAGAATGGATGACGGGTGCGATTGTGGAAGAGTGGGTTAAGATTGTGTGGCGATGGCGTCCAGGAGCCCTTTTGACAAAGAACTCGCTCCTTGTTGTCGACTCTTACCGTGGGCACTTGACCGACAATGTGAAGGCTGCGCTCGCACAAGCGAACACGGACCTCGCTGTCATACGGGGCAGCATGATGGGCCAGTTGCAGCCACTTGATATCTGCATCAACAAACGTTTCAAAGATCGTCTGCTGAAATATTACACGGACTGGTGGACTGACAAAGACCACGTGCTAATGGCAACGGTATCGCTATCGCAGCTGGTGGGCTGGGTAGCTCAGCCTGGAACGACATCCCAGGCACATTGATCGTGCACGGCTTTAAAAAGTGCAGCATATCTAATGCACTTGACGGTACCGAAGATAGTGCACTGTTTGAAGGTGACAGGGACAAGGGACACAGCGAAAAGTCTAGCAGTGACGACAACGTTCAATGAGCTCTGCACGTTCAGATTCAATAAATGCTGTTTGCATTTTGTGAATGCTGTCCTTGCTTTTTTTGTTCAGCCTACATTCGAGGTAGTGTATTTTTTTGTTGGCTTCGAACTTTAGGGGGTCGGCTAGAATTGGGGTCGGCCTAGATACGAGTAAATTTGGTAGTCACCTAACGCAATGTGTGTAATGAATCTGGGGTAAATGCCCTATAAAGAATTACATGTTTTTGATGAGAGAGAGAGAGAGTAAAACATCTTTATTAAAAATATTTGAATGGCGAGAGCAGCGTGGGAGGACTGCTCTCGCCATTCAAATATTAATAAAGATGTTTTACTCTCTCTCTCTCTCGTCAAAAGCATGTAATTTTTTATAGAGCATTTACCCTCGATTCATTACACATTGCGTTAGGTGACTACCGTATTTACTCGAATCTGACAAGAGATGGTGATTATTTTTTGACACATGTCGATCTTCGTTTGCTAATGTGGAAAACCTCACTCACGTCCTCAGCTCTGTCAGGGCTCTTTGCAACTAACCTTATGTGCTGGCTGGAAGATAGGGAAACACCCATGGCTCATATGTGCAGCCAGATGGCTACTGTAGTTATTCTTCATGCAAGTTCTGGGTTCACCCACTCCCTCATTGAAACACTGATAATGGTTATGGTTACTAATACCCGTTTCCATCCAAGAGCAAAATCAGCTTGTAGTTGGTGCTGGTCCGGTTGATAGGTCTTTCTCCTTGTTTTTTCATGCTATCATACTTCTAAGAATAAATAATCTTGCATACTATTGCTGAAAGCTGGGAGAGTTGGTTATTGGCATTAGGAAACAGTTACTAGACTATAAGATGAAGCGCATGAAATGCACAAGATGAGCATTGCACATGAACTTGTTTTAGTATCTGAGTGCGATTATATGCATGCATGAAAGGCTCACATTTGCAGCAAGAGTTGACTATACGCGACATATAAGATACATCACTCATTCTATTTTGCGTGTACCATACATCTTTTTCCAGTAATCAATTTTTCTATTCGAGATTTCAATAGAAGTTGTGCTGTGGCATTTATCGGTTTGTCTGGGAAGGCCCTTATATATCAGTGTACACTTTTAGCCTTATATCTTCTGAGTATTTCGTGCTGTTGTATTTTGCCATGTATTGACATCTTTTACAATGTCCTGCAAGTTTTTCAGACCTTGCTAACCTGTGCAGAATGCTCAACCTGTCTTTGGGGCACCTTTGAGTGCATTTAATGCCTTCAGCGGAAAGTGTTACATAGGATAAACCAGTATTTGTCTTAATGGCAGGCTGCAGGAGCATCGTGCACAGATGTAGGTGGTAACAGCATGTGGATATCTCGCAAAACATTGCAAAAGATGCCAAACTGTGCCAAAATTTGACTGTACACATGCACATTGCAAATATAAGGCAGGGAAGTGCAGATTTGCATACTATGCCTTTTCCATCCAAGAAACCAATAACTTCATTAACAAACCTTCTACAGGGGTCTGGAATAAAGAAGTTGGTTACTTGAACAATATGATGTATGACATGGGTGCATCATGAATCACAGTTTATTTATTTATTTATTTATTTATTTATTTATTTATTATACCTCAAAGGCCCCAGAGATGGGGTATTACATGAGGGATGGGCTTTAACAAACAGTGATTCTAGAGCAGCCTTGAAGTGATGAGTGTCGGAGTGGTGCGTGATGTCGGCAGACAGACCGTTCCAGTCCCTGGCGGTTTTCACAAAAAATGATCGTAGATGAGAGGTAGTCTGCGCCGGGGGAGGATACACGGCTTTGCTGTGGCTAATGCGGCTGGACTGACGATGAGCTGGTAGTATAGCTGAAATGTGGAGTGGTGAATGATAGAATTTGTGAAAAAGACACAGTCTAGAAATAAGACGTCGCGATTCTAGATTAGTAAGACCGGCACGGGATTTTAGTTCAGACACGCTTGCATGATAAGAATATTCAGAGTAGATAAACCGGGCTGCACGGTTTTGAATTGATTCTAGTGTATTAGATAGGTTATGTTGATGAGGATCCCAGACAGAGCATGCATATTCTAACTTAGGGCGGACATATGTAACATAAGCTAACAATTTTACTAATGGGGGAGCAAGTCTTAGATTCCGGCGGAGAAAACCGAGGGTTCGATTCGCGGCATTGGCTAAGTTAATGACATGTTGTGACCAATTTAGGGTAGTTGAATTAGTTGAATTGAGTTATATGTCGTGTATTGTGAAATTTCCTGCAAATGTGTCGTTTTTATTTATGTACTCATTGTTTAGTGAGGTCATTTCATTTCCCGCACCCATTCTCTGCATATCATGTTGGTATATTGTTTTGTCTTAGAACTGTAATTATGTTTCATAAAACCTTACATTGCTAAAATTTGACTTTGGGGCAGTTTGGTCTTTTCATCCACGTTCTTGTTTTAGAGCGCAGCTCTTTGGCGTCCGTTCCTGGGTTTCGCGTCGTCGTCGTCGTCGGCGTTGTCGTCGGCCTCGTAACCAGCTCGCCGACGAATCTGCTCCGCCGCCGCGCATGCGCGCTGTCGGCTCTCCGGGCGAGGGAGGATGGTGGAAGGGAGGAGGAGAGACTGTGGAGGAGGGCTGGCTACACAAATGGCTCTTTGGCGTCCGTTCCTGGGTTTCGCGTCGTCGTCGGCGTTGTCGTCGGCCTCGTAACCAGCTCCGCCCCCCTTTCATCCCCCCAGCGCTAGCAGCGACCGACTGATACCGCTTTCGTGAGTCCACTACCGCACTCACGAAAGACGTCGTGCACTTCTTGCAACTCGCATTAACCGTCCATCGATCCACACCGATGTTAGTAGTGGGGGACTTTAATGTTGACATAAAGACAAACAGCAATTTCCTAACACTTATGCGGGAGAACATCCCGTTCCTCTCGCTCGTAACGCGTCCCACGGCTGTGACAACCTCGCGAGGCACTTGTATAGATCTCGCCTTTGAGAATCAAGCATTGGTGTACCAAGTCGAACATATATCAGTCTATTTCTCCGACCACAAAGCTTTTTTCATGACTGTCAAGAACTGTTAGTGGAGTCTTTGTTAAAGGAATACGTGTGAAAAATAAAAAAAAATTCTGTGATAGCGCATACATGTGTTGCTCGATTTCTTTGCCTCAATCTATCGAAAAGGTGAAACAGCTTATTTGCTGCGCTCAAATTTCGCATTAGGAAGTAACGTAATCGTCGGTAATTTTTCTTTTTTTGTCATTTCCCTTACCATGTAAGCATTTTTGTGGAACACTTGCAGTATTTCGTCATGCTCCTGCGTTTAGAAGCCAGATGTCTGTCTCTGAGTAGCCCAAACCACATGAAGCATGCAAATCTGATGCATCCTTCATAGTGAACGTATTGCTAAAATATTTTTCAGGGGATGAAGCACTTCTGTAACTGCCGAGTTTTGCAGCAATAAAGAAGCAGAATGCTTGCATCTGTGTAATCTGTATTTAACTTTCTTTGTATCATCTTTTATCTGACTGTCTGTCAGCATGCTAACATTGCATATTGTCTTCTTTCTTAGCATTCATAGGTTCCAAATTGCTCCTATGTTTTTGTCCTCACATTTTCTGCAATATCCTTCACCAGAAGGACAACTACCAGTTCACCTGATTTACCACTTTTACAGGCAACCAATTAAGCATAATAGTAGTGTAATGCCCATTGCTTAAAAGCTCCTAAACAATTTTGCACATCTGAAAGTTTCTTGAATTCATGCAAGCAGGTGCTGTTTATAATATGGCTGAATGCTCATGTGATTGGTTTTTCAGGCCATTGTGAAAGAAAAACCCCAGTACCTGTGTCGCTTTATGATGTTGACCTGTATTTATTATTACGTTGGTAAACTGTGTGCACTCTGAAGATATGCGCATCACTGCTGGTGTTTTGTATAATCTGTGTATAATAAGACAGCACATTGTATTATCAAGAACACATTCATTTTATTAGTTATTTAATGTGTTGTCATTTACTTTCATTGTCAGTACTGCTAGGCATCCTAATACCTAATTAAAGAGCTTCTGCAGATATAGAGTTGACTCAAAATTTCAGAAACTTTTAATCATGCAGCTATAGGTTCTTTTAATGATAAGCTCTTTCTTCAATACAAAATAGTGGTTCCTAAATTGGTTATTCGTACCTACAAACCACCCTAGCTGGATGAAAATACTTTTCAGAAACTGCTCGAAGGTCTATTATATTTAATCAAGTCAGATAAGATACTCTTTGCAGATACATAACTTTAATGGTCCATCTCAATTAATGAAACATTCTGGAAAGCCTTGTGGTCATTCATAGAAACACTTGTTTGTAGCTTTGTCAGTGCCGTAATGTTTCAGCCTTAGTCTACAAGATAACGATGCTCACACGATGTGAAATTTTCACAAAGTATTCTGTGTGTGCGTTCTGCAACATAAAAGGAAGAGGTCTGAACACTTGCCAAAATAGTTTAAAGTAGTTATTTGCATTTTGGCTCCCCCTGGGAGTCTTGTTCACAAGGCTCCCTTGATGGAGCCAAAACGTAAATAACTATTTTAAGCCATATTGGTCGGTGTCTGGACCTCTTCCTTTTAGTATGCATCATCCCGACCAGACAGGCTTTTATACTCTCGACTTCATGCAGTCTGCAACTGTACAATGCGTTCGTGTTGTCCACTTCTCTGCTCTTGTGTCCTGTCTGCACACCTCACCTTTTTTTGCATAATGAATCCTTAGCAACTAGATCAGCTTTCTGTCCTAAGGTACAATGGGCTGTAATTTTTCCTTAAATCTGAGGTGGCCAAGATACACTTGGCGTGGTAGCATTGACTGGCCCAGCACTGTTGAATAATTCGTGATGTTGTGTTTAAATATTCATGTGGTGTCAGTTTGCAATACAATAGTACATAATCTATTTACGTTTGGTTTTTCAGGATGCTCCCTATCATGCACTGCCATCTCAACAGTACCATGGCTTTTTGTGTGGATTCCTTCCATTTTGAATGCCACCACTGCTAGCACAGCATCACAGCCTGCCTGCCTTGATCTTGCGGAAGAAGAAAATACAAAATGCCTATTTTTTGAAATGCGTGCATGGCTCCACGCAAGACACCACCTGCCGTCGGGGTGTTAGGGCTTTTTGCAGAGAAAATGTTTGTAAAAATGCCTTGCGTGTGCCCTAGTGGCTAAATGTTGGCCTCTTTGCCTGTGTAAAAAATTCACGCTTATGGATAGTGTTAAGGGTTCCTGTATTATTGTAATTACTTACAGGTTCCTGTTAAGGATTCCTGTATTGGAAATTTTTGTTTCATTATAGAACTAAAAATTATAGTTGAATTGCTGCTTTGTGTGATATGCAATATTCAGCCGAAGGTGGTCAGCAGTGGTCGAGCAAGCGTTATATCAGGTGGAGAAATTTTTTTGAGCAGGGGACTTCTTCATAAGGGTAACAACTGTTTTCCTTGGCATTATTTATATAGTTCACTTTTCTCCACTTCATGGATATCCAGCAAAATGACTGAGTGCATTGGGAGGGTGAGGAAGTTTAAATGCTCAACATGGGGATTTAGTTAGGATAGCAAGGTTTGTAGAACTAGGGGAGTTTGGCAGGTTGCTGACACCGATTTCTATGAGTGATCTTGTTGTTTGTGTCAATGTCGGTTATATAATGCGAGGCGTCTTCTGAGGCAAGAAACTTTGCAAAAGCTCCTTATAGTTGTGGAAATTCAGTACGTGCCCCCTGGGGCTACCATGGGTGTGTCACTGTGGCCATTGGTTATCACTTGGGGCCACTGGGTAGATGCAGCTCTTCAATGAACTTTTTTGACACAAACTTGTGTATGTACACTGGGTGTGTGCCACTGCATGTGTGCCATTCTTTAATGGACCTCTTTGATGCTGCTTAGGTCATCGGGCATCACAAGAACCTACGTAGTGGCATCTGTGTATGCATGTAAGTGAGCTGAAATTGTTTGCTTGGATTTTCTTTCCCTGACGACTAGTCCCCTTGTTGAATTTACTACAGCCTGAGATATCACCTGTTTGACTACTGTTATCACATTATGCCCCATTTTGCTGTGAACTTGTCATGTTCTCTAGCTGGCAAGCTTGAATTTCAGGTACTCCACAGTTCTAAGGAAATTGATTCAGAGTGGGTGGTACTACCTAGGCTTTTCTTTGCAGCTGCGTGTTACATGAGAGAATAAGTTGTATGCAGATGTCTATTAGAAATAGCATAGGTATTCAAAAGTACTTTCATTATGTTCTAGGTCATTGGTGCTGTCTGGCCTCCTTTGCATCATTTTTTGTAGCATGCTCGTTTACGTGCAAAAACAAATGTGGCCTGTTCTAATGCCTGCAAGGACTGCCCAATAGCTCATGATGTTTTGAGCCACTCAATATCAGTCTTGGCTGCACTTGTGGATTTTCAACTGCTCTGAAGCTTGCAATATGCTTGAATTTCCTGCCAAACTGGTTTGCTTGTTTGTATCCAATTTATTGAATGATTTCACTTTCATTATGCTAATAGTCATTGATTGTAATATCATGCTGGCACATTTGATTCTGGAACTGCAATAAATTTCCAGACATTTTATTGCTTTGTCATAATTTTTGCACCTCGTTAGACACAATCTACTAAACACAAAAAACTCCCTTCAACCTCGTAAAATTCCCTAAAGGCGCATAATAAACTCCCAGACCTACCTGTAAAAGCTCTAATGAAGAGCTAAAATGCACTCCCAAAAACATCTGTTTAAAACTCCCTTAATAAAACAGCTCCCTAAAGCTGTAAAAATTAACTCCCAAACATTCTCTTATACATTCCCATAAAAAGCAAAAATTCAACTCTCAAAATTAACCATAATTGCTCCCTTAAGCAAAGCTCCCAAAATATGGGAACAGTTGCTCCCATGTTTACGCCTAAGCACTCCTACAAGGAGGCAAAATAATTTCCCAAAGGTCTCCTTCAATACTCCTTTAAGAAGCCAAACGTTTCCGAAAATGTACGTAAGGACTCCCATCGCTTCTCCTATAAATTCCCATAAGCAGCAAAATAAAATACCCATGTCAACGTGTAAAAGCTCCCAAAGCTCCTCATAAAAACTTCCATAGTGCTGGTGTCCAAAAGAGGAATGAAAAACTCCCAACGTTCCCCATAAAGACTCTTGCAACCGCTCAGGGATTGGTGTTTAAAGGAGAATTCAAAAACTCCCATAATTCCCCATAAAACCACCAAACACAAGGGTGGAAAAAAAACTCCGTTCGAAGGGAGGATATTGTCCTCCCTTAAGGGCTTGAGTTATGCAACGAGGCCAAAACTCCCTAAAAGGGTCAAACCTGTTTGCAGTGTAGGGCAAGCCCTAGAGAAAGCTGCATGTCCGCCGCTACAGTTGGGACGGTGGAGTGCGCCATTACAATTATCTCAAAGGTGATCCTGGACACCGCACTTTGCGCAGGTTTGTCGACCCCGGCAACTTTGTGAGCCGTGGCCATACCTCTGGCACTTGAAACATCTCCGAGGGTTCGGGATGTATGGTCGGACTCGAACTTTAGTATAGCCTGTTTCTAATGTTTCTGGCAGCACACTGGACACAAAGGCAACGATCAGTTGTTTAGTTCAAATTTCTTTGTATTCCCGTTTGATTATAATTCTCTTTACTTGGTGACGTTCTGTTCCTTCCAACCTTCTAGAAGTTTTTCCTTGCTCAGATACAACAGGTCGTTGTCGGAAATTACTCCTTTGCTTGTATTCATGGTTCGATGTGGAGCCACGTTTACGTTTACATTACCGAAGGAGACCCGATTTGGGAGCTTGTCATGCTGTTGTTTGTCACGGACCTCAAGCAGGAGGTCACCGCTAGCCATTTTTGTGACTTTGTAGCCTGCGCCAAACGAGTCAGTGAGACATTTCGCAACCGTGAACGGCGATATATTCTAATTCTCTTTTCAGGATTTTCACTATGAATAACGTGAAATCGTGCGAACGTTTGCTTAGCTTGACAAGAAAATAGCAACTTTTCTTCGGAGCGTCCTCTTTTGTTAAGAGGACGATCAGACAGACGAGGGAAGGGTGATAAATCCATACATGTTTATTTAATTTCGGCAGCCATGCCAGCCACCCACCGTCGAGCCCAACAAGGGGACGCTACAAGACCCGAAGGAAACGCAGACGCCAGCTGTACATAGCTTCTAAAACCTAATATATTGGACCCAAGGTTGGATAAACTACACCAGGTTAACCCTTGCCGCCAGGAAATACGGAAGTAATAAGAAGAGAAGACAGAAAAGATAAAAAAGGTGAGAAAGACGAAAATGGAGAGAAGGACAGGAAAAGGCGACTGCCGATTTCCCCCGGGTGGGTCACTCCGGGGGTGCCGTCTGCGTGAAGCAGAGGCCAAAGAGGTGTGTTGCCTCCACCGGGGGGCCTTAAAGGTCCAAACACCCGGTATCGGCTCAACCCCCAGAATCCCCCTTTCCCCGGACACGGCTAAGCCGCGCACGGCTACACGCGGGAGGGTCCAACCCTCGTGTGCTCGGGTACGTGGTGTCGCAACGTACCAAACGCCTGCTTATTGATTGATTAGTAGTGTTTATTGGCGCAAGGGCCAGATGTGGCCAAAGTGCACCAAGTCGATGATCAGTGCTTCTCAATGATATGTGAGGGTTAATTGCGAGGAGTAATAAAACACGGCTGTATAGTGGCCTAAAATATTCACTAAAATGTGCAAAATATGCATGTGGTGCCATGAAAGTGCAAAAGGACCTAAAATTCGCTCCAAAGTGCGTAAAATAAGAATATCTACATATATAAAAATGACAGTGATTGATCGTTTCACCGATGACAATAGATTTTTGACGAGATAGGGATGATCAGCAAAATATCTATAATATGTAGCACTAGTGCCTCAGCAAGGCCTTGAAAGCAAGGGCTGGGAGACACGTGCTCTAGAAAATGGTTTCATTGCAGCTACGACCTCCAGGTGGAGGCCGTGCTACAAGTAGCCTGGCCAAATCACTTGTAAGGTGACCGTTTCAGTTAGAAAGTTTAATACTGATTGAAAAAAGGGGGTTCATTGCTGAGAAAGAATGCTGGGTGTAATGGTGTGTGTTGGAGATAAGCAGAGGGAAAACACTTTTTTCTTTCTGCCTCTATTTCTGTGCATTGGATAAGAACATGGATAACTGTAAGCCTCTTGCCACATTTGGTACATGTCGGAAGTTCGCTTCCCGTCAAAAGATAGGCGTGAGTGGCGTAAGTATGTCCTATTCTTAACCTGCAAAGAAGCACTTATGTCTTGCTGTGATTTCAGATATCCAGTTCCCTAATTTTGGTTTGATAACGCGTAGCTTATCCTCTACTGCATTATCCCATTGGTCCTGCCAGTGCTTCCTCAGTTTGTGGCGTAAGAATGGCTTAAGTTCTGTTGCTGCTATGGGTTTATTCACATCCGCTTCATTAAAGACGACTGACGTTGCACTTTCGTCAGCAGCTACATTACCTTTTATGCCCCTATGGCCAGGTACCCAACATAGGACTATGTTTTGGTTGTATGTTAAGGCTAAGCATAGTTCTGTGTATAGTTTATTAAAAATAGGGTGCTCATGTTTTCGAAAACTCATTAAGGCCCTTACTACACCTAATGAATCTGTAAAAATGGTGGCCTTATTGAGATTTCTTTGTCTGATATGTTTTACAGCTGAGAGTATCGCGTACGCCTCAGCCGTGAAAATTCTTGTGTTAGGATTTAGAGAACCCGAGGTGGAAAAAATGGCCCGAGAGCTGCATATGCCACACCAGAAGATGATCTGGAAGCATCTGTATAATATTCGGCACAGCACTACTTCGCTTGGAGTTCGAGGAAGTGTGATCGTATGCGTGCCTCAGGTGCATGTTTTATTATTTCGACAAACGAGATATCGCACTCCGTGGTCTGCCATTCCCAAGGCGGTGGAAGACGAGTGGGAGGCATTAGGATATTTTCTGGGAGATGGATGTCTGTTTCTTCTGTCATTGCTTCCAAGCGTAGGCTCAAAGGGGTTCTAATGCGTGGGTGGTTACTGTAAAGTGTGGCAGCGCGCAGGTCGCTAACGATGGAATGGCATGGATGTTCGGTGGCTGATTTTGCCTTTGTGTAGTATGAAAAACTTAAGAATATCCTGCCTAGATGCAAGGACCATTCATTGGACTCGACGTACAGACTTTCAATAGGGCTTGTTCTAAAGGCGCCTGTTGCCAGTCGTATACCGAGGTTGTGAACTGGGTCTAGAATCTTTAGCGCACTCTCACTTGTGGAGTGGTACACCACGGCTAGAGAAATGAGAGATAGAGAAATTTGCAGAATATAACCAACCCTTATATATAGCTTTCATTGATTACGAGAAAGCGTTTGATTCACTCGAAACCTCAGCAGTCATGGAGGCATTACGGAATCAGGGTGTAGATGAGCCATATGTAAAAATACTGGAAGATATCTATAGCAGCTCTACAGCCACCGTAGTCCTCCATAAAGCAAGCAACAAAATCCCAATAAAGAAAGGCGTCAGGCAGGGAGATAGGATATCTCCAATGCTATTCACAGCGTGTTTACAGGAGGTATTCAGAGACCTGGATTGGGAAGAATTGGGGATAAACGTTAATGGAGAATACCTTATTAACTTGCAATTCGCTGATGATATTGCCTTGCTTAGTAACTCAGGGGGCCAAGTGCAATGCATGCTCACTGACCTGGAGAGGCAAAGCAGAAGAGTGGGTCCGAAAATTAATCTGCAGAAAACTAAAGTAATGCTTAACAGTCTCGGGAGAGAACAGCAATTTACAATAGGCAGCGAGGCACTGGAAGTCGTAAGGGAATACATCTACTTAGGGCAGGTAGTGACGGCGGATCCGGATCATGAGACGGAAATAATCAGAACAATAAGAATGGGCTGGGGTGCGTTTGGCAGGCATTTCCAAATCATGAACAGCAGGTTGCCATTATCCCTCAAGAGAAAAAGTATATAATAGCTGTGTCTTACCAGTACTCACCTACGGGGCAGAAACCTGGATGCTTACGAAAAGGGTTCTACTCAAATTGAGGACGACACAACGAGCTATGGAAAGAAGAATGGTAGGTGTAACGTTAAGAGATAAGAAAAGAGCAGATTGGGTGAGGGAACAAACGCGAGTTAATGACATCTTAGTTGAAATCAAGAAAAAGAAATGGGCATGGGCAGGACATGTAATGAGGAGGCAAGATAACCGATGGTCATTAAGGGTTACGGACTGGATTCCAAGAGAAGGGAAGCGTAGCAGGGGACGGCAGAAAGTTAAGTGGGCGGATGAGATTAAGAAGTTTGCAGGCACGGCATGGCCACAATTAGTACATGACCGGGGTTGTTGGAGAAGCATGGGAGAGGCCTTTGCCCTGCAGTGGGTGCAAACAGGCTGATGATGACACCGCGGCTCCGTAGTCGAGGTGTGATTTTACAAGACTCTTGTATGAGCTAAGCAGACACTTCCTGTCACTGCCCAAGGTTGTTCGAGAAAGCAGCTTGAGGAGGCTCATGGTATTCAGGCACTTTTCTTTAAGATACTTTAAGTGGGGAATGAAGTTGAGTTTTGTGTCGAGGATAACACCTAAGAATTTGTATTCAAGGCTGACAGTTAGTCTTTCTCCCTTAAGGTTAATATCTGGTTCTGGTAGTACACCTCTCTTGTTTGAGAACAGGACACATGTGCTTGTTTGGGGGTTCAATCTAAAACCATTCTTATCCGCCCACTTTGAGAATATATTCAAGCCAAGTTGTAGATGTCTCTCGCAAATGCTAAGTTTGCATGACCTGAACCCTATCTGTACATCGTCCCCATAGATGGAGTAGAAGAGTGTGCGAGGTAATACGATGTGGAGGGAATCATTTTAACAATAAATAACGTACGGCTCAGTACTCCACCCTGCGGTACACCTGTCTCCTGTATGAATGGTCAAGATTGCACGTAGCCAACTCTAACACGAAATGACCTGTCAAAGAGATAACTTTCAATTATTCTCAGCAGGTTGCCGCGAATGCCTATTGCAGAAAGATCCCGAAGCGCCACGTAGTATCATAGGCCTTCTCCATGTCAACAAACACTACAACACAAGCTGCTTGTGGACAAACGCATCCCTGATGTACATTTCCATGCGTAAAAACTGATCTGTCGTCGATCTGCCTTCTCTAAAGCCACATTGATATGGATCTAATTTCTTGTTTATTTCTAGATAATGTACCAGGCGACTGTTTACCATCTTCTCAAAAACTTTGTATAAGCAGCTCGTCAATGCTATAGGCCTATAACTATTTGCCAAAGGGTCCTTAGCCGGTTTCAAAACAGGAAATATTATGGCCTCTTTCCAAGCAGAGGGAATGTGGCTGGACGACCATATAGAATTGCAAAGACAAAGAAGGGTTTTTTGTGATTCAGACGGCAGGTGTTTTAGCATTTCATATAGGATGCGGTCAGAACCTGGGGCAGATTTGTTGCAGCTATTTAGTGCTGCCTGAAGCTCCGCCATGGAAAAAGGTCTATTGTATGCCTCGCAATTTGTGTTTTTCCGTTCTAATGGTTGTCTTTCTATTTGCCTTTTGTATCTTTGGAATGTTTCAGAATAGTGCGACGAGCTGGAAATCTGTTCGAAATGTGCGCCAAAAAAGTTCGCCTGATCTTCCATGCTGTCGCTTTGAGTATTTACCAGAGGCAGCGAGTAAGGCTGTCGACCGTTTATTCTCTTCACTCTATTTCAAACCATTGTTTCATCAGTATAAGTGTTATTGCCCGATATATACTTTCTCCAACTCTCTCTTCTACCTTGTCGCCGCGTTCTCCGACCCTGGGATTTTACCTGTTTGAAATTGACTAGATTTTCTGCCATCGGAGAATCCCGAAGTAAAGCCCATGCCTTGTTCTGCTTCTTACGCGCTATTCGACAGTCATCGTTCCACCACGGAAGACGGCGTTTTGTGGACAATCCACTTGTTACAGGGATACATTTGGAGGAGGTGTCGAGGAGAAAAACCGGACAATATTTAACCGCAGCGTCTATGCTTAACGCACACATGTCGTCCCAGGATAAAGAAGCAAGGTTTTTGAATTTTTCCCAGTCAGCTGAGTCAGTTCTCCAGCGAGGTAATTGTGGAAGGCATTCATTAGCCAATGGTGTGCTTAGAACTACAGGGAAATGATCACTCCTGTATGGGTTTTTAATAACTTTCCATTTAAAGTGAGGTAGAAGGGTAGGAGATGCAATGCTAAGATCTATTGAGGAGTATGTTTTGTTTGCTATGTTATAATACGTGGGCTCCTTCTCCTTCTCATTCAAAAGACATGCACCTGAAGAAAAAAGGAACTGTTCAATCAAGCGACCTCTGGCATCACAGCGCGAGTCGCCCCATAGGTTGCTGTGCGCATTTAAATCTCCAAGCACAAGATGTGGCTCAGGCAACTGCTCTATTAATGTTTGGAATTCTTGTTTGTGAAGCTGAAAATGCGGCGGTATATACAAAACAGGGACCGCAATGGCTTCCTTCCATGCGGTTGAAAGGTACCCTGCATCCCAAATGGTGTTGAAAAGTGTGAGTAGTGTAACCTGCGTGTCATTGTGTAAGTTTTTCAGCATTTCATACATGATTCTATCGATCCTGGTGCGGAGCTGTTGCATGCGCTCAAGGCAGCTCTCAATTCGGCAATACAAAAAGGACGGTTGTAAGGCTCATTCTCTCGACGTTTTCTTGTTAATGGCTTACGTTGAATGAGTGTGTGGTTTAGTGGCGCAAGGGCCACTTGTTTGCATTTGAGAAAGGATTGTGTATAATTTGTTGGACTTGACACGCTCTCAAAATATTCCCCAAGTGAGTCTGCCTGGTCGTGCAGTGTATCGCCCTGTGTGTTTACCAGGGGGAGTGAATATGTTTGCCGCCCTCTAATCATATTAACTCTGTTCCAGGCTTTGGCCTCGTCCCTAAACGAGTTAATGCTTGATAAAAACTCGTGCCAACTTTCTCTTCTGGCCTGCCGGCGGGTTCGTCTGCCTTGGGACTTTATTTTCTTAAAGTTCGTAAGATTCTCTGCAGTGGGAGAAGCGCGCAGCAACCCGCACGCCTTGTTCTGATTCTTACGGACGATCCTACATTCGCTGTTCCACCACGGTACACGTCGTTTGCATGCCAGACCACTCACTTCGGATATGCATTTTGATGCGGCATCTATTATGAATGATGTAAGATACTCCACAGCAGCATCAATTCCTAGAGAAGACATGTCGGCCCATGAGATGTTAGTGAGAGTTCGAAACTTCTTCTAGTCGGCTGTGTCTATCTTCCACCTAGGAGCTTGTGGAGGATATTCGTTTTCTTTAGATGTTCTTCTCAGTATAGGGAAGTGGTCGCTCCCGTAAGGATTGTTCATAACTTCAAATTCGAGTTCAGGCAGTATGGACAGGGAAGCTATGCTAAGATCTATTGAAGAAAAGGTTCTGTTTGCTAGGGAGTAATACGTGGGTTCCTTCTTATTCAGCAAGCACATACCTGAAGAAGAAAGGAACTGTTCCACAAGACGACCTCGTGCGTCTGTACGAGAGTCGCCCCACAGGGAGCTGTGCGCATCGAAATCGCCAAGAACAACATAAGGTTCTGGCAATTCGTCTATAAATGACTGAAATTCATGTTTGTTTAAATTGAAGTGCGGGGGTACATAAAGCGAGCAAATGGTGACTAGTTTATTTAAAAGAACAGCTCGAACCGCCACTGCTTCAAGGGGCGTTTGTAGCTGTAAACGTTGACAGGAAATACTTTTATGAACCAAAATGGCAACACCGCCAGATGATACGACTGCATCATCGCTATGTTTGCGAAACTTGACATACGGTCAGAGAAAGTTTGTATGTTGTGGTTTTAGGTGTGTTTCCTGTAGACACAGCACTGTTGGATTGTGTTTTTGGATAAGCTCTTGCACATTATCAAGGTTCCTAAGAAGACCTCTGATGTTCCATTGAATTATTTGTGTATCCATATTGGAGGTCAGTAGGTGCTGTGTGTACAGAAACAGAAGTAGTGATTATGAAAATTACAGAGATTAAATTACAGAGCCTTTTCGAGGCCCTGTAACCGGAGTTTTGCCCTTTCGGGAGCGTTCGAGGGAGCCTCGCCGCTCCTTAGGCGCTTTGTGCGCTTTGAGGATAGGTGTTGTGTCCATTGCCTCTAGTGAGATTCCGGACACGTGCTCTTGCGAGCGAGACGCTTTCAGAGGGAGTCCCGGCTTGGAGAATAAGACCGCTGCGCCCACCAGCCCGTAGGTCGACGGGGCTCCCTGAGGGATTTGGCTGCGCCGGCTGTGGCCAGCGCTGGAAGGGGCCGGGGAGGTTGTGGCAGCCTCGGCTGCACCCACCTTCAGGGTCGATGGTCCCTTCTGCTCGGTTGGCGGAGCAGCGCTAGCTGCAACCACCGTGGGGACAGATGGCGTAACTGCCGACTCACTGCGTGTGGGTCGGACAGCCGCCGGAGGCCGTTGTGACGCTGCCCCGTGACGCGCTACTTCGGCAAAGCTTTTCTTTGGCAGATATGCTACCCGCCTGCGTGCCTCTTTGAACGATATATTTCCCTTAACTTTGATTGTGACTATTTCTTTTTCTTTTTTCCATGATGGACATGACCGCGAGTACGCGGCGTGTTCCCCATCACAGTTCACGCAGTGTGGAGCATTCTCGCAATTGTCAGATGGGTGTTCTTGGACGCTACATTTTGCGCAAGTCTGGCGGTCTCGGCAGATCTGTGAACTGTGGCCAAATCTTTGACACTTAAAAGAATTATTGTGGTGTTTTGTGGCGCGAGGGCCAAGTGTGGCCAAAGAGCGCCAGGCCGGTGCTAATGTGTTCGCAATGGAGCTATGATTGACGAAAGGCAGATGCTACGGTGGCTGTATAGGGGCCTAAAAGCAGTTGCTCTGATGTGCATAAAAACCTATAGAAGATAAAATTACGCCAATGATTAATGGGCTGTACAATGAATACGAAATATGCATTGTAAGATAATTGTCAGATAGTGACATATCTCATATATAAACGTTTTGCAATAAGCACTACTGCCTTAACAGAGCCCTTGGGATGCAAGAGCCCGGAGGCACGTGCTTTGCAAGACAACCATCACAGCGGCATCCTCTAAGAAGAGGATGTGCTATGAATTTATGGGGCTAAAAACTTGCAAGTCTACATCGTTCAAGAAAGCTATGACTGCTGTGGTGTCAAATAACGTATCTTCACCAAGAAACATTGCTGGATGGAGAGGGGTGTGCTGACGATATACAAGAGGAAAATGTCTCTTTCTCAGCTTCGGATTCCCGACACTCCAGGAGTACGTGGAGAACGGTCAGCCTCTCACCACATCTACCACACGTTGGAAGCTCATTTCCTGTCAGTGAAAAATTGTGGGTGCCATAGGTGTGTCCTATCCTGAGTCGACAGAATAGGACATCAGTGAGTCGTGTTTTCGTTTTCGGCGGCCAGAAACCTAACTTCGGCTTAATCAAGTGAAGCTTATTCTTAATTTCCATGTCCCATAAGCGTTGCCAGTGCCTTCGCAGATTCTTCCGTAAGAGAGGCTTCCGATCTGTAACAGGGACAGCAGCCGTAGGAATAGTTGCTTGTGAGGTGAGTGATGTAGCCATTTTGTCAGCTAGTACATTCCCCTCGATGCCTCTATGGCCAGGTACCCAGCATAAAATGACATGCTGGTCAGAGATATACGCTCTACAGTGAATGAAATATAGCTCAGTAAGTACACGGTTTTTGTTTTTACAGAGTGACTTCAATGCTTTGACGACGCTTAAGGAGTCTGTGAATATAATTGTTTTTGAAGATTTGATTTTCTTACATGTTTCACAGCCGACAATAGTGCGTGGGCCTCAGCCGTAAGTATACTTGTTTCACGGTGCAGTACACCGGATTCAGAGAAAGATGGACCAATAGCTGCATAGGACACCCCGGCATGCGACTTAGAAGCGTCAGTGTAAAACTCTGTGCACGAGTACTTGTATTGTAGTTCTAAGAAATGCATTTTAATATGTGTCTCTGGTGCATGTTTAGTGATCTCTACAAAGGATGTGTCACACTCTATCAGCTGCCTCTGCCATGGTGGCAAGTTTCGCTGGAGACATAAGACAATATTCAAGCACCGGAACACCCATTTCCTCACTAAGGTTCTTTGCACGCAAAGAGAACGGTCTTCTCGCTGCAGGTCGGTTATTGAAGAGCATGGCATCGGTCATATCGTTTACGCATGAATAAGAGGGGTGTTCAGGGTTTCAAATTACTTTGAGGAAATATGTAAAATTGCTATGTGATCTCTGAAGATGGAGTGACCACACATTTGCTTCTGCATAAAGGCTTTGTACGGGGCTTGTCCTGAAGGCTCCGGTCGCGAGGCGGATTCCTAAATGATGGACAGGATCCAGCATCTTTAAAGCACTTGGTGTAGTGGACTGGTATACTATAGCGCCGTAGTCAAGACGTGAGCCAACAAGACACCTATACAAGTTCAAGAGACATTTCCTGTCACTGTCCCATGTTGTACTTGATAGAAGTTTCAATAAGGTCGTTGTCTTGAGGCACATAGCCTTCAAGTATTTATTATGCGGGATGAATGTCAGTTTAGAGTCCAATATTATGCCGAGAAACTTTTGCTCTGCGCGTACCGGTAATCTGCTACCAGACAGCTCAATAGCAGGACAGGATACTATTCCTCTCTTATTGGTGAAGAGAACGCATGTACTTTTCAGTGGGATCAACCTAAAACCGTTTTCTTCAGCCCATTTTGCCACCTTATTTAGGGCATGCTGGACATGTCGTTCGCAGATAGTTAAGTTGCACGATTTAAAACCAAGCTGCACATCATCTACATATACAGAGTATGACATTGTTCATGGGATAGCCATGCCCAAAGAATTTATTTTCACAATAAAGAGTGTGCAGCTTAGCACACCACCTCGTGGAACCCCAGTTACCTGGGTCAAAGACTTTGACAAGGCATGGCCCACCCTAACAAGAAATGTGCGGTTAGAAAGGTAACTTTCAATGATACTTAGCATATTCCCGCGGATACCCATAGCGGAAAGGTCTCGAATAATGCCGAAGCGTCATGTGGTGTCGTATGCTTTCTCCAAATCAAGAAATACGGAGAGAAAAAACTGTTTATGTATGAAGGCATCCCTTATATTTGCCTCAATGCGGACAAGGTGATCTACGGTCGATCTGCCTTCTCTGAAACCACACTGGTGAGGATCTAGTAGTCCATTGCTCTCAAGGATATAGATTAGGTGCCGGTTTATCATCTTTTCAAAGAGCTTGCAGAGACAGCTTGTCAAAGCGATAGGTCTGTAACTACAAGGTACGGACGGGTCCTTACTTTGTTTGAGTATGGGTATTATTATAGCTTCTTTCCAAGAAGATGGAATATATCCAGTGGCCCACATGACATTAAAAAGTAAGAGGAGTGCTTTCTGCGTTTCAGGGAGCAAATACTTGACCATTTCATATATGATACGGTCACCACCTGGTGCTGAGCTGTTACAGCAAGCAAGATAATTTTTAAGCTCAGCTACACTAAACGGGCGGTTGTAATCTTCATAATGGCCACATTTCCGATCAAGGGGCTGTCGCTCTGCACGTTCTTTGAACTTGAGAAAGGATTGTGTGTAATTGGATGCAGTGGAGATATAGACAAAGTGTTCACCCAGGCAGTCTGCCTCATCTTCCAGGCCATCTCCTTGGGTAGTTAATAAGGGCAGGGGGTTCGTCTCCCGGCCTTTAAGATTATTTACCCTATTCCACATCTTTGCCTCGTCTTTGTAAGAATTTATCCCAGATATGTACCGCTCCCAGCTATCTCTCTTTGCACGTCGACGTGTTCTCCTACCTTGTGATTTGACCTGTTTAAAATTAATAAAATTTTCAGCTGTTGAAGAATTGCGAAGCAATCCCCAAGCTTTGTTTTGATTTTTGCGAGCTTCTCGGCATTCGTCATTCCACCAAGGGATGCGACGGTTCTTTGCCAGTCCGTTAAATTGTTTAATGCACTTTGTTGCAGCGTCAGTAATAAAACCAGTTAGGTATGCCACAGCATCGTCTGTATTAAAATTAGAAATGTCGTCCTCACCTAAATATGTGAGTGCTCGAGACAGCTCCCAGTTTGCTGATTCGACATTCCATCGAGGGAAATGGGCCGAGCATGGATCTAGTTTTGTTAGATTTCATGTAATTGGGAAG
This sequence comes from Dermacentor albipictus, assembly GCF_038994185.2. Lineage (NCBI taxonomy): Eukaryota > Metazoa > Arthropoda > Arachnida > Ixodida > Ixodidae > Dermacentor > Dermacentor albipictus. Next base: position 3,982,084 of record NW_027225581.1, read on the forward strand.
TGGTCACTCCCATAGGGGTTCTTGAGAAAAGACCATTCCAGGTACGGAAATAGTGAGCTGGAAGCTATACTCAAGTAAATGGACGAGTACGTTTGATGTGTAACATTGTAGTACGTTGCTTCTTTTTTATTCAATAAACATGCACCTGAAGAAAATATAAAGTTTTCTATCAGGCGCCCACGTGCACCGGAGAGCGTGTCGCCCCACAGAAGTCTATGTGCATTTAAATCACCAACGACTCTATATGGCGGAGGGAGTTCATCGATGAAGCTTTCAAAGTCTGTTTTAGTAAGGTGACTAGAAGGGGAGACGTACATCGAACTAACCGTTATTAGCTTACCAAATAGCACTGCTCGTACTGCAACTGCCTCGAGGGGGGTTCGGAGACTTAATTGCTGACATGCAGCACCCTGATCGACTATTATGGCTACACCCCCCGAGGAGGAGAGTGCATCATCACGATCTTTGCGAAAAGTGGCATATTGCCTTAGAAAGTTGATCTGCGTTAATTTTAGGTGTGTCTCTTGAACACACAGCAACTTGGGATTGTGTTTGTGTAAGAGTTCTCGAATGTCGTCGAGGTTATGGAGAAGTCCTCTAACATTCCATTGTAGTATTTGTGTATCCATTATGCTATATGTGTAGGGTGCTGTGTGTTTAAGAGACTGAGATTAGTTCACGAGCGCTTTGCAGGCGCCGTGACGGGAGTTGTGTCTTTTCTGGAGCGGTCGAGTGATGCTCGCCGCTCCTTAGGCGCTGGTGGCGCCGTCTGGCTAGTCGTTGCGTCCATTGCCTCTTGCGAGGCGCTGGACACGCGCTCTACCGAGCGCTTTGTTTGGTGAGAAGGCCTCGGCACGTTGGGCGAGGCCTTTGGGGGCACCTGCCCGGAGGTGGATGGCCCCTTCTGCTGGAGTGACGGAGCAGCACTAGCTGCAACCGCCGCGGGGGCAGGTGGCGTAACTGCCGACTCACTGCTTGTGGGTCGGACAGCTGCCGGGATCCGTTGTGGCGCTGCCCCCTGACGCGCCACATCGGCAAAGCTGTTTGGCAGGTTGGACACCCACCTACGCGCTTCTTTGAATGAGAGGTTCTCCTCTACTTTATTTGCTACGATTTCTTTCTCTTTTTTTCCAGGATGGACAAGGCCGCGAGTATGCTGCGTGGTTACCATCGCAGTTTATACAGTGTAGAGGTTTATCGCAGGATTCAGTGGAGTGTTCGTGTGCACTGCACTTAGCACAGGGCAATTGGCCTCGGCAGTTTTGCGAGCTGTGGCCGAATCTTTGGCACTTGAATCAACGGAGAGGGTTAGGTATGTACTCCCTTACTCGGATCTTAATGTAACCTGCTTCTATTGTTTCAGGTAGTACACTGGAGCCAAATGTGAGAATTAGGCGTTTAGTATCGACTTCTTTACCGTCGCATCGGATTCTAATTCGTTTTACGTTGATGATAATTTGATCCTTCCACTCTTCCAAAAGTTCAGCCTCGGTCAGGTTCATTAGGTAGTCTTCAGAGATCATACCACGGATGGTGTTCATGGTGCGGTGTGGGGTCACTGAAACAGAAGTGTCCCCAATAGACACTAGGTTACTTAGTTTTTACTGGTTTTTCTCACGCAGCTCTAGGAGGAGGTCGCCACTTGCTAGCCTATATGCATTATAGCCTGGGCCAATAGCTACAGTTAGACATTTGGAAACCAGGAAAGGCGAGATCATTCTCGTTGTCTTTCCAGGTTTCTCAGAATGAATGACTTGATAGCGGGGAAAGTTTTCAGTGTGTCGGCCAAAAAATTTAAATACTTCTTCGGTGCGCCCTCGCTTATGAGGGCGATCAGGGAGTTTTGGAAAGGAATAATCCATCAGGGAATGTTCAGTTTTCGGTAGTAACGGCAGGCGCCCACCATGGAGCCCAACAAGGGGACGCCACAGGTCTTATAAAGAAACAAGTCCTGCAGACGCCAACTGTACGTTTCCGCTATAACACAGGCTACAACCAAGGTTGATTGCACCACACATGCCTAACCCTTGCTGCCGGTAAGAGCGCAAGTAAAAAATAAATTAAGAGAAGACAGGAAAGATCAAAAGTTAGAGAGAAAGTCGAAGATTGTAGAGAAGGACAGGAAAAGGCAACTACCGATTTCCCCCGGGTGGGTCAGTCCGGTGGTGCCGTCTACGTGAAGCCGAGGCCAAAGGGGTGTGTTGCCTCCGCCGGGGGGCCTTAAAGGTCCAAACACACAGCTTCGGCTCAACCCCCAGGATCCCCCATTCCCCGGACACGGCTAAGCCGCGCACGGTTAAACGCGGGAGGGTCCAACCCTCGTGTGCTCGAGTACGTGGTGTCGCAACACCCCAAACCCCTGCTTACGCAGACGCCCCTGCGGGGGACACTTAAAGCATCGGAGAGGATTGGGGATGTAGGGTCTGACTCGGATCTTTATGTAGCCAGCCTCAGTGGTCTCAGGTAGCATACTTGATACAAATGTTAGAATTAAGTGCTTTGTCTCAATCTCCTTGCCATCGCGCCTGATCTTTATTCTCTTGAGATTGGTCACATTTTGATCGCTCCAGCCCTCCAGTATGCGGCTTCAGTCAGTTCCATGAGATCGGCATCGGAAACGACTCCGCGGGTGGTGTTCATTGTGCGGTGCGGTGTGACCGTCACTGGAAGATTCCCAAAGGATACTAGGTTAGAGAGTTTCTCGTACTGTGTCTTATCACACAGTTCTAAGAGGAGGTTGCCACTTGCCAACTTAGAGACTTTATTACCTGGGCCAGAAGCTTCACCAAGTGTCTTCGCAAGAAGAAAAGGTGAGATCATTCTCGCTGCCTTTCCTTTTTCCTCTGATTGTACAACATGAAATCTTGGAAAATTGTCATTATTTCGGCGAAAACGCTTGAAAACTTCTTCGATGCGCTTCGATGCACCCTCGTTTATGAGGGCGATCAGGAAGTGTTGGAAAAGAACTTGCCATACGTATGTGTAAAAATTCGGCAGCGCCGCCAGCCACCCCCCCATGGAGCCCAACAAGGGGACGCTGCAGGACCGTGAAAAGACGGCCTGCACGCGCCAGCTGTACGACACTACTATAACCAAATCTGTTATAACCAAGGTTGGCTATCCCACACACGGTTAACCCTTGCCAACGAGGAGAATGGAGTAAATGGAAGAGAGGAGAAGACAGGAAAGGTCAAAAAGTAAGAGATAAAGATGAAGATTCGAGAGGAAGAGACAGGAAAAGGCGACTGCCGATTCCCCCGGGTGGGTCAGTCCGGGGGTGCCTATGTGAAGCAGAGGCCAAAGGGGTGCGTTGCCTCCACCGGGGGGCCTTAAAGGTCCAAACACCCAGCATAAGCTCAACCCCCAGGATTCCCCTTTCCCCAGACACGGCTAAGCCGCGAACGGCTACACGCGGGAGGGTCCAACCCTCGTCTGCTCGGGTACGTGGTGTCGCAAAACACCAAACGCCTGCTCACGCAGACGCCCCTTCGGGGCACACGCAGTGAGAAAGGCTGTCTTACGGAGGGACGATTGCGAAAGATTGTAGCAGATGTCATGTCGTTAACGGTATTAAAACGCGGATGTTGAGGATTAGAGTGGAGTTTCAGAAAATATGTTTGGCTGCTGTATGTTTTCTGGATATGATGATGATGATGGTGTGTGGTGTTTTATGGCGCAAGGGCCAGGTTTGGCCAAAGAGCGCCATGACAAGTGGTAATGGGAGATGTGACTTGGCTGTAAAGTGGCCTAAAAATAGTCGCTGTAAGTTGCGTAAAATCTACGTGCTATAAAATTATGGCGATGACTAATGACGAATACTATGAACATTAAAATCCATCGTAGAAGAATGATGCATTCTTTAAAATATTCGAGATGTTAAATTGCTTACAGCACTCCTGCCTCGCCAGAGCCCTTGAACCACAAGAGCCTAGAGGCATGTGCTATTCAATATAATTATCACAGCGGCATCCTCTGAAGAGAGGAAGCGCTACGAGCGTGTGGGGCTAATAACATGCAATACAACATCTTTCAAAAAACCTAGGACGGCGTTGGTGCCAAAGAGTGGTTCTGGACCAAGAAAGAGAGAGAGACAAAAGGGAAGGAAAGAGAGGGAGGTTAGCCAGTGTAAATACCGGCTGGCTACTCTGTGCTGGGGAAAGGAATAAAGGGAATTAAAGGAGAAGGAAGAGAGAATAAAAAAAACAAAAAATGCACACAGTAACGCGATGGTACGCGCAACAATAGTCAAAGGCGTTCGCACAATTCACATGTCCTTAAGAACTTGAGCAAAGCCCTTAAGGCCTTGAGTGCCGAAACCCATCTGGACCAGTGTCCTAGAACTTTCTCTTCTGTGAAGCGGCTATTGTCCAGTTTCTCGAGCACGGTCACGAGCACTTTTTTTTGCACCTTGTAACGTGGACAGTCACACAGGAGGTACGCGATCGTCTCTTCGCAGCCGCAGGTGTCGCAAGCAGGGCTGTCGGCCATTCCCATACGGAAGGAATATGAGTTCGTGAATGCCACGCCGAGCCATGGGCGGCACAGAATTGTTGCTTCCGCTCGTGGCAACCCTGGTGGAAGACGGAGTCGCAAAGTTGGATCCAATCTGTGAAGACGTGGGTTCGTGAATTCGCTGGTGTTCCCCAGAGTTAGCGTAAGCTCGCGTGCGAGGGAGCGAAGACTTGTGGCTGCATCTGTTCTCGACAGCGGTATGGGTACAATCTGGGCACCATCATGGGCCGACCGGGCAGCGTCATCCGCACTGTCATTTCCCGAAATTCCGCAGTGACCCGCTATCCACTGGAAGATGATGTTGTGTCCCTTGTCGATTGCTTAATGGACACCCTGCAATGAAGTTTGCCTGTACATGTCGCGCCACCTAGCAGCGGCGGTTAGCACCCGCGGGCAGGCCGTCACCGTCATTTCACCATTGTCCGTTGTGCATTCAGGCCCACCTGAAAGCCTGCTTTTCCAATTTTCCAGTGGATTCGCCGCGGCCTCTTGGCAGCTCCTTCGTGAGAAGCGTGAACAAAAAAAAAACAATCACAGATACTGCTACGTTAAGGATTGTCACAACCGCTAAGGGCATGTGGGTATCAAATTGCACCGCTTCCCTTCAAAACCAGGGGAAGCAACCCGGCGGCTGAAGTGGATCGTCGTGGTTCGTGTCGGTCTTGCAAATTTCTGTTAAACGAAGTTAAACGAACTAAGACGTAAATGGCAAAAACAACAAAAATAAATAAGAAACAGAACCAGCGCCGACATCCGAAAAAACACAATAAAGCGTAAACTGCATAAGAACGCGTGAACTCATTCCCGCTCTTGTAAATCAGTTTAGATAGTTGTTTAGCTCGTCTTGCTCCTAAACAAACGCGCTGTTGTTGTTACGTGTCATATCTAGCTTCGTAGGCGCTTCGGGCTGGATCCTTGTACGCACTTTGTTTCTTCCTGCGCCAAGATCACGACGCGAATGCTGGAACTGAGCTCATTCCTGCCGATATTGTCTCGCACTTAGAACAACAGAACTATGGTTGGAGTACACTGCAGCACACGTCGATTACTCGAAAATTAGCATTTCGCTCGCGCACGATAGCGCATATTTGTTCAGTCTTCCGGTCATTTAGTCTCAGCTTACTGTTCTCGATGATGCTTCCGCGGTAATGCCCGATCACATTCGAGCCCGAACGACAATACCAGAATATGTTCGAGGCACTTTGTCAACGGAGAAAAAAGCACTTACCTGCCAATTTGCCAAAACCCCTACAATTGTGAGGTGCAAGGCACGCTTCAAGTAATGAAGCGACAAATGATAGTTGAAAGACGTCCACGGCTGTATTTGCTCACTTAAATGGCATAAAAAATGATTTGTTAATTCACTTTCAGTTCGACGTCGTGAGCATGCTTGCTTTGTTGTGACAAATACTTCGCGACCTGTGGTGGTTGCTTAGTGGCTATGGCGTTGAGCTGCTAACCACTAGGTCGCGGGATAAAATCGTGGCCACGGCGGCCGAATTTCGATATGGTCGAAATACCCAAACGCCCGTGTAATCAGCTTTATGTCTACGTTAAAGAACCCCAGTTGGTACAAATTATTCCGGAGCCCCCCACCACGGCGTGCCTCCTAACCAGATCGCGGGTTTGGCACCTAAAACACAACAATTTAATTTATGCACCCCGCTGTTATTTCCGTGCTGTTTACTTCTTTAACACGATGTACATGGTTGTATTCGTAAATTTGACGTCCTTTCGTTAGCGTCGGTGATCCAAAATGAGCCTCGATGTTTGCGATTGCCTTAAAACCGCAATTTAGAACGTGCGCCAGGTTTCAAACGAGCGCCAAAATAGTATGCCTCCGTAGCAGTGGCCGCCTCGGTGTTTCGCGCTATTGACACGGTGGCGCTGACGGCTGAGCCGATCGCTGAGCCGCCTGACCATTGCAGGGTGCCCATGGTGGAGTAGTACAATTAGTTAGTTAGTTAGTTTGGGTTTAGTGGCACAAAGGCAACTAAGGCCATGCTGCGCCAGTCACAAGACAAAATAAAAAGGACCGTTAGGGCAGGTAAACCTGCATTACATTATAGCTGGTGTAAATAGCCAGTTTTTTCTAAAAAGTCGAAGAGGTTAGGAAATTGCACTAGGGGGTCATCTGCTAGTAATAGGGTAGGGTGTAATGGGATGTGCAATTTATACAGGCTGTGTAAAAACCTCCGTCTCAGTGTATCGATGTGTGGACATGTTATTAAGATGTGCATGACTGTAAGAGCTTCATTACATTTTTCGCAAGTTGGCGGGTTTTCTTTTCGGAGAAGGAAATTGTGCGTCAGATGTGTGTGTCCAATTCGAAGTCGACACAAGATCACCTCGTAGAATCGTTGCTGGTGACTGCATGATTTCCACTCTCCAATGACAGGTTTAATTAGATGAAGCTTGTTGCTTAAACAAGTGTCCCAATCGCGTTGCCATTTTGACGTCAAGGCCTTCCGAATCGCATTGATACTGTCTTTATATGGAAGTGCTGTATTTTGAATATTTTTGTACGCTGGCATTGATGCCCATCTATCCGCCGCTTCGTTACCCAATATTCCAACATGGCTTGGTACCCAGCATAACTTAATTGATATGCCATATTTGTTTGACGTTAATGCATTCAAAATATCGCCTAACAACGGTTCACTTTGGGATTTCATGTGTAGAGCCTTCAGTACGCTTAATGAATCTGTGTATATGACAGTGTTTTCAAGTTTGTCAGCAATGATCTTTTGAAGTACCGACCATATCGCGTACACTTCGGCTGTGTAGACAGAGGCATGCTGAGGTAATCGAATACATGTTTCCCAATTTTCTGTTACAGCCCCTACACCCACGTGTTTTTCCGTTTTAGAGCCATCAGTATAAAATTCTATGTAGTTCATGTACTTGTCTTGAAGAGAGCGGAATTCTTGTATAATGTGTTGATGTGGTGTGTCTCTTTTATTTAGATGTGTTAGTGTCCAATCACATAATGCTGCGAAATCACACCACGGGGGTAAACGTTCTGGCTTTCTGGCAACCTGGAAGACTTCCCGAGGGATGTCATATTCCCGACAGTATTCCTCGTATCGCAAGATAAGCGGCCTAATCATGTTTGGTTTATTTGTGTAATGTAAGCGTGAGCTGCACTTTGTGACGATGCTGTAGCATATGTGTTGTGGTGAGGATCGGATTCTGAGTATGTAGGAAAACGTTAGTAGCGCTCTGCGATGCTGTAAAGGAGGTTCATTACACTCAACATGTAAGCTCTGTATAGGTGATGTTCTGTAAGCACCGCATGCTAGTCGTAGTCCTAAGTTGTGAACTGGATCAAGTCGTCGGACGTAAGTTAGTCTGGCTGAACCATATGTATTGCTACCATAGTCTAATATGCTACGTACCAAAGTGCGGTAGATGTGTAGCAGGCATTTACGGCCAGAGCCCCACCGTTTCCGGGAGAGGATTTTTAGAATGTTAGTTAAATGGGGTTTAATGGCGCAAAAGCAACTAAGGCTATGCTGCGCCAAACACGAGGTGTTTTAAAATCCAGTTTGTGAAGGAAAAGGGTGGGTTAGTAATCTATATTTTATGTAAAAATCCAGTGTCTTGTAGAAATGTACGGACGTCACATAATGGGACTAGCGGATGATCCCCTAAAATCAGAGCAGGGTATAAAGGTATGTGTAGTTGATATAATTTGTGCAAAAATGTTCGTCTGTGTGTTTCCGTCTGCGTACACGTGAGTAATATGTGCATAACTGTTAGTGGCTGTTGACATTTCTCGCATGTTGGTGTGTCTTCTTTCGTAAGTAAGTAATTGTGTGTGAGGTGTGTGTGCCCAATGCGTAGTCGGCATAAAACTACTTCGATGAACCGCTCCTGATGGTAGCATGACTTCCACTCGCCAACTATGGGTTTCGTGAGATGTAGCTTGTTGTCGGCACAAAGGTCCCATTCGCGTTGCCATTTTACCGTTAAGGCTTTTCTAATTGCACGGATGCTATCTTTGTATGGGAGTGTTGTGTTTGTGATGTCTTCGTGCGCTGCCATCAATGCATATCTATCAGCTTCTTCGTTACCTGGTATCCCAACATGGCTTGGGACCCAGCAGAAATGAATTGACCTCCCGTATTCGTTAAGCACCACCATGTTTAAAATATCTCCAATCAAGGGTTCACACTCAGATTTAAGATTTAGAGCCTTTAGTGTGCTTAAAGAATCTGTGTATATGACAGCATTTTTGTGTTTCTCAGTGATAATCTTTTTTACAACAAGCCATATAGCGAAAACTTCGGCCGTGAAGACAGAGGCGTGTTGTGGCAATCGAATACTTGTTCCCCAATTTTCCGTTACGGCACCCACTCCCACGTGATCTTTTGTTTTAGAGCCATCAGTGTAATATTGCATGTTATTTTGATATTTGTCCTGAAGTGCACGGAATTCTTGTGTAATGTGTTCGTGTGGGGTGTCTTTCTTCTTTAAATGAGTCAATGTCCAGTCGCACAACTGTGTGAAATCGTACCACGGGGCCAGCCGTTGTGGTTTCTTGGCAACCTGGAGGACTTCGTGGGGAATGTCATAATCCCGAACATATTCCTCATATCGCAGGACAAGCGGTTTAATCGTGTTTGGTTTATTTGTATAGTGTAGGCGTGAGTTGCATTGTGTGAGTATATTGTAGCATATGTGTTGTGGTGATGACTGAATTCTTAGTACGTAGGAAAAAGTGAGTAATGCTCTACGCTGATGTAATGAGGGTTCATTACACTCAACATATAAACTTTGCACAGGTGACGTTCTGTAGGCGCCACTTGCCAGTCGCAGTCCAAGGTTATGTACTGGATCAAGTCGCTTGATGTATGACTGTCTGGCTGAACCGTAAACCACGGAGCCGTAGTCTAAAAGGCTACGCACAAGAGACCGGTAAACTCGTAAAAGGCACGTTCGGTCGGAACCCCAGTGTTTATGGGACAAAACTTTAAGGATATTTAGAGCTTTATTTGCTTTAATCTTTAGTGCTTTTATGTGAGTTAGGAAATTAAGTTTGCTGTCAAAGGTTACTCCTAAAAACTTATGATCTTGTTTCACCGGCAATATGGTGTCGTTCAATTTTAGGACTGGATCGCTGTTTAGTCCTCGTTTCTGAGAGAACAAAACAGTAACTGTTTTCTGTGTGGAGAAGCGGAAACCATTGTTGTTAGCCCATTGTGTAAGTTTATTTATTGTCATTTGAAGCTGTCTTTCACAGGTTGGCAAATTTGAGGCGCGGCAAGCTACTTGGAGATCGTCTACGTAAACAGAGTGCATAAGAGATGACGGTATAATCTTATTAATTGAATTCATCTTTACTATAAACAGCGTCGTGCTGAGAACACAGCCTTGCGGAACGCCATTTTCCTGTGTAAATGCATTAGAATGAACTGAACCCAGACGTACCTGAAATGTTCTGTTAGACATAAAATCAGCTAGGCAATTTAGCATTTTACCACGGATGCCGAGGTCAGCCAGGTCTCTTAAAATTCCATATCTCCATGTGGTATCATAGGCTTTTTCTAAATCGAAGAAAACTGCAAGACAGTGTTGTTTGTGTAAAAATGCATGTCGAATTTCATGTTCAAGACGGACAAGATGGTCGGTGGTTGAACAACCCTTTTTATATCCACACTGATGGGGGTCTATGAGGTTCCTTGATTCTAGGATAAATGAGAGTCTTATATTGATAATGCTTTCATATGATTTTGCCAAACAGCTTGTGAGGGCAATGGGTCTGTAGCTGGTTGCGGATGTTGGGGATTTACCGGCTTTTAGAAATGGGACTACTATTGCTTTTCTCCACTCTTCGGGCATTATACCTGATTCCCAGATTATGTTGAAAAATTTGAGGAGAGCGTCTACAGATGCCTGAGACAGATGAGCCAGCATGGCGTAGTGAATGCGGTCGTGACCTGGCGCTGTTGTTTTCCCTGCAGAGAGGACTCTGTTTATTTCTTGTTGTGTCAGGGGGAAATTATACGGTTCATTTGACGCGCCAGTAGTGGGAAGCTTCTGTTTTTCAGCGCACTGTTTGTATTGCAAAAATTCCTCTGTATAATTCCCTGAACTGGATACATCACGGAAATGTTCGCCAAGTATATCTGCCTGTTCTTGTATTGTTGTTTGTGTGCCTGGACATGTAAGTAGTGGAATTGTGTACGATGAGTACTCTCCTCTAAATTTCCTGACCTGGTCCCACATACGTTTTGATGTTACTGTACTGTTGATTGAAGATATGTATTTTTGCCATGAAGATTTTTCAGCCTGTCTTCTAATGAATCGTGCTTTGGCTTTGGCTTGTTTGAAGTTTAAGAGGCTGCAGTAGGTGGAGTACCTCCGTAGGATTCCCCAGGCCTTATTTTGTTCTTTTTTAGCGTTGGTACACTCCTTCGTCCACCAGGGGTTTAGCCTTTTGCTCACATTTCCCGATGACTGGGGTATCGCCTTTTCTGCCGCTGAGATTATTACCTCAGTGAATTTTGTGTTAAGTTCGTTAACGCTTAGGTTTGGCGAAAAGACATCTTCTAGTTTCGAGTTTTCCGTAAAGAGCGGCCAATTAGCGAGCTTTAGTTTCCATCGGCGTGGCCTAGTGGTTAAGGTTGATGGTGATGATACGAGTTTAATGACTGCTGGTAAGTGATCACTACCATATGGCGTGTCGAAGGCTTCCCACCTAAGATCATTAAAAAGAGATGGTGAGCAAAAAGCTAAATCTAAACAGCTAAAACTGCGGGCAGTTGGTGAGAAGTACGTTGGGGCACCTGAATTTAAAAGGCAGATATCATTGGATAAGATAAAATCTTCAACCAGCTGTCCTCTTTGGTCAGTTTTGGCACTGCCCCAAAGAGTGCAATGAGCATTAAAATCCCCTACTAAAACAAATGGTTCCGGTAATTGATCTGTTAAATTTTCTAATTGTTTAGTAGTGAAGTGGGTGTGGGGTGGTATATAGAGTGAGCAAATGGTGATGGTTTTGTAAGACAGGATGGTGACGGCTACGGCTTCTAATGATGTATTTCTAATGATGTATGTATTCTAAAACAGGCATAATCCGCGATAAATATATCCAGGCACCACATTATATATCTAGGCGACTTGACCACTGTTTGAAGGTCAGGGAATTTTCTTGTAGGGGTGACGTCTTCCGTTATTCTTTTTTTGTTAGAACTGTTCGAGATTGGAACAGTTTGCCATCGACCATTGTATATATTACAGAAAATGATGCTTTTTACCACGCATTGAACTAATTTGTTGATGTATTGATTAAAGTTTGTAACCTCCCTGCTGTAATGCCCTACGGGGCGATGCAGGTAACTAATAAATAAAATAAAAATAAAAATTGGACGTTTCGGGTAGGAGTGCCGCCCTGCACAACTATAGCCACTCCGCCTGACAAACGGGTGGAACAATCGCGGTCCTTTCGGACAACGGTGAAACCTTTGAGAATTTGACTATTTTTTGGACCGAGATTTGTTTCCTGAAGACATACGGCAACTGGTGAAAAGATGTTAATGATGTCTTTGATGTCACCTAGATTGTGCATGAGACCTCTACAATTCCAATGAATAATAAAAGCCATCTTGAAATTGAAAGGTAAAACTGGCACTACGAAAAACTAAGAGGTGGGATTATAGGTGACATGGATAAAAACGCTAATACAAATGAGCGATAACCTTCAGGATGTCGCTTTCTTATTTTGGGTGGTTATTGGGATCTTGTCCCTCTTACCGCGCTCAAGAGAGCGCTTGTCCTTCGGTGTCAATGACACCGGGGTTTTTGCGTCGACCTCCATCGCTCTCTCTGAGGCGCTGGAGGATCGAGAGTTAGGATCGAGACTTAGTTTAAGGATGGGATCTGGTTGTAGGCCTCTTTTTTGTGTGAAGACAACACTAATCGTTTTTTCACTTGAGAAGCGAAAGCCGTTTTCAGATGCCCACTGCGTTAGTTTGTTTAGTGTAATTTGAATTTGTCGTTCGCAGGTTGCCATGTTCGATGCACGACATGCAATTTGAAGATCATCCACATATAGTGAATGCATTATAGAAGATGGAATTACATTATTGAGCGAGTTCATTTTTACCACAAACAGTGTTGTGCTCAATACGCATCCCTGAGGCACTCCGTTTTCCTGAATAAATACGCTGGACAGCACAGTTCCTAAACGCACCTGGAATGTTCGATCGGACATGAAATCAGCTAGACATTTAAGCATTCTGCCGCGGATCCCTAAATCCGCTAAATCCCTTAAAATACCGAACCTCCATGTTGTGTCGTACGCTTTTCCGAGATCAAAGAACACTGTAAGACAATATTGCTTTTGTAGAAAGGCTGCACGTATCTCGTGTTCTAACCGAACTAGATGATCTGTTGTGGAGCAGCCTTTCTTGTACCCACACTGATGATTATCGAGCAGGTTCTCAGTTTCGAGGACGTACGTCAATCTGATGTTTATAATGGATTCATATGACTTGGCGAGACAGCTTGTGAGTGCTATAGGTCGGTAGCTGGTAGCTGTTGTAGGATGCTTCCCAGCTTTCAAGAAAGGGATTATAATGGCTTTTTCCACGCATTCGGCATTTTTCCTGTTTCCCAGATTATGTTAAAAAAGCGGAGCAATGTCTTAACTGCTTTTGAAGATAGATGTGCGAGCATTATGTAATGTATTCTGTCTGGACCTGGCGCTGTTTTTTTCCCAGTAGTGAGTACTCTGTTAATTTCGGAAAGTGTTAGGGGGGCATTATACGGTTTCTCGGAACTTCCTGCTGTCGGAAGCTTTTGTTTTTCTGCTGATTGTTTGTACTTTTGAAATTCAGTGGAGTAGTTTAGTGAGCTTGATATGTTATGGAAATGCTGCCCTAATATATCTACTTGTTCTTTTAAATTCGTTTGTGTACCTGGAGGTGACAGTATGGGGATCGTATAAGGAGCGTCCTCGCTTCTAAACTTTCGAAGCTGATCCCACATTCTTTTGGATGTTATTGAGCTATTGATGGAGGATACATAGGTTTGCCAGGACTGTCTTTCGGCTTGCCTGCGCGTGTACCTGGCTTTCACCTTTGCTTTTTTCAAATTCAGGAGGTTATCATATGTTGGATATCGCCGAAAGATACCCCATGCTTTGTTTTGTGCTTTTTTAGTTTGAGTGCATTCATTCGTCCACCAGGGTTTTAGTTTTTTCCTTAAGAAACCGGAGGACTGCGGGATCGTTTGTTCTGCTGCAGCAAGTATGGAGGCAATAATATTTTCATTCATTTCGTCTATTGTTTGTTGATCTGATACGTGGTCAAAACTGGCCTTCTCGCTGAAGAGAGGCCAGTCTGCTAGATGGAGTTTCCAACGGGGTGGTGTTAGTGGGACTGTAGGGAAAGGAGATGTGTTTTTAATAATGCCGGGCATATGATTACTACCATAAGGATTGTTAATAACACTCCATTTAAAATCGATCAACAGAGATGGAGTGCACAGCACCAGATCAAGGCAGCTCATAGCTCCTGTGCTTGGGGAGCAGTAGGTTGGCGCACCAGTGTTTAAAAGGCATATTTCGTTAGTCAGGATAAAAGCTTCAAGTGTTTGTCCCCTGGTGTCAGTTGTTTTGCTACCCCATAAGATGTTATGAGCGTTAAAATCACCTGCTATTAAAAAAGGTTTGGGTAGTTGGTTTAAAACTAACTCCATATCTCCTACAGTAAAATGGGAATGTGGTGGAATGTACATTGAACAAATGATAATGGTTTTATGTGCTAAAACCGTGACAGCAATGGCTTCCAAGTGAGTATTAATGGTAACTTCTCTAGCTGCAATGCCGTTCCGTAAAACTATAGCTACGCCACCCGAAAGCCGGTTCGCCTGAGTACGATCGCGCCGTACAACGGTGAATCCTTTTAAAATGTTTCTATGCTTTTCGCCTAAGTTTGTTTCTTGTAAGCACAAGGCCACAGGAGAGAAGTTACTTAACAAGTCTTTGATGTCACCTAAGTTGTGTAAAAGGCCTCTACAGTTCCAATGGATAATAAAAGCCATCTTGGAATTGAAGGGTAAGAAATGGCACTATGAAAAACTAAGAGGTGGGATTATAGGTGACATGGATAAAAAGGCTAATACAAATGAGCGATAACCTTTAGGTTATCGCTTTCTTAATTTGAGTGGTTACTGGGATTTTGTCCCTCTTACCGCGCTCTAGAGAGCGCTTGTCCTTCGGTGTCAATGACACCGGGGTTTTTGTGTCGACCTCCATCGCTCTCTCTGAGGCGCTGGAGGACCGAGAGTTAGGCGCCGAGACACGTGCCTCGGGCCTTGGGGTTCGTTTGATTTTAGGGCCCTGCGGGGCTGGTGTCTGCAGGGCCGTCGAAGAGGGTGGAGCAGTACTGACTGCTTCCACCACGGGGGCGCGAGGAGTCACTGCGGCACCACTGCGCGTGGGCTCGGAGGACTCCGGAGGCCTCTGTGGCGCTGCCCCCGCCTGCGCCACATCGGCATAGCTTCTTCGCGGAAGATACGATAGCCGCTTTCGGGCTTCAAAGAACGAAATTTTTTTCTTTACAGTTAGGGCAATGACTTCTTTTTCTTTTTTCCAGCAAGGGCAGGACCACGAATAAGCTGGGTGATCTCCCTTGCAGTTAACACAATGTGGCGAAGAGGTGCAATTCTCGGATTGGTCGCCGTTAGAGCTAAATTTAGCACACGTTGTTTGTCCTCGGCATGCATGTGAAGCATGTCCAAATCTTTGGCACTTAAAACACCGTCTGGGATTCGGGATATACGGTCTGGCATTGACTTTGACATAACCTGCATCGAGTGAAGTAGGCATTACGCTTGTCCCGAAGGTGAGTATAACATGTTTGGTGGGGATTTCTTGATCGTTTCTTCGGATTACTATTCTTTGCACTTTGGTGACATTTTGTTCGTGGAAACCTAGCAGTTCCTCGTCGCTTAAACCAATGAAGTCTTCTTCAGATATTACTCCCCTGCTTGTATTAAGTGTTCTGTGGGCTGAAACAGTCACTGTCGCTTCGCCAATACTGGTAAGTTCAGAGAGCTTATCTGCTTGATCTTTGTTATTCAGTTCTAGGAGGAGGTCCCCGCTAGACATTTTGGATGCTTTGTATGTTGGTCCGATTTTGTCTTTCAGACACTTCGCTACCAGGAAAGGAGAGAGTTTCCTTACCGGAATGTTACTTTCACTATGCACTACTTAGTACTTTGGAAATGTTGGGGCGTTGCTTTGAAAGGAAAATTGAAATGGTACCTCGGTGCGGCAGCTCTTCAGACGCCGATCATAAACAACAGAGGCTTGCGCTGCCATAGGAAAATGTGTATGTTCGGCAACAGCGCCGACCGCCCACCACGGAGCCCAACGAGGGGACGCGGCACAGCTTGTGTACAAGCCTGCACGACGCCAGCCGTACGCCATCACTATAACCCAATATGGTGTACCCAAGGTAGCATATCCACACAAGGTTAACCCTTGCCGCCGAGGAGAATGAAGTAAATGGAAGAGAGGAGAAGACAGGAAAGGCCAGAAAGTAAGAGATAAAGACGAAGATTCGAGAGGAAGAGATAGGAAGAGGCGACTGCCGATTTCCCCCGGGTGGGTCAGTCTGGGGGTGCCGTCTACGTGAAGCAGAGGACAAAGAGGTGTGTTGCCTCCGCCGGGGGGCCTTAAAGGTCCCATCACCCAGCATCGGCTCAACCTCCAGGATCCCCCTTTCCCCGGACACGGCTAAGCCGCGCACGACTACACGCGGGAGGGTCCAACCCTCGTGTGCTCGGGTCCGTGGTGTCGCAACACACCAAACGCCTGCTGACGCAGACGCCCCTGCGGGGAGTACAATTAGTCGCAGACATCCGACATTTGGTCTGTGGCTGAAAGGGGACAGCAGACACTGGAGAGCTGCCTTTGAATCACAAAAGATGGACCATGAATGTGGTGAATTGGGACCTATAAACTCCAGAGCAGCACGGATATCTGCGAGTTCTGCAGCCGTCGATGATGTAACGTGAGACGTCTTGAATTTAATAGTGACAGATTGAGCGGGAAGTACAGCTGCTCCAGCTGAACTATTACAGGAGACAGAACCGTCCGTGTAAACGTGAGTGCGTTCGTTGTGTTTTTCATGTAAGAATGAAAGGACGGTTTGTTGGAGGGCGATAGATGACATTTCCGTTTTCTTTTTGATGCCGGGAATAACAAGGGCCTGGAGTGGATGCAGGCACCACAGCGGTAGAGATGGCCGGGCTGCATGTGTGAAGTTTGACGGTAAACCGTGGTTGGCGGCAATAATTCTGCTAAACGCTGAACGAGGTCGAGCGGCAGGAAGGGAGGCGAGATGATGCGATGGAAGTCGGGCAAAGTGCCTGATGTGCACCCGTAAGGAGTCCACATCAATATACGTATTGATAGGGTGGTCATGAGCGATGGCTATTGTTGCTGCCGTTGATGCACACCTCGGAAGGCCAAGACAAATTCTCAGAGCTTGAGCTTGTACAGATTGGAGGGCTCCGAGGTTGGTCTTACCGATCAAAAATAACGTACAGCGCAAAGGACAAGGACAGTGATAGACGACATACACAGCGCTGTGTATGTCGTCTATCACTGTCCTTGTCCTTTGCGCTGTACGTTATTTTTGATCATGAATTACCAACTAGCCCAAGCAACCACCCTAGTTGGTCTTACCGGTCCCACCTAGTACAGGAGACCGGTAAGGAGACTAAGATACAGGAGACCTAAGAACAGTGCGTTATAGAGTTGGAGCATTGCACTCACAGACGCACCCCATGACTTTCCTGCAAGAAATCTGAGGACGTCTGTTATCATCACTAGGTTCCTTTTTAGGTAAGAGACGTGAAGACTCCAGGAGAGGTTTCGATCTATTATTACTCCTAGAAAACGGTGCGTCTTCTCGCAGGCAATTGGCTGCCAATTGTTTCTAACAACGTATTGTCTCATTGCTTTGCGCGTGAAAGCAACCATAAAGCACTTCTGGGAGGACACCTCCAAACCTCGTGCTCGAAGCTAGCTGGATGTTAGTGTGGCCGCTTTTTGCAGTCTGGCACGCACCTGAGGACGCGTCACTCCTGATTCCTGATGACCGAATACATATATCGTCTGCATAGATCGACACATGGACGGATTGTGGAACGGTGTGAACCAGGTCGATGAGCACAATGTTAAATAGAGTGGGACTCGAGACTCCGCCTTGTGGTACTCCGCGGTAGGTGTTGTGTTGTGATGATGCACCAGCCTCTGTTTGCACAAAGAATGACCTGTCTGTCAAGTAGCTGAATATCCATCGAAACACAAGTCCCCCTAGGCCGACATCGCCCAAGGCGTCCAGGATGGCTCGATGTGTTACGATGTCTTAAGCGCCTTTAACGTCCAGGAACATCGCCGCTGATATTCCCCTTAGGCTTTTTTCGTGTTGAAGAGACGAGACAAGATCTATGACGTTGTCTACTGAAGAGCGTCCGCGTCGGAAGCCTGCCATAGCGTCAGGGTATATTTTGTAGTGTTCGAGATACAATCTAGACGTGTCAGCACCATCCTCTCCATCACTTTTCCTAGACAACTGGCCAGAGCAATGGGACGGTACGACGCCACATCTAGGGGTGATTTAGATGGTTTGAGCCGAGGCACAAGGCGACTGGACTTCCATGCAGCTGGAACCACTCCTTCCCGCCATGAATTGTTGTACACCTCTAGAAGAGCATGCCGGGATGTTTGACCGAGGTTGCCAAGAGCTGCGTAAATCACCCCGTCAGGCCCAGGTGATGAGGAACGTCTACACGCTGCCAACGCCGCTTGTAACTCTTCGATGGAAAACAGATTGTCCATACGAGAATCCCGCGAGATCGGAACGTCAAGGGGGTCATGTGCGGGAAACGAGGATGGTAGACCCGCTACCCTTTAACAGAAATCCTCCGCTACGTCGATCTCTCGGCGCCCTTCACTGAGAGCCAGGCATTTGAAAGGGTGACGTTGTTGTGGTGACGTTCGAAGACCGCGCACCGTTCTCCATATATGTGATAGGGGTTTATGTGGGTCAAGGGAATCACAAAAAGTCTTCCATCTTAAAGACTGCAGGGAGTTGATCCGACGTTGAATCTTCTTCTGAATGCGTCTCCCCTCCCTTAGGTCGTAGATGGACTTGGTGCGCCTGTACCTCCGTTCCGCGCGCCGGCGAACAGCTCGAAGCAGCTCCAATTCTCCTTCGAATTCAGAAAATTTAGGAATGGGCCTAAAAACTCTTGTGGCTTCTCGAGCAGCATCGTTAATGAGCTCCTCGATGTTGCCAGGTGGACATTGTTGGATATTTTGGCAATTCTTCTCCATGAGTAACTTGTATTTAGGCCAGTCGATGCGTTGAAGAACTGTGGTAGAGTGTGACTTGCGTATGCCATCGATTTTAACGTACGTTGGAACGTGGTCACTACCATGTGTTTCGTTGTCCGGAAACGATTTCACACTGGCACTGAGGCATCTTGAAACAAAGGTTAAGTCCAGGCAGCTACTGTATGTCAATCCCCGCAGAAAAGTGCGACTGCCATCATTTAGGCAGCAGAGTTCATGGTCCGACGCGAAGGATAGTACACGTCTTCCTCGACAATCCATCTTCAAGCTTCTCCATAGCGGGTGATGCGCATTGAAATCGCCGGTAAGAATCCATGGTCCAGGTGTCGCTGCTAAAATTGTACTTAGTCTTGCGTTGTCAAATCGACTCGAAGGTGAAATGTAGGCACCTACCAGCGTGAGTGAAACATTCTTGCATTTTATTGTCAAACACACGTACTGATTGTCGTCATCAGGTGCCACTGGGTGTAAAAGATAAGTGAAATCGCATCTGACGTAGACGATGACTTTGCTGCGGTCGGTATAGGTGGCAGAAATGAAAGCTTCATATCCTCATAGGCAGAAGGCGCTCTCAATGTTTGGCTCACAAATTACAATGATTGGAAATTTGTGCCTGAATACAAACGGACGAAAGTCCAAAATCCGGGATTTAAGGCCTCTGGCATTCCACTGGAAGAGGAACGCTTCCTTGACTTCTTTGAGGAAGTAGTGCTGAGGAGCAGCCATGGTGCTTCTCAAGACCGGACAGTACAGGATTCAGAGCATTCAGTATTTCAAGTGTACCTCGAGCCGCCGGAGTGTGTATGGCAGTCAGTAGTACTCGTAGCGTGTTCATAAGGACCCGTATCATGGTGACGACTTGTTTGTCGTCTTCTGCGCTGCTGCCAGATACTGAAGGATAATTCGGCGAGCGTGCTACATCTTGCTGCTCAGCTGGTTCGTCTAGCCTTGGCAACGGCGGCCATTCCTCGCATGAGGCAATGTTATTCGGGACTTTCTGTTTAGGAACCTCGTTGCTAGTATTGCTAGTTTTCTGTGGAAGTGTGTGGACTGTCAGTGGACGCGGTGCATCCTTAGCAATAGCAGCGGGTTTCCTAGATCTCCGGCGATGTAAACGCCGACCTCGCGCTTTAGCGGCAGCCTCCCTGTGTGACGAACCATCTCTCACCATTTGCCTCAAGACTTTAAGCTCATTTTTCACACATGGGCAAATCATTGAAGATTCATCATGAGAGCCTTGACAATTGGCGCACTTTTGGTTTTCTGCACGACATGCATCAGAGCTGTGCGACCCAGAGCATCGTGAGCACACGGCACCATTTGTGCAAACAGCACTAACGTCCCCTATCTTTTGACACTTCCGGTACTGAAGCGGCCTTGGAACAAAAGGCCGTACTACGTGTCTGAAGTGCCCGACCTTGACATGTGACGGTAGGCTGTCTCCTTTATATGTTAGCTTCACACAGTACGAACTCCCCAGGCGACGGGCTTGCAATATGGCAATTCCCTCTGTCGCTGGCCTAATAAGTATACGCAGGTCAGCATCGCTAACGGAATTGTCGACGTCACACACCACACCGGCCGTAGAATCACGATCGTCTTGTTTGTAGCAGCGTAAATTGAAGCTATCCAGCACCTTAACGTTACTCACAACGTCTAGTGCGCTGCGGTTTGTGACATCTATAGCGAGAATGTTCTTTCGGGCGTTGATCCTTATATCTTGATCTGACCCGGAACATGCGCCTCGAGCGATAGAGATGTAGCTTGGCGGTTGAGCCGGTTTAGATTGTCGCTAGGAGCCACAAGTAGGAATAAAATTGTGTGGTCCGATGACTTTCGCCTCGGGACCACAGTTGTCTTACTTGCAGAAAGAGATGTCCCGACGAGTCTCCTCTTTGCTTTGCGCTTTGCTACGGGCACGAAGTCACTGTCATCCGAGGTTTCATCACTGGTCGTTGAATAGATCACAGTGTCATCAATGTCGGTGTCACTCGGGCGACTAGACCGCTTTCTCGGAGGGGCCGCTGTTGACGTGGAAGGACCCGGCACCCCTCCAGGTGACTCCACGTCCATCGCCGTAGTGAAGGGAGCGGCGTCTCCCACAAAGTAGCTTGAAATTAGCAGAGACAGAAAAGCAGCGTTCCACACAACGCACTTCGTCGTCTTCACCAATTCGACCAAGTAATATAACAGGATGAAGGGGGATGTGCTGCCGGTATGCTGAGAGAAAATGTTTCTTTCAGATTGGGCTTCTCGACACTGCAATAGGACGTGGAGGAGGGTGAGCCTCTCCCCGCATCTACCACAAGTTGGAGGGTCGTTTCCCATGAGTAAAAAGCTTGAACTTAGCACAGACAGAAAAGCAGCGTTCCACACAACGCACTTCGTTGTCTTCACCAATTGGACCAAGTAACATAACAGGATGAAGGGGGATGTGCTGCCGGTATGCTAAGAGAAAATGTTTCTTTCAGATTCGGCTTCTCGACACTCCAGTAGGACGTGGAGGAAGGTGAGCCGCTACCCGCATCTACCACAAGTTGGAGGCTCGTTTCCCCTGAGTAAAAAGTTATGTGTGCCAAAAGTGTGTCCTATTCTTAGACGGCAGAATAGGACATCTGTCCGGCGGGATTTTGTTACAGGATGCCAGAAACCTAATTGTGGCTTTATTACACGCAGTTTATTATTTATTTCTTCGTCCCACAGGCGTTGCCAGTGGTTTTGTAGTTTCTTTCTTAAGAAAGGCTTCAGGTCTGTGACAGGGACCGAAGCAGTAGGATTAACTGCATGCAATGAAATTGATGTGGCCATCTGGTCGGCTAGAACGTTTCCCTCGATGCCCCTATGTCTAGGCACCCAGCATATAATCACATGTTGGTTAGATATATATGTTTTACACAGTGCGGAATAGAGTTCATTAAATACTGGATTTTTGTGGTTACAGAAAGACATCAAGGCCTTCACAACACTGAGGGAGTCCGTATATATAACTGATTTCTGGAGTTGTGATTTATTTATATGCTTTACGGCCGACAGCAGTGCCTAGGCCTCAGCCGTAAAGATACTAGTTTCCGGATGCAGTATGTCGGATTCCGAGAAGGATGGACCGACGGCTGCATAGGACACCCCGTCGTGTGACTTCGATGCGTCTGTGTAGAACTCAGTGCAGGAATATTTGTGCTGGAGCTCCCGGAAATGCATTTGGATTTCAATCTCTGGAGCGTGTTTTGTAACTTGCATGAAAGATATATCGCAATGTACCAGCTGCCACTCCCAAGGAGGTAGCAGCTTGGCTGGATGCATTAGGCGAAGCCCGAGGAGTGGGACATGCATTTCATGACTAAGCTCCCTCACACGTAGCGAGAAAGGCTGTCTTACGGAGGGACGATTATGAAAGAGTGTAGCATATGTCATCTCGTTAACGGTAGTATAACACGGATGTAGAGGATTAGAGTGGACTTTCAGAAAATATGTTTGGCTGATGTATGTTCTCTGGAGATGAAGTGACCACTCATTCGATTCTGCATACAAGCTTTGTATGGGACTCGTTCTGAAAGCGCCAGTGGCCAGTCGGATTCCTAGATGGTGGACTGGGTCTAGCATGCAAAAGGATAGGCAGTTGGGCGAGTTCGTACGGTAACATGATTTTGGCGTCTAGCGCGAAGTGAAACACGGACACAGAAAGGAGCAGACAGGACGAGCGCTAACTCTCAACTAAATTTTTATTAAGACGAAGAACATATATATTGGTGATTGCGAAAACCGTAGCATAAGAACATGACAAGATAAAAAGCATCAGTTAAACACATCAGGGTGTATGGAAGTCAAAGAAAAAAAATTACTTCAGATTAGAACACGTATTTCGAAGGTACTTAAATTCCCAATCTAACAGAGACAACGAAGCATGACTGACGCAAGTGTCTTCTAATCATTTTATGTGGAATACTTCGATAATTTCCCGCCTGGTCTGGCATCTGTGTCTAGAAAGAATTTTTGTGTCTTCAAAGAAAGGTTTGCAACCACAATCAAATCAATGTGCCGCTAAATGTGATGCATTAGTGTTGTTTAGTGAATGTTTGTGTTCTTTTAGTCTAATGTTAATGCACCTCCCACTCTGTCCAATGGAAGCTTTCCCACACTGGAGTGGAATCTGATAAACTATACCCGTGTTGCAAGGCACTAAGGGGGACACATTGCGGTGTTAAACATGAGCCCCCTTTAAGATGTTTATTGTGGGGGACGAACGTGAGTCTGTAGTCAATTATAACACCTAGAAATTTGTGCTCTTTGTTTAGAGGTATTTGTTGTCCACCCAGTTCTAAGGAAGGATCTGGGATCATTCCGCTCTTTCTTGTAAAAAGAACGCAAGAGGTTTTGTTAGGATTGACCTTGATGATGATGTATGGGGTTTTATGGCGCAAGGGCCAGGTATGGCCAAAGAGCGCCATGTCTGAGGTAATGAGTTTGCGGTGTAATTATGATTACTATGAAGTAGGTGAGACGTGGCTGTAAAGGGGCTTTAAAATATACGCTCTAAAGTGCGTAACAAATGTGTAATAAAATTATGGCAATGACATATGACTTGTACTATGAATATTTAGATGCATATAAAGAGAATGATACGATAGGTAAAATATATCAGATTATGAGAAATGCCAGAGCACTACTGCCTCCTTAGAGGCCTTGAAACCCAAGGGCCTGGAGGCATGTGCTATGCACAACAATTATCGCAGTGGCATCCTCTCGAGAGAGGAGGCGCTACGAATTCATGGGACTCATAACAAGTAAGACCACATCTCTAAGAAAACGTAACACTGTGTCTGTATTAAAAAGCGGTTCTGGACCAAGAAGCATTACAAGGTGAAGAGGAATGTGCTGTCGGTATGCTAATGAAAAGTGTCTCTTTCTCTCAGATTCGGCTTCCCGACACTCCAGGAGGACGTGGAGTACGGTCAGCCTTTCCCCGCATCTACTACAGGTTGGAGGCTCACTTCCGGTGAGTACAAAATTATGGGTGCCAAACGTGTGTCCTATTCTGAGACGACAGAATAGGACATCTGTTCGGCGCGATGTTGTACTAGAGGGGCAGAATCCTAACTGTGGTTTTATCAGCTGGAGCTTATTATCCGTTTCCGCGTCCCATATGCGTTGCCAGTGGTCTCGCAATCTCCTTCGCAAGAAAGGCCTCAGATCTGTGACAGGCATCGCAGCGGTAGGGTTAACAGCTTGCGATGCGATTGACGTGGCCATCTCGTCCGCCAGAACGTTACCTTCGATTCCCCTATGGTCAGGGAGCCAGCATATTATGATATTCCGGTTAGATGAGTACGCTTTGCACAAGACCGAATATAGTTCATTAAACACAGGATGTTTATGTTTCCTGAGGGACACTAAGGCTTTCACGACGCTGAGAGAGTCAGTATAGATCGCTGCTTTTGGAAGTTTTGATTTTCATATATGCTTCACAGCAGAGAGTAATGCGTAGGCCTCGGCCGTAGAGATACTTGTTTCCGGATGCAGTACATCGGATTCCGAAAACGATGGGCCGACGGCTGCATAGGATACCCCGGCATTTGACTTCGAAGCGTCTGTGTAGAACTCTGCGCAGGAGTGCCTGTGCTGGAGTTCTAGGAAATGCATTCGGATTTCGGCCTCAGGAGCGTGCTTTGTATGTTTTATAAAGGACGTGTCACATTGTATCACCTGCCACTCCCAAGGGGGTAAGAGCTTGGTTAGGTGGATTAAGCGATGCTCGAGGAGTGGGACATGCATTTCATCGCTAAGCTCTTTCACACGCAACGAGAAAGGCTGTCTTATAGAGGGGCGATTGCTGAAAAGTGTAGCGCACGTCATATCGGTAACGATGCCAAAACATGGATGTTCAAGATTAGAACGTACTTTAAGGAAATATGTAAAGCTGATGTACGATCTCTGCAGGCGGAGTGACCACTCATTCGTTTCGGCATATAGGCTTGCAATTGGGCTTGTTGATTGATTGATTGATTGATTGATTTGTAGAGTTTATTGGCACAAGGGCCAGATGTGGCCAAAGAGCGCCAAGTCGATGATCTGTGCTTGTCAATGATATGTGGGTGTTGATTGTGGGGAGTATATGATACATGGCTGCATAGTGGCCTAAAATATTCGCTAAAAGGTGGAAAATATACATGTGATGCAATGTGGCTGTAAAAGGGCCTAAAATTCATTCGCTCTGGAGTGCGTAAAATACAAGTCTAAAAACATGACAGTGATTGATGGTGTCTGCGATGAAAATAGATGTTTCATGAGATATGGATGAACAGTGAAACAACAAATGGCTGTAGCACTAGTGCCTCAGCAAGGCCTTGAAAGCAAGGGCTGGGAGGCACGTGCTCTAGAAAATGGTTTCATTGCAGCTACGACCTCCAGGTGGAGGCCGTGCTACAAGTAGCCTGGCCAAATTACATTTAGGGTGTCAGTTTCAGTTAAAAAGTTTAATACTGTTCCAAAAGTAAAAAGGGGTTCGTTGCTCAGAAAGAATGCTGGGTGTAATGGTATGTGTTGGCGATAAGCGGAGGGGAAGTACTTTTTCCTTTCTGCCTCTATTTCAGTGCATTGGATAGGAACATGAATAACTGTAAGCCTGTTGCCACATTTGGGACATGTAGGAGGTTCGCTTCCCGTCAAAAGGTAAGAGTGAGTGGCGTACGTATGTCCTATTCTTAATCTACACAGAAGTACTTCCTTATGCCTTGCTGTTCTTTCAGTTATCCAGTTCCCTAATTTTGGTTTGATAACGTGTAGCTTATTCTGTAGTGCATTATCCCATTGATGTTGCCAGTACTTCCTAAGTTTATGGCGTAAGAAGGGCTTAAGTTCTGTTGCTGCTATGGGTCTATTAACATCCGTTTCATTAAAGGCAACTGACGCTGCACTTTCGTCAGCAGCTACATTGCCTTTTATGCCCCTATGGCCAGGTACCCAACATAGGACGATGTTTTGGTTGTATATTAAAGCTAAGCATAGTTCTATGTATAGTTTATTAAAAACAGGATTCCTATGTTTTCGAAAACTCATTAAGGCCCTTATTACGCTTAATGAGTCGCTGAAAATGATGGCCTTATTGAGATTTGTTTGTCTGATATGTTTTACAGCAGAGAGTATCGCGTACGCCTCAGCCGTGAAAATACTTGTGTTGGGATTTAGAGAATCCGAGGTGGAAAAAGATGGCCCAAGAGCTGCATACGCGACACCAGCAGATGATCTGGAAGCATCTGTATAATATTCGGCACAACAGTACTTCGCTTGGAGTTCGAGGAAGTGTGATCGTATGTGTGCCTCAGGTGCATGTTTTGTTATTTCGACAAACGAGATATCGCACTCCATGGTCTGCCATTCCCAAGGCGGTGGAAGGCGAGTGGGAGGTAGGATATTTTCTGGGAGATGAATGTCTGTTTCGTCTACCATTGCTTCCAAGCGTAGGCTCAAAGGGATTCTAATACGTGGACGGTTACTGTAAAGTCTGGCAGCGCGCAGGTCGCTAACGATGGAATGGCATGGATGTTCGGTGTCTGATTTTACCTTAGAATAGTATGATAAACTTAAGAATATTCTTCGCAGATGTAAGGACCATTCGTTGGACTCAACGTAGAGACTTTCAACAGGGCTCGTTCTGAAGGCGCCTGTTGCCAGTCGTATACCGAGGTTGTGGACTGGGTCGAGAATCTTTAGCGCAGTCTCTGTTGCGGAGTGGTACACCACGGCTCCGTAGTCGAGGCGTGATTGTATGAGACTCTTGTACAGGCTAAGGAGACACTTCCTGTCACTGCCCCAAGTTGTTCGAGA
This sequence comes from Dermacentor albipictus, assembly GCF_038994185.2. Lineage (NCBI taxonomy): Eukaryota > Metazoa > Arthropoda > Arachnida > Ixodida > Ixodidae > Dermacentor > Dermacentor albipictus. The sequence goes on from NW_027225581.1 coordinate 4,008,794, forward strand.
GAGCAGCTTGAGGAGGTTCATGGTCTTCAGGCATTTTTCTTTAAGATATTTTAAGTGGGGAATGAAGTTAAGCTTTGTGTCCAGGATAATACCTAAGAATTTGTGTTCATGACTAACAGTTAATCTTTCTCCATTAATATTGATGTCTGGGTGTGGCAGTACACCTCTCATGTTTGAAAATAAGACACATGTGCTTTTTTGGGGGTTCAATTTAAAACCATTCTCGTCCGCCCACCTTGAGTCTATTCAAGCCAAGTTGTAGCTGCCTCTCGCAAATGCTAGCGTTGCATGACCTGAACCCTATCTGTACATCATCCACATAGACGGAGTAGAAGAGTGTGCGAGGCAATACGGTGTGGAGGGAGTTCATTTTAACAATAAATAACGTACAACTCAGTACTCCACCCTGCGGTACACCTGTCTCCTGTAAAAATGGTCGAGACTGTACGTTGCCAACTCTAACACGAAATGTCCTGTTTGAGAGATAGCTTTCAATTATTCTCAGCAGGTTGCCGCGAATGCCCATTGCAGAAAGATCCCGAAGGATCCCGAAGCGCCACGTAGTATCATACGCCTTCTCCTTATCAAGAAATACTGATAATACAAGTTGTTTGTGGACAAAGGCATCCCTGATGTACATTTCCATGCGCACCAGCTGATCTGTCGTCGATCTGCCCTCTCTGAAACCACATTGATATGGGTCTAATTTCTTGTTTATTTCTAGATAGTGGACCAGGCGACTGTTTACCATCTTTTCAAAAACTTTGCATAAGCAGCTCGTCAATGCTATGGGCATATAACTACTTGCCAAGGAAGGGTCCTTACCCTGTTTCAAAATAGGAATTATGATGACCTCTTTCCAAGCAGAGGGAATGCGGCCGGACGACCGTATAGAATTGTAGAGACAAAGAAGGGTTTTTTGTGTTTCAGGTGGCAGGTGTTTGAGCATTTCATATAGGATGCGGTCAGATCCGGGGGCAGATTGGTTGCAGCTGTTTAGTGCTGCCTGAAGCTCTGCCATGCAAAAGGGTCTATTGTATGCCTCGTATTTTGTGCTTTTCCGTTCTAATGGTTGTCCTTCTATTTGCCTTTTGTACCTTTGAAATGTTTCAGAGTAGTGCGACGAGCTGGATATCTGTTCGAAATGTGCGCCAAGAAAGTTCGCCTGATCTTCCATGCTGTCGCCTTGAGTATTCACTAAAGGCAGAGAGTAAGACTGTCGACCCTTTATTCTATTAACTCTATTCCAAACCTTTGTTTCGTCCGTGTAAGAGTTAATGCCTGATATATACTTTCTCCAACTCTCTCTTCTAGCTTGTCGCCGCGTTCTTCGACCCTGGGATTTGACCTGTTTGAAATTGACTAGATTTTCTGCTGTCGGAGAATCCCGAAGTAAACCCCATGCCTGGTTTTGCTTCTTTCGCGCTTTCCGACACTCATCGTTCCACCACGGAAGACGGCGTTTTGTGGACAATCCACTTGTTACAGGGATACATTTGGCGGAGGTGTCAAGGAGAAAAGCCGTAAAATATTCAACAGCAGCGTCTATGCTTAAAGCACACATGTCGTCCCAGGATAAACAAGCAAGCTTTTTGAACGTTTCCCAGTCAGCCGAGTCAGTTCTCCAGCGAGGTAATTGTGGAAGGCATTCATTAGCCATTGGTGTGCTTAGAACTACAGGGAAATGATCACTACCGTATGGGTTTTTAATAACTTTCCATTTAAAGTAAGGTAGAAGAGTAGGAGATGCTATGCTAATATCTATTGAGGAATATGTTTTGTTTGCCATGTTATAATACGTGGGCTCCTTCCCGTTCAAAAGACATGCACCTGAAGAAAAAAGGAACTGTTCAATCAAGCGACCTCTCGCGTCGCAGCGCGAGTCGCCCCACAGGTTGCTGTGCGCATTTAAATCTCCAAGCACAAGATATGGTTCAGGCAACTGATCTATTAGTGCCTGAAATTCTTGTTTGTGGAGCTGAAAATGCGGCGGTATATATAGGGAGCAGATGGTTATCAGCTTATTTAACAGTACAGCTCGAATGGCCACTGCCTCAAGGGGTGTTTGTAGCTGTAAGTGTTGACAGGCTATAGATTTGTCAGCTATGATGGCTACGCCGCCGGATGATGCGAGGGCATCATCGCGATCCTTCCGAAAAATAACATACTGACGTAGGAAGTGTTTGTGTTTAGATTTCAAGTGAGTCTCTTGGACACACAGCACTTTAGGAGTTAGTTGACTAAGGAGTTCTTGGATATCATCGAGGTTGCAAAGCAGGCCTCTGATATTCCACTGAATAATCAGTGTATCCATATTAAAATCAATGTTGTGCTATGTGTCAAAGAGGACTTGATTTAGCTTACAGCGCCCTTTTGAGGCCCTGTAATTGGAGTTTTGTCTTTCTTGGAGCGGTCGACAATGTCGCGCCGCTCCTTAGGCGTCAACTGCGCCTTCTGACTGGGTGTTGTGTCCATGGCCTCTTGAGAGGCACTGGACACGCGCTCTTGCGAGCGGTGTGTTTTACGCGAAGACCTTGTCTCTAAAGACAAGGCCTTGGAGCCCACCGTCCTGGTGGTTGGTGGGTTTGTCTTGACCTCGGAGCTGGGCTGACTGGTGCCAGCACCAGCAGAGGCCTCCACTGTGGACAAATTCGGGAGAGGTAGGGCAGCCTTCGCTGCTCCCACCGTGGGGGCGGGTGGCGTTGCCGCACGCTCGCTATGCGTTGCGCTGGCATCCGCCAAGTGCCGTTGTGGTACTGCCCCCCGACGTACCACTTCGGCGAAAGATGTGCTCTGTGCAAATGTTGGTGAGATGCGTTGTCTTGCTTCTCTGAAAGTTATGTTTTCTTTTACCTTTATCCAGACTGCGCATGATCGTGAATATGCAGGGTGGCCACCGTTACAATTACTACAACGGGGCTCAGCCTTACAGTCATCTGCAGAGTGATCATTGATGCCGCATTTCGCACATGTTAGCCGCCCTCGGCAGCTCTGGGAAGCGTGGCCAAACCTCTGGCATTTAAAACAGCGTCGCGGGTTGGGGATGTATGGTCGTACTCTTATTTTGATATATCCAGTTTCTAATGTTTCTGGTAACGTGCTAGAGCCAAAGGTAGCTATTAGGTGTTTAGTTGGCAGCTCCTTGTTGTCCCGTCTGATCTTAATTCTTTGTACGTTTATTACATTTTCATCCTTCCATCCTTCCAGGAGTTCTTCATCGGTCAAGTCCATCAAGTCGATGTCAGAGATTACGCCTTTGGCCGTATTCATGGTTCGGTGTGCTGTTACACTGACAGGGATGTCTCCAAGTTGTACAAGGTTCGTTAGCTTGTCATGTTGTGCTTTGTCTTTCAGTTCAAGTAATAGGTCCCCACTGGCCAGCTTGGTGATTTTATAGCCGCCTCCAATGGTCTCTGTGAGATACTTCGCCACAATAAATGGTGAAATAGTTCGTGCCTTCTTGTCAGGTTTGTCACTGTGTACAACGTGAAATTTCGGGAAAGTCTGAGAGGGTTTTAGAGAAAACTGAAATGTAGCATCGGTGCGCCCCCTTTTAGAGGGACGATCGGTTGAAAAAGGGTTGGAAGTTCCCATGAAATATGTTGAGTATTCAGCAACGATGCCAGTCACCCACCACCGAGCCCAACAAGGGGACACGGCAAGGTATGTGGTGAAACAAGCCCTGCCATGCCAACTGTACATCGTCGCTATAACCACATATGTTATAACCAAGGTAGGTCATAGCACACCAGGTTAACCCTCACCGCCAGGAATATTGGAAGTTATCAGAAGAAAAAGAAGACAGGAAAGACTAAAAGTGAGAGGGAAAGACGAAGGTTTGAGAAGAGAGAGATAGGAAGAGGCGACTACCGATTTCCCCCGGGTGGGTCAGTCCGGGGGTGCCCTCTACGTGAAGCAGAGGCCAAAGAGGTGTGTTGCCTCCGCCGGGGGGCCTTAAAGGTCCAAACACCCGGCATTGGCTCAACCCCCAGGATCACCCTTTCCCCGGACACGGCTAAGCCGCGCACGGCTACACGCGGGAGGGTCCAACCCTCGTGTGCTCGGGTCCGTGGTGTCGCAACACACCAAACGCCTGCTTGCGCAGACGCCCCTGCGGGGCAATTGGGCTTGTTCTGAAAGCGCCCGTGGCCAAGCGGATACCTAGGTGGTGAACAGGGTCTAACATCTTTAGCGTGCTCGGGGCAGCAGAGTTGTATACCCCGGCGCCGTAATCTAATCGTGACCGAATCAGACTCTTATAGAGATTCATTAGGCACTTCCTGTCACTACCCTACGTAGTCTGCGATAGAAGTTTCGTTAGGTTCATTGTTTTCAGACACCTTTCTTTAAGACGTTTAATGTGTGGGACGAAAGTGAGTCTATTGTCAAGTATAACACCTAGAAATGTGTGCTCTTTGTTTACAGGTATCTGTTGTCCACACAGTTCTAAACAAGGATCCGGAACCAGGCATCTCTTTCTTGTAAACAAAACACAAGAACTCTTATGAGGATTGATTTTAAATCCATTTTTTCTCTGCCCACCCTGACACCTTGTTGAAACCATGCTTTACCTGTCTCTCGCACACTGCGAGGTTACAGGATTTGAAACCTATTTGAATGTCGTCCTCATAGACGGAATACAAAATGGCCGGTAGTAAGGATGCACGAAGTGTTGTCATCTTAACAATAAAGAGTGTGCAACTGAGCACGCCACCCTGGGGTACACCAGTTTCTTGTGTAAAAGGACGTGACAGGACATGGCGTCAAGGATATTTCCTTCAATACGTACAAGATGGTCAGTAGTGGAGCGCCCTTCTCGGAAGCCACACTGATAGGGACCAAGCATTTTGTTCTACTCAAGGAAATGGATGAGTCGCCGATTTATCATTTTTTCAAATACCTTGCACATGCATCTTGTGAGGGCTATCGGGCGGTAGCTTGTCACTGAGGAAGGATCGTTGCCTTGTTTCAAAACAGGGACCACAATGGCTTCTTTCCATGCGGTCGGGAGGTGCCCTGCGTCCCAGATAGTGTTGAAAAGTGTAAGTAGTGCAACTTGCGTGTCATTGTGTGTGTTTTTCAGCATTCGGTACATGATTCTATCCGATTCCCGAGCAGAGCTCTTGCATGCGCTCAAGGCAGCTCTCAACTCTGCAATACTAAAGGGGCGGTTGAACGGTTCATTCTACCGACACTTTCTTATGAGTGGCTTGGATTCATCTATTTGTTTGTATTTGAGAAAGGGTTTGGAATAATTGGTGGAACTTGACACGCTCTGAAAGTGCTCCCCAAGTGAGTCTGCTTCTTGAAGCAGGGTATCGCCTTGTGTGTTTACCAGCGGCAGTGAATAAGTTTGTCGACCTTTTATCCTGTTAACCCTGTTCCAGACTTTCGCCTCCTCTGTATAAGAGTTGATGCCCGATAAAAACTTTTGCCAGCTTTTTCTTCTGGCCTGTCGGCGGGTTCGCCTGCCTTGTGATTTTACTTGTTTAAAGTTAATAAGATTCTCCGCAGCGGGGGAGGCGCGTAGCAACCCCCACGCTTTGTTCTGATTTTTACGTGCGATCCTACAATCATTGTTCCACCACGGGACACGCTGTTTGCACGACAGGCCATTTACTTGTGATATACATTTAGATGCGGCATGTATTATGAAGGCTGTAAAATATTCGACAGCAGCGTCAATTTCTAGCGAGGACATGTCATCCCATGAAATACTAGATAGAGTTCGGAATTTCTCCCAATCGGCAGTGTCCATTTTCCACCTAGGAGCCTGTGGTGGATATTCCTTTTCTTCATTTGTTCTAAGCAGTATTGGGAAGTGGTCGCGTCCGTAAGGATTGTTGTTAACTTGCCATTCGAGTTCAGACAGTATTGACGGGGAAGCTAGGCTAAGATCAATTGAAGAAAAGGTTCTGTTTGCGAGACAGTAATAAGTGGGTTCCTTCTTATTCAGCAGACACGCACCGGACGAAAAAAGGAATTGTTCAACGAGACGCCCTCGCGCATCGATACGAGAGTCTCCCGACAAGCTGCTGTGTGCATTGAAATCACCCAGAACAACATAAGGTTCTGGCAATTGATCTATAAAGGATTGGCATTCATGTTTCGTTAAGTTGTGATGTGGGGAGATGTAAAGAGAGCTAATAGTGATAAGTTTGTTTAGAAGAACAGCTCGAACCGCCACTGCTTCAAGAGGCGTTTGTAGCTGTAAAGGTTGACACGCAATGCTTTTATGGATGACAATGGCAACGCCGCCCGATGATGCGACACCGTCATCGCAATCTTTGCGAAAAGTTATATACTGTCGGAGAAAGTTTGTGTGTTTTGATTTTATGTGTGTTTCCTGTAAACACAGCATTTTTGGCTTGTGTTGGTGGATGAGTTCTTGTACATCATCAAGGTTTCTCAGAAGACGTCTGACATTCCATTGTATGATTTGTGTACCCATATTTAATGTGAATTGGTGCTGTGTTTACGGAAACGGAAGTGATGCCTTAGATTACAGAGCTCTTGCGAGGCCCTGTAACCGGGGTTCTGCCTTTTTTGGAGCGTTCGAGGGAGCCTCGCCGCTGCTTAGGCGCTTGGAGCGCCGTGGGTATAGGTGTTGTGTCCATTGCCTCTTGTGAGGCGCCGGACACGCGCTCTTGAGAGCGAGAACTTTTTCGAGAGAGTCTCACCTCGGAAGGCGAGACCCCTGCGCCCACCAGGCCGGAGGTGGATGGGGCTCCCTGAGAGATTTGGGTGCGCCGGCTGTTGCCTGGCTGTCTGTTGGCTGTTGGTTGCGGCAATTCAGGGGCTACTCCGAGTTGTTGTTGGACCGCCTCACGTACGGCGTTGGCAATCGACGCCACTTGAGGCTGTGATGACGGGAACAGCTTTTGTAGCTCCTCCCGCACGACCGCTCGGATAGTCTCGCGCAGGTCGTCGGTGGCCAGTGACTGAACTCCGGCGTAGTTTGTCGAGTTAGAGCGGCGGTTGAATTGCTGGTTCCGCATTTCCACTGTCTTCTCGATGCTGGTGGATTCACGAAGAAACTCCTCGACGGTCCGCGGTGGGCTCCGTACCATTCCGGCGAAAAGTTCCTCCTTTACACCACGCATCAGTAGGCGCACTTTCTTCTCCTCGGACATTTCCGGGTCGGCGTGGCGGAATAGGCGGCTCATTTCTTCGGTAAAAATCACTGTGGTCTCATTTGGTAGTTGACCCGGGTTTCTAATAGCGCATGGGCTCGTTCTCGGCGTACGACGCTTGCGAATGTCTGCAGGAAGCCGCTTCGGAACAGCTCCCAGGTCGTTAAGGTGGCTTCTCGGTTCTCGAACCACGTCCTGGCAGCGTCTTCCATTGCGAAGAAGACATGTCGCAGTTTGTCGTTGCTGTTCCAATTGTTAAAAGCAGGGACCCTCTCGTATGTCTCAAGCCAGCTTTCCGGGGCCTCGAATGTTGAACCACGGAACGTCGGAGGCCCCTGGGCTGCTGCAGCACGATCGGGGATGCTGGGGCTGCCATTGGTGTGGACTTCGTGGCGATCTTCCTGGTCTTCTCAGGCAAAAGTCCGTGCTCCGGGGGCAGTTGTTGAAGACGGCGGCTTGCTCGATGGTCCGGAACTACGTTGGTGTTGTCTTTGCGTTCCGGGCTTGGATCTCGGCTTGTTGGGGGCGTCCGGTAGATGAACCAAAAGCACCTCCACCCGATGTCACGTGGTGGTGACATTGAATAACACAGTAGCAATACTGTGAATGACAAAACTAACTTTTATTGGGCGAACCTGTGCCCGCAAAACAGGCTACACTTATAGCACAACGATAGCGGCGAACACGCTCGGCGATCGTCGAAAACCTGATCAGCGGGTCAAGCGCGTCGGCCTTTATAGATCAGCCGCCGAATGTTCCAGATTAACCGATGGGACCCGCGTGTGGTCCGCAAAGTTCTACACTATTCGCGTCGCGCATACATGCAATCAGATTACACTAGTTGCGGTGAAAGACAGTGGAAGGAACCATCGTTAACATTCCAGAAACTTCTTTTACATGCAGGCGCGTCCTGCGCTGCACGATAACATTTGTTAGGCGGCCAAACGTGGTCGCCCGATAAAGATTACACGTGTCAATATACCAAAATATGCACAATCATGAACAAAAGCCTGGAGAAAGAGGTTCCTTGCAGTGTAGGCTTGCAGCCTGAAATTTAGTAGCATGACATGCAGATGTGTTTGATTGTGAGGTATATGGAGTTGCTGCTGTGATTGTTGGGTGGCCCAGTTTGTGCGAGTACTGCACAGCGCAGGATGATTTCACACGCTGCTGTATCGGCCAATTACTGCAAACGAAGGATGCAGTTTGGCTCCGCAAAGAGGGGACTCAGGAGATACCACATGAAAATAAATGCGGCTTAGTGGCTTTGTTGTAGATCTGCCAAATGGGCACCCTTGCTTGGAACAAAATGGGAAGCTGAAGCTGAATGGGAATCGTTCGGGGAGGCTGGCGTGAAGAGGAGGGGGTGAGTTTGAAGTCATCGCTATAGATGCCCCCGCGCTTTTCAGATGTCACGTTGACATTCTCGGCCGCTACTGTGGTTTTTTTGTGGGCCTCGCCGAAAGACGGGGAAACATAGTGACGGAAATAAGGCGACGCGACACACAGCCACCCAGTTTCAGTGTCACTGTTTGAAATCTGTGCTCGCCTTTTAAGAATGCCTTCAGAAAACGATGTTTTTACCACTACCGAGAAGGCTGCAAGTGATGGGTGCATTTGTGTGTGATTGGCATCGGGTCACAATTACGGTGTTCAGGACATTCAAGCAACCTGGCCCAAAGCTGCAAGGAATGACCGAGTTTTCTGTGCTGGCAGGGCAGCCCACTGTGAGGCATAGATATCATCAAAAGCCATGGCTTCGTGGGAACATTCTTGCAGCCAGCATGATGGTTTCTTACAGATGTTCAGCCCATGGGCTGGTGCATAGACAATAGGGAGTGACACTAGCAATTTATGGTTACAAGTGCAAGCACGAACCTGGCCTCTGGTGCTGGAGGACATCAAGGCCAAGTGAGGCACACATATCAATAGCCGTGGCCTCATGGGAACATTCTCACGGCCAGCATGGCTACTCCTTACAGATGTTAAGCCCTCAGGTTGGTGCATAGACAAAGGGGAACGATACAGGCAATTAATGGCTACAAGTACAAGAACGAACCTGGCCTCCGGTGACAAAGGACATCAAGGGCAATACGAAGGGTCTAACGTAGGGAAGAGTGAAAAGACGTGTATTTTGGGAACCTATCCCCTTGCATGTTGTAGATTGTGTCGTCATTTTGACCAATGCCATGTCCATCCCAAAAGCTTCGGTGCTAGTGGTTGCAGTGGTGTGAACTCCGCATGTGTGATAGTATGGTTTGTGACTCTGCAACTGAGAGTTCAAAGAGTCATGTTTGGGTTGCATGAGGAAGAGGAGAGGTTTAGGCACGGACCCAGACAGGTACCTTGGCGTTTGAATAAAGTGTCTCTTTACTGGACAATGGTTCTTCCTTTGCACTGCCACCATGTAATCGAGTAATCGAGGGATGCCGACTTCAGACCTTAGACACCTTCCCTCCTTAACTAGTGTTAAAGCTAGCACAGGATGACGGGGAAAAAATTAACCATCTCCTTGTATTCAGGGGTGGAGCTTCCGAAGCTACATCTGTATTAAACTAGTCACTACTGTACTTAGAGAATTAAATTACAGTTGAATTGTTTTCATTATATCTGACTTCAACGATCATTGCTCAACTATATGCTGAACTGTAGCAATATTCAAATAGGTTCATCAACTATACAACAACCTGTGCACACCTTTTTTAACATTGGACTGTTTCACGTCTTCAATTACGCAATCCAGTTTCTTTATTCTGCACACTACTGTTATCTGGAATCTTCGCTAGTCACACAAGAACATCCACTGCTAGTAACGCCCACCATTCTAATGACGTGCTGCACTGAAGCTACTTAGAGCAGTATGCCAGGACGTCTCCACAAATATGGGAATTTTCATATGAACAAAAAGTGATGAAAATTGATGTCACTGTGACCTTGACAGTGATATAAGCAGGTATGTTAGGAATGTCAAGAGACTACTTTGAAGTAGCAATAGCTTATGAAAACACATTGCTCGAGAATCTGGGCAAGTTAATCTTCACAGTAATCACCTATTCTTAATTTGATTCTAACATACACTCTTCATGTATTACAGACAAGACTGTCGTGCCAGCACAACGCATAACAATACACTTTTTGACATCAGAAGCTCGTACAGAGGCATGTTCACTTGTTTCCTCCATACTGACAAAAGGAACAGTGTTGCTGTGACCAATGCTAGCTAAAAAAACATTCCTCACAAGCATTTTCTTTACTTCGAAGAGTACATGGTCACTATTGCTGCAAGATGGGCTTGCACAGCTAGTGAGGATTTCAATTATATGCCCAAAGACACTGTCATTTGCCGCAATGTAAGAGTTTCTTCTTCTCGACTTATCCATAGCAGCTACACAATAGGTGAAAGCACCCACTGTAGCCTTTCTGTATTTCCTTCTGGTGCCTTCCTGAATTCCTTTTCCATAAAGTAACATGTTTCCAACTTGAATACACGTCTTTCTTAGTTTGTAGCCTTTCAACAAGGACTTGACAAAAGACTTCAAGTCTTTGTTCTGCCAATACATAGTTGCAGACAAAACCTGTGGCAGACTCTGCAAAATACAGAATTTCTCAATGATTTGTAAATGGGCAAATCTTGTCCCATTCACAAAACGCACAAGCTTGCCATTCATAGACTCAAAGGGGTAGGCCGAGAAGCTCCAAAGTGGTCCCCACTGCCTGACATTGTCCACCATATGAACAAGGATATGGGAATTATAGGTCATAAACTCCTTCCCATAAATTTCTTCATACTCTGTCAGGAACTCTATTAGAAGTTCTTTGACCTTTGGAATTTTGTCCATTGGCACAGTAGACTGCAAACAAAAATGCATAATGCCAACGAACTTGGTCCAGTTTCTGTAACAATTACTTGGAAGGAAGTCTCTCAATACAAATGGAGAAAAATAAAGTAACCAGTCTCTCCACTCAGATGCCTTCCAGAAATTCATTTCTGTGAGTGACCGTGGCAAGCGATTCATCTCCCAAGCTGGAGTTAGTTGCTTCAGCCTTTCATCAATTTGGGGGAGGTAACGCCGGAGGCTACAGCCAGTGCCCCTTTTGTTGTTGAACCACATAAATGCTGTAGTCCTCACAAAGCCATTGCATACTGCATGCATGTAGTCAACAACAAATGGCGCAGAAAAACCAAAAATGCCATAATAGAAAGAATACTTGGACCTTTAATGCCTCGGCAAGGTTCCCCCGTCCTCTGTGCCCTTTGAGCATAACGCAAGAAGCTTCCATCTGTTCTTAATTATGCTGCAGGTTCTTGCATTGCAAAAACCCTTGTGTGCCCTCTACCCTTTTCCACAACTTCACCAGTGTGCTCGCACCAAGCACAGCCAAAAAAAACCATTAAACTGGCTCATGTTCATAAGCATGCAGCGTGCAACTGTGTCTACACTGCATGGTCCTGAGTAGACGCGGCATGTCTTATTCAATGAACATCCTTCATCAAACCAAGAAATTCCTTCTGAAGAAAGCCGATTCATTGTTTGCGTAAAAGGCCTCAGAAAGGTGTTCATTCTTGGTTTCTTTGCCCCAAACCACAACCCATACTACAACAGCTTGTTCACTCTCTTTGTACGGAAGTTCATTTACTTGTAGAATTTAAGTTCATTTACTTGTTCATTTGCACACTGTGTCCTGAAGACTCAAACAGTGGAACACCATCAGTGTTCCAAGTTACTGATATGTCATCTTCTGTCATAGTTAATTTGTTGTATGAGGCACTCTGAGTAATGTCACTGACATCAGACTGAACACCACTCCGGTGACGAGATATTTTTACACTTAACAGCAACTCTTTACCCTGACTGCCGATGTCTACAGTAAGAAAAAAGGAGCTTGACCCTAAAATGTCTTCAACCTTGTGCATGAGCGAGCACTTGGAGCACTGTACTTCAGCTGTTGCACATGGAAGAGCAGTGATATGCTCTAAGCACTCAGAGCAATATGCATGAGTCACACGCTCACACTCATACAAGGAGGAGAAGCTCTTAAAAAACAAGAACTTAGTCTTTGGAAAAAGGGTGCCTTCAGGTATATGCGCATCAATCAACTGAAGAAGGCTTTCCGTAGCTTCCTTGGAAGAATGATGCCGCAGGCTGTGTGCCATCACCATGACAAGACTATGGCTTCTTGAGAGCTTTGCATCCTGGTACAAGGGCTCTTCCTGAAAAAGATTAGTGCAATGATAAGGATCCGTGGTTACATGTAGACTGAGTATATGGCATTTGCCCAGTTGCAGGCTGCAAGAATCTTAACAGTACCGTAGAAACATGCTAATCAGTGTATGAAGGCAGAAGTACTAAGGTGAAGTGGCTTTCTTATTCCGAAGTTTCTATCTTTACTAACATGGTAAAGATTATTGAAAAAAACACACTGTGTTCTAATGACAAATTATTACGAGAGGAATCTCGCTCCTATGCACTTTTCAAGCATGCATGAAACAGGCGTGTTTAGTCCATAATAGGCAACCAACGAACTAATTTCAATGAAACTGTCCGACTTAAAGAAAGGTTAGGCTACTCACAGCCTTCAAACTTGACGACCTCATAAATGTTACAATATTAACAATACCCAAGGTTTAGGGCAGCACTGGCATGCCTTCTTTTTTCATTCAACGAATATCCTGAACCTCAGAAACGCTGGCAAGCCTTAAAGCTTGTTAAGTAAATTACTATAGCAGCTTTTCTAAGTTGGCAGCGGTAGCGGCAGCGAAGTTCACGGGACTCAAACGCTGCACACCTTTTCACGCAGGGCTACTGGAATCTTTCGTGTCCGGCTTGCTGTGGCGGTTCCGATGCCCTGATATAGGTCAAGCAATCTTCAACTGCATCGAGCAAGGCCAGCATACGTCAGCTCTCGTATGATTGTGACGCTGCCTGGATCATCGCTTCGCATTGGTCCAACCCCGCAACCTGAGTCTACAAATTGACCGAACATCTCCGTTCTTCACTTGGCAGCGGTAGCGGCAGCGAAGTTCACGGGACTCAAACGCTGCACACCTTTTCACGCAGGGCTACTGGAATCTTTCGTGTCCGGCTTGCTGTGGCGGTTCCGATGCCCTGATATAGGTCAAGCAATCTTCAACTGCATCGAGCAAGGCCAGCATACGTCAGCTCTCGTATGATTGTGACGCTGCCTGGATCATCGCTTCGCATTGGTCCAACCCCGCAACCTGAGTCTACAAATTGACCGAACAACATCTCCGTTCTTCACTTGGCAGCGGTAGCGGCAGCGAAGTTCACGGGACTCAAACGCTGCACACCTTTTCACGCAGGGCTACTGGAATCTTTCGTGTCCGGCTTGCTGTGGCGGTTCCGATGCCCTGATATAGGTCAAGCAATCTTCAACTGCATCGAGCAAGGCCAGCATACGTCAGCTCTCGTATGATTGTGACGCTGCCTGGATCATCGCTTCGCATTGGTCCAACCCCGCAACCTGAGTCTACAAATTGACCGAACAACATCTCCGTTCTTCACTTGGCAGCGGTAGCGGCAGCGAAGTTCACGGGACTCAAACGCTGCACACCTTTTCACGCAGGGCTACTGGAATCTTTCGTGTCCGGCTTGCTGTGGCGGTTCCGATGCCCTGATATAGGTCAAGCAATCTTCAACTGCATCGAGCAAGGCCAGCATACGTCAGCTCTCGTATGATTGTGACGCTGCCTGGATCATCGCTTCGCATTGGTCCAACCCCGCAACCTGAGTCTACAAATTGACCGAACAACATCTCCGTTCTTCACTTGGCAGCGGTAGCGGCAGCGAAGTTCACGGGACTCAAACGCTGCACACCTTTTCACGCAGGTTTGTGGCCAATTCCTGCGTGTTTTCTGGATTTTTTGCTTTTTTGCTGCTGCTGTTGCTGCCACAAGTGTGTTACTACCTATTTCTGTTGTTGAAGCATGGCGAAAGAGATCAGAGCCCTTTTCGATGAACTGAGGCGTGAAATCCGGGCTGAATTCAAAGACTTCAGAGACACAATCGAGCGGGATATTCGAAAAGAACTCAGGGAAATTAAGGCCGCTTTGGTTTCCATAAATGCTGATTGTGAAGAAATGAAGGCTGCAAACAAGGAACTTAAGGCGACGAATGCTAAACTAGAGGCACAGTGCGCTGATCTTGTTCAACAGGTGAAAAATCACGAGAGCAGAATGCTACACCTTGAACAATACTCCCGAAATGCAAATGTAGAGCTCAAAGGCATCCCGTGCAACGACAGCGAAAACCTCGCTGAAACAGTAATGAAAATTGGAGAAAAAATAGGTGTTGCGCTTGTTGCGGCTGATATCGAGTCTGTGCACAGAGTCCCGACTGCCAAAGATCCAAGAAAAAAGAATGTAGTAGTCCAGTTTGTGCGGAGGCACAAACGGGATTGCTTTCTCGAGAAAGCGCGTGCTGCTCGGCTGAAGTGTTCTGAGATAGGTTTGGACTCCCAAGCACCATTCTTTGTTAACGAGCATTTGTGCCCAGAGCTGAAACGTCTGCTAGGCCAGGCTACTGCATGTAAGCGCGAGGCCGGTTGGAAATACGTTTGGGTACAAAATAGCAAGATTTTCGCCCGACGGATGGACAACGCACCAAAAATAAAAATTTCGTGCAGTGAGGACATTGATAAAATGCGCAACCCATTATGAATGCTGCAAGATCAGACCACTGTTCTGCGCATTGAGATAACTGGTAGGGGTGGTGCTACGCCACATCTTATCAGGCCGATAAAATGTGTCAAGGGGACACATAGCTGTTCATTTTCCGATCGTCTAGCGGGAGTAAAGGCAATATGCGCATGCGTTGCTCGCCATACATTTGATCTCTTCGCAGAAGTTGCTGTCTACCTTTTAAATTTCTTTATGTTCTATGTTCTAAGTTTTGAACTACTATTCTTTAGTTGGCCCGTTTTCTTTTGTCTGGATGCTTTGTGTGTCTACTTGTACCATGACATGCGTCAGGATAGATCATGGTTTCATTGTCTGTCACTACTGATGAAACTAGTTGTGTAAGGATATGGCTTTTACTTGTCTGTTCCCAACTTCGCAGTATGTTACTTATAAATACAGGTCTTTATTGCAGTGTCATGTATGCATAATATTGCGTGTAAATCAAACTGTATGTACTCATATGCTGACCCATACAAACCATCAGTGAGTGAATCCTGTATAAGTCCGACCACTCTGATGTCTGACATTGTGAAAAGATGTAAATCGCCTTTAACTTTTATGCATTTGAATATGCAGTCAGCACGTCGAAAATATGACGACTTTTGTGTGTTTTTAAACGAATTTGGGTTTTCTTTCTCAGTTATAATGCTAACTGAGACATGGTATAATGACCATGACACTATACATTTGGACGGATACAGGGCTGTTTATTTGAATAGGAAACCAAAAAGGGGTGGCGGTGTTTGCTTGTTTGTCAACTTGTGTATTAGCTGCGACTACCTAGATGATCTGTCATGGTCCACAGCTGATATTGAAATTATTTGTTTAAAATGCGACAAATTTCTGTTTGCTGTGGTGTACAGACCACCTGATGGTAATTTGAGCGAGTTTTTTAAGTATATAGATGCTGTTTTTTCGTATGTTAATGCAAATCAATACACTTTAATATTAGGAGGTGACTTAAACATCGATATGTTGGTTAAATCCACTAAGCAAAGTGAATTATCTGCAATCCTTGATTCTCATTTTTTGTCGAATATAATAACCGCCCCTACACGTATTACTGCAAACAGCGCAACACTTATAGACCTTTTCATTACCAACCTATCACTTGATGCCCTATTTTCTGGTACCATTAATGTGACCCTTAGTGACCATTTGCCCATTTACTTAGTCACTGACACATCTCATTCGGCAGAAGACATCACTGCGAAAATAATATATCAGGACATCAGCACGGTTGCACTGTCTCAGTTCCGAGATGAACTCGTCATGACTGATTGGAACGAGGTTCTTGCATGCTCTTCGGCTGATGCCGCATATGAGCGTTTCATTGAAATCTTTTCCTCTCTCTATAAACGATGCTTCCCTTACAAAGAAATAATGAAGCCAAAACGCGCACGTAAACCTTGGATAACAATAAGTCACTTAAAAATGATACGTACAAAAAACAAGCTGTACCAGGTGTTCTTAAAAAATCGCGATTTAGATGCGCTAAACATGTTTAAAACTTACAGAAACAGTCTTGCCAAAATATTAAGGCAAGCCAAACGTAATTATTTACTATCTTCGACGGCATCATATATAGACACCAAACAAATGTGGAAAACCCTAAACACAATTATATTTTCACGTAAACAAGCACCCCGCGTCAACGAACTTAAAATTGACAAACATGTATTTAAGGGAAAAGCGTTGGCCAATAAATTTAACGACCACTTTAGTTCTTTATCGGACAGTACTTACGATAGGAATGCGTTAAGTTATTTACCCACGCCAATAACGCCCTCGATATTCATTTGCCCCACAGAACAATCTGAGGTAACTAATGTTTTTATGAAACTTAAAAAAAGTAAAAGCGAAGACATTGACGGCATAAGAATGGAACCGGTTATTTTTGTCCTCGATTTATTAGTACCTTGTTTGACCCATATATATAATCTTGTTTTAAACACAAGTTTGTTCCCTCAGCGTATGAAAAAAGCCAAGGTCGCGATACTTTACAAAAGTGGCGACAAAAACGAAATGAGTAATTACAGACCAATATCGGTATTGCCAGTATTTTCAAAGGCTTTGGAAAAAATTATTTTCACTAGACTTTCAAAATTTTTAGACATGCATTCTGTGATTACAGCGGCACAATACGGTTTCAGGTCGGGTGTATCAACAGAGACAGCACTTCTACATCAGAAAGAGGTCATATTAGGCAACATTGAAGCAAGAAAGCTCACACTAGGCGTATTCGTAGATTTTACAAAAGCGTTTGATAGGATTGATCACCAAACATTGTTAGAAAAATTGCCCTATTATGGCATCAGAGGCGTTACACTTGGCCTAATAAAGAGCTATCTTAGCGACCGGTACCAGTGTGTGTCAATAAATAGGGAAATATCTATGCCCCAAAAAATCAAACGTGGTGTACCGCAGGGAAGTATATTAGGCCCTCTCTTATTTAACCTTTATATTAATGATATTCTAAACATAGATCGATCAATAACATACATTATCTATGCAGATGACACGAGCTTATTTTTTACAGGAGCAAACCTAGATTAGTTGATTCAAGCAGCTAATGAAACTTTACATAAATTATCCGAATGGTCTTGTCGTAATTCGTTACAAATCAACAGCTCTAAAACCAAGGCCGTTCTTTTCCGCGCGAAAGGAACGGCTTGCAAGTACTCACATAAACTGCTACTAAATAATTTTGAACTTGAACTTTCAGAGACTGTCAAAACATTAGGTATTATCTTTCATCAACATATGCTGTGGGATTCACACATTGAAGAATTATGTATTAAACTAAGAAAAGCTCTAGGTATGCTAAGGAGGTGTCAGTCGTTTCTGCCGGTTCCCCAGAAACTTCATATTTTTAATGCGCTTTTTAGTTCCCACCTACGCTACTGCCAGTTGGTATGGGCATCTGGAACCCAAACATTAAAGAATAAGATATATACACTTCAGAAGTGTGCTTTGCGGGCTGTTGCCAATTTAGGCTATAGCGATCATACATCTCATTTATTTATAAAATTTAAGGTTTTAAAATTCAGTGTTGCCTATGAACATCAATTGTTGTTGTCGTTAAGGTCAGAAATTCGTAGAAATAGCCAAAACCTAAGAGGTTTAGCGCAATTACAGCCGAACATATCATTGCGTCCCATCAGAAATTCTGAACACTGGCACATTCCCCGAACACGAACGAACTACGGTCTCCAAATGTTAAAATTCACCATTCCACACATACTCAATACGTTCAAGCTGACAGAAGATCACTTGCGTGTCCTTTCAGGTAGGGAGCTATTCAACATGTTTACATAATCTGCTACAAACCTAGAAAAATTCTGTCTATCTAAAGCCCTCCTTTCTGTTTACAGTATGTCTTACTGTTATGTTACCTTGCAATAATTTACTTGTCGTTGGTTTTTTTTTGTGTGTGCATGAATGATTGATGTACTTGTAGGCACCCAAGGGCGCATATAATTATGTATACTTGACAATTATTGTACACGTTTTTACTTATTTTTCTTTGATATGTTAAGACTGTATGAAGTTTGCTGTGCTGTCGTTCTGCTGCTTTGTACGGATGGGAGGTGGGGCTAGTCAAGGTGCATCAGCGCAGCTTTTTTCCCACTTTCCACGCCACAACTGTTCTGTGTAAAACACACTGTACTGTTAGTGGTGAAAATAAACTTCAACTTCAACTTCAATCAGTTTTGATTTCGTTTACAAGGAAGTGTATTCAGGGTCTGTACTGAATGTGAGAAGACAAGTTGTGGTGTTGCACATACGTGCACTTAATTATAAATCTGGTGGTGGGGGAAGGTGAACATTTAGCTTCACAATGCCATGAGCTTAGTTGACTTAGAACAGGTGAAGCGAGTGGATCCTTGAGAGTGTACCCTTATCTCATCACTACATTAAGGCAACGATGGAGCCAACCTGGAACGACATTCTGCATGATTAAAGCAGCATACAGCAATGTTTTTTTCCCTTTGGGACGATTGTAATGCAAGTTGCTACATTTTTATCTTGACCCCTTAACTTCCTATGGCACTGTACCTCGTCATCTGGTGCTGATGACCAGTTTAACTCATCATGCCTTTCCAGTTTTTGTACATGCATATATGTGCAGTGTCCAGCAATTCTGACAGAAATAATGCCCCATCACTTTGTATATTTTTTTTTCTATATGACCAGTAAAAATGAAATAGGTATTCCTCACATTGTGCATTTCACTAAAAATTTGTGCAAAGTATGCATGCCTAAAAAGAAAATCTGCACTTTTTTTATTTCACATGGTGGTGAAGGCGCTAATGCTCACCTGCTGTAAGCGCAGGCTCATGGAACACACAACAAAAATGAAAAAAAAATTATGGGGTTTTACGTGCCAAAACTACTTTCTGATTATGAGGCACGCCGTAGTGGAGGACTCCGGAAATTTCGACCACCTGGGGTTCTTTAACGTGCACCTAAATCTAAGTACACGGGTGTTTCTCGCATTTCGCCCCCATCGAAATTCGGCCGCCGTGGCCGGGATTCGATCCCGCGACCTCGTGCTCAGCAGCCTAACACCATAGCCACTGAGCAACCACGGCGGGTCACAACAAAAATGAAAACCACATCTTATTCATGTACCTTCTACTTACAACGGTGTATTTTGCAAACAGGACAGCGTAAATACTGCCACAGAGAATGTGTCCTTCTATACAAAGAAGGACCAACTTGAAAGCACCGGACGATGCTTGCACTGGAAATGTTTCAAGGCACTTGCTCGTGCAGCATTAAGAATTCAGAAAGCTTTACTTATGTAATACAGAATTTTAAAAGCCGATTTCTCCAAGGCAGTAACAATGAAGATGAGTTCATGCATAAGTAATGGTGATCTTAGTAATTTTAACCTTGCAATGTGTGTGAATATGGAATACAAAATGGAAGTGGCAGCATGAGACAGGAATTGCCTGTGTACATATAAGTGTTGTTGGATGACAAGCTGCCTAGTGATGGGTATAGAATTCTTCGGCGCCTAAAGACCATGCAAAGAAATAAAAACATTAAATGCCTGTGTTTTACAAGCCAAAACCCAAATCTAATTATAAAGGATGCCGTAGGGGGGCACTCCTGAATAATTTTGACCACCTGGAGTTCGTCAACGTGCACCAAACGCATAGTAGATGGGAGACAAGGAACACAAGTGCACTGTAGGCGGATGGTTCACGTATGTTGGCACATACCTACAAAAATTTATCAGCAGCGGCGTAGTGACGGCACAAAGGAACCTGAAAAGGTTCTGTGATGTGCAGCGTAACCACCATAGTATCTTATTGCTTATGGCATTGCACTGCTAAGTTCGAGATCGCGGCTCCGATACCGGCCGCGGCGGCCGCACTTCAGCGGAGGCGAAATGCAAAAAAACGCTCGTGTATTTATATTTATGTGAACGTCAAATTAGAACCTGGGGCTGCCGAAATTATTCCGGATACCCTCAATGCGGCGTACCTCGTCATATTGCGATTTTAGCCCGAGCATTTTCCTCTCTTTATATTAGTAACGCAAACGGGGCACACTGACGACAGGGAAGACGAACACACGGCAATGTATTCCTTGTTTTCCGTGCACTTCACATAATGCAACACTAATTAGCCCATCAGTCTGCTTTGAGAAACAACGACACACAGACCTTCGCTGATACAAAACCAACATTCCAAATATCCACCTCAATGTCCCGAGAAGGCCGCCAAAGTAAAACGGCCTGCTGTAATAAACTTACCAGTTCACTAGCTGAAACCTCGCCGGCCCTTGGCTCGCAGTCGTCGTCGTCGTCGCTCGAGGTGTAGCTGCCGTCTGAACTTTGATTTGTAGAGTTATCGAAGTCGGAGTGCAGGCTGCATATCTCATTATCTTCTCTGTTGGGAAGCTCAGCCATCGTTGTGTCGGTATCGCTTTCGGAATCCGAATGAAGTACGTTGCTACCACTGTCGCATGAGCTAGGAACAGCCAAAGAATTACTTTTTGCTGCTGCAACATCGCAGGTGGCATCGTACAGGTAATGCTTGTACCTTTTCCTTTTTGGCATCTTTCAACATAAATAGAACACAGCAGCGATTGTTTAAGTTGGATTGCTTAGAAAGAGCGGTAGTGGTTGACCAAATCACCAAAATCACTGCGTCCGACAAGGAACGCTACGCAAGTAATTCCAGGCTTGGCTTGGTCGTAAGTGGCTGCGACAGATTTTCGTTCTATTCATTTTAGGGCGAAAAAAAATTAGGAACATAGTTTCAAAACTGCACGGCGCTAGATTAGCTCACTTCCTCATGAATGTGCCTCCCACTTTTTGCTTATTTGTGGGTGATCTTATTTGGCAAAAAAGAAATAAAACTAAGGTGGAAAAGCAGCGGCTGTAGTTTTGATGTATCTCTCTCCCTCTGTCTCCCTCCCTCACTCCCTTCTTTGGGAAGCCTACTTTGAGGCTTATAGGGGCACTGTGTATAGGGGTTTATTCAAATAAAAGCGGAGATACCCTCCTCAAGCAGAAAGCGCAGTAATGAGGTGCTGAACTTGACAACGTCGGAATCTTTTTTAACAGCCGTTGTTCTTTTCTTGTGATTGCTGCGCGTTCATTGTTAGTCTTCAGAAAATGCCCATATGCTAATAAGTGTTGATTGTTCACTATATACCTCTTATTAGTGTTTGTCTTTTATTGTTCTTTCGTCGTAACTGCACGAGAATGATTTGTACCAAAGTAACTTAAATTTAATGTACCTACTCCTGCCTTGGCGGCCAGAAGGTTGCTGGCAGCATTGAATGAATGAATATAAATAAATAAATAAGTCTTACTGGGCACTTGATCACGAACAACGCGCATGCCAAACTGTGAGCACATAGCCTGCTGGAGGTTGAGCCGCTAGGTAGACCTAAGTTGTTTTGAGGCAAGCACTACCTAGATCGAATGGGGATTGTTACTCTCGTTATTCTAACAGTCGGGCAGAAAGTGGAGTGTTCAAAATATGAGTTTGGGGGAAGGCGATATTTTTGTCCGCCACAAAGCAGGAGGGTCTTGTTCTCTAAAGAAATTGAATTGTATAATCGAGTAAGACATTTTTGCAAATGAACTAACTGCTTAATTAGAGCCTGTATTGCAATTTGCGAATTGAAGCTTGTGGAGCTCACAAGTGAAATTCACTTGGAACGAAAATCTGGGAATGACGTCAATTTTTACACATATTTGTTCATAAAGTGTGCAGCGACGTGTTCCTTTGGCTGGCTCTGCCGCGGGCCTCATTCGCGCCAGGCATGGGTTCGTTCACTGATGGGCCCATGGTCAGGGCTTCATTGAGCGTTCTGTGCGATGTTAATTAGGTGACAAGTTGGTAAAACTGGTTACTGCAACAACAAACAAGAAGCGCTTGCAGTTTTAGTAATTTTCTATTTCTACAAAAATAAGCTTTGCCTTACAAAAAACCGCTTGATACGATCTGACTGCTACTGCTCTCGATATTGCATTATAATTTATTTCGATTGCAATATTTTACGGCTTTTTATTAAAGTATATCGGCGATTGCTTTAATGGTCACTGCAGTATACTGCATGGACCTTGACCTTAACTTCAGTCACAATGCTCTTATTATCGGGCCTTATCTATGCATAAAAAGCGCACTTCATCGTGGGCTCGGTAGGGTCGGCGTGGCGGCTCGAGCATCATATAGTATATATATATATATATATATATATATATATATATATATATATATATATATATATCCCATCGCCTACGACACCAGTCAGCCGGACGTACTTAAGAGCGACGCTTTCATCGGGCCACTTCAGTGGGCTGGACGGAGCGGCAGCCATGCAACCGCTTCAAAACCCGTTCTTGTTTGTTGTACAGGTTGGTAAACACCCGTCGTTGCACGCTAAGCGATCCAGTAATATCTGTCTGCTGCTCTTCCCAGGCCCACTGGTGATTCTTTGTGATTTTTTTGAGTGTCTATATGTCGCCAAATTGCTTATGTTAGCTGGGGATGTGGAACAGAACCCTGGTCCTCAAAAGGAGATTCTAGACGCCATTGCGGCCTTGTCGGCTAAAAGTGACGCACGCCATACCGAGGTAATAGGGATGCTATCAGAGGTCCGAGCTAATCAGCAGAAACTTGAGGAAAAAGTTTCCAGCTTAGCCAGTAGGCTCGCAACAGTTGAATCCCTGGTGGAATCATATGAAGCAAATCAGAATGTTGATCTACCGAGAGTAGTCGATGAAGCTGTGCGAGACCAAACTGCAGCAATAACTTCTCGGTTGGACGAGCTGGAAGACCGCTCTCGCCGTGACAACCTTATATTCTACGGGATTCCTGACGTCCCAGCTGAGAACTGGTCCGAATCAGAAATTAAAATTCGAAACTGCCTTACTAGTTTACTACAGATAACTTTAATAGACGAAGCCATTTCCCGCGCCCACAGGCTGGGTTCCTATGCAGTAAATAAACACTGGCCTATAATCGTAAAATTCTCATCCTCAAAACTTAAGCAAAAGGTTTTCACTGAGCGAAAAAAATTCAAAGGTTCTGGCATTTCTGTTAGCGAAGACTTCTGCCGCGCCACACGCTTGTCACAGAAAAAATTGATTGAATTCGGAAAGGCTAGCGGACAGAAATATGTGCTACGGCTCAACCGTCTACAAATCGACAAAAAAACTTATGTTTACTGTCCGGTAACTGATCGTGTGTGTGAAATCCACACAAACGAGCTTCGTTCAACAAATTCTGTCCCAAATGCACCTTCTGATGGCCCTAGCAATTCGCAAACATAGCGGAGTCATGGTCCGGTGGCAAAAAATATTTCTCTTTTGTATTCAAATATTCGCAGCGTATGTAACAAGCGGGATGCTTTATCTTCTGTCGTTGACACGTGCAGTGCCGATATTGTTATCCTGACAGAGACATGGCTTTCTAGCAAAATTGAAGACCGTGAAATTTTGGAATGCGAGGATGTTTACCGTTTCTATCGACATGACCGCGATGCGCGGTGTGGTGGCGGTGTACTTATCGGTGTTCGTGATTCGATTACCGCTGCTGCAATTGAGCTTGCCTCACCATTAGAGCTAGTGTGCACGCGCGTAGGCTTCGAACGCAAAAATTTTATCATTTGCGCCGTTTACAGGCCCCCTTCCTCACCTAACACATTTTGTTCAGACCTTCACGATGCCTTAAATAGTCTAATTTTACGGTTCCCTTCCACGCCACTAATACTCCTTGGGGACTTTAACTTTCCTGGCATTAACTGGCATACTGATCCCCCTTCAACCCAAGAGTGCTGTTCTGAATATTCCGAATTCATCAGCCTTTGCCTTGGTTTTAACCTGCACCAGCTTGTTCTAAAGCCTACTCGATGTTCTGCACACTCGGCTAATATCCTAGATTTGATCCTTACTACATCCCCGGAATTTTTCTCGCCCCTAACTTACCTACCGGGTATTAGCGACCATTGTATAATCCAGTGTAATTTGCAGTTAACCATGCCATCTGTTACCTCGTCGAAAGTTATACGTGATTACAAAAATGCTGATTTTGCCGCAATTAATAACGAACTAGAAACTTTCATCACTGACTACATTCCAAGTTTCCACACTCGATCGGTTGAAGAAAACTGGTCAATATTCAAAGAAAAAGCCAACTCCTTAATAAACCGGTACATCCCGCAAAAACGTATTTATTCTAATTCTCGCGCACCCTGGTTCAACTCGCGTCTTAAACGTTTACTGAACAAAAAGAAAAGGCTTTTCCGACGAGCAAAATTAACTGGCAATCATGATCGTTGGAATGCTTACACAATAGCACTGAGCGACTACAAGAATGCTGTAGCAGAGTCCAAAACAACATTCTATGAGCACACGTTGCCTTCTTTTTTGAAAGACAACCCACAGAAATTTTGGAGTGTGGTCAACGGTAAAAAATCTAGTGCCATTGAACTGTGCGATCCTAACAACGAACCTGTCGATCGGAGTGTCTGTTGTGAAGTATTGAATGACGCGTTCATATCTGTATTTTCAGATTCTGTGCAGTGCGCAAGCGCTGTTTTTTCTGATGTGCATTATTTTCCCATGCTCCCCATTACCATTGACCTAGATGGCGTTGTAAAGTTGATACAGACCTCAAAAGTTTCTGCATGCAGTGGAGTAGATGGCATCAACACGAAATTTCTTAAGGGAACTATTACTTATTCATCTATAATTCTTAGCGAAATCTTTGCTCAGTCACTTCAAACTACCATCCTTCCGAATGATTGGAAGGCAGGGATGGTGATTCCCGTACATAAGTCTGGCAGTCGGTACTCCCCCCTTAATTACAGACCTATATCCCTAACAAGCGTTCCCTGCAAATTAATGGAGCACATAGTTTACTCACACCTGGTTTCATTTCTCGAGTCAAACTTATTTTTCACCCCCTACCAACACGGATTTAGAAAACACTATTCCTGCGAAACACAGCTTTTGTCATTCACTAATGATTTATTCCAGGCGATGGATGCTAACTTTACTATTGACTGCATTTTTTTAGACTTCGCCAAAGCATTCGATACTGTTTCACACGAATTACTTTTAACTAAATTAAGTAACCTCAACATTGATCCTAACGTGCTTGCTTGGATCAAGTGTTTTTTGTCTAACCGTTTGCAATACGTTTATGCTAACGAATACTTCTCTTCCACTGGTCGAGTAACCTCCGGTGTACCGCAAGGCTCGGTTCTAGGACCATTATTATTTTTAATTTATATTAATGACCTCCCCGACCAAATTAAATCATCAATTAAGTTATTCGCCGATGACTGTGTTCTCTATCGTGTCATGTCTAATCCTGGCGACTGCGATACTCTTCAATCAGACATTGGCATAGTAACATCATGGTGTGCTAGATCCCAAATGAAGCTCAATTCTAATAAATGTAAGGCGTTGCGTGTGTCCCGTGTTGTAAGAAATACCACCCTTCCTACGTACAATATTAACAACATACCTGTAGAAAATGTATCATCATATAAATATCTTGGTATCTACATTACACACAATCTTACATGGAACATTCATATAAATTACATTTACGGTAACGCTAATCGCATGCTTGGGTTTTTACGGCGTAATTTTTCATCGGCAACTGCAGCTGTCAAGTTATTTCTGTACAAATCTTTAGTGAGGCCTAAACTTGAATATGCATGCTCCATTTTCGACCCTTCTACTCTGAAGCTAAAAAACACAATCGAATCCATTCAAAACCGAGCTGCTCGCTTTATTCTTTCGAATTATTCTCGTCATGCAAGTGTCTCATCAATGAAACTAACCCTTGACTTGCCTAACCTAGAGTTACGTCGTAAATACTTTCGCCTATGCCTTTTTCACAAGATTTATTACTCTAACGAAACACTTAAGGATGAACTAATTTCCCCGCCGTCATACATATCGTCACGCACGGATCATCGTTTTAAGGTTGAAGTTCCAACTTGTCGCACCAACGTTTATTTTGATTCCTTTATACCAAGAACGACGAATGACTGGAACCGCCTCCCTGCCTCCATCACTGCCATTTCTGACGCCACCAACTTCAAGAATATTGTTAATGAATTTGTTTGCAGTAATCACCACTCCTCTCTGTAATGCCTCCGGGCCTTGAGAGTATGACAATAAATAAATAAATAAATATATATATATATATATATATATATATATATATATATATATATATATATATAGAGAGAGAGAGAGAGAGAGAGAGATAGTGTGTGTGTGTCTCAAAAGGAATGATGATGGCTTGAGCTGGCAAGCTTAACTGTACCGATCAATACACTACACTAAGAAGCAAAGTCACCTAACAGTGAACATCACGCTAATCTAATGCTTATGACCACTTTAGGAAGCACCGTACATTTCTGCTCATAGCGATCGTCGTATGCACATAGTTGTAGAAGATATGTAGGAGAATTAACAATTTACGCGATATTTCGCTAGCGCTGCACAAACCACGTTGCCAAGTCTGCATGAACATGCTAACTAAACGTAGAAAGCATACATTACCGCCTCTAACTCCTCTCAAAATAAAGAAAACTCCACACGTGACACTGCTAATATGGTCAACCTCAAGTCACTGCCTCGAAAATTTCTTAATTTAGTTATACCTTCTGTGTAACTGCATAAGGCCTACCGCAGTTTTTTTTTTTGTACCTGTGCGATATACGTTTTGACCATACTTTTCTTCCCACGATTGACCATTATGATAACAGCTGATGATACTTTTTAATGCGTTTATATATATATATATATATATATATATATATATATATATATATATATATATATATATATATATATATATATATATATATAGAGAGAGAGAGAGAGAGAGAGAGAGAAAGAGAGAATTTGCAAAGTGTTGTAGCTATTGCAACATTGTGTGCATGTATCGGCGGTGCCCATGTGTTTTGATGACTGATTTGTGCATTTCTTATCAATGATAAAGCCTTGATTACTTTTTTTTGTACATCAGCGGTTCAATGTATTGACGAATACCTTACTTTATATCTTATTGCAACTATGAATTCGCAGTGTCTGTGTTTGTCATGTCTAATGGATATAATAAAATGTTACACGGCTGTTTGTAGCTGTATTCTGTGTATAGAACGCACGTGGTCGGACCCAGCTGTGAGCGCCGTCTGCTCCTGGCCTCTTAGCTTCCTGGAAACAGAAACTGAGGTGCCCGTGCGCGCGCACTGAAATTGTATTTACTTGTTCTTAAGCCTACTTGATTTGAACAAAATTAACTTTTCATTAACTTTGATTCACGTAATCATGCTTTCAATCGCTCAATGTTATGTTTACAATATGGCAACCTTGACGTCACTTTTGGCGCCTGTAGTACGTGAAAGCATGGCCTTTGAGATTTGCGGTGTTACTAAAAGTGAACACTGTTGCTTAAAGTGAAAAACTGTTGCTTGAAGTGAAAAATTCAACCGATCCGATCCTATCCAATACAATTTTGCTATTTATACGAGACGCGCGCGCTTGTTCGGCGCTTGCTATCCTACGCGCGCAGTTTATCCAGTCCTGTCATTGGTCCCGCATGCTACGGAGTGATGGTTATGGACCACGTTTTGGTTAAGTGGGTCGCAGAAAACAAATGGGATGTGTATCCCATTAAAAACGTAGCGGGCGCGGCTGTAGAAATGAGTTTACTAGAAGAACCAGCCGCCGCTGTCGAAAGGCTACAAGGGACCGCCGTGGACATTGTGTGGGAGGAAGGGAAGCCAGCGGCACCAGCGTTAGTGTTAGCAGTGGGTGAGTACGACAGCTTCTTTGTTTTTGTTGTTGGTTCGCAATGGCTGCACCTTGTGCTGTACGTATTTCACATGTTAGCAACGCGTGGGCGCTTGGCCGGAGATATCCGCGGATATCCCCGCTTTTTATTGGCACACTGGCGCTATCAGTGAGATTACGCGCCGCGCGCTTAATTGAAGGCACCCTGAGTATCGGCTCGTAATGTCGCTGATAACACCAGTGTGCCAGTGGAGTTAGTTAAATGGGGTTCAATGGCGCTAAAGCAGCTAAGGCTATGCTGCGCCAAGCACGAGGTATTTTAAAATCCAGTTAGCGAAGGAAAAGGCTGGGTTAGTAATCTATATTTTATGTAAAAATCCAGTGTCGTGTAGAAATTTACGGACGTCACATAATGGGACTAGCGGATCATCACCTAAAATCAGAGCAGGGTGTAAAGGTATGTGTAGTTGATATAATTTGTGCAAAAGTGTTCGTCTGTGTGTTTCAGTCTGCGTACATGTGAGTAACATGTGCATAACTGTTAGTGGCTGCTGACATTTCTCGCATGTTGGTGTGTCTTCTTTCGTAAGTAAGTAATTGTGTGTGAGGTGTGTGTGCCCAATGCGTAGCCGGCATAAAACTACTTCGGTGAACCGCTCTTAATGATAACACGAGTTCCACTCGCCAACTATGGGTTTCGTGAGATGTAGCTTGTTGTCAGCACAACGGTCCCATTCGCGTTGCCATTTTACCGTGAAGGCTTTTCTAATTGCACGTATGCTATTATTATATGGGAGTGTCGTGTTTGTAATATCTTTGTGCGCTGCTATCAATGCACATATAACAGCTGCTTCATTACCTGGTATCCCAACATGGCTTGGGAACCAGCAGAAACGAATTGACCACCCGTATTCGTTAAGCACCAACATGGTTAAAATATCTCCTATCAGGGGTTCACACTCAGATTTCAGATGTAGAGCCTTCAGTGTACTTAAGGAATCAGTGTATATGACTGTGTTTTTGTGCTTGCCAGTGATAATCTGTTTATCTGCAACCCATACAGCACACACTTCAGCAGTGAAAACAGAAGCATGTATTGGTAGACGGACACTTGCTTCCCAATTTTCTGTTACGGCCCCTACACCCACGTGTTCTTTTGTTTTGGAGCCATCCGTGTAGAATTCCATGTGATTTTGATACTTGTCTTGAAGAGCACGGAATTCTTGCATGATGTGTTCGTGTGGAGTGTTTCTTTTCTTTGAATGTGATAATGTCCAGTCGCACAACTGCGTGAAATTGTACCATGGGGCCAACCGTAGTGGTTTCTTGGCGACCTGGAGGACTTCGTGAGGGATGTCATCATCCTGCCAGTATTTCTCATACCGCAGGAGAAGTGGCCTAATCATGTTCGGTTTATTTGTGTAGTGTAAGCGTGAGTTGCACTGTGTGAGGATGTTGTAACATATGTGTTGCGGTGATGACTGAATTCTGAGTAGGTAAGAGAATGTTAATAATGCTCTGCGCTGCTGTAATGAGGGTTCATTACACTCAACATATAAACTTTGAATGGGTGACGTTCTGTAGGCACCACTTGCCAATCGCAATCCAAGGTTATGTACTGGATCAAGGAGTTGGACGTAGGACTGCCTGGCTGAGCCGTAAACCACGGAGCCGTAGTCTAAAAGGCTACGCACAAGAGACCGGTAAATACGTAAAAGACAGGTTCAGTCGGAACCCCAGTGCTTATGAGACAGAACTTTTAGGATATTCAATGCTTTATTTGCCTTAATTTTTAGAGTTTTATTGTGGGCCAGGAAGTTTAGTTTTTTATCAAAGATTACTCCCAAGAATTTACATTCCTGTTTTACCGGTAGTGTGACATCATTCAATTTTAGAAGCGGGTCTAAGTACAATCCTCGTTTTTGCGAGAATAGCACTGTAACGGTTTTTTTAGTAGAGAAGCGGAAGCCATTTTTCTCAGCCCACTCGGTTAGTTTATTAATTGTTATCTGAAGCTGTCTTTCACATGTTTGTAAGTTTGAGGCGCGGCACGCTATTCGCAGATCATCCACATATATGGAGTGCATAACAGAGGGGGGGATGATTTGTTAACAGAGTTCATTTTTACTATAAAGAGTGTTGTACTTAGCACGCATCCTCGTGGCACTCCATTTTCCTAGATGAATATACGTGACAGCGCCGTTCCTAAACGCACCTGGAATGTTTGGTCCGACATGAAATCGGCTAGACATTTGAGCATTCTCCCTCGGATTCCTAAATCTGCTAAGTCCCTTAAGATACCAAACCTCCCTGTTGTGTCGTAGGCCTTTTCTAAATCAAAGAAAACAGTGAGACAATATTGTTTGTGTAGAAAGGCCGCACGTATCTCGTCTTCTAGCCGGACTAGGTGATCTGTTGTGGAGCAACATTTCTTGTATCCACAGTGATGGTTATCTAGCATGTTCTCTGTTTCAAGGATGTATGTCAGTGTTATGTTGATGATGGCTTCATAGGACTTTGCAAGACAACTTGTGAGTGCTATGGGTCCATAACCGGTTGCTGTTGTGGGAGGTTTTCCAGCTTTCAAGAACGGGATTATGATAGCTTTCTTCCACTCTTTCGGCATTTTTCCCGTTTCCCTGATTTTATTAAAAAAAGGAAGCAAGGTTTCAACTGCATTAGAAGATAGATGAGCGAGCATCGCGTAATGTACTCTGTCCGCACCAGGTGCTGTTTTTTTTTTTTGTGAGTTGTTAGTACTCTATTGATTTCCAGTAGTGTTAAAGCGGCATTATACGGTCTTTCTGAACTTCCTGTGGTCGGAAGCTTTAGTT
The DNA here is from genome assembly GCF_038994185.2 of Dermacentor albipictus. Classification (NCBI taxonomy): domain Eukaryota; kingdom Metazoa; phylum Arthropoda; class Arachnida; order Ixodida; family Ixodidae; genus Dermacentor; species Dermacentor albipictus. Next base: position 4,039,751 of record NW_027225581.1, read on the forward strand.
TTTCTGCTAATTACTTATGTTTTAGAAATGCAACTGAATAGTTTACCGAGCTTGATATAGTAAGGAAGTGTTGTCCTAATATGTCTGCTTGTTCGTCTATATTTGTTTGCGTGCCTGGAGGTGATAGTATGGGGATAGTGTGAGAAGCGTAGCCGCCTCTAAACTTACGAACCTGATGCCACATTCGTTTGGATGTTATTCAACTATTTATAGACGAGTCATAATTTTTCCAGGACTGTCTTTCGGCTTGTCTGCGTGTTTACCTGGCTTTCGCTTTTGCTTTTTTGAAGGAGAGTAGATTGTCTTGTGTTGGGTATCGCCGAATGATACCCCACGCTTTGTTTTGTAGTTTTTTGTTTGTGTACATTCCTTCGTCCACCAGGGTTTCAGGTTTTTTCTTAATAAGCCAGAGGATTGTGGGATTGTTTCTGCTGCTGCAGTATCATTCATTTCATCTATGGTTAGCTCATCTGATATGTTATCGAGACTGAGCTTTTCAGTAAAGAGAGTCCAGTCTGCTAGGTGGAGTTTCCAGCGGGGTGGTCTTAATAGGCAGGTTGCGAACGTAGTTCCCGCGCCTACTAGGGCGCCCCTCGCGGCGGCGAGCGCGGAACCGGCAGGATACGACCGGCCCGCTTGCGTTCGGAAAGCCTGTATTTGGACTGTTTCGCGCGGAGCTTTTGCCTTTTCTGAGCAATGCCGAAGTGCAAACCAAGCTGTAGAGTAGTGGGCTGCAACAACCCGTACACCAACTCACGAGGAACAAAGTTTTACAGGTTTCCAAGCCGACCGTATGAAGCAGAACGGCGTCAACACTGGATAGCGCTCGTCAGACGGCATAAGCTGTTTTATGTTCCGGCGTTATGTCAAGTGCGTTATAACACTGAATTCTTTGCTTTTACAGCAATGATGGCAGCAAGGGGACACCTGCAGTCAGTGGCGTAGCTAGGTCGTCTGGCACCCGGGGCCCATAGGTCTTCTGTCCCCTCCCCCCCTCCCCCTCTCCCCCGGGTTTATTCGAGGAAGGTGAGGTTATCAACAATTTCCGTGTGTCTCCAGACGTATATGAGACCCCCACACAGGCCCCTTGGACCCGGGGCCTACGCCCCCCCCCCCCCCCCCCCGTTGCTACGCCACTGCCTGCAGTGCGTACCAGGATATGCAGCAAAGAAAGTAGTTTGTTCCCACACTGTACTGCAGTAAAGCTGTGGAACTCTTTCCCAATCCTCTTCCATTCAAACAGCGCTAGGGCTTGCTGAGAGATTTGAGGAGGGGTTGCAGCCGGCTGAGCTGGCATACGCCCTTCTGCGCCCAGCATATTATCAATGAAGGGGCAGCTGAGATAACCAAAATTTTTGACAAGGTGGTTTATTGGAACCTCCTTTGCACGCACTGAAAAAATCGCAACATAAGAGTATCGCACTTCCAGTAACTTGGGCGAAAATATTTTCCCAGCGTAGTCTAACACAACTGGTAAGTTCATCCTCTTTTTTCTGTGTTTGGGGAGAGCAACGTTAGAATACCTCTGGTAGGTCTTACGAGTCGTTCGTACGCTCCACGTTCCTGGATGAGATGTTTTGGATTCGTATTTGCCGTCCTGTATGTACAGGGAAACTACCGCGGCGTCCTTGCACTTCCCTGCGATGCCAGCACGGCAATCGCAGCTCCCCGCTAGGATTTGTCTGCTGTCGCCGATCTTCAAGAATCAATGTCGCCTATAATTTCATGCGTCCACACGTGGATAACGAAGTAACTTACGCTGAGCTTCACGCATCTCGCTGGTGCATTGTTTTTCGTTTGCGGAATAAACCTAGCAGTTACTTCCGATTAGTGCGAGTTCAACACTTCCCTCACGTCGTAGACGTGCCCCACTTCAAATAGACGACTTCCTTTCTCTAAATTCTTTTCACGAAAAAAGCTATGAAGATCTTGTAATTCCCGAAAGCCGGTTAAAATTAATATCGGCACGCTGTTTAGCGCCATCGCTACCGTTTGGCAGGACGCCAAACACGCAGCGCGGGCTGCTGACGCCGTGAGTTATCCTACCACATTCGCGCAACTATTCGTCAGATGGCGCTAGGGGTCGGAAAGACAGGGCGCCGCCTATGCACTTGCAACCTGCCCATGGTATGGTAGGAGAAGGAGATTTTCTTTTATTAATAGCAGGCATATGGTCACTACCATAGGGGTTGTCAATAACACTCCATTGAAAATCGTCAAAGAGAGATGGAGAGCATAGTGCCAGATCTAAGCAACTCATAGCGCCTGTGCTTGGGGAGTAGTATGTTGCCACACCGGTCTTTAAAAGGCATATGTTATTTGTTAGGATAAAATCTTGAAGCGTTTGACCCCTGGTGTCAGTTGTTTGACTACCCCACAACGTGTTATGTGAATTAAAATCACCGGCTAATAAAAATGGTTCGGGTAGCTGGTTTAAAATTACCTCTAAGTCTCTTACGGTAAAACGTAAATGCGGCGGAATGTATACTGAACAAATGGTGATGGTTTTGTGAGCTAAAACGATGACAGCAACGGCTTCTATGTGAGTGTTAATGGGAACTTCTCTGGCTACTATAACACCAGGCAGGACAATGGCTACACCACCTGACAGCCGGTTCGCCTGAGCACGTTCGCGCCGTACAACAGTGAAACCTTTCAAAATGTTTTTTGTGTTTTTCGCCTAGGTTTGTTTCCTCTGAACACAGGGCTACAGGAGAGAAGTTTATTAATATGTCTTTAATGTCACCTAAGTTGTGTAAAAGCCCTCTATAATTCCAGTGGATAATAAAAGCCATTTTAAAATGGAAAGATAAGAAATGGCATTACGGAAAAATTAAGAGGTGTGGTATAGGTGACATGGATTTAAAAAGGCTAATGCAAATGAGCGGTAACCTTTAGGTTAACGCTTTCTTATTTTGAGTTGTTATTGGGATTTTGTCCCTCTTACCGCGCTCGAGCGAGCGCTTATCCTTCGGTGTCAATGACACCGGAGTTTTTGTGTCGACCTCCATCGCTCTCTCTAAGGCGCTGGAGGACCGAGAGTTAGGCGCCGAGACACGTGCCTCGGGCCTTGGGGTTCGTTTAATTTTAGGGCCTTGCGGGACTGGTGTCTGCAGGGCCGTCGAAGAGGGTGGAGCAGTACTGACTGCTTCCACCACGGGGGCGCGAGGAGTCACTGTGGCACCACTGCGCGTGGGCTCGGAGGACTCCGGAGGCCTCTGTGACGCTGCCCCCGCCTGCGTCACTTCGGCATAACTTCTTCGAGGAAGGTACGGCAGTCTTTTTCTGGCTTCGAAGAACGAGATTTTTGCTTTAATGGTTAGTGCAATGACTTCTTTTTCTTTTTTCCAGGAAGGGCAGGACCGCGAATAAGCTGGGTGATCTCCCTTGCAGTTAACACAATGTGGCGAAGAAGTGCAATTCTCTGATTGGTAGTCGTTAGAGCTGCATTTAGCACACGTTGTTTGTCCTCGGCATGCATGTGAAGCATGTCCAAATCTTTGGCACTTAAAACACCGTCTGGGATTCGGGATATACGGTCTCACATTGACTTTGACATAACCTGCATCGAGTGAAGTAGGCATTACGCTTGTTCCGAAGTTGAGTATAACATGTTTAGTGGGGATTTCTTGATGGTTTCTTCGGCATACTATTATTTGTACTTTGGTGACATTTTGTTCCTGGAAACCTTCCAGCAGTTCCTCGTCGCTTAAACCAATGAAGTCTTCTTCAGATATTACTCCCCTGCTTGTATTAAGTGTTCTGTGGGCTGAAACAGTCACTGTCGCTTCGGCAATACTGGTAAGTTCAGAGAGCTTATCTGCTTGATCTTTGTTATTCAGTTCTAAGAGGAGGTCCCCGCTAGACATTTTGGATGCTTTGTAGGTGTGTCCGATTTTGTCTTTCAGACACTTCGCTACCAGGAAAGGAGAGAGTTTCCTTACCGGAATGTTGCTTTCACTATGCACTACATAGTACTTTGGAAATGTTGGGGCGTTGCTTTGAAGGGAAAATTGAAATGGTACTTCGGTGCGGCATCTCTTCAGACGCCGACCATAAACAACAGAGGCTTGCGCTGCCATAGGAAAATGTGTATGTTCGGCAACAGCGCCGACCGCCCACCACGGAGCCCAACGAGGGGACGCGGCACAGCTTGTGTACAAGCCTGCACGACGCCAGCCGTACGCCATCACTGTAACCCAATATGGTGTACCCAAGGTAGGATATCCACAGAAGATGATGATTTGGGATTTTTATGGCGCAGCAGCCGTGCAGACTATAATGCGCCAAACACATGTTTTTCGGATTAGCTTATTTCTTCAAATGCTGCAAAATTGCGTAAATGGTCAAGTAAAAATATAAAACCTGAAATGTGCTATAGTTCTTGTAGAATTCCCGTGGCTTTTAAAAAGTTAAAAGTATCTTCATATGGCACGAGTGGTTCATCACTCAATAAAAACATGGGATGCATAGGGATTCTTTTCTCGTAAAAGATTTTAAAATATATTTGCCTCCATTTTTCTAAGCTAGGACATGTTATTAAAAAGTGTAGCACGGTTAAAATTTCACCGCAATGTTGGCATGTTGGTTGTTGTTTGTTATTCATTAAGTAACTATGTGTCAGCCTTGTGTGACCAATTCTCAAGCGACATAATATAACCTCATAAAATCTTTGTCTGTGGCGACAACTGCGCCATTCTCGCAAAATAGGTTTAATGCAGTGAAGCTTGTTAAGTTTTTCGTGATCCCACACTTTCTGCCATTGTTTCTCAACTGCTATTCTTAAAGTAGCTTTATAATCTTGCCAAAGTACGCCAACATTATGTAGCTCCAAATCTTTGGTACGGGCTGCCATAGTATCTGCTCGTTCATTCCCGGGAATTCCTACATGACTAGGAATCCAGCAGAAAGTGACATTTAAAGCTCTCATGTGGCATTTTGTGTATTGATTTTGTATTTTCTTCAGCAGATTATTTCTACATGGTAACTTAGATGCGAGAGCTTGAAGAGAGCTCAAGGAGTCGCTAAATATAACGGATTGATTATTTCCTCTTTTCAGGATGTCTTCAAGAGCTAACGAAATGGCATGAAGTTCTGCAGTAAAGACCGTAGCCTGACTTGGAAGTCTGATTTGTTTTTCAAATTGATTTGATGTCACTGCAGCGCCCACATTGCCATTACTTTTTGATCCATCTGTAAAGTATTTCATGCAAAAATTATACTCTGATTCGATTTCTAAATATTCGCTGAGTAACGCCTCTCTTGGTGAAAATTGTTTTCTGTTTTTTGTTAACCGAAAGTCGCATTTCGCATGTTTCATCTCCCAAGGAGCAAAAGAAGGTTCATCTTGCAAGAATTTATTTCTTACGTTGTAACATAGGTCCGCATTCAGCTTTTGGTACCTGATAAAAAAGGAAGCAATGATTGCTGGTTTGTTGCTAAAATGCATTTCAAAGCGCGGCCTTGTAAATAGTAGTCTACAAGGATGCGTTGAACAGGACAGTACTCTCATTATGTACATGTTTCCAAGAAATAGTATTCTGTGTTCCAAAGACAACTGGTTGGTTTCTGCATACAAGCTTTGTATGGGAGACGTACGAAACGCACCGGAACACAGACGTAGTCCAAGATGATGCACGGGATCAAGAACCTCTAATGCGGACTTTCGAGCGGAGCCGTACCCAAAACATCCATAGTCTAATTGTGACCGGACAACTGCATTGTATATGCGAAGCAGACATATTCTATCTGAACCCCATGATCGATGGGATAGGAGCTTTATTAAATTTATAGATTTCAGAGATTTCTGTTTTGCATAAGCGATGTGGGCTTTGAAGTTGAGTTTCTTGTCAAAGATTATACCAAGAAATTTGTATTCATTCTTTACTGTGATTTGCTGTCCTTTAATATGTAATGTTGGGTCCGGTGTGAGCCTTCGGTATTGACTGAAAGGTACGCATATTGTTTTTTCTGCGCAAAATTTAAAACCATTTTCGTTTGCCCATCGCACTATAGAGTTTACACCTAACTGCAGTTGGCGTTCGCAAGTAGCCATATTACAAGAGGAGAAACAAAGCTGAATGTCATCGACATACAAAGAATACATTAGGGAAGAAGGAATAACTGTACTTATCGAATTGAGCTTCACTAAAAATAGTGTAACGCTCAATACTCCACCTTGCGGTACTCCATTCTTCTGTACAAAACAGTTGGAGAAAGTTGGGCCAAACATCACCTGAAAAGTTCTGTCCTCCAGATAGCCTTTGATTATACCAAGCATGTGCCCTTTTATACCGTATCTGTTCAAGTCAATTGAAATCCCATGTCTCCACGTCGTATCATATTGTCACGTGGTAGTGACGGTGACGAAAGAAGCAGTACGGTGGAATACAAAACTAGCTTTTATTGGGCGAACCTGTGCCCACAAAACAGGCTACACTTATAGCACAACGAAAGCGGCGAACACGCTCGGCGATCGTCGAAAATCTGATCAGCGGGTCAAGCGCGTCGGCTTTTATAGATCAGTCATCGAATGTTCCAGATTAACTGATGGGACCCGCGTGTCTTCCACAAAGTTCTACACCATTCGTGTCACGCGATGAAATCTGATAACACAAGGTTCGGCGACAACAGACACGCGGATAGAAGCGTCGATAACTTTCCAGAAACGTCGGATACATGCAGGCGCGTCCCTCGCTCTGCGATTACAGTTGTTAAGCGGCGAAACGTGGTTGCGCGATAAAGATAAGTACACGTGTCATTACCCCCCTCTTAAAAAGCATCGACCCGATGCTGCAAACAAACGAAAGTAACAAAGAAAAGCACTCGTAGCAAAGAAAACAACAAACTAAGGAAGTTCATCAGCGTCCGTAAAATGGTTTAAGGCGCACCACGTGGACCACTTCAGATCGTGCGCGGCGCCGCTGTGAGTGCGAAATGCCGTCTGGCACGACCTCATAGTCTAGTGCGCCAATACGTCGGATGACCTTGTAGGGTCCGAAATAGCGTCGCAGCAGCTTCTCACTGAGTCCTCGCCGGCGTATCGGGGTCCATACCCAAACACGGTCGCCGGGCTGGTACTCGACGAAGCGTCTTCGGAGGTTGTAGTGTCGGCTGTCGGTACGCTGCACAACGAAAGCGGCGAACACGCTCGGCGATCGTCGAAAATCTGATCAGCGGGTCAAGCGCGTCGGCTTTTATAGATCAGTCATCGAATGTTCCAGATTAACTGATGGGACCGGCGTGTCTTCCACAAAGTTCTACACCATTCGTGTCACGCGATGAAATCTGATAACACAAGGTTCGGCGACAACAGACACGCGGATAGAAGCGTCGATAACTTTCCAGAAACGTCGGATACATGCAGGCGCGTCCCTCGCTCTGCGATTACAGTTGTTAAGCGGCGAAACGTGGTTGCGCGATAAAGATAAGTACACGTGTCAATATGCTTTTGATAAGCCAAAGAAAACGGAGACGCAATGTTGCCTTTGGACGAAAGATTCACGAATTTTCGTTTCTAACCGGACTAATTGGTCGATTGTACTGTGATTGACTCTAAAGCCACACTGGTACTGATCAAGTAACCCGTTACTTTCCAAAAGGTGCACAAGCCGCCTGTTAACCATTCTTTCGAAAGTTTTTCCTAAACAACTGGTTAAGGCAATGGGGCGATAACTGTTAGGGTCAGAACGTGGCTTTCCAGGTTTTAGAAATGGTAGAACAAACGCCTTCTTCCATGCTTTTGGAAAATAGCCTTCCGCCCACAACCTGTTGAAGAGGTGAAGGATTGTGTCGTACGTGTTCATGTGTAGGTGTCGCAGCATTTCGTAGTGTATGTTGTCCGGACCTGCTGAATGGGTCTTCCCTAAATATATCGCATCGAAGAATTCAGTTTTTGTGAAAGGACAGTTATATGGCTCAGTACTATTCAGTGATATCCGAAGATCTTTCTTTTCTGCAGTGGCCTTTATCTTAAGAAACTCGGGCGTGTAGTGAGCGTCACTCGAAATTCCAGCAAAGTGCTCGCCAAGTACATTTGCTTGACCTTTAAGATCCGTTTCCTCGTCAAATATAGGGAGCGTGTATTCTGTATGAATACCGTCAATTTTCCTCACTTTCTCCCAGACTAATTTACTTGTTGTGTTACTGTTTATAGAGCTCACATATTTCACCCATGATGTTCTTTTCGCTATCCGTCTTTCCCTTCTAGCTTCACTGCGCTTTTGTTTAAAAAACAATAAATTTTCGAAAGTTCGGTACCTGTTTAGTCGAGACCATGCACAGTTTTGTTTCCTACGAGCTTTATCACACGCATCATTCCACCACGGTTTTGGTCTACGTGGAAGCTTCCCTTGTGAAAGTGGTATGGAGTTTTCAGCTGCATCTAAAATTTGTTTCGTTATCGCATCACATATGTCATCAATATTGAGTGCGATGACATCATCAATCCTTATTTCGGAGCTTTCCAAAAAAAGAGACCAATCTGCTTTACCCAGCTTCCATCTCTGTCTTCGTGCTGGCATTGTTGGGGGCGCGTCGATCGGCTTGAGTATAATAGGGTAGTGGTCGCTGCCACGTGGGTTTTCCCTCACGTCCCAAGTAAAAAACCCTGCAAGTGACGGCGCGCCACAGGAGAGGTCAATGCTTGAAGTAGATTGTGATTTAGCAATAAAATATGTTGGCTTTCCATCATTAAAAAGGTACAAATTGCAGTTGTCTAAAAATTCTTCTACCATTTTGCCCCTTGCGTAAGTGTGGCTACTGCCCCAGATGTTATTATGAGCATTAAAATCACCCAATAAAGGGAAAGGTTCTGGAAGTTCTTCCACGAGATTTTCTCATTCTTTTCTTGTGATATTCTTACCTGGTGGCAAGTACAGGGAGCATACTGTTATTGTTTTTTCTATCTGAACCTTTACTGCAACAGCTTCTAGGTTGGTGTTAAGCTTCACTTCACGTACTGGGACTCCTTGAGCAACCACTATAGCGACTCCTCCGGATGCGACTGAAGACTGTTCCCTATCTTTTCGAAAGATGCCATATCGACGCAGAGGTTGTTTATGGCTACCTTTCAAATGAGTTTCTTGCAAACACATAATAGAAGCCTCAGCGTCCTCGAAAAGATCGTAAATGTCATCTATATTAGTTCTCAAACCACGGCAGTTCCACTGCACAATAGTAGCCATATTTGATGATGTGGACTATCAAGTACTTAACGAAGAGATTCTATGTAAAAGGTCACAAAGATGACATATGTAAATGAGCAAGAAACTTACTAAAATGCTTTTTAGGTCACGTCTCCTTGGCAGGGGGAATGACCGGAAGTCTACCCCCTTTGTGCTTTCCAGGGGGAATACCCGACTTTTTGGTTTGCCTACCAGATGTAGGCTCTTTTGTTTGATTCGTGTCCGGCGGACACACTTCCATCATATCATCGCCCTTTGGGCGTTCATCGTTGATGGTGCTTGAGGAAGGTGCCGACTTCTTCGAAAGAAAGCGGTCCTTCGGCACCAATGGTGAGACCTTCGTGGCCTCTACCGCGTGCTGGCTGACGTCAGCCCCAGCAGAAGCCTCTGGGCCTCTTGGGAGAGGCTTGCTACGAGCGTCTGTATTTTCACTGGGTGGGGAGGGCCGGAGTGCTGACACTTTGTCCTGCAGCTCCACTTGTGTTCCAACTGACACCATCGGCGGCGCACGCCCTCTATGCACAGCTTGCGCGTAAGTACCTCTATCGGCAAACGCGACTCTCTTTTTGGCTTCAATGTATGATATGTTCTCCCGTACTTTCAATGCAATCACTTCTTTTTCTTTTTTCCACTCAGGACAAGATCTGGAAAACGCCGCGTGCTGACCCGCGCAGTTTGCACAGTACAGCTCGCTTGTGCACGTTTCATCACCATGGTCTGGTTGAGCGCATTTAGCACAGGTTGCTCTTCCGCGACATGACTGGGATCCGTGGCCATATTTCTGACACCGAAAGCACCGGCGGGGATTGGGCAAATATGGTCTTACTCTAAGGTACAGGTAAGCGGCCTTAACGGCACTCGGAAGCGTTAAGGAGTTGAAGGTCAGCACAATGTGTTTTGTCGGATTTTCAATGTTATTTTTTCTAAATTTAATTCGTCTTGCACATAGAACACCCTGATCTCTCAAGGCTTCTTCGGTTTCCTCGTCTGTGCACTTTAGGAGTTCTGCATCTGAAATCACGCCCTTCGCGTAGTTCAGTGTACGATGTGGGGAGACAGACACTGTTCTCACCGATCTTCTCAAGTTTCTTGATCTGTCTGCTATGCTCAGCCGTCATAACTTCGAGCAAGAGGTCTCCAGAATTCATTTTCTTTGCTTTGTAGGTCTCACCAATACACCCGTTAAGTGCCTTGGCGATGAGAAAAGGGGACATGTCTTGAATTTTTCGTTCAGTTTCAGACGTGATGACAAAAAATTTTGTGAAGCTATCACTAGGTTTACTGAAGTTCATTACCTCGGTCCGGTGCCTTTTCGGCCTCCGATCAGGTTTTGAAGAAGAGGGGGTTCTATCCATGAAATTGTACATACTTTCGGCAGCTAAGCTGGCCGCCCACCATGGAGCCCAACATGGGAGTGTATTAAAACCACTAGCCATACATAACTGCTATAACCATCTAACCATGACCAAGGAAGGCCACGCCCACATGGTTAACCCTCGCCGCCCGGAATCTTGGAAATGAGATGAAGAAAATAGGAGAGAGGAAAGGTAAAAAGTGAGAGATAAAGTCGAAGGTTTGAGGAGAGAGAGAGACAGGAAGAGGCGACTACCGATTTCCCCCGGGTGGGTCAGTCCGGGGGTGCCGTCTACGTGAAGCAGAGGCCAAAGAGGTGTGTTGCCTCCGCCGGGGGGCCTTAAAGGTCCAAACACCCGGCATCGGCTCAACCCCCAGGATCCCCCTTTCCCCGGACACGGCTGAGCCGCGCACGGCTACACGCGGGAGGGTCCAACCCTCATGTGCTCGGGTCCATGGTGTCGCAACACACCAAACGCCTGCTTGCGCAGACGCCCCTGCGGGGGGATATCCACAGAAGGTTAACCCTTGCCGCCGTGGAGAAAGGAAGTAAATGGAAGAGAGAAGAAGACAGGAAATATGTAAACTGAGAGATAAAGACGAAGGTTTGAGAAGAGAGAGACAGGAAAAGGCGAATACCGATTTCCCCCGGTGGGTCAGTCCGCGGGTGCCGTCTACGTGAAGCAGAGGCCAAAGAGGCGTGTTGCCTCCGCCGGGGGGCCTTAAAGGTCCGAACACCCGGCATCGGCTCAACCCCCAGAATCCCCTTTCCCCGGACACGGCTAAGCCGCGCACGGCTACACGCGGCAGGGTCCAACCCTCGTGTGCTCGGGTCCGTGGTGTCGCAACACACCAAACGCCTGCTTGCGCAGACGCCCCTGCGGGGAGTGTGCCGGTGGAGTAAAAGTCGCGTATGCTGTCTACGGCCACGCGTATGGTATCTGAGGCCTGTACGTATCACCCATGTTCGAGCCCCCGAGTGCAATGCGCGCCTATTGTTGTCACTGGACGCTAGGCGTGGGGGAATGGGTGTTCCTTGCGGCACGTGTCGATGCTGAACGCAATCCAGCAGGAGTTCAGAACCGTATAATTTTGCTCTCAAGCTAATTATCGCGTTTTGTCGTCACTCCAACGCATGGCCGATAATATGCCCCTTGTTCTACCTCTTTTAATCGCTTAAGCCTCCATTTTCATGTGAAGTTCTCTTGTTACAATGAAATGTCTGCGTTCCATTGTTACTGAATTGCACGAATTCGTTAAATTCAGAACCAAGACTGCCTCTCAGTTTCTATAAAGCGGCGCACTTGACTTGTTCTTAGAGAAACAGACTAGCACAAAGATTTTTCTTAGAATTACGAACACCCGCCGTGGTTGCTCAGTGGCTATGGTGTTGGGCTGCTGAGCACGAGGTCGCGGGATCGAATCCCGGCCACGGCGGCCGCATTTCGATGGGGGCGAAATGCTAAAACATCCATGTGCTTAGATTTAGGTGCACGTTAAAAAACCCCAGGTGGTCGAAATTTCCGGAGTCCTCCACTACGGCGTGCCTCATAATCAGAAAGTAGTTTTGGCACGTAAAACCCAAATATTATTATTATTATTAGAATTACGAACCAATTATCCCATAAACAAGTTTTCATTAACTTGTTCTCCATCTGGGTTATCACTTGTTACCAAGTGCCAACATTCCTGGCAGCACGACCTGATCAGCCTAACTGGAGTACCGAGAGAGTCTACCTTTTCTATAACTATGATATCGATAATAGAAGGCCATATATTTATGAAACATTGGTCAGCTAAACTACCTATGCTGCAGTTACCCTAATTTAATTTTCAGCAGCAGTAATAGGGAAGATTTGTAATTTATACAGCTCCTTGCGACTGCCTTTCTTTTTTTAATGCAAAGCAATTTTTTGCCTAGTCGCATCAGAGCAAGGACGTGACAATGTATCCATAAAACGTTAGCTGATCCTGGAGACAGTGCAACTCGAAAAGCCGCAGGAGATGGTGCGAACAAGCACCAGATATAGTGCGAATTAAAGCAGCCTGATTGGATAGTAACGGACATAGTGCAAACACTGGATATAATGCCAATTAAAGTGGCCGGATTGGCCATTACCGGGCAGAGTTGAGTAGTGCGAATTAAAGGGAAGCTGAAGAGTCTGTCGAATTCAATAAGACGCTCATATACGGATGCGGGAACCTTATAAACCATTTAGGTCAAATTTGGGTTTTTTTTTTCAAATAGGAGCGACGTAATCGTCGGTTGAAATTGCGCTGTAGCTCCGCCCGCCGTCGAATGCCGCGCGCTGCTGCTGACGCTGACGATGCGAGCGGAGACCGGAAACCGCGGTGTTGTGACGTCAACTTTAGTGTTTTGCTCCTTCGCAGCCTGCGCGACCGTGCCTGACCGTGCTTGTTTCTGCGTGCGTGCCGTCGTAATCTGCTTCGATCGACCCTGCGTTCCTTTGTTGGTGCGTCTGTGTGTATGTAGAGTGGTGGTCAACGTGCGCAGCATCAACTGATGTGGTGGGCCGATCATGCCGTCTTTCCGTGCAGCCTACGGTTGCACGAACACCAGCGGCCGCGACGATGTTGTCTTCCATTGCTTCCCACAAGACAAGAAGCTTTTAAGGAAGTGGGTGGCTGCTGTAAAGCGAAAGAATTTCAAGCCCTCAAGAACAGCACTGCTGTGCTCCAACCACTTCCGTGACGACGATTATCACCAGAATTTCCACTAGCAGTCTTTCTAAACGCAGCGCGAAAAGATCGGAGCAACGAAAACAAAGACGGCACGAGTGCGGACTGACTGATGATAACTGGTGTTGGAAGGCCTTATGAATACACGAACTCGCCCAAACCTGGATTTTGATTTACTGCGAGCTCCTTCATGTTAGCACGCTGAACGGAAGGTGCATGTTTATTTCCTGCCCTCGACGCAGGTTTCGTCGCAAAGCGCCGCGAATTTTCTATTCGCACGTGTGTTGTAAAACAGCCTGCACGCAGCTACCATAACGCAGTGCAAATGTAGAGTTTGCATGTGCTGGAAAGCCGGCGCACGCCAGGACGCCACGCTCCCCCCGTCTCTCGCGCAAAGCGAGAAACCGACCGTCTCACGTAGCCGACGGAATTCGCCGCCTTTACGACTTCGGTTACGAGTAGTGTGCGGATGGCGCACAGATGAAGGTCACTACACGTACTGCATGAACCGGGAAGCTTTTCACGCGTTTGAACCGTCTTTGTAGGTTGCCGACAGCTTTGGACAGCGCACAAATGCCGACGATCGCATCCCCGCTTACGTTCCACGAGGAGGCATGCAGGAACACAAAACTGCAGTTGTTTGACCGGAAACGAGCTCACTACATCGGCGAAAGATCGGCGAGATCACTAGATCGCTTTGCAAAAAACATCCTCACCAAAGAGCATTTCCAACACGAGGAGATCCCAAGACCGCTTTCGTTCTCGTCGAAAGCACTGCTCGCACCAGCATCGTTTGCTTCTTCGAGAGGCCGGCTCTTTGCAATCGGCTCGTACATGTAGGGAGCAACGCCGAACTCTTCAGAAAAACGCAGTCTCTCTAAATTTTCTATTACCTCTTAATTTTCCATTACGGCACCAAACTACCTGGCACCGCGCATCATGTGGAGCGGCAGCGGTCGGTCGCTAAAGTTGACGTCACGGGTCGCCCGACCAATCACAGGCGGAAACGAGACGCGCGAGCTGGGCGGGTCCGCTGCTGTACTTTTCGTCGAAATAAAATATATTTGCGCTTTCTTTCGCTCAATTTCGATACGATATTCGAATTCGGAGGGTTGAAAACCATTATGTACACATGTTCACTCATTTTTTCTAGAAAACCTTTCAGCTTCCCTTTAAGGCAGGCTGCAGTGGCAGGTAATGCACTTGACTGAAGACTTGAGCTCCAACAGCAACACGCTGTCGTCATGCTGTCATTTCATTGCCTGTATGACATTGTTATTATTGTTTTGTTGTCATGTCATTGTCATCTTTCTGCCATTTTTCACTCTGTTGCTGCCACTGCATTGTCGCATGCGATGTTCTCCTCGTAGTCTTGCCATCGGCGGCATTGTGTAGTTGTTGCATCGTCGTGACACCATCAGTTTGCCGTAGCGATTGCACTGTCGTCAAGCCATTGTCTTCACATCTTTGTTCCCACACTCTCGTTGCCATACCATGGTTGTCACACCATGGTTGTCACACCATGGTTAACATAACAGAGGCCCATTCGATTCCCCTGCACCACTGTGAACCAGTTCCCGGTGGTTCACTAGAAGTTCAGTAATTGTGCAGCTCGATTTATTCGGTGCAGACACAGCACGATATTTGAAACGAATGTCAAGGTGCAGAAGCGGTGCAGGTGCTTTGCTTTTGCCGACTAATGTGCACGGAGTGCGTAAGTTTGAGAATTCCTGAAAACTGCTAGTATGATTGGCTTCTGCTATGTAAGTACACCTGCGCTTCGATCGACTCTGCAGATGCACGTAAACAGGGTTTTGACGGCGCTTGCGCATGTGTGCTGTTTTGTCTGCTGCACTGCTATTTTGCGCCTGTACGTTTGCACCAAGTTGGCACTAACAGTAGAGAGGATGCAGCAAAATTGTGAAACAGCCTGCACCTTTCCTGCACCTTTTGAAACAAACGGCATGGCTCAGAGTGCCATTGCAGCACCGCTGAAACAAATGGCAATGTGCAGCTCGTGAACTGGTTCAGGTGGTGCAAGCGAAATCAACGTACCTCAGCATTGTCATTTCAGCGTCATCATGTTGTCATCATACTATTTCCATCATAATATTGTCCTGACCCTCTTCATACATTTGCATCGTCTATAGCTTTCAGAAATGCTTCATATGACATAATCAATAAAGGTGGCTTCTGCGTTAATCTTCTTCTTTTTGACAACACTGTTGTGTATCCGGAATAGCTACCGTGTGCCTCTGTTTTCTTGTTCTAGTGCACTGAAAAGCTGAATGTAACTCAAAAGCTGCATGTAGTTCTTAACACCTGTCTCTTGTCCTTAGTGAATTCTGTATATTTGCAGTAAAGCAATAGGCAGACTGGAATGTTCATTAAGCACATAACCAAGTTTTTTTGTGCTGTGCCTAAGGTACATTTAGCCTTCAGGATATGCAGGGTGTTTCAACAAACACTTTCAAAAATCTTTAAACGTTGCCTGTGGCAGGTATCACAATTCTAGTTCGTGAGTTGGTCTACTCGAAGTGGCAGACAATACCTGCATAAAGAAATTGAGATGCACTATCGTGTAATTAGTAAAAATCCACCAAGTTTTGGACTACTTACATTATGGCCCATATTGCAATTTACAAAATATTGCCGTCGAGTTTGCAACGCGGATCCACTTGGAACGAACTTTAAAGATGATACCAGTTCCGCGATGTAAATTCCCGAGCTTTGCGGAGAAATGCATTGGCATTCCAGCTAATTTTTCAACAAAACGTAGTTTCATGCACTGAATCACAACTGGAATGCCAATGCATTTCTCTGCAAAGTTTCGGAATTTATATCTCCAAACTGGTGTCACCCTGAGAATTCGTTCCAAGTGGATCCATTTGCCAAGTCCACTACTAGAATTTGTCAATTGCAATATGGGTCATAATTGGCCAAAATTAATTTGTGAATTCTTGTTAATTAATCAATCTTGCATTTTACCGTATTTTCCGGTGAATAAGACGCGGTTTCTTTCCAAAAATCTTGCTGGTGCGTCCTATACAAGGGTGCGTCTTATATGCGAATTTTTCGTTTTTTTTTTGCGGGTTCAGAAATTACTCAGGTTCACGCTCAAGCTTTTTTCACCGAAAAAATATCACTACCAATGATGTGGTAGTAGCACGGTTAATACTTCAATACGGGGACCGCCGTGCGCAACTTTTTTTAGGTGAACTTTATCATGAAACGGCGGGGATGACGACTTCCAGAATCGCAAACACGCGGTCGTTTCGGAGGCGCAAGCAAAAGTAATGTGAAATTCCCAAAGATGGCGACAGTCGCGCTTCTCGACATTGTCAAGACAAGCCAAGCCGGCGTTCTTTTTTAGTCATTCTTTGCAACTTCGCAACCGTGTACGTATTACTAGTATTACGTCTGTGTTGGTGACTTCGGCGTGTGTTTTCCACTACCTACCCCTGTCGTGCTCGGTCTTACTACAGTATGCCACCGAAGTTGCGCAAGAGCTACACCGCAAAGTTCAAATTATCTGCGGTCGAGTATGCTACCGAAAACGGAAATCGGGCTGCGGGCCGCCATTTCGACGTCACCGAGAAGATGATTCGCACGTGGCGACAGTCGTCCGCCAAACTGCAGGCGATGAAGAGCGGAAAGAAGGCTGACCGCGGGAAGAAGGCGCGGTGGCCTGAACTTGAAGACCGGCTCCTCAAGTGGGCTCTTGAACAACGGGCTCAAGGTAGGGCTCTGTCAACCGTGCAGTTGCGCTTGAAAGCACGCACTTTGGCGAGTGAAATCGGTGCCGCTGATTTTGTTGGTGGGCCGTCATGGTGCTATAGATTTATGCAGCGCAAAGCCTTGTCAAAAGAGCCCGAACGACAATGTCTCAACAACTACCAGACGATTTCGGAGAGAAAGTGGAGAAGTTCCATGAATTTGTGAAGAAGGAAGTCGAAAAGAATAACATCATCGACAGCCACATCGTAAACATGGACGAAGTGCCTCTAACATTTGACATCCCTATGTCAAAAAGTGTCGCTCAGAAAGGTGATAAGACTGTCACAGTACGAACAACTGGGCACGAAAAGTCTCACTTCACTGTCGTACTTGCGTGCTGTGCTGACGGAACAAAGCTGCCGCCGATGATAATTTTTAAAAGGAAAACGATGCCAAAAGAAAGCTTTCCGCCTGGTGTTATTGTCACAACTAACCAGAAGGGCTGAATGGATGAGCAAATGATGGGAGTTTGGCTCGAAAAGTGCTTTTCGAAGCGCCCGGATAGATTTTTTCACTCCCGGAAAGGCCTTCTAGTTATGGATAGCATGCGGGCGCACATTACTGACTTGACACTGAGGCAAATCAAGGCGAAGAACTGTACCCCTACAATAATACCCGGTGGTTTGACGAAGGTTCTACAGCCTTTGGATATTTCCGTCAACCGCAGCTTTAAAGCTATTTTGCGACGTATTTGGGAGGCGTGGATGACGGAAGGCGAGCACAGCTACACCGCAACTGGACGCATGAGGCGCGCTTCTTACAGCGAATTTGCGAAGTGGGTCCATGAGGCCTGGAGTGCTGTTAGAGTGGCAACCATAACTGCAGGGTTCCGGAAGGCTGGCCTGCTAGCTTCATCGCCAACCGAGCACGACGACAATCAGACCAGCGGTTTTGAGTATGAAGAGAATGCTTCAGCCGCGTTGCCTCCAGAAATGAGCGAGCTTTTTGAGAGCGCATCCGAAGATGAAGACTTCGATGGTTTTAAGTAAAAATAAAATGTTGTTATGGACATATGGGAGAGTTCTTTCGTCGTATTTTTCTTTCTTTTTTGCTAAAACGTGGGCGGGTATGGCGTGAGTGTTGCCTTTTGCGAACACTTAGCGTTGCTTAAGAACTTCTCACAGGCCGCCGCGGTGGCTCAGTGGTTATGGTGCTCGACTGCTGACCCAAACGACGCGGGTTCAATCCCGGCCGCGGCGGCTAGAATTTCTTTGAAGGAGAAATTCTTGAGGCCCGTGTACTGTGCGATGTCGGTGCCCGTTAAAGAACCTCAGGTGGTCGAAATTTCCGGGGCTTTTCACTACGGCATCTCTCATAACCTGAGTCGCTTTGGGACGTTAAACACCATAAACCAAGAACTTCTCACAGATAGGTAGGTAAGTGGGTAGGATAACTTTATTTAGCTCTACGGAGCTTTTATACGATCAGATGAGTCCACCCATGGTTCATTTCGCGATGGTCGATCAAGCGTGTTTAATTAACCCTGACTAGCCTAAGTGGGTAAATTGGGGTGCGTCTTATTGTCACGTGGTAGTGACGGTAAAGAGAGAACACAGTAGCAGTACTGTGAAAGACAAAACTAGCTTTTATTGGGCGAACCTGTGCCCACAAAACAGGCTACACTTAAAGCACGATAGCAGCGAACACAGTCGGCGATCGTCGAAAATCTGATCAGCGGGTCAAGCGCGTCGGCTTTTATAGAGCACTCGTCGAATGTTCCAGACTAATTGTTCGGACCCGCGTGCCTTCCACAAAGTTCTACACTATTCGCGTTACGCGATGAAATCAGATAACACAAGGTTCGGCGACAACAGACAGCCGGGTAGAAGCATCGATAACTTTCCAGAAACATCGGATACATTCAGGCGCATCCCTCGCTGTGCGATTACAGTTGTTAAGCGGCGAAACGTGGTCGCCCGATAAAGATAAGTACACGTGTCAATACCCCCCTCTTAAAAAGCATCGACCCGATGCTACATACAAGCGAAATAAAAACACCCGTAGCAAAGAAAACAACAACAAAAAATAAGGAATTTCGTCAGCGTCCGTAAAAGGGTTTAAGGCGCACCACGTGGACCACTTCAGATCGTGCGCGGCGCCGCTGTGAATGCGAAATGCCGTCTGGCACGACCTCATAGTCCAGAGCGCCAATACGACGGATGACCTTGTAGGGTCCGAAATAGCGTCGGAGTAGTTTCTCACTGAGTCCTCGTCGGCGTATCGGTGTCCAAACCCAAACACGGTCGCCGGGCTGGTACTCAACAAAGCGTCGTCGGAGGTTGTAGTGTCGGCTGTCGGTCCTCTGTTGGTTCTTGATCCGTAGGCGGGCGAGCTGTCGGGCTTCTTCGGCGCGCTGGAGATAGCTAGCGACGTCAACATTCTCTTCGTCAGTGACGTGGGGCAGCATGGCGTCGAGCGTCGTCGTCGGGTTCCTGCCGTAAACCAGCTTAAACGGCGTGATCTGTGTTGTTTCTTGCACCGCCGTGTTGTAAGCGAATGTTACGTACGGCAGGACGGCATCCCACGTCTTGTGTTCGACGTCGACGTACATCGCTAGCATGTCGGCGAGGGTCTTATTCAGCCGCTCCGTAAGACCATTCGTCTGCGGGTGGTAGGCCGTAGTCCTCCTGTGCCTTGTCTGACTGTATTTCAGAATGGCTTGGGTGAGCTCCGCTGTAAAGGCCGTTCCTCTGTCGGTGATGAGGACTTCTGGGGCGCCATGTCGAAGCAGGATGTTTTCGACAAAGAATTTCGCCACTTCGGCTGCGCTACCTTTCGGCAGTGCTTTAGTTTCAGCGAAGCGGGTGAGGTAGTCTGTCGCAACGACGATCCACTTATTTCCGGTTGTTGACGTCGGAAAGGGTCCCAGCAAGTCCATTCCGATCTGCTGGAATGGTCGGCAAGGAGGCTCGATTGGCTGTAGTAATCCGGCTGGCCTTGTCGGCGGTGTCTTGCGTCGCTGACAGTCTCGGCATGTTCTGACATAACGGGCGACGTCGGCGGTCAGGCGCGGCCAATAATACTTTTCTTGTATCCTCGATAGTGTCCGGGAAAAACCGAGGTGTCCAGCGGTCGGATCGTCATGTAGGGCGTGCAATACTTCTGGACGAAGTCCTGACGGGACAACAAGAAGGTAGTTTGCGCGGACTGGTGAAAAGTTCTTCTTCACGAGTAGATTGTTTCGAAGCGTGAAGGAAGATAATCGCGCGCTTAAATGCCCTGGGGACAACGTCGGTGTGCCCTTCCAAATATTCCACCAGGCCTTTTAGCTCCGGGTCTGCCCGTTGCAGTTCAGCGAAGTCTTCCGCGCTTATCATTCCAAGGAAGGCGTCGTCATTCTCGTCGTCTTGCGGCGGCGGGTCAATGGGGGCGCGTGATAGGCAATCGGCATCGGAGTGTTTTCGTCCGGACTTGTAGGTTACAGTGATGTCGTATTCTTGTAGTCTGAGGCTCCACCGCGCCAGTCGTCCTGAAGGATCCTTTATACTCGCTAGCCAACACAACGCGTGATGGTCACTGACGACTTTGAATGGCCTGCCATAAAGATAAGGGCGAAATTTAGCTGTAGCCCAAACGATGGCGAGGCATTCCTTTTCGGTCGTAGAATAGTTGCTTTCCGCTTTTGACAGTGACCGGCTAGCGTAAGAGATCACCTCTTCGACTCCGTTTTTCCTTTGGACTAGAACGGCACCGAGGCCTAGGCTACTGGCGTCAGTATGAATTTCTGTATCGGCGTACTCGTCGAAGTGCGCAAGTACTGGCGGCGACTGCATGCGTCGTTTGAGTTCTTCAAATGCGTCGGCCTGCGGCGTTTCCCACTTGAACTCAACATCACATTTAGTTAGACGTGTCAACGGCTCGGCAATGCGTGAAAAGTCCTTGACAAAGCGCCTGTAGTAGGCACACATGCCAAGGAATCTACGCACTGCCTTCTTGTCGGTGGGCTGCGGGAACTTTGCGATGGCAGCTGTTTTCTGGGGGTCGGGGCGTACTCCGGATTTACTGATGACGTGGCCTAGGAACAAAAGCTCATCGTAAGCGAAGCGGCATTTTTCTGGCTTCAGAGTGAGCCCTGATGACTTGATGGCCTCTAGTACTGTGGCAAGCCGCCTAAGGTGATCGTCGAAATTTTCGGCGAAGACGACGACGTCATCCAAGTAAACAAGGCAGGTCTGCCACTTCAATCCTGCTAACACCGTGTCCATGACGCGCTGGAAAGTTGCAGGTGCCGAGCAGAGTCCGAATGGCATGACCTTGAACTCGTAGAGGCCGTCTGGCGTGATGAAGGCGGTCTTTTCGCGATCTCTTTCGTCGACTTCTATTTGCCAATAGCCAGACTTGAGGTCCATCGAGGAGAAGTACTTAGCGTTGCAGAGCCGATCCAATGCGTCGTCTATCCGTGGAAGGGGGTATACGTCCTTCTTCGTGATCTTGTTCAGACGACGATAATCGACGCAGAAACGTAGGGTTCCGTCCTTTTTCTTCACCAGCACAACAGGGGATGCCCACGGGCTTTTCGACGGCTGGATGATGTCGTCGCGCAGCATTTCGTCGACTTGTTCTCTTATAGCTTCGCGTTCTCGCGGCGAAACTCGGTAAGGGCTCTGGCGGAGTGGTCGAGCGTACTCCTCGGTTATTATGCGATGCTTGGCGACTGGTGTTTGTCGAATCCTCGATGTCGTCGAAAAGCAGCCTTTGTATCGCCGGAGCAGACTTCTGAGCTGCTGTTGCTTAATCACTGGGAGACTTGGATTAATGTCGTAGTCTGGTTCGGGAACCATGGTCGTCGGGCTACATGCGGCGGAATCCGAGAGGACAAACGCATTACTGGTTTCCACAATTTCTTCGATGTACGCGATTGTCGTGCCCTTGTTGATGTGCTTGAACTCCTGGCTGAAGTTTGTCAGCAACACTTCAGTTTTCCCTCCATGCAGTCGAGCGATCCCTCTTGCGACGCAAATTTCACGGTCTAGCAGTAGACGTTGGTCACCCTCGATGACGCCTTCTACGTCGGCAGGCGTTTTGGTGCCTACGGAAATGACAATGCTGGAGCGAGGCGGGATGCTGACTTGACTTTCGAGCACACTTAAGGCACGGTGACTACTAGAGTTCTCCGGTGGTATCGCTCGATCTTCCTACAGCGTTATGGACTTCGATTTCAGGTCAATGATTGCGCCGTGTTGGTTCAGGAAGTCCATGCCGAGAATGACGTCTCGCGAACACTGTTGCAGGATAACGAAGGTGGCAGGGTAAGTACGGTCATGAACGGTAATTCTTGCCGTGCAGATGCCAGTCGGCGTAATGAGGTGTCCTCCAGCGGTCCGAATTTGGGGACCCTCCCATGCAGTCTTAACCTTCTTTAACTGGGCGGCGATGTGTCCACTCATTACAGAGTAATCGGCCCCTGTGTCGACTAAGGCAGTGACTGCGTGGCCGTCTAGAAGTACGTCGAGGTCGGTGGTTCTTTGTCTGGCGTTGCAGTTGGGTCTTGGCGTCGGATCACGGCTGCGTCGTGTTGAACTGAAGCTGGAACGTTGCGTCGTCAAGTCGTCTTTCGTCGGTGTAGTCTTGGCTTCGCGACTTCTTCGGGACGGTGGCGTGTCGTCATTAGGTCGTCGAGATGATTTCTTCGTCATGTTCGTCGACGGCGGAGGATCTTCGTCAGTTTGACGAACAGCAACCGCACCTCCATCGGTTGCTGCTTTTAGTTTTCCGGATATGGGCTCGCAGAGCGGCCCCGCGCTGGGCCGGTGTATGGTCGGCGCTGCGGCGACAGGTAGCGGCCTGGTGACGGCGAACGGGACGGTCGTCGAGGGCTCCATTGAGTTGCGGCGAGGTAGTCGGCGATGTCACGTGGGCGCTCTCCAAGCTTTGGACGCGGCGCGTTGACGGCGAACCCTCTCAGTCCCATGTCGCGGTATGGGCATCGGCGGTAGACGTGACCCGCTTCCCCGCAGTGGTAGCAGAGTGGGCGGTGGTCGGGAGCGCGCCAAACGTCGGTCTTCCTCGGATAGCTCCGCTGGGCGACGGGTGGGCGCGCTGTCGGCGGCGGCGGCGGTGGTCGACGGAATTGCGGCGTTACAGGGCCCTGGCGCGGTCGCTGAGGTGGGCCTTGACGGCGTACGACGGCGGCGTAGGTCATCGCTTCGGGTTGGGGTTGCGGTAATTGAGGTTGCACCTCCGGAACTCCAAGCGACCTCTGAACCTCATCTTTGACGATGTCAGCGATCGAGGCCACTTGAGGCTGCGACGACGGGAAGATCTTCTGAAGCTCCTCTCGTACGACTGCCCTGATAGCCTCGCGCAGGTCTTCGGAGGCCAGTGATTGAACTCCGGCATAGTTTGTAGCGTTGGTGCGGCGGTCGAATTGCCGGTTTCGCATCTCGAGTGTCTTCTCGCTGCTAGTGGCCTCGCGAAGAAACTCGCCGACAGTCTTCGGCGGGTTTCGTACCATACCGGCGAAAAGTTCCTCCTTAACACCACGCATTAGTAGCCGGACTTTCTTTTCCTCGGACATTTCCGGGTCGGCGTGGCGGAATAGGCGGCTCCTTTCTTCTGTAAAAATCGCCGTGGTCTCGTTGGGCAGCTGCACTCGGGTTTCCAGTAGTGCTTGGGCTCGTTCTCGGCGAACGACGCTTGTGAATGTCTTCAGGAAGGTGCTTCGGAAAAGGTCCCAGGTCGTTAACGTGGCTTCTCTGTTCTCGAACCACGTCCTGGCTGCGTCTTCCAATGCGAAGAAGACATGTCGCAGTTTGTCGTCGCTGTTCCAGCTGTTAAATGCAGCGACCCTCTCGTACGTCTCGAGCCAGGTTTCCGGGTCCTCGAATGTTGAACCGCGGAACGTGGGGGGCTCCCTGGGCTGCTGCAGCACGACTGGGGATGCTGGGGCTGCCATTGGGGAGGACTTGGTGGCAATCTTCCTGCTCGTCTCAGGTAGGAGTCCGTGCTCTGGGGGCAGTCCTTGCAGCCGGCGGCTAGCTCGCTGGTCTTGGGCGACGTTGGTTTTGTCCTCGGGCTTCGGACTTGGATCGCGGCTTTGCGGGGGCGTTCGGTACATGAACGCACAAGCACCTCCACCAGATGTCACGTGGTAGTGACGGTAAAGAGAGAACACAGTAGCAGTACTGTGAAAGACAAAACTAGCTTTTATTGGGCGAACCTGTGCCCACAAAACAGGCTACACTTAAAGCACGATAGCAGCGAACACAGTCGGCGATCGTCGAAAATCTGATCAGCGGGTCAAGCGCGTCGGCTTTTATAGAGCACTCGTCGAATGTTCCAGACTAATTGTTCGGACCCGCGTGCCTTCCACAAAGTTCTACACCATTCGCGTTACGCGATGAAATCAGATAACACAAGGTTCGGCGACAACAGACAGCCGGGTAGAAGCATCGATAACTTTCCAGAAACATCGGATACATTCAGGCGCATCCCTCGCTGTGCGATTACAGTTGTTAAGCGGCGAAACGTGGTCGCCCGATAAAGATAAGTACACGTGTCATTATACACGGGTGCGTCTTATATACGAACTTCTTCAATGAGAGCCTTCATATATGGCGAGTGCGTCTTATACAAGGGTGCGTCTTATACACCGGAAAATACGGTAATTTTTTGTGCAAGTAGTTTCTGCCACGTCGAGTAGACCGGCTCATAAACTAGAATTGAGCTATCTGCCACAGGCAGCCTTTAAACAATTTTGAAATTGTTTGCTCAAACACCCTGTATAACACAATGCAGTGTGACAGTACGAGGACACAGAAGAATTTTGACACGCACAGCACCAGCATGCTTTAGCCAGTTTCAGAATATAGCTAATTACTGTAGGCATGCAAAGAGGCACAGTACACCACCGAGTTTAATTTTTTTGTAGTTCTGTTGCCACATTTGAGGTTTTTTTTTCTTCTTTTCATGTATCCTTTTGTAAGATGTTACAGTGTGCAACACTTCTTAAGGCTAGCTGCTCCTGTACTTGCAGCACGAGCAGAGGAAGACGGAATAGTAAAGAGCAGAGTAAGAGAAAGGAGACCGCTCTCCATCTTGTCTCATTCCATATGCTGTCTTCATAAGCATGTGCTGCACGTTCTTGCCGCATGCAAGATATGTGTGAACAGGTTTTCACTGGGAATACGGTTTTTGCATACTGGTTGGTTGGAGCAATTTGTCATTATTTTGCACCTCTGGAACAGTTGTACTCTATTTCATATAATAGCAGGCAATGCTGCAAAGGCATTTTCTCACTCAGCATTCGAAGGCAAAATGTTTGCCACATGTATGAAAGGCTTAAGTACGTTTCATCTAATTTAATGCAACATCACATGTCCCGAGTTTTAGGTTACAAAATACGATATATTTACATAGAAGGCATTACCGATACGAGCCATGGAGAAAAGAAAGCATAGGAGAGGTCCCGGCTAGCCTCGATCAGTTGCGTGTGTGGCGGAAGTCACCTGTTTTTTGCAAAAGAGCACTGGGACTGGTGTGCCAAACATGAACGTTGCCATAGCAACCGCACTCCTGAAGCTGTTGCTGCTGTTCTTCGCCTCTTACGAAAGAGGTTTTTCAGCCTTTCTTTCTTGCAGTACATTCTATTTGTGAGGCAAGCTGACCTTGGAGTGTGTGTAAGCTTGAAACTAATACATCTGTCCGCCAGCCAGCAACACACACAATCAAGTAACCACGGTGTAGGTCTCCGTCATGTTCTTTCACATGCCACATAAAAACACAGCAGCACGTCTGCTTCACTAAAGCTGTTAGAGAAGTTTCATAAGCTTTGTTCTGACGCACGTCAGCAGCACACACTTCCAGCGGCTCACAGCAATGCAAATTAAAAGCTCGCACCTATCTGCTTCGGCAAGTTGATTAGAGGCACAAAGGGAGATGGCGCACCAACGTGGCTGCACTTCAGACTTCAAAAATGTTATGTCAGGTCCTCTCTTATTTTGTTTCTTTACTCCATGATGTGAACCCATCTATTATCATCGAATGAGCAGAATGGCATGTTCCTGCTACCACTGGCCACCGTGCATCACTTGTATTTATGACCAAACTCTTTTTATGCCGCATAGTCGAAGTACAAAGGAGCATGAATAACACATTATTTGATGTACCCTGATGTAGGTGCACTATATGACACAGTTATTCAGTTGAAAGCTTGCAGATTAAACTATAACTGCGCTTTGAAAGTGCAGAGTGATGACAGTGCTACTAGTGTTGTTTTCGTAGCATAGCCTGCAAAGTATGAAATGTGGAATAGTTCCATGTAGTGTACTGATTGACGTATTAGGGGTTCCTGCTTTTGAACATATTAGTTCATAGCTGCTCCCAAAATTAATGTAGGTTTGGCATGCATTTTATGTTAATACATGTCAGTGATGGTGCTCTTGATTAATAGGGTGTTCAAGCAAGTTGATGCTTTTTGCATGCCAAGATTCGCAGCTTTGTGATAGTACCAAAATTAGTCTGGCAATCATTGATAACGTGGTCAATAAATTAGGTGTACTACATGAAGCGCAAATTTCTGTGGAAGCCAACCTGGCTAGGGTGAAACATTGTAAAGGGTAAAAAATGGATGCTGCACTATCTTCAGTAAGACTAAAACTGAAAAAAAAAACACATATTGGCTTCTCAT
Source organism: Dermacentor albipictus (assembly GCF_038994185.2). Classification (NCBI taxonomy): domain Eukaryota; kingdom Metazoa; phylum Arthropoda; class Arachnida; order Ixodida; family Ixodidae; genus Dermacentor; species Dermacentor albipictus. The sequence goes on from NW_027225581.1 coordinate 4,066,394, forward strand.
GGTAGCCTTGTTCAATAGACAAAACTTTCTCAAGTGACTGGGGAAGGCGTGTTATTGCTAGAGAACAAGGATCTCACAGCACACATTGAATACAACTGATAGCGAACTTATCTCCGTTTCTGCTTGCTGCCTGCATTACCTGTTCAGGCCTACTTAAGCAAATTATTTGAGGATATTTGTTCCTATCATTATGAACAAAGCTCCTATGTGAGGGTGAAACCTTCCTTTCCATTAAAATATGGTTCAGCTTTATTGATTGGTGTAGCATCCTCATTACATTGTATTGCAGAATTTGATCAATATTAAGGACATATCTTGAAAAAGTTCTGGAATTACCTCTAATTCTCCACATTCTTTCACAAATTCTTCTCAGATTCTTAACAAATCCACTTATGAAGTAGTTTTGTATGCCTCCATTTGGGCCAGTGAAGCGTAGCTTGTTGAAAAAGTAGTTCATGATGTCAACATGTATCTTCCGATGCAGAGCTTTGATCAGTCAGTGCCGATCGTTGTGAGAATTTCCAAACTGTTGTGCGGTCCTTTAGGTTCCTGTGAGCTTATTGAAGTACACAGGTGGAATCCCATTCGCCACACATTAGTCATTGCCACTAACATTTAAGCATTTGTGCATTGCAACTTCATAGAACGTTGTCGTAGTCAACTGAGCAACTGGTGCTACAGCTGCGAGCCGTGTGAGTGTTCTGATTTACCCAGCAGTGGCAGAGGTGCAAAAAGGGTGCTAGATGTAGTGAAAAGTACCTATTAGAGGTTGACAGGCATAAAAACCTTGCGCTGTACTTGTCCTGCTGCTGTCACTTAGTGGCTGTTAGCACAGCACAGTTGCAGAAGTAGTGCTCCTTACATAGTGTACTTATGCTGATGGGTACCTTTGCAGGAAAGCTAAGCACTCTCGAGAAAAAACGTGCCAAGATGGCAGCCTCTGCTGCGTCAGATGATTCAGCGTTTGGAATCGAGGCAGTGGTAAGTATTACTTTTATTGCTTACACTATATGCAAAACATGAGTCGTTTGAAAGGGAGCAAAGTGCTGTTTGGGTTCTGTAATATTGACACGTGTACTTATCTTTATCGCGCAACCACGTTTCGCCGCTTAACAACTGTAATCGCAGAGCGAGGGACGCGCCTGCATGTATCCGACGTTTCTGGAAAGTTATCGACGCTTCTATCCGCGTGTCTGTTGTCGCCGAACCTTGCGTTATCAGATTTCATCGCGTGACACGAATGGTGTAGAACTTTGTGGAAGACACGCGGGTCCCGTCAGTTAATCTGGAACATTCGACGACTGATCTATAAAAGCCGACGCGCTTGACCCGCTGAGCAGATTTTCGACGATCGCCGAGCGTGTTCGCCGCTTTCGTTGTGCTATAAGTGTAGCCTGTTTTGTGGGCACAGGTTCGCCCAATAAAAGCTAGTTTTGTATTCCACCGTACTGCTTCTTTCTTCACCGTTACTACCACGTGACATCTGGTGGAGGTGCTAGTGCGTTCATGTACCGAACGCCCCCGCAAAGCCGCGATCCAAGCCCGAAGCCCGAGGACCAAACTAACATCGCCGAAGACCAGCGTGCTAGCCGCAGACTGCAAGGACTGCCCCCAGAGCACGGACTTCTACCTGAGTCGACAAAGAAGATCGTGGTCAAAACAACTCCAATGGCTGCCCCAGCGTCCCCCGTTATCCTACAGCAACCTCGGGACCCACCAACTTTCCATGGAGCAGCAACTGAGGACCCGGAATACTGGCTGGAGACGTACGAGCGAATCGCGACTTTCAACAACTGGGACTCCGACGACAAGTTGCGGCACGTATATTTCGCCCTAGAAGACGCCGCAAGAACGTGGTTCGAGAACAGGGAGTCGACACTGACAACATGGGACCTGTTCCGTACCGGCTTCATGCGCACCTTTACAAGCGTCGTGCGCAAGGAAAGGGCCGAAGCCATGCTGGACGCCCGAGTGCAACTACCGAACGAGAACGTTGCCATCTTCACGGAGGAAATGAAGCGTCTCTTCCGCCACGCCGACCCGGATATGCCCGAGGAGAAGAAAGTCCGCCTTCTCATGCGAGGTGTGAAGGAAGAACTTTTCGGCGCAATGGTACGAATCCCACCGAAGACCGTAGAAGAGTTCCTTCGCGAGGCAACCAGCATCGAGAAGACACTCGAGATGCGAAACCGGCAATTCGACCGCCGCACGAACGCGACAAACTACGCCGGACTTCAGTCACTGGCCACCGACGACCTGCGCGAGACTATCCGAGCTGTCGTGCGGGAGGAGCTACAAAAGCTGTTCCCATCATCACAGCCTCAGGTGGCTTCGATTGCCGATGTCGTGCGTGAGGAACTCCAACAACAACTTGGAGTAGCCCCTGAATCGCCGCAGCCCGTGCCGCAAGCAATGACCTACGCCGCCGTCGCACGCCGTCAAGGCCCCCCTCCGCGACCGCGCCAGGGCCCTGTCACGCCACAGTTTCGTCGTCCGCCGCCGCCGCCGCCGCCAGCACGACCACCCGTCGCCCAGCGCACCTACGCGAGGAAGACGGACATCTGGCGTGCTCCTGACCACCGCCCGCTCTGCTACCACTGCGGAGAAGCGGGTCACGTCTACCGACGATGTCCGTACCGGGAGATGGGACTGCGAGGTTTCGCCGTCAACGCGCCGCGTCCACAGCTTGGCGAGCGCCCACGTGACATCGCCGATTACCTCGCTACTCAGTGGAGCCCTCGACGGCCGTCCCGTTCGCCATCACCAGGCCGCTACCTGTCGCCGCAGCGCCGACCATACACTGGCCCAGCCCGGGGCCGGTCAGCGAGCCCATACCCGGAAAACTAAAAGCAGCAACCGATGGAGGTGCGGTTGCTGTTCGTCGAACTGACGAAGATCCTCCGCCGCCGAGGAAGACGACGAAGAAACCATCTCGACGACCTAATGACGACACGCCGCCGTCCCGACGAAGTCTGGAAGCCAAAACTACACCGACGAAAGACGACTTGACGACGCGACGTTCCAACTTCATTTCAACACGACGCAGCCGTGATCCAACGCCAAGACCTAACTGCAATGCCAGACAAAGAACAACCGACCTCGACGTGCTTCTCGACGGCCACGCAGTCACTGCCTTAGTCGACACAGGGGCCGATTACTCCGTAGTAAGTGGACACATCGCCGCCCAGTTGAAGAAAGTGAAGACCGCATGGGAAGGCCCTCAGATTCGCACCGCTGGAGGACACCTCATCACGCCGACTGGGATCTGCACGGCAAGAATAACCATTCATGACCGGACTTACCCTGCCACCTTCGTTATCCTCCAACAGTGTTCACGAGACGTCATTCTCGGTATGGACTTCCTGGACCAACACGGCGCAATCATCAACCTCAAGTCGAAGTCAGTAACGCTGTCGGAAGATAAAGCAATGCCGCCGGAGAGCCCTCGTAGTCACCACGCCTTGAGTGTCCTTGAAGATCAAGTGAGCATCCCGCCTCGCTGCAGCATTGTTATTTCGGTCAGCACCGAAACACCCGCAGACGTAGAAGGCGTCATCGAAGGCGACCAACGTCTACTGCTAGACCGTGAAATTTGCGTCGCAAGAGGGATCGCTCGACTGCATGGAGGGAAAACTGAAGTGTTGCTGACAAACTTCAGCCAGGCGTTCCAGCACATCAACAAGGGCACGACGATCGCGTACATCGAGGAAATTCTGGAAACAAGTAATGCGTTTGTCCTATCGGATTCCACCGCATCTACCCCGACGACCATGGTTCCCGAACCAGACTACGACATTAATCCAAATCTCCCTATGATTAAGCAACAGCAGCTGAGAAGTCTGCTCCGACGATACAAAGGCTGCTTTTCGACGTCATCGAGGATTCGACAAACACCAGTCGCCAAGCATCGCATAATCATCGAGGAATGCGCTCGACCACTCCGTCAGAGCCCTTACCGAGTTTCGGCGCGAGAACGTGAAGCTATAAGAGGACAAGTCGACGAAATGCTGCGCGACGACATCATCCAGCCATCGAAAAGCCCGTGGGCATCCCCTGTTGTTCTGGTAAAGAAAAAGGACGGAACCCTACGTTTCTGCGTCGATTATCGGCGTCTGAACAAGATCACGAAGAAGGACGTATACCCCCTCCCACGGATAGACGACGCATTGGATCGGCTCTGCAACGCTAAATACTTCTCGTCCATGGATCTCAAGTCTGGATATTGGCAAATAGAAGTCGACGAAAGAGATCGCGAAAAGACCGCCTTCATCACCCCAGACGGCCTCTACGAGTTCAAGGTTATGCCATTCGGACTGTGCTCGGCGCCTGCAACGTTCCAGCGCGTGATGGACACGGTTTTAGCAGGATTGAAGTGGCAGACCTGTCTCGTATACTTGGATGACGTCGTCGTCTTCGCCGAAAATTTCGACGTTCACCTTAGGCGGCTGGCAACAGTACTAGAGGCCATCAGGACATCAGGACTTACTCTGAAGCCGGAAAAGTGCCGCTTCGCTTACGAGGAGCTTCTATTTTTAGGCCACGTCATCAGCAAATCTGGAGTCCGCCCCGACCCGCAGAAGACAGCTGCCATAGCAAAGTTCCCACAGCCCATCGACAAGAAGGCAGTGCGTAGATTTCTTGGCATGTGCGCCTACTACAGGCGATTTGTCAAGAACTTTTCACGCATCGCTGAGCCGCTGACGCAGCTAACTAAATGTGACGTCGAGTTCAAGTGGGAAACGCCGCAGGCCGAGGCATTTCAAGAACTCAAACGACGCATGCAGTCGCCGCCCGTACTTGCGCACTTCGACGAGAACGCCGATACCGAAATCCACACTGACGCCAGTAGCCTAGGCCTCGGCGCCGTCCTGGTCCAGAGAAAAGATGGACATGAACACGTGATAGCTTACGCTAGCCGGTCGTTGTCAAAAGCGGAAGGCAATTATTCTACAACCGAAAAGGAATGCCTCGCCATCGTTTGGGCTACAGCGAAATTTCGCCCTTACCTATATGGCAGGCCATTCAAAGTCGTCAGCGACCATCACGCCTTGTGCTGGCTAGCGAATTTAAAGGATCCCTCAGGACGGCTAGCACGGTGGAGCCTCAGACTACAAGAATACGACATAACTGTAACATACAAGTCCGGACGAAAACACTCAGACGCCGATTGCCTATCACGCGCCCCCATTGACCCGCCGCCGCAAGATGACGAGGATGACGACGCCTTCCTTGGTACAATAAGCGCGGAAGACTTCGCCGAACAACAACGAGCGGACCCGGAACTTAAAGGCCTCGTCGATTATTTGGAAGGGCACACCGACGTTGTCCCCAGGGCATTTAGGCGCGGATTATCTTCCTTCACGCTTCAAGACAGTCTACTCGTGAAGAAGAACTTCTCACCAGTCCGCGCCAATTACCTTCTTGTTGTCCCGTCAGGACTTCGTCCAGAAGTATTGCACGCCCTACATGACGATCCGACCGCTGGACACCTCGGTTTTTCCCGGACACTATCGAGGATTCAAGAAAAGTATTATTGGCCGCGCCTGACCGCCGACGTCGCCCGTTATGTCAGAACATGCCGAGATTGTCAGCGACGCAAGACACCGCCGACAAGGCCAGCCGGATTACTACAGCCAATCGAGCCTCCTTGCCGACCATTCCAGCAGATCGGGATGGACTTGCTGGGACCCTTTCCGACGTCAACAACCGGAAATAAGTGGATCGTCGTGGCGACAGACTACCTCACCCGCTTCGCTGAAACTAAAGCACTGCCGAAAGGTAGCGCAGCCGAAGTGGCGAAATTCTTTGTCGAAAACATCCTGCTTCGACATGGCGCCCCAGAAGTCCTCATCACCGACAGAGGAACGGCCTTTACAGCGGAGCTTACCCAAGCCATTCTGAAACACAGTCATACAAGGCACAGGAGGACCACGGCCTACCACCCGCAGACGAATGGCCTTACGGAGCGGCTGAATAAGACCCTCGCCGACATGCTAGCGATGTACGTCGACGTCGAGCACAAGACCTGGGATGCCGTCCTGCCGTACGTAACATTCGCTTACAACACGGCGGTGCAAGAAACAACACAGATCACGCCGTTTAAGCTGGTTTACGGCAGGAACCCGACGACGACGCTCGACGCCATGCTGCCCCACATCACTGACGAAGAGAATGTTGACGTCGCTAGCTATCTCCAGCGCGCCGAAGAAGCCCGACAGCTCGCCCGCCTACGGATCAAGACCCAGCAGCGTACCGACAGCCGACACTACAACCTCCGAAGACGCTTCGTCGAGTACCAGCCCGGCGACCGGGTTTGGGTATGGACCCCGATACGCCGCCGAGGACTCAGTGAGAAGCTGCTGCGACGCTATTTCGGACCCTACAAGGTCATCCGACGTATTGGCGCACTAGACTATGAGGTCGTGCCAGACGGCATTTCGCACTCACAGCGGCGCCGCGCACGATCTGATGTGGTCCACGTGGTGCGCCTTAAACCATTTTACGGACGCTGATGAACTTCCTTAGTTTATTGTTTTCTTTGCTACGAGTGCTTTTCTTTGTTACTTGCGTTTGTTTGCAGCATCGGGTCGATGCTTTTTAAGAGGGGGGTAATGACACGTGTACTTATCTTTATCGCGCAACCACGTTTCGCCGCTTAACAACTGTAATCGCAGAGCGAGGGACGCGCCTGCATGTATCCGACGTTTCTGGAAAGTTATCGACGCTTCTATCCGCGTGTCTGTTGTCGCCGAACCTTGCGTTATCAGATTTCATCGCGTGACACGAATGGTGTAGAACTTTGTGGAAGACACGCGGGTCCCGTCAGTTAATCTGGAACATTCGACGACTGATCTATAAAAGCCGACGCGCTTGACCCGCTGAGCAGATTTTCGACGATCGCCGAGCGTGTTCGCCGCTTTCGTTGTGCTATAAGTGTAGCCTGTTTTGTGGGCACAGGTTCGCCCAATAAAAGCTAGTTTTGTATTCCACCGTACTGCTTCTTTCTTCACCGTTACTACCACGTGACAATATCCTGTTGGTAGGCTTACATTGAAGCTTGCATAGTGCCCAATGAATGAAATGAAATATTACTTCCTGCATACATTTACTGGTTTACAGGCAGAGTCTTACGAGAGCATGAAGATAATTATTTGAGCATGTTAGCAAGTTTCCTGTAAAATACTGAATGAACAGCCACTCTTATCAAAATTTAGGAATTTAAAGTTGAATGCCTTGCTACTACTACTAATGCTTGCAGGAACCGAGGTGCAACTGTGGCATTAAAATATCCTCGCTGGAGGATAAAATTAAGGAGCTCCAAGAAGAGACAGAGAAACATATTTTGGAGCTTCAACAAGCACGGGACTGCCTTGATAAGTTTTTCTCAAGCACGGCGCTTCATTACTACCTTCTAAGTATATTGAGTTGAAAATTGGAAAAAAATACTGCATTTTATTGTATCCTTTGAATTTTTAGGAGTCTCAACATGCTTCTCAATGAAGCTTAAAAGTGTGTCCTTTAATAATGTTCACTGTCATAAAATTTTAACTATTCTTTTCAAGGTTTCCCGTGACAGTTATCTGCAGAAAGCTGTGAATCTTCACAAGAGTGTCGAAAGAAAGTTTGTGTCCCATTAAAGTTACGACTGTGCTTCTGTTCAGCTCTTTAGCTGATGGGTTACTCACATAAGCAAACTAGCCGTATTTGATACCGTGCTCAGTTATGAAATTAAACATTTTGACAGCATTGCCTGTTTGGTTGGGAAATTGATTAGGACTTTCAGACTGACTCCTGCCAAATAAGTCAATTTTATTAGCTCGATGTTTCGGAGCCCATTCGGCTCCTTCTTCAGGCGTTGTTCTTCGGGGGTGATGATGTGCAGCTTTTGAAGGGTCATATTGTAAAAGTGAGGGGAGGGTACGAAATCTGGGGAGACACTTCACAGATGGGAAGGGGGAAGGGGGGAAGCAAACGGGGCGAGATGGCTGCAGTGCTGCTGGGCGGCTGGGATGACCGGTGCTGGGGAGCTTGACCCGCAAGAGTGCCGTTGACTGGAGGTTACATACTAGCGCAGACGTTTTGGTGCTAGTGAACTCGAGCGGGAATCTACCTGGCTGGGCATCCATTTCTTCTTTTCATCATGTTGCCAAGGCTATGGATATGCACTGAGGGTAGGTTGCCCTTCACACGGTGTATGTTACTCCTCGTTTCTGAATGTGCCATGACTCCAGTATTAGTCTTTTTCGCGAGTTCGCCTCTGAAGGATTTGGGTTTCCTGGAAAGAAATGTTGTGGTCAGTGCCTTCAGAGTGTTCGGCGACGATGCTGCATATACAGTTGAATGTTCCGACGTCAGATCTCGTGTTGTGCGATTCTTGCTTTTAGATTTTTGCGTTTCCTGATGTACGACGCCAGACAGTCAGCACAGCTAATTTTGTAGACGACACCTTGAGCTCTTCTTTTTTTTTGTGGACGATCTTTTGGTTTAGGGAGGAGGATATTGGAAGTTTATCGGTTTGTGCACCACTTTGAGGCCTTTTTTAAACTATTCAGCTCAGCGCTTCACCGGTACCTTCAACGTTAGGGATGGACACTCGTTGCTGGGGTTTTAGTTAAGTCAACGGCTGAAGGTCCCGTAGCGTGTTCTTTGGTTTTTGTTGTCGAGTTGTTTTCCGAATGAAGCCATCTGTGTAGCCATTCCTTTTAAGTTAGTTGAGAACCATTCTCTTTTCTTTCTTTCAATCAGATTCCGATGAGGAATGAGTTTCTGCTCTTTTGAATAAAGAATTCACAACAGATGCCTTGTGGTTTGCCAGATGGTCGTATTGGAAGTGAAGGTAGCAGCCCGTGAGGGTTGGTTTTTGGTTGACTGAAATATTTAGAATGCCGTCTGTTCATGTAACTTGTACATCTAAGAATGGGAGCGATCCATTCTGTTCGCTCTCATATGTGAACTGTATAACTGGATATATACCCGGATATACAGTTCACATACGAGAGCGAACAGAACGGATCGCTCCTATTAATAGATGTACAAGTTACATGAACAGACGGCATTCTAAATATTTCAGTCTACCAAAAACCAACCCACACGGACTGCTACCTTCACTTCCATTACGACCATCTGGCAAACCACAAGGCATCTGTTGTGAATTCTTTATTCAAAAGAGCAGGAACTCATTCCTCATCGGAATCTAATCAAAAGAAAGAAAAGAGAATGGTTCTCAACTAATTTAAAAGGAATGGCTACACAGATGACTTCATTCAAAAAACAACTCGACAACAAAAATGAAGAAACACACTACGGGACCTTCAGCCGTTGACTTAATTCAAACCCCAGCAACGAGTGTCCATCCCTAACATCGAAGGTGCCGGTGAAGCGCTGAGCTGAATAGTTTAAAAAAGGCCTCAAAGTGGTGCACAAACCGATAAACTTTCAATATCCTCCTCCCTAAACCAAATGATCGTCCACCAAAAAAAAGAGCTCAAGGTGTCGTTTACGAAATCAGCTGTGCCGACTGCATGGCGTCGTACATCAGGGAAAGCAAAAATCTAAAAGCAAGAGTCGCACAACACGAGATCTGACGTCGGAGCATTCAACTGTATATGCAGCACCGTCGCCGAACACTCTGAAGACATTGACCACAAGATTTCTTTCCAGGAAACCCAAATCCTTCAGAGGGGAACTTGCGAAACAGACTAATACTGGAGTCATGGCACATTCAGAAGCGAGGGGCAACATACACCGTGTGAAGGGCAACCTACCCTCAGTGCATATCCACAGCCTTGGCTACATGACGAAAAGAAGAAAAGGATGCCCAGCCAGGTGGATTCCCGCTTGAGTTCACTAGCACTAAAACGTCTTCACTGCCATGTAACCACCCCGCCTCCAGTCAACGGCACTCTTGCGGGTCAAGCTCCCCAGCACCGGTCATCCCAGCCGCCCAGCAGAACTGCAGCCATCTCGCCCCTTTTGCTTCCCCCTTCCCCCTTCCCATCTGTGAAGTGTCTCCCCACCTTCTGTACTCTCCCCTCCTTTTTACAAAAGACCCTTTAAAAGTTGCATACCGCCACTCCCGAAGAACAACCTCTGAAGGACACGAATGTGCTCCGAAATATCGGACTAATAAAATTCACTTATTTGGTTGGAGTCAGTCTGAAAGTCCATGCACAGACAGTGCCCCATTGTAGCTAAGCCACGCTACACATACTACCGTTATTCAATTGCCCATGGGAAACTTCGCACATAAACATGGTTAGGCCTTGTAACTACTAAGCATTACTATGGCTAGCCGTTATTAAGGTTCAGCATAATCGTTTCTAGCTTACCCATATAAATAGGGTGTTAATCCTAATACATCCGTACCAAGCATGTGTGAGTAGTTAACACTAAAATAAGCTCGTATCAATAAATAAATCTGTAAATAGCAAGGATGCGTTTCAAGATAAGTGTTATCGATTTAAAATCAAACTGGGCACAAAGCTGACACAGACTGAAGTGCAGCAGAAATGTGCTTAGAGGGCCCCAATTATTAATGACATTTTAAGCACCCTTTAAATAAACATGCATACCTTGTACTAAATCCCTTGAAGATCACCTTTGGCAATCGTGGCAGCACTATAGTCTCACAGATGCAACAGCTAAAGAAGCAGTGCCCTGCTGCTCTCTAGGCTCTTCTAGTTTGGTTGCAGTTATAGAAAATGTTTATAGGTCAATCGACAAAAGATGAGAACGCCGTGACGAAAGCCAGCTGCGTGTTATAAGGAGGGCTTGCCCATCATGCATCACTGATTCTTCCGTGACATTTTTATTCGGTTAGCATCACACAGGGGTGGACAATGGGGGAGCTCTTCTGGGTCTGTTTTTCTTGGCTGGCAGGACCTGCAGATTTAGCTGCTCAGCATGATGTTTGTGAGAGGGTGTTATGGGTAGGGTAGTGAAGGCAAGCAAGAAAGCACGTCAGCCACATAGTTCATCAAATGCCTGTAACTTTGCCATCACTGCAATATTTTGAAAATTATTTGTAGCTGCATGTTCATGGTACACTGTTGTACAGTTGTCATTACATAGGTTTCGAAGCTCATTCCCACAGGGAAACACTATTATCTCTCAAGCCATTTGCAGAACTGCCAAAAGTAGATGCACACAAGCAGTACGATTGCTCAGCGAAATATAGTTGCAGGCATAACTGATCAGTTTTGTTTTTGTTTGGTTTTGTCCTATCTTATGTCCTTTTTGTATGCACGTCATATACCACGTGTTACTCAGGCGGTTACCACCAGTAACCGTAACAGCCAACCTTGTTTGCGATTATCTTGGCACCATGGCATCACCCATGCACCCCAGACTGCCTGCTTCGATACAAATTTGCACTTGTTACTGACCCTCTGCTCTGACAGCAAGAAATACGTGGCAAAATCTGGCCTCGCTTATCGTATTTATTTGATTGTATTGCCCACCCATTTTCCATGACAAAAAAAAGTACAATATGCGCACCTCGTGCTTCCATATAGAAATACTATTTTCTCTCATTTGGAAAAAAGATTTACTCCCAGTACACTAAAGTTGCAATGAATAAAACCACAAATGAAAATGGCGTACCATGCCGCCGGGTTTTTCACAGTGCCGGTACGAGTTGCACGGGGCAATAAATATCACTCGTCGCTATCAGACAACTCCTTGTCCGCTATCAACAGACCAGAGCATTTCGTCCTCGGTGCCGTCCATGGCATTTGAAATCCCGCACATTTTAAAGGCCTTGTTGACCATGGCAGATGGGATCGTGCACTATGCACCTTTCACCCATCCAGCAAAGTCCTGCACCGAGGCACGCTTCATTTTATTGGCGGGCATGATTTCGTGGCAGCCACAGACAAGCCATTCGGTGTAGAGTGCCCTAATTCTATTTTTCACTGGCTTGTTCAAATGAACATCGAGCGGCTGGAGCTGCGATGTCATGCTGCCGGGTATCACAACAAGGTCAGTGTTGCATGCAGCCAGCTTGTCCTTGATGCGTTGGAAGGTGGCACCTGAACGCGTCGAGCACTAGCATCCCACGCAGACCCAAACTGCCACCGGGTCTCTTCCACCAAACGTTATCAAACCAGTCCGCAACCCAGTCCATGGTCATCCAACCTCTCATTTGCACGCACAATCATGCCACATCTGAAGATAAGATACGGTGCCAGCTTGGTGCCCATTCACAGTGCGACAAAGCATTGTGGTGACTAGATTTTTCATTGCCGGAAGACAAAACACTCATTTGTTTTCCGCCCCTTTCTTTTCAACGGTTGTGGTGGCAGGCATTTCAAAGTAGAGCGCCGTCTTATCGGCATTTCCAATCTGTCTGAAGCGGTAGCTGTTTCTATGGCGCAACTTCAATACGAAACACTGAGGACTGTGCAATTTCTCTTCATATTCTTCGGGCAATTTTAGGTATATCCCTGTCCACCTTCGAAGAGAAAAGCATTTTCTTTTCATAAAATTCTATAGACAGCACCTACTCACTTTGACGTCGCTCCGCATTAGCCATTTCTGTAGGGCTAACTGCATCGCCCATACTTTGAGCATATCGGTGGTCATAGGCCGCTGTGTCGCTCGCTGCTCTTGCACATATTCCGCGAGCAGCTCTTCTATTTTGGCAAAGCGGCCTGCTTCGTTCCACTGAAACCTTTCCTTGTTGCTTTGCTGGCGAAAATATTCTCCTTCTATTTGCGCCTGTCCCGCACGCAAGTTTCGGGAACTTCGATTGCCTGTGATGCCATTTCCTGATCTCCGTTCGTCTCCGTGCACATAACTTTCCTTTTAAATGCAGCATCATGGTGGACTCGGCGTGTCTTCCCAGTCGGCACTTCCATGCCGATTGAATAAACGCAGAAAATAGGAAGACAGGCGGTAGACTAGGTCATACCAGCGCCTGGTTACATATACAACATGGAGGTATGCACATGGAAGAAGCTACCGCAGCTAGGCTAGAAGCATATACGAGGCGGCCATTTTTCGAATGCCGATGACGATATGGCAACGTAGATTTAGGGTTGTACTTGATTGTAACGCGCATGAAATTGTTGGACCCATTTTATCGGGAAAAAAAAGGTGTTCGTTAGATTCAAGTAAATACACTAGTCTCATCTCACGCTAAGAGCAAAGCATTACTGCTGTGTTTTTTTGTGATATTGAAATAGGCTGTTTGTTTTACACTGTTAGGACTACAGATGCTGTGCCCGAGCCATAAAGCTGGTTTTATTTCCAGTTAGCAGACGGCACCACAGCATTAGCACTGGTGATGTGTTGACAGTGTGTAAGGTCGTAAAAGCCTAATGGTGCACTGCATTACCTATTACTCCACTCGAGTATGGTACGTGATGACTGGTGAGCAAATGCCAAATAGGTGCTGAACAGATGATGTGGCATGAGTGAACATTTATGAGGACATTTACCCTTACTACGTACGAGATAAGGAGGCTGCAAGAAACTATTGAAAAAGTGTATAAATTAAGTGAAGCCCCATTGTCACATTCATGTAAATGCACTTTATGTTTACAATGCCAGAACATTTGTTGCATAAGTACGCCTATCAACAGGATTGTAAGCAGACGATGCAGCATGTGTGAGTACGCTACGAGGGGCGTTCCGCTTTCGTATTAGCTAAAGGGTCTTGAAACTTCCACAGTGCTCCAAGGAACTAGTGAGATAGAGTAAAGGCAACAACCAAAACAAACAGTGTTAGCCCTGTGCATGTGTGCCACTCATTCTATAGATGCTTTCTTTCCCTGCTATCTCAACAGAAGCCTAATCTGTTGCGGTATTGTCTAAACATCAGATAAAACGTCGGTTTAAACCAAAACTGTGTATAATCAAAAGTAGTCGTACTGACATCTATCACTGTGATGAACTAGGTGCTGGGCCTACTGCTGCTGCTGCAAGTGCACAGTGTTGTTTCTGTGTATAATCTAAACACGTTCCAGTCTGACCAATATAGCAGCTTCCACATTAGAGCGTTAACTTGTAAACCACCTCAGCTCTGCATGTCATAAAGCATGTTTCATTCTTTTTCTTCTGAATATAAAGGATAATGATACTAATTGCAGTCTACAGGTAGAAAGCCAGATAGATGCAAGGGGAGAGCTTTCCGATTTTGCTGCAGGTAGCCACGGTTGCTACGGAAAGAAACGGTTCTCTGATGAAACTCTAGGTGTAGTTAACTACTGTCCAATAGTTTCCATTCATTGAGGTGCCTCACTGTCAGGCAGCCTGCAAATGTTTCTCGATTTAGGCAAAGCACTTTATTATTTCGACAATCTTATGTTTCATTACTGTCATTTAACGAGGGAAGAAGGGAAACAGAGGGGCTTTGTTAAGGGGAGCCATATAAAGTCAACAGACAATGAAGCCAAGGAAGGCATAGAGGTAATTAGCTGTGGTTGAAATTAGAAAATTAGAATGTAGAAAATAATGAAGGGGGGGGGGAATAAAAGCGGGCAAAACTATAAATTGTTGCCAGTGGAGACTAAACCCTTACCCTTTGCATTAAGCATTACTGTCATTTTCACATTGCACAAGATACAGTATACTTTTTGCTTCTCATTTGACAGGAAGTGCAGTTGAGAATGGCATTCTATGTATAAAATAATGTAAATTAAGCCTTATACTACTTTCTTTAGTAAAATGGGCTCCATGCATTCTTTCCATTTCACTTTGTTTGAAACTAAATAAATAATACATATTTGATGTTCCAAGGTTGTTTTTCTTGACTATTCGTACTAGATTTGGAAATTTTGTTATTTGGGCAACTACAGTACACCTAAATGGTTCCTATTCTGTGCTTTATACTGTATAACCATGTTTACATTGCATTGCTGTTTGCCTGCTGTCCTTTGTTTCAGAGGCTTCAAAAATAGTGAAAACGCTGAAGCACCTATTAGAAATGGCTGCGGGAGCAGAAGAAAAATCGGTTTCTTCGCGCAAAGTAAGTTGAATTAAACGGTTACCTCATGCTAGTTTTTCTAGTTTAATGCTTGCCAGAAACTTTATAGAGGCATTATCTTGTTTCATTTCTATGAGCGTTGAATAAATAACAGCTGCTGCTAACTTCCTTCCGTGTTCCCAACCTTGATATAATCAAACTGCTGTAATGGAAACAATGAATTTTAATGCTTGCAGCTTCATTTGTAAGAACCATGCAGAATGACTAAACAATGTACAGACAAGACAACTCAACAAATCTGAATGAGCCTCATTAGCAGAACATACACAGGGTCTCCTAGCTAATAAAGGCAAACAAGTGCTGCGCCAATTGGGCCATCTTGCTCCAAACCGTCAAGGTGTGCCAACCTGTATGCATGTTGTTGACCACCTTATGGACCAAGTGCAAACAATATTCGCATTCAGTTTAGTTACAGAATTTGTCCAGGGTAATTATCTTTGCAAGCTTTAAATCTAGAGCACAACTTACAATGGGTAAATTATAGACCAATTTAGGAAACACCTTACTCATGCAGCGGTATTGTTCTTCCTACTGATTGTGAAATTCTTTTACGGTGTCAGTAAGAAGGCCCACAATATATGAAAAAAAAATGTTTCATGCTTGCATGGCATGATCAGTGTTCTCACTAGTGTCGCACATAAACAAATGCTTCAGGTTTAAGCACTGCCACTGAGAAAATTACAGGGTGTAACGAAGAAGAGTAGCCGCCTGCGCCACAGCACCATCGCTACCGGCATGAGCTCGTGGTTGCTGTCTTTCGCCGAACGCTTGTGACAGCTACCCCGTTCGCGCCCGTTGCTAATAAATCTCTTAGCAAGTGGTGGACGTGCTGGGTTTCGACCACCCTGGAACTTCGGAGTCGCACTCTACCCCACATCATGCCCGACGACGCACGCACTCCTCCAGCTCCTCCAACGGCGCCGGCCACCTTGGTTTGTGCCGGTGCCTTGCGTCAGCGAGATCCCCCTATCTTCTCCGGCACAGATGACAAAGACGTTGAAGATTGGATCTCGTCTTATGAGCGAGTGAGTGCCCATAACCAGTGGGACGACGTTACCAAGTTGAGAAACGTCGCCTTTTATCTTACGGACGTTGCGAAACTATGGTTTCTCAACCATGAAGCCGACCTCACTTCGTGGTTGGTCTTCAAGACCAACTTTACCCAAGTTTTTGGTCGGCCTGCAGTAAGAAAGCTTCGTGCAGAACAACGTTTGCGCACACGTTCCCAAGAGACCGGAGAAAACTTCACGAGCTACATTGAGGACATTGTCGACCTTTGCAAACGGGTGAATGCGTCAATGTCAGAGGAGGAGAAGATCAAACATATAATGAAGGGTATTCAGGACGACGCATTTCAAATGTTATTATCGAAGAGTCCTCACTCTGTCGCTGAAGTCATCGAATTGTGCCAGAGTTACGACGAGTTGCGCAGGCAACGGCTTCACACCCGACGTCCCACCCCGCCCGCCGACTCTCTATCCAGCCTTGGGGTCGACGACTACAACCATGCTACTCTCTTCATCAAAATCCAGGAATTCGTTCGCGCAGAGGTCGCCCGCCAGCTATCGTTGATATCTTCTCTCCAGGAACCACCCCCTGCTTTGCATCCTACGATCCGCGACTTCATTCAAGAACAAGTCTCTCAAGCCGTTCCTCCAGCCGTTGAGCAGCCACCAGTCACGGCTCCTCTCACTTACGCTGAAGCAGTTTCCCGATCTCGTCCACAAGCGCCCCTGCCGCCCTCTATGCATCGACCACCGACATTTTTGCCGCCATCTATGCCGCTTCACGACCGCCGGCATTTTCCTCCTATGCCGCTGCCCGACCGACAGCCTTTTCCGAATGCTCAACCGCGACTCGGACCTTACCCCCACCAGTGGCGCACCTTCGATGACCGCCCAATATGTTTTGCTTGCGGTGGTGCTGGTCACGTGGCGCGCCATTGTCGTCGTGGCATGCCTCCTCTTCAGAACATCCGGCGGGCGCCACCTTTCCCCGCTCCGTTTTCCTCGTCGCCTTCCAGCCTTCCTACTTCTTCCTTTTCCCCTGACCGCCCAACCGCCTCTACTCGCCGCTCACCATCTCCCCGCCATCGCTCGCTTTCTCCGATGCGGCGTCGTCCCGTGTCCACCGAGCAGGAAAACTGATGGCCGCAGTTCCCGAGGCACGAACTGC
The DNA here is from genome assembly GCF_038994185.2 of Dermacentor albipictus. NCBI lineage: Eukaryota > Metazoa > Arthropoda > Arachnida > Ixodida > Ixodidae > Dermacentor > Dermacentor albipictus. The sequence goes on from NW_027225581.1 coordinate 4,083,555, forward strand.
GTCCACGTCGCAATGCCCAAGTCCTCGTCCCTCTCCAGCCAACGTCATCGAAGTCTCTGTCGAAGGAATCGCCGTCCTGGCGCTTGTAGATACAGGAGCCGCCGTATCCGTAATTTCCGCCGAACTCTGCCGCACACTACGAAAGGTTTTGACGCCTCTCTCCGACTTCTCCCTTCGAACCGCGAACGCTCAAAATATAACGCCTCTCGCTGCCTGTACTGCTCGTGTCTTCATTCAAGGTCTACTGTATACCGTCGAATTCGTCGTGCTGCCCACTTGTTCCCATGACATCATATTAGGCTGGGACTTCCTTGCAAATAATAACGCCGTTATTGACTGTTGTCACGCCGAACTCGAACTTTCTGCACTTCCAGACGTCGAGCCTATCGACAACGACCCTTCCAGTGTTAAACTGTTTGTTTCCGAAGACAATTCCGTCCCTCCACGCTCTTCCCTGCTTGTGCCTGTGTCGTGCGCCGCTATTTCTGATGCCACTGTTTTCTTTACGCCCTCTGAGCTGTTCATTCGCCGCCGATGTTCTCCGCTGCCCTTTGCTCTCCTTACTCTTCGCAATGGCGTCACGAAAATGGTCGTCAACAATCCCACAGCCTGCCCTTTAGCTTTATCTCATGGTGAATGCCTAGGCCTTGTTCAACCAGTCGACACCTTTTGCATCTTTGACACTCCTGCCGTTTCTACTTCTGCGGGCCTTGGCGCACTTACTTGTGACTCTGCGGTTGATCAGTCACTCCTCGACGCTTTCCACTGCTCCATCGACGGTGGCACGTCATCTTCAGAACGAAGCCAACTTATTGCTCTCCTGCAGAGGTTCCGCGCTTCTTTCGACAGCCATGCTTCCGGTTTGGGCCGCACATCGACCGTTTTTCACCAAATAGATACCGGCAGTCACGCACCTTTACGGCAGCGCCCTTACCGAGTTTCCGCCTCTGAGCGCCGTGTCATTGACCACCAGGTTGCTGACATGCTCAAGCGTGGCGTTGTGCAGCCTTCCAACAGTCCCTGGGCATCACCGGTCGTCCTCGTTAAGAAAAAGGATGGCTCTATTCGATTCTGCGTCGACTACCGACGTCTGAACAAGATAACGCGCAAGGACGTTTACCCGTTACCGCGCATCGACGACGCCCTCGACTGTTTGCAGGGAGCTGAATTCTTTTCTTCGCTGGATTTACGTTCCGGATACTGGCAAGTCCCCTTGGCACCATCCGATCGACCTAAAACAGCATTTGTGACACCTGACGGATTGTAGGAATTCATCGTAATGCCTTCCGGCCTGTGCAATGCTCCCGCCACTTTTGAGAGAATGATGGATAATATTTTACGCGGCCTCAAATGGAACACATGTTTATGCTACCTGGATGACGTAGTTGTCTTTTCCGCTGATTTCCAAACCCATCTCAGCCGTCTCGAGCAAGTTCTCAAATGCCTTACTGTCGTGGGACTTCAACTCAACTTAAAAAAATGTCGTTTTGGTGCCCGAAAGCTCCCTATTCTTGGCCATGTTGTATCACGAGACGGCGTCCTTCCGGATCCAGCCAAGCTCCGCGCTGTCACCGACTTTCCGCAACCAAAGAAGTTAAAAGAGCTTCAAAGTTTTCTTGGTTTATGCTCATACTTCCGACGTTTCATTCGAAATTTCGCTTCCATAAGTGCACCCCTGACAGCCCTTCTAAGTGGCGACAAAGAACTTTCCGCTTGGTCGCCCGCCTGTGATGACGCCTTCACGAAATTACGCCGCCTGCTAACCTCGCCACCTATCCTCCGCCACTTCGATACTGCAGCGCCCACAGAGGTCCACACCGATGCCAGCGGCATCGGACTTGGCGCCGTACTCGCACAACGAAAAGCGGGCTTTGATGAATATGTCGTTGCCTACGCGAGCCGTACTCTGACAAAGGCCGAGGCTAATTACTCTGTTACAGAGAAAGAGTGTTTAGCCATTATTTGGGCCCTTGGAAAATTCCGTCCTTATTTGTATGGTCACCCTTTCGATGTCATCACTGACCATCACGCCCTTTGTTGGCTGTCTACCCTTAAGGACCCATCTGGCCGACTTGCTCGCTGGGCCCTTAAGCTACAGGAGTACGACATCCGCGTCCTCTACCGTTCCGGCCGCAAACACACGGACGCTGACGCCCTTTCTCGCTCACCGGTCTCCGCTGACTGCGCTTGCCTATCCGCCCTTGAGCCCGCAGTTCCATCTCATGCACTGCGCAACATGCCGTCGGACCAGCGCAAGGATCCCTGGATCAGTGCTCTCATCAGCATCCTTTCTGATCCATCCACCTCATCACCATCGCGCGCTCTTCGCCGCCAGGCTACCCACTTCTGCATTCGCGACGGCCTTCTTTATCGTCGTAATTACCTCTCTGACGGTCGCAAGTGGCTTCTCGTGATACCCCGCCATCTCCGTGACCTTATCTGCGACGCTTTCCACGCAGACCCTCAGTGCGCACATGCCGGCCTCTTCAAGACCTATGCTCGACTACGCATCCGATTTTATTGGCGAGGCATGTATAACTACGTCAGAAAGTTCATTCGCTCCTGCGCTCCGTGCCAACGCCGAAAATTACCTCCCGGACAAGTCTACCCGTCACAACCCCTTCCCTGCCCTCGTCGGCCTTTTGATCGTGTTGGCATAGACATCTACGGACCGCTACCCTCCACACCAGCAGGCAACCGCTGGATTATTGTTGCAGTGGATCACTTAACCCGCTATGCTGAAACAGCTGCTCTGCCGACTGCCACCGCCCGCGACGTTGCATCGTTCCTATTACGACATTTCGTTCTTCGCCACGGTGCCCCTCGCGAACTTCTGAGCGACAGAGGCCGCGCCTTTCTTTCCGATGCTTTGAAGGCACTACTCGACGAATGCCGAATCGTTCACCGCACCAGTACAGCGTACCATCCGCAAACTAACGGCATGACCGAGCGCTTCAACCGTACTCTTGGCGATATGCTCTCCATGTACGTCGCCTCTGATCATTCAAACTGGGACCAAGTTCTCCCTTTCGTGACGTATGCGTACAATACTGCGACCCAGGCAACTACTGGTTTTTCCCCTTACTTTCTCCTATACGGACGAGAACCTTCTACTACTCTCGATACTATTCTGTCATATACACCTGACGCGTCCGAAAGTACTCCGCTATCTGAAGCTGCTCGTCATGCTGAGGAATGCCGCCAGCTTGCCCGCTCTTTTTCCACCGAGGACCAGTGACAGCAGCAATCCCGTCAACCTGCCGGCCGTTCTGCACCAACTTTTTTGCCTGGCTCTCTCGTATGGCTTCGGGTACCCGCTACTACACCCGGCCTCTCCTCAAAACTTGTCGCAAAGTACCTAGGACCCTACCGCGTTCTCGAGCAAACGTCCTCCGTCAATTACATCGTAGAGCCCCTCACGCCATCGACGGACCTACGCCATCGCGGCCGCGAACTTGTCCACGTCTCTCGCCTTAAGCCGTACTACGACCCAATAGTAGTCTCTTCGCCTTGAGCCGCCAGGATGGCTCCTTTTTCTGCGGAGGGCGATTGTAACGAAGAAGAGTAGCCGCCTGCGCCACAGCACCATCGCTACCGGCATGAGCTCGTGGTTGCTGTCTTTCGCCGAACGCTTGTGACAGCTACCCCGTTCGCGCCCGTTGCTAATAAATCTCTTAGCAAGGGTCATAATGATTTCAGGTTCTCTGTTCTGCTGATCACTGTCAGGAATGGTTGCTTCTGTTGCTTTTGCAGTGAAACCGAGATCAGTCGTTGGCCTGAATTTCAATCAATGCCTTCCCTGCGTCCCTGCCCTGTTACTTAGGTATTCCGTGGCAGTGCGCAAGGTTGCAAGATTTGATGATGATGATGTGTGGTGTTTTGTGGCGCAAGGGCCAGGTTTGGCCAGAGCGCCAAGACAAGTGGTAGTGTTAACGATGTATTATGGAAGATGTGACTTGTCTGTAAAGTGGCCTAAAAATAGTCGCTGTAAAGTGCGTAAAATCTACGTGCTATAACATTATGGCGATGACTAATGACGAAGACTGTGAAGATTAATATCCATCGTAAAAGAATGATGCATTGTTTAAAATATGCGAGACGTTAAATTGCTTACAGCACTACTGCCTCGCCAGAGCCCTTGAACCACAAGGGCCTAGAGGCATGTGCTATTCAATATAATTATCGCAGGGGCATCCTCTGGAGTGAGGAAGCGCTACGAACATGTGGGGCTAATAACATGCAACACATCTTTCAAAAAACCAAAGATGGCGTTGTTGTCAAAGAGTGGTTCTGGACCAAGTAACATAACAGGATGAAGGGCGATGTGGTGCCTGTATGCTAAGAGAAAATGTTTTTTTCTTTCGGGTTCGGCTTCCCGACACTCCAGTAGGACGCAGAGGACGGTCAGCCTCTCCCCGCATCTACCGCAGGTTGGAGGCTCGTTTCCCGTGAGTAAGAAGTTATGTGTGCCAAGAGTGTGTCCTATTCTTAAACGGCAGAAGAGGACATCTGTCCGGCGGGATTTTGTTACAGGAGGTCAGAAACCTAATTGTGTCTTTATTCATCATCATCATCATCAGCCTGGTCACGCCCACTGCAGGGCAAAGGCCTCTCCCATATTTCTCCAACGACCCCGCTCATGTACTAATTGTGGCCATGCCGTCCCTGCAAACTTCTTAATCTCATCCGCCCACCTAAGATTAAGAAGTTTTAAGATTAAGAATTAACTTTAAGATGATTAGGAAGATTAAGGCTTTATTACATGCAGTTTATTATTTGTTTCCATGTCCCACGAGCGTTGCCAGTAGTTCCGCAGTTTTCTGCGCAGGTAGGGCCTCAGATCTGTGACAGGGACTGCTGCGGTAGGATTTACAGAATACGATGCAATTGATGTGGCCATCTGGTCCGCCAGAACATTGCCTTCGATGCCCCTATGACCGGGCACCCAGCATATGATGACATGCTGGTTACATATATACGTTTTGCATAGGGCGGAATAGAGTTCGTTGATGACTGGGTTTTTGTGCTTAGACATTGATATTAAGGCCTTCACAGCACTTAGGGAGTCCGTATATATACCTGATTTCTCGAGTTTTGATTTCTTTATATACTTCACAGCCGACAGCAGTGCGTAGGCCTCAGCCGTAAAGATGCTTCTTTCCGGATGCAGTATATCAGATTCCGAGGATGGGCCGACGGCTCCATAGGACACCCCCTCGCGTGACTTCGATGCGTCTGTGTAGACCTGCGCGCAGGAGTGTTTGTATTGGAGTTCCCGGAAAAGCATTTGTATTTCAATCTCTGGAGCGTGTTTTGTGACTTGCATGAAAAATATATCGCATTGTATCATCTGCCACTCCCAAGGAGGTAGCAGCTTAGCTGGAGGCATTAGGCGAAGCTCGAGGAGTGGAACATGCATTTCACGACTAAGCTCCTTAACACGCAGCGAGGGACGATTATGAAAGAGTGTAGCATATGTCATGTCATTAACGGTATTATAACATGGATGTTGAGGATTAGAGTGCACTTTCAGAAAATATGTGTGCCTGATGTATGTTCTCTGGAGATGAAGTGACCACTCGTTCGATTCTGCGCATAAACATTCAACGGGACTTGTCCTGAAAGCGCCCGTGGCTAAGCGGACACCTAGATGGTGGACAGGGTCTAGCATCTTTAACGCACTCGGGGCGGCAGAATGATAGATCACGGCACCATAGTCTAATCGTGATCGAATGAGGCTTTTATAAAGTTTCATTAAACAATTCCTGTCACTACCCCATCTAGTCTGGGATAGGAGTTTCATTATGTTCATCGTTTTTAGACGTCTTTCCTTAAGATGTTTTACGTAGGCAACGAAAGTGAGTCTGTAGTCAAGTGTAACACCTAGAAATTTGTGCTCTTTGTTTACGGGTATTTGTTGTCCACCTAGTTCTAAGCTAGGATCTGGGACCATTCCTCTTTTTCTTGTAAAAAGAACGCAAGACCTTTTGTTAGGATTGATCTTAAATCCATTCTTGTCTGCAGACATCGACACTTTGTTCAGGCCATGCTGTACCTGTCTCTCGCACACTGCGAGCTTACAGGATTTGAAAGCTATTTGTATGTCGTCCACGTAGACAGAATAAAAGATTGCCGGTGGTAATGAAGCACGAAGCGTGTTCATCTTCACGATGAAGAGTGTGCAGCTGAGCACACCTCCTTGCGGTATACCCGTTTCATGCGTAAAAAGACGCGAAAGTACGTTACCGACTTTTACGCGGAAGGTACGACTGGACAGATAGCTTTCTATTAGGTTTAGCATATTACCATGGATGCCCATTTCTAACAAGTCTCAGGATTTCGTAACGCCACATTGTATCATACGCCTTTTCCATATCGGGAAATATCGATAGGAAGAACCGTTTATGTATAAATGCGTCCCGGATATATCCTGCAACACGTACGAGATGATCGGTTGTGGACCGCGCTTCTCGGAAGCCGCACTGATACGCATCAAGCATTTTGCTCATTTCAAGGAAATGGATGAGTCGCCGATTAATCATTTTTTCAAATATCTTACAAAGGCAACTCCTGAGGGCGATCGGGCGGTCACATGCCACTAAGGAAGGATCTTTGCCTTGTTTCAAAACAGGAACCACAATGGCTTCTTTCCATGCAGTTGGAAGATATCCTGCAGGCCAAATGGTGTTGCAAAGTGTGAGTAATGTAACTTGGGTGTTATTGTGTAGGTATTTAATCATTTCATACATGATTCTGTCAGCTCCCAGTGCAGAGCTCTTGCATGAGCTCAAGGCAGCTCTCAACTCGGCAATACTGAAAGGGCAGTTGTACGATTCATTCTGTAGACATTTTCTTTTGAGTGGCTTACATTCTTCTATTTGCCTATATTTCAGAAACGATTTCGATTAATGTTTTGAACCTGACACACTCTCAAAGTGCTCCCCAAGTGAGTCTGCCTGAGGTTGCAGCGTATCACCTTGTCTGTTTACCAGAGGGAGTGAATATGTTTGTCTCCCTCTAATTCTATTTACGCGGTTCCAGACTTTCGCCTCATCTGTAAACGAGTTGATGTTCGATAAACACTTTCGCCAACTATCTCTTCTGGCCTGTCGGCGGGTTCTCCTGCCTTCAGACGTAACATTCTTAAAGTTAACAAGGTTCTCTGCAGTGGGCGAAGCGCGTAGCAACCCCCACGCTTTCTTTTGATTCCTACGTGCGACTCTACATTCCACCACGGGACATGCCGTTTGCATGCCGAGCCACTTACTTGACGTATGCATTTAGATGCGGCATCTATAATGAAAGCTGTAAAGTAATCCACAGCAGCATCTATTTCTAACGAGGACATGTCATCCCATGATATGCTAGTTAAGGTTCAGAATTTCTCCCAGTCGGCTGTATCGATTTTCCACCTAGGAGCCTGTGGTAGACATTCGTTTTCTTTAAATGTTCTTAGTAGTATAGGGAAGTGGTTGCTCCCGTAAGGATTGTCGTTAACTTCCCATTCAAGTTCAGACAGTAGTGACGGGGAGACTAGGCTAAGATCTATTGAAGAAAATGTTCTGTTTGCAAGAGAATAGTATGTCGCTTCCTTCTTATTCAGTAGACAAGCACCAGAAGAGAAAAGGAACTGTTCAACAAGACGTCCTCGCGCATCTATACGAGGGTCGCCCCACAAGTAGTTGTGTGCATTGAAGTCGCCAAGAACCAGATAAGGTTCTGGCAATTCATCTATAAAGGATTGAAATTCATGTTTAGTTAATTTGTGATGTGGGGGTATATAAAGCGAGCAAATAGTGATGAGTTCGTTTAGCAGAGCAGCTCGCACCGCCACTGCCTCAAGAGGCGTTCGTAGCTGTAAAGGTTGACATGCTATACTTTTATGAGCGAGAATCGCCACACCACCCGATGATGCAACGGCATCATCGCGATCTTTGCGAAACGTAACATACGTACGGAGAAAGTTTGTGTGTTTGGATTTTAAGTGTGTTTCCTGTAAACACAGCACTTTTGGATTATGTTTGTGGATGAATTCTTGCAAATCATCAAGGTTTCTAAGAAGACCTCGGACATTCAACTGAATTATTTGTGTATCCATTTTTAAAGAAAATTGGTGCTGTGTTTACGGAAACGGAAGTGATGCCTTAGATTACAGAGCTCTTTCCAGGCCCTGTAACCGGGGTTTTGCTTTTTCTGAAGCGTTCGAGGGAGCCTCGCCGCTCATTAGGCGCTTGGTGCGCCTTGAGGGTTGGTGTAGTGTCCATTGCCTCTAGTGAGGCGCCGGACACGTGCTCAGCGAGATGTCAGGGAGGGTGCCGCCTTGGAGGGCAAGACCCCTGCGCCCACCAGCCCGTAGGTCGATGGGGCACCCTGAGGAATTTGGGTGCGCCGGCTGTTGCCAGCGCTAGAAGGGGCGGGGGAGGGTGGGGCAGCCTCGGCTGCGCCCACCTTCGGGGTTGGTGGCCCCGTCTGCTGGGTAGACGGAGCAGCGCTAGCTGCAACCGCCGCGGGGGCAGTTGGCGTAACTGCCGACTCACGGCTTGTGGGTCGGACAGCCGCCGGAGGCCGTTGTGACGCTGCCCCCTGACGCGCCACTTCGGCAAAGCTGGCCTTAGGAAGGTATGCAACCCGCCTGCGTGCCTCTTTGAATGATATGTTTTCTTTTACTTTGATTGTTACTATTTCTTTTTCTTTCTTCCAAGACGGGCATGACCGCGAGTATGCGGCATGCTCGCCATCACAATTTACACAGTGGAAAGCATTCTCACAAGCTTCAGAGGAGTGTTCGTGCGCGCTGCATTTCGCACAAGTTTGGCGTCCTCGGCAGCTCTGCGAACTGTGGCCAAAACGCTGGCACTTGAAACATCGGAGGGGATTTGGCACGTATGGTCTTACACGGAGCTTGATGTACCCGGCTTCGATCGACTCGGGCAAGTAACTTGAATTGAAGGCGAGTATTAGGTGTTTGGTCGCAAGTTCTTTACCATCTCGCCTCATCTTTATTCTTTTGACATTTACAACATTTTGTTCACTGAAGCCCTCCAAGAGCTCAGCCTCAGTGAGCTCCAGCAAATCATCGTCCGAGACAACGCCGCGGGAGGTATTCATCGTGCGGTGCGGGGTTACTACTACTTGGGTCTCCCCAAATGATACTAGCTGAGGCAGTTTCTCAAATTGCTTCTGGTCGCGGAGCTCCAAGAGGAGGTCACCGCTAGCCATCCTCGACATCTTATATCCTGGCCCAAAAACTTCGGTAAGAGACTTAGATACAAGGAACGGGGAGATTGTTCGCACTTGTTTAGCTGGTTTTTCTGCGTGGATGACATGAAAACGAGGAAAATTGTGGACTTGTCCGAAAAACTGAAAAACTTTTTCGGTGCGCCCTCGTTTCTGAGGGCGATCAGGTAGTTTAGGAAAAGCACGTTCCATAAGTAATGTTGGGTTTTCGGCCGCGATGCCGACCACCCACCATGGAGCCGAACAGGGGGACGTGACAGAAGTTCCTGGTAGAGAAACCCTGCCAACGCCAGCCGTACATCGCTGCTATAACCAAATACAGCATAACCAAGGCTGGCTAGCTACACAAGGTTAACCCTTGCCGCCGGGAAACTAGGAAGTGAGGAGAAGTGATGAGAAGACAGGAAAGATGAAAAAGGCAAGAGAGAAAGACCAAGATTGGAGAGGAGGACAGGAAAAGGCGACTGCCGATTTCCCCCGGGTGGGTCAGTCCGGGGGTGCCGTCTACGTGAAGCAGAGGCCAAAGAGGTGTGTTGCCTCCGCTGGGGGGCCATAACGGTCCAAACACCCGGCATCGGCTCAACCCCCAGGATCCCCTTTTCCCCGGACACGGCTAAGCCGCGCACGGCTACACGCGGGAGGGTCCAACCCTCGCGTGCTCGGGTACTTGGTGTCGCAACACACCAAACGCCTGCTTACGCAGACGCCCCTGCGGGGAAGGTTGGAAGATTTGTTTGTACTAATGCAGCACTTTTGAGTGTGCAATGGTCATGGCACACCAGCACGTAGGCATGTCCATTTCTTCATATTGTGGGCTTTATTTATGAGGCAAAAGAATTATGCAATTAGTAAGAAGGTAAGTACCATTGATTCAAACATCTTGTAGGATACTCCACAACTTTGCCCATAATAGCCCACTTCCCCGCAGGGTCGTCTGCGTCGGCAGGCGTTTGGTGTACCACGGACCCGAGCACATGAGGGTTGGACCCTCCCGCGTGTAGCCGTGGGCGGCTTAGCCATGTCCGGGGAAAAGGGGATCCTGGGGGTTGAGCCAATGCCGGGTGTTTGGACCTTTACGGCCCCTCGGCGGCGGCAACACACCCCTTTGGCCTCGGCTTCACGTAGACGGCACCCCCGGACTGACCCACCCGGGGGAAATCGGTAGTTGCCTTTTCCTGTCCCCCTCTCCACTCTTCGTATCTCTCTCTCACTTTGAATCTTTCCTGTCTTCTACTCCAATTTTCTTCTCATTTTCCAGGCAGCAAGGGTTAACCGTGTGTATCTACCCAGCCTTGGGTACATATATTAGGTTATAGCGGCATTGTATAGCTGACGTCTACAGGTATGTTCTTAACCTCGCAGCGTCCCCTTGTTGGGCTCGGTGGTGGGTGGCTACCATCGCCGCTGAATATTCTAAGAATACATGGCAAATGCATTCCCCCCCTTGCAGATCGTCCTTACAAAAGAGGGCGCACCGAAGCAATCTTCGATTTCACTTTGAAAACCAACGCAGAAACGTTCCCACGCTACCATGTAATCCACAGTGAAGGATCTCTGCCAATGAGAAAACTATCCCCATTCCTAATAGCAAAATGCCTAATAGTAAAAATCGGAAAACAATACAAAGCTTCAAAGATGTCAAGTGGGGACCTCCTCCTTGAACTCAAAACCAAAGATCAAGTTGAAAAGCTTGCTTATCTCACCTGTGTCGGAGACATCAAAGTCACAATCTCAGCACACCGTTCGCTAAACACAAGCAGAGGCGTAATATCAGAAGATTTCCTAAACCTGAGCGATAATGAACTGCTGGAAGGTTTCCAAGAACAAAATGTAATCAAGGTTCAAAGAATAACTCTCCGAAGAAATCACGAACAAATCCCGACCAAACACGTTATACTTACCTTTGGTACCAGTATTGTACCTACTACACTGGATGCAGGCTATCTTAAGATCAACGTAAGACCGTATATACCGAACCCGAGGCGCTGTTTCAAGTGCCAGAGATTCGGACATGCATCGCAATCATACAGAGGTAAATCGACATGTGCAAAATGTAGTGCCAGTGACCATCAATCGCAGAACTGCAATGCTGCTCCAAACTGTGCAAACTGCAAAGGAGAGCATCCAGCATATTCAAGATCTTGCCCCTGCTGGAAGAAAGAGAAAGAGATAATTGCAATCACAGTGAAAGAGAAGATTTCCTTTTATGAAGCAAGAAAGAAACTAGCACACCTACCTCTAACAACCTACGCCAGTGCGGTGCGGCAGGGGACAGCACCGCAGTGGTCTCAGCAGTCTACAGGGACCGCAGTCAGTGGCCAAGTAGTAACTCCATCCGTCCCCTTGGTGGCAGCAGCCAGTGCTGCTCCATCGTCATCATCACAGACGGGCCTGCAGACCCCTGTCCCACAGGGTCCCAGGCTAAATCGAACTCCAAGGCCTGAGACGCGCGTCTCAGCGCCGGGTTCTCGATCATCCAGCGCCTCGTAGAAGGTTATGGATGTCGACATCAAAACTCCGGCGTCATCGACGCCAAAACATCAGCGCTCCCTGGAGCGCACTAAGAAAGACAAACTCACAATAACTACGCGAACAAAGGGACCGGTAACCTGAACGGTTACCGTTCTTCCAATAGCATATTCCCACTAACAAATGTCACCTACAGTTACTTAGCACATATATGTAAATTACCATTCTCTATTCTGCCACTATGACTTTTATCGTGCATTGGAATTGTAGAGGACTGATTCGCAATTTAGGTGACATAAAAGACATAACAAATAACTTTTCGCCAGTCGCATTTTGCCTACAGGAAACAAACTTAGGGCCTAAACACACTCAATTCCTTAAAGGCTTCACCGTTGTCCGAAAGGACCGCGATTGTTCCCACCGGTTGTCAGGTGGAGTGGCTATAGTCGTGCAGGGCGGCACTCCTACCCGAAATGTCCCATTAAATACATCTTTATAGGCCGTAGCTGTCACCATTCTATCCTACAAAACAATCACCATTTGCTCACTATATATTCCACCCCTCACACATTTTACTATCAAAGACTTAGAAAATCTAACAGATCAGTTACCGGAGCCATTTGTCTTGGTAGGAGATTTTAACGCTCATTGTACTCTTTGGGGCAGTGTCAAAACTGACCAAAGAGGGCAACTCGTTGAAGATTTTATTCTTTCAAAAAATATCTGTCTTTTAAACTCAGGTGCGCCAACTTATTTTTCACCGACTTCCCGCACTTTTAGTTGTTTAGATTTAGCTTTTAGTTCACCCTCTCTTTTCACTGATTTTAAATGGGAAGCTCTCGACACATCATATGGTAACGACCACTTACCCGCACTCATCAAACACCTATCATCACCACAAACCCTAGTAACTAGACCACGCCGATGGAAATTAGAGCTCGCTGACTGGCAGGTTTTTATGCAGAACGCGAAACTGGAAAATGCCTTTTCGCCAGAGCTCAGTATTGATGAACTTAATAAAAAAAATCACTGAAATCCTAATCACAGCGGCAGAAAAGGCGATACCGCAGTCTTCCGGTATTGTGCGCAAAAAGCTAAATCCTTGGTGGACAAGCGCATGTACTAAAGCCAAAAAGGAACAAAATAAGGCCTGGGGAATCCTACGAAGGTACCCCACTTATAACAATCTTCTAACTTTCAAACAGGCCAAAGCCAAAGCACGATATATTCGAAGAAATGCAGAAAAATTATCATTATCAATCAATAGTACAGTCACATCAAAACGAATGTGGGACCAGGTGAGGGAATTTAGAGGAGAGTACTCATCATACACTATACCACTACTTACATGTCCAGGCACACAAACACTACAGGACCAGGCGAACTTATTAGGTGAACACTTTCATAACATATCCAGCTTAGCAAACTATTCAAGTACATTTTTAAAATATAAAGAATCGGCTGAGAAAGAGAGCCTGCCTACCTGGTGCTTCAGCTGAAATGTACAATAAACCCCTCAGAATACATGAATTGAACAGAGTTCTCTCTGCTGGTAAAAAAATGGCAACAGGTCTTGACCGTGTGCACTACACGATGCCGGCACACCTATCCCAAGCATCGGTAGGGGCACTTCTTAAATTTTTCAATAAGATATGGGAGTCTGGGGTAATGCCCACAGATTGGAAAAAAGCGGTAGTAGTTCCTTTTCTAAAACCTGGTAAACCCGCTACATCCCCTAGCAGGTATAGACCCATTGCACTAACAAGTTGTCTAGCCAAATCTTATGAGAGCATTATAAACATAAGACTCACATTCATCCTAGAAACAAGAAACCTAATAGACAAACATCAGTGCGGATACAAAAAGGGCTGTTCCACCACTGACCATCTCGTGCGACTAGAGTATGAAATACGTGACGCGTTTCTTCACAAGCAATACTGCCTCGCGGTTTTCTTTGATTTTGAAAAGGCATATGATAGCACATGGCGATACGGAATTTTGAGAGACCTGGCTGACATGGGAATTCGCGCAAGAATGCTAAATTGTATATGCGATTTCTTGTCAAACCGAACATTCCAAGTCCGTCTCGGCACAATACTCTCACGCACATTCACACAAGAAAATGGCGTTCCACAAGGTTGCATTCTGAGCACGACGCTCTTCATAGTCAAAATGAACTCTGTCAATAAGATCATCCCATCATCTGTTATGCACTCAATATATGTCGACGATTTGCAAATGGCTTGCCGCGCCTCAAGCTTACCCACCTGTGAACGACAACTACAAATAACGATAAATAATATTACACAATGGGCTAACAAAAATGGTTTCCGGTTCTCAACACACAAAACTGTTACAGTTCTCTTTTCCCAGAAGCGAGGGTTAGACTGTACTCCAGGTCTTACATTGCATGGTACAACGCTACCGGTCAAAGAACACTATAAATTTCTAGGCGTAACGTTTGACACTAAACTGAACTTCCTGGCCCACATTAACGCAACCAAAATTAAAGCACACAGCGCTAAATATCTTCAAGGTTTTATCACATAAGCACTGGGGATCTGGCCGAACATGTCTACCACGTATATACCGGTCCCTTGTACGTAGCATCGTCGACTACGGTAGTGTAGTTTATGGTGCAGCTAGGCAGTCCTACATTAAGCGACTTGATCCAGTTCACAATCTTGGCCTACGACTGGCAAGCGGTGCCTACAGGACATCGCCTGTACAAAGTTTATACGTTGACGCTAATGAGCCTTCATTACAGCACCGCAGAGCACAACTTACACTTTGCTATGTACTAAGAATTCGGTCATCACCACAACATATATGCTACAACATCGTAACACAGTGCCAATCACGAATACACTACACAAATAAACCAAACATGATTCGGCCCCTCATCTTAAGACACGAACAATATTGTCAGACCTATGATGTTCCTCCCGAAGCCCTGCAGGTTGCCGAAAGGCCAGCAAGATTGTCCCCGTGGTGCAATATTACACAGGTGTGTGACTGGACGTTAACACATATAACGAAAAAAGATTCCACAAGAGCATATAATACAAGAGTTCCGAGCTATCCAAGAAAAATATAAAAATTACACAGAATTTTACACTGACGGCTCTAAAACACAAGAATACGTAGGTGTCGGGATTGTAACAAAAATTGGGAAAATAGCATTCGCATAAATAATTTTTCTTCAGTCTTTACCGCCGAAGGTTATGCGATATGGATGGCAGTTAAGAAAATTACTTCCGACAAGCAGAATAATGCTATCATTTATACCGACTCGTTAAGTGCCCTAAGAGCCCTTAACTTAAACTCTGCGTCTGAACCCCTGCTTGGCGATATCTTAAACATAGTGTTTAACAAAAAATACGAAGGAACCATACGATTCTGCTGGGTCCCAAGCCATGTTGGGATAGCAGGAAATGAAGCTGCAGATAGAAGCGCATCCATGGCAGCGCACAAAAGCATCACACACATGACACTTCCATACAATGACAGCATCAGAGCGGTTCGTAAGGCCCTAGCATCAAAATGGCAACAAGAATGGAACTCGTGCGTAAATAACAAGTTACATATAACTAAACCCCTGCTTCGCGAGTGGAAATCATGCACTCACCAAGAACTGTTCTATGAGGTAATGTTATGTCGACTTCGAATTGGACACACGCATCTAACACACAACTTTTTACTTCGAAACGAAAGTCCACCAACATGCGAGAAATGTCACGAAACGCTCACAGTAAACCACATCATCATATCATGCCCACACACTGAAACACAGAGACAGAAACATTTCAAAAATTTGTACCACTTACATATACCTCTGCACCCTGCCTTAATATTGGGCGATTACCCACTAGTGCCATTCACTAACCTGTTCCAGTTTTTAGGTGAAACCGATTATCTACATCGACTTTAGGGTAATACAGCTATAATTACCTTAACATTGGATCTCATACTGTCCTGTGTCTGGCGCAGCATAGCCTTAGTCGCTTTTGCGCCATTAAATCCGAATTAACTAACATAATAGCCCACCTGCTTGGTTTCACTGAGACTGGCAGTATTGCAAATAAATAAATAAAAATAAACTTTCGCATGAAATTTTTCTCTAAATATAAAGCTCTGACAGTTAATAAGTTATACTGGGCTAACTATGCAAATACTGCACTGCAAAAACCTGTGGTTGGCTCACTAGGATGACCAACAACATGCTTTTAAATGTGTCCTATAACTCTATGTATGCACTGCATGTGAACACAAAGTAGAGATGCACAGATGATACACAAACCTCGAAGTGTAACTCCAAGCTGTATACCCTTGTAGAAACATCAGAGCCTGTATTGACTTGTTTGTTCTACTAGATCTTTCTTTTTTTAATCCCTCCAGAACATTGAAGAGCTTGTCAGACTAAACAGTTACAAGTTACGTTAAAACCTCATTAATGCTTGCCCAAAATGCATACAGGTCTAACTATTAATGACGGTACAGCTATGTGAAACTCTGCTGTAATCAGTCAGTCAGTCAGTCAGTCAGTCAGTCAGTCAGTGTATTATTTTCACCAAACAAAAACATCTGTGGAAAAGGTGAGACGGCGAAAAAGCTGCGGATACTGCAGCTTCGTCCACCCTGTAGGAGCAATGACAGGGTAAATATACAAGCAAAAAGAGAATTATACAAGCGAAAAATGACTAAATAAAGTGACAGGGTAACACTTAAGGGAAAGCAAATAATTATTATGAATGAATTATATTGAATTTTGCCCTCATCAAAAAGCTGATGATGATGATGTGTGGTTTTTTGTGGCGCAAGGGCCAGGTTTGGCCAAAGAGCGCCACGACAAGTGGTAATGTTGAAGATGCTTTATGGAAGCTGAGACTTGGCTGTAAAGTGGCCTAAAAATAGTCGCTGTAAAGTGCGTAAAATATACGTGCTATAAAATTATGGCGACGATTAATGACGAATACTATGAATCATCATTTATTATCCCTTTAAGGGATAATAAATGATGATGAATACTATGAACATTAAAATCCATCGTAGGAGAATGATGCAAAATTAAATATATATAAGATAGTAAAATTACGTGGAGCTGCCTCGCCAGAGCCCTTGAAACACAAGGGCCTAGAGGCATGTGCTATACTAAAGAGCTATCGCAGCGGCATCCTCTGAAGAGAGGACCCGCTACGAACATGTGGGCTAAAAACATGCAAGACAACATCTCTCAGAAAACTTAGGACTGCGTTGGTGTCAAATAAGGGTTCTGGGCCGAGTAGCATTACGGGATGTAGGGGGGTGTGCTGCCGGTATGCTAGGGAAAAATGTTTCCTTCTTTCAGATTCGGCTGCCCGACACTCCAGGAGGACGTGGAGGACGGTCAGCCTCTCCCCTCATCTACCACAGGTTGGAGGATCATTTCCAGTGAGTAAAAAGTTATGCGTTCCAAACGTGTGTCCTATTCTGAGGCGACAGAATAGGACATCTGTTCGCCGCGATTTTGTTACGGAGGGCCAAGAACCTAACTGTGGCTTTATTACTTGCAGTTTATTATTTAATTCTGCGTCCCACATACGTTGCCAGTGGTTTCGCAGCTTTCTTCTTAAGAAAGGCTTTGTTGGGGTTAACTTTAAATCCGTTTTCTTCTGCCCATTTGGACACTTTGTTCAAGCCCTGTTTAACTTGCCTCTCACATACAGTAAGGTTACAGGATTTGAAACCTATCTGTATGTCGTCTACGTAAACAGAATAAAAAATGGCTGGCGGTAATGAAGCACGAAGGGTGTTCATTTTCACGATGAAGAGCGTGCAGCTAAGTACACCTCCTTGAGGTACACCAGTTTCCTGTATAAAAGGTCGCGAAAATACATTGCCGACTTTCACGCGGAATGTACGGCTGGACAAATAGCTTTCTATTAGGACGAGCATATTGCCACGGGTGCCAATTCCCGACAAGTCTCTCAAGATTCCATAGCGCCACGTAGTGTCGTACGCCTTCTCCATATCGAGGAATACGGATAGGAAATACTGTTTATGTAGAAAGGCGTCGCGAATGTTTCCCTCAATGCGCACAAGGTGATCGGTTGTGGACCGCCCTTCTCTGAAGTCACACTGAAAGGGATCGAGGATATTGTTGAGTTCAAGGAAATGTGCAAGTCTGCGGTTAACCATTTTTTCAAAAAGCTTACAAAGGCAATTTGTAAGAGCTATCGGACGGTAACTTGACGCCAAGGAAGGGTCTTTACCCTGCTTAAGAACAGGGACCACAATCGCTTCTTTCCATGTGGATGGTAGGTATCCCGTAGCCCAAATAGCGTTTAAAAGCGTGAGTAGTGTAAGTTTGGTGTCAGTGTGTAAGTTTCTGATCATTTCGTACATGACTCTATCAGGTTCCGGTGCAGAGCTTTTGCATGTGGTCAAAGCCGCTCTCAACTCTGCAATACTGAACGGCCGGTTATAAGGTTCATTCTGTCTGGATTTTCGTATTATTGGCTTACATTCTTCTATTTGTTTGTATTTCAAGGATTGCGAATAATGGTTTGAACTCGACACGCTCTCAAAGTGTTCTCCAAGTGTGTCTGCCTGATCTTTCAGTGTTTCACCTTGTGTGTTCACCAAGGGAAGTGAATTATGTTTGTCGCCCTTTTATCCTGTTAACCCTGTTCCAGACTTTGGCCTCATCTGTATAGGAGCTGATAGCAGATAAAAACTTTCTCTTCTGGCTTGTCGGCGGGTTCACCTACCTTGGGATTTTGCTTTCTTAAAATTGATAAGATTCTCCGCAGTGGGGGAGGCGCGTAGCAACCGCCACGCTTTGATTTGTTTCTTACGAGCGATCCTACAATCGTCGTTCCACCTCAGGACACGCCGTTTGCATGCCAATCCATTTACTTGTGAAATACATTTAGTTGCGGCATCTATTATGAAGGCTGTAAAATATTCCACGGCAGCATCAATTCCTAACGAGGACATGCAATATCCCATGATGTACTACTTAAGTTTCGGAATTTCTCCCAGTCTGCTGTCTCAGTTTTCCACCTAGGAGCCTGTGGTGGATATTCGTCTTCTTTAAGTGTTCTTAATAGTACGGGGAAATGGTCGCTTCCGTAAGGATCGTTCGTAACTTCCCATTCTAGTTCAGGCAGTATGGACGGAGAAACTATGCTCAGATCAATTGAAGAAAAGGTATTGTTTGCAAGACAGTAATATGTGGGTTTCTTCTTATTCAGAAGGCACGCACCAGAAGAGGAAATGAACTGTTCAAGAAGACGACCTCGCGCATCTATACGAGAGTCGCCCCACAGGGAGCTGTGCGCATTGAAATCGCCAAGAACAATGTAAGGTTCTGGCAATTTATCAATAAAGGATTGGAATTCATGCTTCGTTAATTTGTAATGTGGGGGGATGTAAAGAGAGCTAATAGTGATAAGTTTGTTTAGAAAAACAGCTCGAACCGCCACTGCTTCAAGAGGCGTTTGTAGCTGTAAAGGTTGACACGCAACGCTTTTATGGATGACAATGGCAACACCGCACGATGGTGCGACACCGTCATCGCGATCTTTGCGAAAAGTTATATACTGTCGGAGAAAGTTTGTGTTTTGATTTTATTACTTTCCTGTAAACAGCACTTTTGGATTGTGTTGGTGGATGAGTTCTTGTACATCATCAAGGTTTCTCAGAAGACGTCTGACATTCCATTGTATGATTTGTGTATCCATATTTAAAGTGAATTGGTGCTGTGTTTACGGAAACGGAAGTGATGTCTTAGATTACAGAGCTCTTGCGAGGCCCTGTGACCGGGGTTCTGTCTTTTTTTGGAGCGTTCGAGGGAGCCTCGCCGCTCCTTAGGCGCTTGGAGCGCCGTGGGGATAGGTGTTGTGTCCATTGCCTCTTGTGAGGCGCCGGACACGCGCTCTTGAGAGCGAGAAGTTTTTCGAGAGAGTCTCACCTCGGAAGGCGAGACCCCTGCGCCCACCAGCCCGGAGGTCGATGGGGCTCCCTGGGGGATTTGGCTGCGCCGGCTGTTGCCAGCGCTTGAAGGGTTCTGGGAGGTTGGGGCAGCCTCGGCTGCGCCCACCTTCGGGGTCGATGGCCCCGTCTGCTGTGTTGGCGTAGCAGCGTCCGCTGCAGCCGCCGGGGGGGCGGATGGCGTCACTGCCGCCTCACTGGGTGTGGGTCGGACAGCCGCCGGAGACCGTTGTGGCGCTGCCCCCTGACGCGCCACATCGGCAAAGGTGTGCTTTGGGAGGAGGGATACCCGCCTGCGTGCTTCTTTGAAACTTATGTGTTCTTTTACTTTGATCGTTACAATCTCTTTCTTCGAAGATGGGCACGACCACGAGTACGCGGCGTGCTCCCCATTACAGTTCACACAGTGGAGAGTGTTTTCACACGATTCAGCGGAGTGCTCATGAGCACTGCATTTGAACAGGTTTGGCGGCCGCGGCAGTTCGTTGAGCTGTGGCCAAATCGCTGGCATTTAAAACATCTCAGAGGGTTTGGGACATATGGTAACCCTATTGAAAATTTGCCCGATGCTGGGCATAGTGGAATCCATCATCCATCATCATGGTGGATTATGGTAGTGGGTGGCATGCTGGGTGACGGGTGGCATGGTGGGTGCTGGGCGACATGGTGGGGGACGGGTGGCACGGTGGGTGCTGGGCGGCATTGCGGTTGCTGGGCGTCATGGTGGTTGTTGGGCATGGTGGTTGCTGGGCACGGCGGATGCTGGGCACAGTGGGTGCTGGGCGGCACGCTGGGTGATTTGTGGCACGGTGGGCACTGGGTTGGTTACATCGTGGGCGGGGCACCTCAATGGCAAGTTGTGTGATGAATTGAAGGAGCAGCCATTGCTATTCGGAAGCTCATGACGGGCTATCTTTATGTGATGTTGAGTCTTGTGAAGTGTACAGTCTGTATATACATGTTGCCAAGATGCGGCTCTTTTCATGCCATAACGAATCAATCTGTAAAGCACCATACTATGTAGCATATCATCACACTTTATTGAAAAAGCATCACTGGACTTGTACTGTATTTACTTGTCCACTCGCTTGCCCTGGCGTCCTGCTTGAGTAAAAGAAAGCTCCAAAGGTGCTTCCGCAGGGAAGCAAGGTGGTTCTCCGGATGTGGTGCAGGTGGCATCATTGGATGGTCACTAATGTATTTCTCCAGGCAGTCTAAAAGGAGATTGCAATAAACATACAAGTAAATTGTTTTTCCAATGATTTCTAGCAATAAGTGAATGAAGGAAATCTGCTCTAATCACTTCAAAAAATGTTTCAGATAACAAAATGCAGCAAATGTCACACACAAAATGCTACCCAGGGCGCAAGCCAGCACAGGTTTATTTGCAGTGAAAATGCATACACATGCATCACATTGTTTTGCAGATTTACATGGAATTGTTGTATGCTTTTTGCCAAAGCCACGCCTCTTCTCATCTGGAGGTTGGCTTAACTGAAAAATTTAGACACATGGGAGCTGTACTCAAAGCCTTATGGGGTGGATATTTGGCTTCTGATTTTGCATAATTTGTCTGCTCTTCGACCACCCAAATTCCTGTCAAATTCGAAGAGCCACAATTTGGCTACACTGTCTCTAACGCATGCAGGAGAGCTGCAAGGTGCAAGCTGTCTGGTTTGTCCATTCTATCATTTGTTAGCTTTACTTGTTGCTCGTGCAGTTGGTGAGGAAGTCGTAACTTTAGCATTTGCCATATAGGCATAAAAGATTTCATGTAAAAGCTGTATAATGGCTGGCTTGCAAGCTTTATTTAGCTGCAAATGATGCCAACCAATGTTTTAAAGTGAAGCTTTTCTTGCCTCTTCTCCCAACATTATGGGCGCTGCAGCTGCTATGGTCTTGTCATGCGTGCCGTTGGATTTCTTGCAATATTACCAGATGGCGCTCAACTCTGCACATCCTGACCGGCACTGTTGCCCCAGCATTTCACCGTTAGTGTGTATTACACGTCCTGTGCTGGTTTTAATTTCTATGCGAGAAAAATGCAGATGCTGGGCTGTGATAGTGTCAACATTAGAATCGTCCTTAGTCTGAAGAGAGCGCTTTGAGCTGGAATCTCAACAGTGTGTTGGCCATGTATGTAGAAGGAGCCCATTAAGACGCGCCAGCAAGGCGTGCACTCGACGTCGAGAACACCCAGACTTGAAAGAAGTGTCACACAGAACAGGAGCGTCTTCGCTACGCAGTGAAATGTAGTGCAGACCGCGAACTTATGTATACATTGTATACATACAATTACAATACCTAAATGAAGTATGCACAGCCTCATAATGCAATTAAAGTTTAATATTTCTGCCATGATACGGTGCGCCATGTGAGGCAATGACAAAGCTCAATTCCCTCTCAGAGATTATGAACAATGACTCGCAACAACACCTCAAGCAAACACATCTCCCTGTGTGTTCTGTGGACTATGCAGTCAAACAGAAGTGGTGCATGCAAGGTAACGCTTAACATCAACTCGCCACTTTCGTATTGGACTAAATGCTGAAAAAACAAACTTGCTACTAACATCACCGTTAATTATTGTCAATCAAAGAAAACAATGTGTGCTTCGTATACATCGATTCTCACAGTGCATGGGATTGCCATTTTTTTTTCTACTTTTCAATCTCCATATTGCTACTTTGCTAAGCTAACCTACATCTTCAATGTAAAAAAAGCGTAAAGAAGCATCTTAACGTAATACAGAGCAATCTTTCATGCTCGTCTGTTTAAAAAAAAAACATATTTCTGTAGGAAATGAAATCTTCGGCAGAGTGTTGATGCGACTACAAGAGTGCCTGGTACTTTGATCCATAAAACAATTGAATCTTGGCAGCAGAATGCCAGTTACAGCCACACTGTACAGTCCTTTCTAATCCAGGCTGGCGGAAAGCGCTGGAATTCCACATGATGCCCAGCACCTTGGTTTTCTTGGCACCGACGAGAGGCATGAAAATTTTAGGATGCTTTGCGTAGAACAAGATCAGCTATGCAGATCAGAGCGTACATGCGACTAATGTACGAGGTGCTTTCTTTGTGTAGCAGTTCTTTCCTCATTCTTATGCTTAAATAAAATGAGATCACTGAAAGTATGCCGAAAGTGCTGATAGGCCATGTCTTAGAAACTTCAATAATCAGAACATCTAAAATCAAGAAAGCGGCTGACAGATGGAATAGCACACTGTGATATGAAGATTATAAACATGGGTGAGGTGCCTCAGAAAGGCTGGCCAACGTTTCGATACGAGCGATCTTCGTCAAAAGTGGCCTGGTCAGCCTTGGCATGTTAGTTTTAAAGGACTAGTAGGGTGACGTCACGTACAGTTGTTGTCAGTGGCAGCTGGTTGTAAAGGGAGAGACTTTAAAGAGAATGATCGCTGTCATCTGTAAGCATGGTTCCTAAGACGAGGGCACAAGACCGTGAGAATAGGAAGGCGGAGAGAAAAGAAACGAAAGAAAAGGAGAAAAAAAGAGATGACAAGAGGCAAAAAAAGAAAGACAAGAAAAAGAAGGACATGGGAGCGTGTTAAGGAAGTGAGCGGTTAGGGAGCATTCAGGAGTGTCATTGGCGGCATGTTTCTGCCGTTATAGAAGAACTGGTCAGGAGGTCAGTGTGCGAGTAACAAAAAAGACCCCAAAAGACATTAGTTGAAAGAATGACTTGAGAAGCGTAGCAGCAACGCGTCGGGTAATGTTGAAGAAATTAAGATGGCGACAAGGAGTCTAGGATGCAATGCATGTGGTTTCTCGTGTTGTTTTTTGTCGCGGAGCTCCAAAAGGAGATCACCGCTAGCGATATTTGATGCTTTATATCCAGGTCCAAATGCCTGCGTTAGAGTTTTTGAAAAAACAAAAGGTGAAATTGTTCGTGCTTGTTTTCCTTGTTTTTCAGAATGGATTACTTGGAATCGCGGGAAAGTTTCTTTTTGGCGTCCAAAAAATTCAATGATTTCTTCGGTGCGCCCCCTTTTCAGGGAGCGATCAGATAGTGGAGGGAAAGAACTAGCCATAAGTGGGAGTGTATTTTGCGGCAGTAGCGCCAGCCACCCACCATGGAGCCCAACAAGGGGACGCTGCAAGGCCTGTAAAACAGGGCCTACAAGCGCCAGCTGTACGCTACCGCTATAACCAAATATGATATAACCAAGGTTGGCTACTCACACAAGGTTAACCCTTGCTGACAGGAAGGTCGGAAGTAATAAAGAAATGAGAAGGAGACGGGAAAGGTGGAAAGTAAGGAAAAGACGAAGGTTGTAGGGAGAGAGAGACAGGAAAAGGCAACTATACCGATTTCCCCCGGGTGGGTCAGTCCGGGGGTGCCGTCTATGTGAAGCAGAGGCCAAAGGGGTGTGTTGCCTCCACCGGGGGGCCTTAAAGGTCCAAACACCGAGCGTCAGCTCAATCCCCAGGATCCCCCTTTCCCCGGACACGGCTAAGCCGCGCACGGCTACACGCGGGAGGGTCCAACCCTCGTGTGCTCGGGTACGTGGTGTCGCAACACACCAAACGCCTGCTTGCGCAGACACCCCTGCGGGGAATCTTTAGGTTATCGCTTTCTGATTCATGGTGGTTATTGTGACCTTGTCCCTCTTTCCACGCTCAAGAGAGCGCTTGTCCTTCGGCGTCAATGACACCGATCGATACAGGAAGTGGAAGATATTGGAGTCAGGAGGCTAATTTACATTGCCAGCAGTACCACAAGAAATGCTTTCACAAAGGAATTGCACCAAATTTGGGCATGATCGCAACATTGGCCGCCGAGCATAAACTGCTCGAGCGCTTCTGCCCTTGCATGCGGCCAACTGCAGGACCATAGGCCACATCTCTATGAGTATGTCACAGTCAGGTCAAGGAGCACTGATATCTTATGTGGCCCAGCTTGTTTACAAAAAGGAGAGTGCTGCCAAGCGCACGATGAGTTCTGAGCTGCGTACAGGCACATTATGGGGGAATATTCCCGGCATAACAATAGCGTAGTATTGTGGGGCTCAGGAAGCATGCCCAGGGTGGTCGATCAGCTGGACCAGAGCAGAAAACATCAAATAAGAGAGAACATCACAAAGTTGCAGTCTACTGATAAACAGCTCTTTTTTTTGCGGGCAACAAGGTCTGGCTCTCAGTAGTTATTGAAACAGTCGTCCTCTGGGCTGATGATGTGTGGTGTTTTATGGCGAAAGTGCCAGGTATGGCCAAAGAGCACCATGACAAGTAGTAATGTTAACAATGCACTGTGAATGGCGTGAACAATGAATTCCTCATGGTAGATGTGACACGGCTGTAACAGGGCCTAAAACCTGTCACTGTAAATGGCATAAAATATCATTCTATATTGAGTTACCCATCGTGATCAGCTGAAGCCATCTATCTGGGAAATCAGGAAAAGTTTTAGGCACGTCAGATTTGCGAAATAGGCAGCAGAAACTCCTGAAACGCGCCGCAAAGGCATGCCAACTGAGATGCATGCGCCCCTTTTGTGGTCAAAGCGAGCACATAGTGGACTTCATTGCTGTTAATATCATTTTTAAATGAGAGTAGCGCGTTATGAGCTGCGTGCCATAGAAAAATTCGAGTTCGCTGTCTTTCGATTTGCGAGTGAGCGAAAGTTTTTGTGTATACAGGCGTATGTATATGTGTTGGCATACGACTGAACAGCTTATTCAATCTCCCCGGCTCGGCCTTCAAAGGAGCGCAAGATGGAGCTGCCTGGTGTCTGGTCGCCTTTCCGTTGAGAGAAGCGACCAGTTTATCACCATTATCTTACCCCTCCACGTACTAAGCACTGTCAAACGCGGCCGAGACGCCTTACACCTAGCCGGGTTGTTGGCCGACTGCACACGTGCGATTCCGGAACTATGAGGCAAGAGCCATTCAGGTATCGTTCTACATTCAGTTGGGTAACATTCGATGGGTAACATTCAGTTACCCATCGCGATCAGCTAAAGGCATTTATCATGGACAAATGAAGGAAATTTTGAGGCACGTAGGACCCTCGGGGCTTTTCAGCGATAAGGTAGCCTCGTTGCCTGTGGGATTAGCTGACTGAGCTATGTGGAAGGCTCGGTAACCATAGTCGGAAGTTCGAATCCCGCTATCAGGTGGGTATTTTTCTTTCTTTCTTTTTTTTTACGATGGTGAGCTTGAAATTCACCTTCTCCAGTGCACAACATCTGCAGGCTTGGAGTGACGCCTGTCACAGGCAAAAGATGCCGAGAGCGAATGGGGCTATGCTAATCCAGGTACAACCAAATTAGGAAGGCCCACTAAGCTTCAACAAGGCACCCACACCAGAACAGGAATTGGCCTCTCTGGTGCAGTATTCGGCCACCCCTTCCCACATGGCTCCCTCAATTGCCCAGTGGCCCTCAGTACTCAGCAGCTGCGCAGCACGTGACCAAGGCAGCGGTCAGACCTGTAACACAGTAGAGGGTGTTAAGAATCTCTGGGTCCGGAGAAGTCGCCAATGAAAACTGACCCTTGCAACGTTTACCACCCCAACCCTCTCAAGTAAGGCTAGCTTAGCAGGACTCTTTCAGGAATTGTCAGACATTGTTTGGGATATCATCGGCCTTAGTGAGATCAGAACTGGCAAGGCTTATAAATTGCTGAATAATGGACATGCTATAGAGGTCTCCTAAATAAGAAGCAATAAGGGGCAGGATTCCTAATCCATAAGGACATAGAGGGCAACATTGACTTATTCTACAGCATTAAAGAGATGGCAGCTGTAGTCGTAATCACACATAAGAGGTATAGATTAAAGGTAGTACAAGTCTACGCTCCAACATCGAGTCACTGTGAAGAGGAAGTAGAACAGTTTGATGAAGATGTTGAATTAGCGATGAGAAAAGTGCAAACTCAATATACTGCAGTAATAGGCGACTTCAATGCAAAAGTGACGAAAAAGCAGGCTGGTGAACAAGCAATTGGCATTTACGAGATAAATTCTAAGAACGCTAGAGACGAGATGCTGGTAGAATTCACAGAAAGGAATAAGCTTCGAATAATGAACACCTTTTTACGGAAGCGTAGCAACAGAAAGCAGACCTGGAAAAGCCATAATGGTGAAACATGAAATAAAATTGACTTCATACTTTCGGCTGATCCCAGTATAGTGCAGGATGTTGAAGTGATAGGCAGGGTAAAGCGCAGTGATCATAGATTAGTGAAGGCTAGGATTCACCTCAATTTGAAGAGAGAAAGAGCAATGTGCAGAAGAAACAGGCCAACCTAGAGGCCGTAAGGGTAAAATCAGACAAATTCAGGCTAGAACTTGCAAACAAATATGCAGCCTTAGAACAGAGATATGAAACCGTAACTAGGTTGGCTTCAGAGGCAGCAATTGAAGTGGGAGGCAAGGCACCAAGACAAGCAGTACGCAAGCTCTCCCAAGTAACAAAGAAACGACAAAAAATGAAAGTGTTCAACTCAAGAGAAAAAATAGAATTCGTGGAACTGTCAAAACTGAACAAGGCGAAAATAAGTGATATTCGAAACTATAATGCCAGAAAGACTGAAAAAGCCATAAAAAATGGACGCTGCCTCAAATCATTAAGAAAACTTGGCATAGGACAAACTAAGATGCATGCACTTGAAGATAAGCAAGGTAATATCATCAGCAATCTCGAAGACATAGCAAAAGCAGCGAAAGGATTCTACACTGACCTGTACAGTACCCAGAGGAGTCAGGATACCTCAATTAGAAACAGCAATGAACAGGATATAGAAACTCCTCCTATAACTAGCGATGAGGTAAGAAGGGCCTTGCAAGACATGAAACAAGGAAGAGCGGCAGGAGAAGAGGGAATAACAGTCAATTTAATCAAAGGTGGAGGAGACATAATGCTTGGGAAACTGGCACCTCTTTATATGAAGGGTCTATCGACTACAATTGTCCCAGAAAACTGGAAGAATGCAAACATCATACTAATCTACAAGAAGGGAGACGGTAAGGAATTGAAAAATTATACGCTCATTAGCTTGCACCCAGTATTATGTAAAATATTTACCACAATAATCTCCAACAGAATAAGGGCAACACTGGACTTTAGTCAACCAAGGGAACAGGCTGGTTTCAGGAAGGGATCCTCTACAATGAATCACATCCATGTCATTATTCAGGTAATCAAGAAATCCGCAGAGTATAATAAGCCTCTCTATATGGCTTTCATAGATTACGAAAAGGCACTCGATTCAGTAGAGGTTACCAACAGTCATAGCGGCATTATGTAATCAAGGAGTACAGAGCGCTTACGCAAATACCTTGGAAAATATCGAAACAGGTTCTGCAGCTACCTTAATTCTACACAAAAAAAGCAAGAAGATACCTATAAAGAAAGCGGTCAGACAGGGAGACATAGCCTCTCCAATGCTATTCACTACGTGCTTGGAAGCAGTATTCAAGCTATTAAACTGGGAAGGCTTAGGAGTGAAGATCGACGGCGAATGTCTCGGCAACCTTCGGTTTCCCGACGACATTGTTCTATTCAGCACCAATGCAGACGAGTTACAACAAATGATTGATGACCTTAACAGAGAGAGTGTAAGACTGGGATTGAAGATTAATATGCAGAAGACAGTGATAAATGGCCGGGCAAAGGAACAAGAGTTCAGGATTGTTAGTTGGTCTCTAGAGCCTGTGAAGGAGTACGTTTACTTAGGTCAATTAATTACAGGGAACCCTGATCATGAGAAGGAAATTCACAGAAGAATAAGAATGGGTTGGATCACATACGGCAGACATTGCCAGCTCCTGACTGGAAGCTTACCATTATCTTTGAAAAGGAAGGTGTACAATCAGTGCATTTTACCAGGGCTGACATATGGGGCAGAGACTTGGAGACTGACAAAGAAGCTTGAAAACAAGGACCGGGCAAAGAGCGATGGAACGAAGATTGCTAGGCATAACGTTAGGAGACAGAGAACGGTTTGGATCAGAGAGCAACTGGGTATGGACGATACTCTAATTGACATCGAGAAAAAAACGGAGGTGGGCAGGTCATGTAATGCGCAGGTTAGATAACCATTGGACCATTAGGGTTACAGAGTGGGTACTGCAGGAGTTGAGGAGGACTTCGGGATGAAAACTTGGGAGTTTATTTACATTAGGTACAGTGAGCCGACCAAAAAATTAACAGCCATAGAAGTCATTACGGGCCGGCAGCAACTCGGACGCTGCGGCCCGTGGCAAGAAGCTCGAAAGAGATGAATCAAGGAATGCTCTCTGCTGCTCCTGGTCTGCGTCTTTTAAGCTCTTCGGTGTCTCGAAGACACGTCAGGTTCGGCCAATGGGCGAGCCCGCTCAGATGACGCCATTTTCGGCCAATCGGCGAGCCCGCACAAGTGTCGGCATTTTCGGCCAATGGTAGGCGCCCGTGCGATGGTGTCATACCCGGCGAAGAGAGTCGCCGCTGGGTCCCCAGTTGTCCGAGGGCGTACTTCTCCCTGCGGTCTTGCCTTGCTGACTTGCAATGCGCCGTCACAATAGCCAGGTGGGGGCGACGCTGCCAGGCCTTCGCGGTGCATTACAGCCGTCTTGCTTCGGGACTCACATTACCTGGAACAGCGCCAGGCTCTCGCTTCACTTTCGGGAAGAGCCAAGCAGTGAATAGCTCCACCTGCGGCACACGAAGTGGGGCCCGCCAACTTGTTTGCACGTGCGCGCCTCAGGAATGTCGTATCCCTGCTTCTGCGCTCCTTAATTAGCTGTGGTGCGATTCGATGTGGTCTGGTGAACTCGAAGTAGGTTCAGGAAACGGTCCCGTATCTAACAGTACCAAGAGAGAGAAGGGAAACGCAATCGAGGATGACAGAAGACTAGGTGGAGCAATGAAATTAGGAAATTCGCTGGTGCTAGTTGGAATCGGTTGGCGCAGGACAGAAGTAATTGGAGATCGTAGGGAGAGGCTTTTGTCCTGCAGTGGACATAAAACAGGCTCATGATGATGATGATATAGGTGACTAAAATAATGACACTGACTAACTCTTTGCGACACGGGATGTACAATTATACTTGCGATTTTGCGAGTTCCTGCTGACATCATCAACACTTGGGCCATTCGAGCTGCATTCGAATTTGCCGCTCTACCGGACGGTGCTGCCGTCTCATGACTGCCGCGCCATATGCTTTACCAAAACAAAGAACAAGATGGACACGTCGACATTCTATGGCTTCATCTTCTCTGCTTAGTTAAAACAAAAATTAAGGTAAAACTAAAGCTGTGGCCTTGATAGATAAGTGCTATAGATTAGTATACTACAGAATTATTTTTTATTGTACCACTGGTTAGGAAACGGCAGTCATGTTTACCATGGTGCGTCCGTTTGTGCACAATGTGTCACAATTGCACTGTTTAGGCGGCCATTGCTTCATCCTCCTGTAACTGCTGCGAATGTCGCTTTTCTGCTTTCCTGAGCCTTTTTTTCCTTTTATAGGCATCCAGAAACATGCCAGAACAAGACACAAATCTCCGAACTCGGCAGTAGACCAGCTTTTTGACGCCATCATGAGTGGAAATGTGTCAGACGCCGAGCTTTCTGACGAAGTCACTGATGTACAGGCAGTTCAAGCGGTAAGTGGCAAGAGGCGAAATTTTTTGTTAGCAGTTGCGTCAATTTGCCTTTACGTTTGCAGGAAACTGCATTGAATGAGGAACATGACCCCACAATGCATTCGGCAGACGACGAGGATGACCTCAGTGACAGTG
Source organism: Dermacentor albipictus (assembly GCF_038994185.2). Lineage (NCBI taxonomy): Eukaryota > Metazoa > Arthropoda > Arachnida > Ixodida > Ixodidae > Dermacentor > Dermacentor albipictus. The sequence goes on from NW_027225581.1 coordinate 4,113,983, forward strand.
ATGAGACACCTGCGAAAAAAGTGAAACATGTCAAGTGGCTCTCCAAACCTTTCAATCCAGTGCAGACGCGCTGCACCTACCAGCCACTTGGCGGGTCAAGGCCAGAGGACCCGCTAAAGTATTTCATGAAGTATTTCAAACGAAGTGTTTGCGGACTTCACAAAGTACACAAATATTTATGCCTTTCAGAACACAGGAAACGAACTTTCATGTTCCGTGCAAGAGATGAAAGTGCCTTTTGGAGTTCTGATTTACACGGGAGTCCAGAAATTTTGACATGCCCGTGTGTATTGCCAAAGTGGTACCCGAATTACTGCAATTGCAGATGCACTGACGGTAAATAGATTTTTAACTGTGAAACGCATTGCACATAACTGGCCAGAATGAGCCAAGGGATGCATGCAGCTTGGACAGCATCTTGAAGGTAAAGCTGCTCCTTCATATTATTAGGTCGCGATGCCTTCAGCTTGAAGAGCTTGAACATAACGACATTGATGAGCAGACGGTGGCATTTACAGGAAGAGTCCCAACAAAACAGGTGGTGAAAAGTAAGCCAAAGACTGTCGGTGATGATGATATTTGATGTTTTATGGCGCACGGGTCAGTATGGCCAAAGAGCGCCATGTCCGTGGTAATGAGTTCGCAGTGTAATTCTGAGTTCTATGAAGATAGTGTCACGTGGCTGTAAGGGGGCCTTAAAGATGGTCGCTCTAAAATGCGTAAAATTTGTATAACAAGATTATGGCGATGAGGCTTGACGTGTACTATGAACATTAAGACGCATTTTTTTTTTAAAAAGAATGATACGACAGGTAAAAATATATCAGGTTATAAGATATCCTAGAGCACTGCTGCCTCCTTAGAGCCCTTGAAACACAAGGGCCTGGAGGCATGTGCTATGCAAAACAATTATCGCAGCCGCATCCTCTGGAGCGAGGATGTTCTACGAATTTAATGGGCTTATAACGTGCAGAACGACATCATTTGAGAAGTTGAGGACTGCCTTGCTGTTAAAAAGCGGTTCCTTACTGAGAAACATAGCCGGGTGTAGAGGGATGTAATAACGGTATGCAAGTGGAGAATGTTTCATTCAGATTCGGCTTTCTGACATTCCAAGACGACGTGAAGGACGGTCAGCCTCTCACCACATTGACCACAGGTTGGCGGTTCATTTTCGTAAGCAGAAAATTGTGGGTACCAAATGTGTGCCCTATTCTGAGGCGACAGAATAAGACATCTGTTCGCCGAGATTTTGCTGAAGATGGCCAAAACCTAACTGTGGCTTTATAACGTGCAGTTTATTATTTGTTTCTGCGTTCCACATGCGCTACCAGTGTTGTCGCAGTTTCCTTCTTAACAGAGGCCTCAGATCTGTGACAGGGACAGCAGCCGTAGGAAAAGTGGTTAGTGATGTGAGTAATGTGGAACATTACCCTCGATGCCCCTATGGCCAGGCACCCAGCATATTACTACATGTCTATGTGATAGATAAATATTGCATAAGAGCGAGTAAAGTTCAATGAAAACAGAATTTGTATGCCTTTGTAAAGAGTTCAGCGCTTTTACTTGGCTTAACGAGTCTGTAAATACCATTGCTCTGTCGACTTTTAATTTATATGTTTCACTGCAGACACTACGGCATAGGTTTCTGCAGTGAAGATACTCGTTAAGGGGTTCAATACATCAGATTTAGAAAAAGAGGGACCAACAACAGCATAAGATACACCAGAATGTGATCTTCATGCATCCGTGTAAAATTCGGAACAAAAGTATGACTTTTCCGAATGAATGACGTGAAATCGTGGGAAGTTGGGTTTTGCCGTCCAAAAAACTGAAATACATCTTCGGTTCGCCTACTTTTCTGAGGGCGATCTGGGAAGGGAGGGAACTAGCCATAGGCAGGTTGCGAACGTAGTTCCCGCGCCTACTAGGGCACCCCTCGCGGCGGCGAGCGCGGAACTGGCAGGATATGACCGGCCCGCTTGCGTTCGGAAAGCCTGCATGTGCACTGTTTCGCGCGTAGCTGTTGCCTTTTCTGAGCAATGCCGAAGTGCAACCCGAGCTGTTGAGTAGTGGGCTGCAACAGCACGTACACCAACTCACGAGGAACAAAGTTTTACAGGTTTCCAAGCCGACCGTATGAAGCAGAACGGCGTCAACACTGGATAGCGCTCGTCCGATGGCATAAGCTGTTTTATGTTCCGGCTTATGCCAAGTGCATTATAACGCTGAATTGTTTGCTTTTACAGCAATGATGACAGCAACGGGACACCTGCTGTTAGTGGCGTAGCTAGGTCGTCTGGCACCCGGGGCCCATAGGTCTTCTGTCCGCCCCCCTCCCCCGGGTTTATTCGAGGAAGGCGAGGATATCAACAATTTCCGTGTGTCTCCAGAAGTATATGACACCCCCTCCCTCCCCCGTTGCTACGCCACTGCCTGCAGTGCGTACAGGATATGCAGCAAACAAAGTAGTTTGTTCCCACACTGTACCGCAGTAAAGCTGTGGAACTCTTTCCCAATCCTCTCCCATTCAAACAGCGCTAGGGCTTGCTGAGAGATTGAGGAGGGGTTGCAGCCGGCTGTGCTGGCATACACCCTTCTGCGCCCACCATATCAATGAAGGGGCAGTTGAGATCACCAAATTTTTGACAACGTGGTTTATTGGAACCTCCTTTGCACGCACTGAAAAATCGCAACATAAAAGTATCGCACTTCCAGTAACTTGGGCGAAAATATTTTCCCAGCGTAGTCTAACACAACTGGTTAGTTCATCCCCTTTTTTTGTGTTTGGGGGAGCAACGTTAGAATACCTCTGGTAGGTCTTACGAGTCGTTCGTACGCCCCACGTTCTTGGATGAGATATTTTGGATTCGTATTTGCCGTCCTGTATGTACAGGCAAACTACCGCGGCGTCCTTGCACTTCCCTGCGATGCCAGCTCGGCAATCGCAGCTTCTCGCTAGGATTTGTCTGCTGTCGCCGATCTTCAAGAATCAATGTCGCCTATAATTTTACGCGTCCACACCGTAGATAAAGAAGTAACTTACGCTGAGCTTCACGCATCTCGCTGGTGCATTATTTTTCGTTTGCGGAATAAACCTAGCAGTCACTTCCGATCAGCGCGAGTTCAACACTTTCCTCACGTCGGAGCCGTGCGCCACTTCAAGTAGACGACTTCCTTTCTCTAAATTCTTTTCATGAAAACAGCTATGAAGATCTTGTAATTCCCGAAACCCGGATAAAATTAATATCAGCACGCTGTTTCGCGCCATTGCTACCGTTTGACAGGACGCCAAACACGCAGCGTGGGCTGCTGACGCCGTGAGTAATCCTACCACATTCGCGCAACTATTCGTCAGATGGCGCTAGGGGTCGAAAAGACGGGGCGCCGCCTAGCACTTGCAACGTGCCCATAGAATAATGTAATTTTCGGCAATAACGCCAGCCAACCACCGTGGAGCCCTACAAGGGGACGTTACAGGGACTGTAAAAGCAGGTCCTGCAAACACCAGCTGTATGTTATCACTATAACCAAATATGAGATAACCTAGGTTGGTTATTCACACAAGGTTAACCCTTGCTGCCTGGAAAAACTGAAAGTAAACAGAAGCTAGGAGAAGACAGGAAAGATGAAAGGTAAGAGAAAGACGAAGGCTGGAGGCAGAGAGAGACAGGAAAAGGCAACTACCGATTTCCCCCGGGTGGGTCAGTCCGGGGGTGCCATCTACGTGAAGCAGAGGCCAAAGAGGTGTGTTGCCTCCGCCCGGGGGCCTTAAAGGTCCGAACACCCGGCAGCGGCTCAACCCCCCAGGATCCCCCTTTTCCCAGACAGGGCTAAGCCGCGCATGGCTACACGCGGGAGGGTCCAACCCTCGTGTGGTCGGGTACGTGGTGTCGCAACACACCAAATGCCTGCTATAATGTAAGAACTATGTACAGCTTTCAAAAATTCAAACAGGGATTGATGTTTAAAGAGAGGTTCCATACCTATAATCATTTGAAGATGAAGTAGACTTTGTTGCCGGTGTGGTAATGGGAAATGCTTTTTCCTATTTGCGTCTAATTCCCTGCATTGCATCAGGATGTGAAGCACGGCAAGTGGCTCACCACGTTTATCACACGTGGGTGAGGTATGCGTGTGTACTATATGTGTGTCCTGTCCTGTATGTGTGTACTGTATGTGTGTGCAAAGTGCTACTTCCTTGCGGCAGTTCTTTGATACCGGCGACCAGTTGCCAAGATATGGCTTGATAACATGCAATTTATTTTCTGTTTGTTTATCCCACAACCGCTGCCAGTAAGCCGTGAGCGTTTTCCTTAGGGAGGGCTTAAGGTCCATTACAGTGACAGTCGTGGAAGAGTTGGAAGCGTTTGCGTGGACGGATGTGGCTAGCTGGTCAGGCAACACGTTTCCTTCAATCTCGCGGTGCCCTGGCACCAATCATACTACGATATGCTGCTTGGATGCATAGGTGGTGCATAATGCTGAATGGAGAGATACAATTATAGAATTTTGATATTTCTTGACTGTTTTCAATGCGTCTACGACGCTCAAATAGTCTGTGTATGTAATTACATTTGGGATATTCAATTCTTTAATGTGTTTAACGGCAGCCAATATCGCGTAGGCCTCTGCTGTGAAGGTACTTGTGCTCGGGTGCAGAACCCCGGTATCCGAAAAGGATGGACCGACTGCTGCGTAAGACACGCGAGAATAACACTTCGATGCACCTGTAAAAAATTCAGGAGAAGAGTATTTGTGCTGTAATTCGAGGAAGTACATTCGGATATGCGCGACAGGCACGCGCTTTGTAACAGCTACGAAAGATGTACTATCACAGTGTATATACGGCCCCCGCCCTGGCAGTTGCCACTGCCAGGGCGGGGGCCGTATAGTAGCAGGGGGCATAAGGTGGTATTCAAGCAGTGGAACCCTTGTTTCTTCAGCTATGTCTCTAACACGCAGTGAGAAAGGCGCTGCCACTGTGGGCCGGTTGCGGTAAAGTTGAGAACTGAACAAATCAGGTATAGTGGAATACGCAGGGTGCTCACTGTTTGCGTTCACTCTCAGAAAATACATAAAAGGCGAATATGTTCCTTGCAGATGAAGTGACCACTCATCTGATTCAACGTAAAGGCTTTCCACTGGGCTTGTGCTAATGGCCCCTATTGATAGGCGAATTCCTAAGTGGTGGACAGGGTCTAGCATCTTCAGAGCACTTGGAGTAGCCGACTGGTAAACTATGGCTCCCATAGTCTAATCGTGTGCGTTTGAGGCTTTTATACAAGTTCATGAGACATTTTCTATCACTGCCCCAGGTTGTGCGTGACAGCACCTTTAAGATATTCATTGTTTTCATACATTTCTGTTTAGGATACTTTATGTGCTGTATAAAGGTTAATTTCGCGTCTAAGATTATGCCTAAAAATTTATGTTCCCTATTTACAGGGAGACGCTCACCATTCAAAACAATTTCAGGATCAGGATGCAGGCCTCTTTTTCTAGAGAAACCGACACATGTGCTTTTTTGAGGGTTCAGTCTGAACCCGTTCTCATCAGCCCATTTGGAGACATTGTTAAGACTAAGCTGGACCTGTCGCTCACATATTGCGAGAGAATTTGACTGAAATCCTATCTGCACATCGTCAACATATGTTGAATAGAAGATGTTACGTGGTATGTGTAGACGGAAGAGAATTCATTTTTACTATAAAGAGCGTGCAGCTGAACACCCTGCCCTGCGGCACTGCAGTTTTCCTGTACAAGTTTTCGTGACAGAACGTTGCCAACTCGAACACGGTATGTGCGATTAGACAGATAATTTTCGATAACATTGAACATATTACCATGTATACCTAACTGTGAGAGGTCTCTCAATATCCCACACCGCCACATAGTATCATATGCTTTCTCCATATCTAGGAATACTGATATGAAAAACTGTTTATGAACAAAAGCTTCACGGATACGTGCCTCGATACGTATGAGATTGTCACTGGTGGATCGACCCTCCCGAAACCCGCACTGGTATGGGTCGAGCAATTTGTCTGATTCGAGGAAGTGTAGTAGGCGACAGTTAATGCTATAGGTCTTTAACTTGATACAGAGGAAGTATCCTTTCCGTGATTTAGAATTGGAATTATAATAGCCTCCTTCCAAACGGAGGGGATCTCGCCGGAAAACCATGTAACGTTGTAAAGGCAAAGGAGGGTTTTTTGTGTTTCGTAGGGTAGTTGTTTGAACATGTCATATATTACGCGGTTTGAACCTGAGGCGGATGTATTACAACAGTTTAGTGCTGCCTGCAGTTCTCCAATGCGGAATGGTTCGTTGTACGCCACACTATTAGCACATTTTCTTTGTAAGTTTTGCTGTTCTATTCGCGTTTTGTACTTTAGGAAGGTTTCAGAGTAATGCGAGGAGCTCGATATGTATTCAAAATGTGCACCAAGAAAGTTGGCTTGATCTTCCAGGCTTTCTCCGTGGCTGTTTACTAAAGGTAAGGAATACGTTTGTTGCCCGTTGACTTTCTTCACTCTATTCCAGACTTTTCTCTTATCTGTGTAAGAGTTGATGCTTGCTATAAACTTTGCCCAACTCTCTCGTCTTGCTTGTCGGTGCGTTCTCCTCGCCTGTGAATTGACATACTTGATGTTTTCCAGGTTTTCTGCTGTTGTCGAATCGCGACGCAGAGCCCGCGCTTTGTTCTGGTTCCTCCGCGCTTGCCTACATGCATCGTTCCACCAGGGAACACGCGGCTTAGAACCAGTGCCGCTCGCTTGAGTAATACACTTAGAGGCGGCATCAAGTATAAAAGCTGTAACATATGTAACAGCATCACCTATCATTATACCGGACATCTCAGTCAACGTCATGTGAGTAAGAGCTCGGTACCGTTCCCAATCAGCTGAGTCAACCTTCCACCGAGGGACCTGCGGGAGAAGTTGATCTTGTTCCGTCGTACTTAAGATTATTTGGAAGTGGTCACTGCCGTACGGGTTATTAAGCACACTCCATTTAATGTAAGGGAAAAGCGCCGGCGATAAAATGCTAAGATCTATGGCACAATATGACTTGTTAGCCAGGTTAAAATACGTGGGCTCCTTTGTATTCAAGAGACATGCTCCAGAAGAAAAAAGCAGCTGTTCAATGACGCGACCTCGCGCATCACAGGGTGAATCGCCCTACAATCTACTGTGTGTAGTAAAATCGCCAAGAATCAAATAGGGCTCCGGGAGCTCATCTATTAATGATTCTATGTCGCATCTGTAAAGGTGATAATGTGGTGGTATATAGATGGAGCAGATGGTTATGAGTTTATTTAAAAGTACGGCTTGAATGGCCACTGCCTCAAGGGCCGCTTGGAGCTTGAAATGCTGACATGCTATACTTCTGTCAGCAATGATGGCTACACGGCTAGATGATGCGACAACGTCTTCGCGGTCTCTTCGGAAAGTCACGTATTGTGGGAGGAAGTTGGTGTGCTTAGAAGTTTGAGTTTCTTGCACACACAGCACTTTAGGTTTAAACTTAGAGAGGATTTCTTGGACGTCATCTAGGTTTCTTAATAGTCCTCTAACATTCCACTGTATAATGTTCTGCAGTTGAAAAAAAAATTGTGCTGTGTGTCTTGAGAGAGAGGTGAAATACGTTACTTTACAGAGCCTTTGTTAGGCCCTGTAATTGGTGTTTGTTCTTTTCTGGAGCGGTAAAGAGAACCTTGCCGCTCCATCGACGCTACCTGCGCCGTTTGGCTTGGACTGGTGTCCATAGCCTCTTGCGAGGCACTGGACACCCGCTCCAGAGAGCGATGTGTGCGTTGCGTACACTTCATCTCAAGCGACGAAGTCTTCGTCGCTACCAGGCCGGAGGTGCCCTGGCTGCTACCGGAGCTTCAAGAGGCCACTGGTGTGGACACTTTGAGAGATGGCAGGGCAGCGTTGGCTACTCCCACCGTAGGGGCGGGTGGCGCAAGCCTCGGCACGCTAGGCGCGGTCCGGGCTGCCGCCAGAAGCCGTTGTGGTTCCGCCCCCCGTTGCACCACTTCAGCGAAAGATGTTTTCAATGTAAGTAACGAGGATACCCTTTGTCGTGCTTCACTGAATGTTATGTTCTACTTAAAGTTTAGAGTAACTATTTCCTTTTCTTTCTTCCAGGCTGGACAAGCTCTGGAGTATGCAGGGTGACTGTCGTCGCAGTTCGCACAATGCACCTCATCATTATTGCAGTCATCAGCTGAGTGACCGGTTGTACCACACTTTGCGCACATAAGCTGTCCTCGGCAGCTCTGGGATGCGTGAGCAAATCTCTGACATTTGAAGCAACGTCGCGGGTTCGGAAAGGGTCGAACATGAAGTTTTACATAGCCGGTTTCAAGAGACTCGGGTAAAGTAGTTGAACTGAAAGTGAGTATTAAATGCTTTGGTGTGATTTCATTGTCATTCCGTCCGACGTATTTTGATGCACTGCACATGGATTACGCCTTGGTCCTTCCATCCATCCAGGAGTTCTTCATTTAATGCCATTAGGTCTTCATCTGATACTACGCCTTTGACTGTGTTCATAGTTCGATGTGCGCTGACAGAAACACGGATGTTACCAAAAGCTACTAGATGTGCGAGTCTGTTGTACTGTTCCTTGTCTTTTAGTTCGAGGAGCAAATCCCCACTTGCCATTTTTGTTACCTTATAACCAGCTCCAATGGTCTCTTCTAGGCACTTGGCCACAAGGAATGGGGAAATTGCTCTAGCTTTTGTGGATGTTTGTTCACAGTGAAGGACGTGAAATTTCGGGAATGTTTTTGTTTCTGAGTAAGAAGAGCGAGGTTGCGTCGGTGCGGACCCTTTTCGAGGCACGATCGGGTGAAAACGGATTGGAGGACCCCATGGAAAAAAGTGAGTTGTTCGGTTACCCACCACAAAGCCCAACAAGGGAACGTGGCAGAACATGTAAACAAGTCTGCACAACGCCAGCAGTATGCCGTTACTATAACCCAATATGGTATAGCCAAGGTAGGACAGCCACACTAGGTTAACCCTTGCCGCCAGGAAAAGTCAAAATGAATGGAAAAGATGAGAAGACAGGAAAGATCAAAAGTGGAAGAGAAAGACGAAGATGAGGGTAGAGAGAGACAGGAAAAGGCAACTGCCGGTTTCCTCCAGGTGGGTCAGTCTGGAGGTGCCGTCTGTGTGAAGCAGAGGCCAAAGGGGTGTGTTGCCTCCGCCGGGGGGCCTTAAAGGTCCAAACTCCCAGCATCGGCTCAACCCCCAGGATCCCCCTTTCCCCAGACACGGCTAAGCCGCGCACGGCTACACGCGGGAGGGTACGACCCTCATGTGCTCGGGTACGTGGGGTCGCAACACGCCAAACGCCTGTTGACACAGACGCCCCTGCGGGGACACAAGTACATGCTCTAAACTCCCGGAACACATCATCATGATGATGATGATGATATGTTTTTTTTAATGGCGCAAGGGCCAGTTATGGCCAAAGAGCGCCATGACAAATGGTATTAAAGGATTTATTCTGAATGGCGTGGACAGCGAATTTATTATGGTAGGTGTGACATGGCTGTATAAGGGCCTAAAAACTTTTGCTCTAAATGACGTAAATATATAGCTAGTAAAATAATGACACTGACTAGTTATGGACGTGGACGACGGCAGTTGTGTTTTGATAAAAAACATACGAAAACGAGACAACAGTTACACTAAATCATCAAGACGGCCCTCGAATGCAAGGGCTGGTAATCACGTGTTAAAATTTCCTGGCCAAATTATTTTCAGAATGTCAGTTTCAGCTAAGAAATCAAAAACTATTTGCAGTTTAAAAAGTGGTTCATAACTAAGAAAAAATGCAGGGTGAAGTGGTATGTTTTCCCGATATGCAGAAGGGAAATACCTCTTCCTCTCTGTTTCTATTGCAGGGCACTGGATAACAACACGGAGGACTGTCAGGTTATCGCCGCACCTACTACAAGTAGGAGGATACCCGCCAGTCAAGAGGTAGGAGTGAGTACTGTAAGTGTGTCCTATTCTTAATCGGCAAAGAAATACTTCTTTGTACCGTGCTGTTTTGTCACTTATCCAATTCTGCAATCTTGGTTTTATAACATGTAACTTATTCAATGTTTGTGTATCCCACTCTGCTTGCCAATGTTTCCTCAATCTACGGCGCAGAAAGGGCTTTAGGTCTGTGGCAGCAATGGGGATATTTCCATCTGTGTCACTAAAACTCACTGACGTAGCGTTTTCGTCAGCAGCTACGTTGCCTTTTATACCTTTATGGCCAGGTACCCAGCATAGGATAATCGCTTGGTTGCACATATATGCGAAGCAGAACAAGCTATACAGCTCATTCGAAACGGGATAACTATGCTTTCGTAAGCTAATTAGGGCTCTCACGACACTTAATGAGTCTGTAAATACAACAGCCTTAGCGACATTTCTGCGCCTTATGTTTTTAATTGCCGAAAGTATAGCGTACGCTTCTGCTGTGAAGATACTAGTGTGTGGGTTTAGTGGCCCAGATGTTGAAAATGAGGGTCCGAGAGCTGCGTAAGCAACACCAGCATGAGACTTCGAAGCATCTGTGTAATATTCGTCACAGGAATACTTTTCTTTAAGTTCAAGAAAATGCGATTGTATGTGAGCTTCAGGTGCTTGTTTCGCTATTTCTAAGTGATGTCACATGTTATAGTCTGCCACTCCCAAGGCGGTGGAAGCCGTGTAGGAGCCATTAGGACATTGTGTAAGAGAGGAACCCCTGTGTTTTCTGAGAGTGCTTCCAACCGGAGGGACAGAGGAGGCCTAGTGGTCGGGCGGTTACGAAACAGCCTAGCAGTGGACAAGTCGCATATAGTGAAATGACAAGGATGTTTAACATCTGAGCTAACTTTCAGGGCGTAGGAGAAAGTTAAATATGTCTTTTGGTAGGGCAATGACCATTCGTTTGATTCGACGTAGAAGCTTTGGACAGGGCTAGTCCTAAAGGCGCATGTAGCAAGGCGGATACCTAAGTGGTGAATACGATCTAGCATTTTCAAAGCGCTAGGTGCGGCAGAATTATAGACTATTGCTCCGTAGTCAAGCCGTGTTAATATTATACTTTTGTAAAGTTTTAGAAGGCACTGTCTGTCGCTTCCCCAAGATGTACGTGATAAGAGCTTCAGCAGATTCATAGTCTTGAGGCACTTTGATTTCAGATACTTTAGATGTGGTGCAAAATTCGGCTTACTGTCTAAAATGATTCCTAGAAATGTGTTCATGGCTCACAGATAGCCACTCTTTATTTAAATCTATTGCGGGGTCCGCAAGTATACCTCTCTTGTTAGAAAACAGGACGCATGTACTTTTTTGTGGGTTTAGCTTGAAACCGTTTTTGTCCGCCCACATACATAATTTATTTATGGAAAGCTGCACTTGCCGCTCGCAGATACTTAGGTTACATGATTTGAAACCTATCTGGATGTCATCCACATATATGTGAGTAACATGTCATTGCAGCTATGTACACAGCTACATATATGTATGTACATGTATGTGCGCATATGTTATGCTGCCTCCCTGCAGAAACGGGGATTGTGGATACGTCAAGCTGTTGAAGGACAGCTTTTTATCTACAGTCCCTCCATCTGTAAATGTACAGGATGGCAAATAAACAATTTCATTTCATATACAGCATTAAACATAGTATTTGGTATGGCAGTCTAGGTCGAGTTCATTTTGACAACAAAAAGAGTGCAGCTTAGCACACCACCTTGGGGAACACCAGCCTCTTGCGTAAATGGACGAGACAGAACTTTACCAAGTCTAACACGGAACGTGCGATTGGAGAGGTAACTGAATCACGTTCAGCAAGTTGCCTCAAACTCCCATTTCAGACAGGTCACGGAGGATTCCATAGCGCTAGTTGTGTCGTATGCCTTTTGCATATCTAAAAATACTGATAGAAAAAATTGTTTGTGGGCAAAGGCATCTCGGATATTTGTCTCGATGCAGACAAGGTGATCTGTTGTGGATCTACCCTCCCTAAAACCGCATTGAAAGGGATCAATTACCTTGTTGTTTTCAAGAAAATGGATGAGGCAACGGTTAATCATTTTCTCAAATATTGGCATAGACAACTTGTCAGAGCTATAGGCCTATAACTGTTCGGTGAGGAAGGGTCCTTGCCCTCTTTGAGAATAGGGATTACGGTTGCTTCTTTCCAGGCTGTAACGTTTCGCCTACGACACGCGGTATAGTCGGCGCGGATGCAACGGATGCCGGGGCTTCGTTCAAAGCGGCGGACATTTTGGCCCGTTCAGCGCCGCCGCAATGCCTTCCCGCCAAGCGCGTCCAGGCATGTTTCAATGCCACGTGTCTTCGTGTGTGTGTGTGTGTGCATGTTGGTGCCCACGCTTGTCAAAGCGTGGCAGCCGGGGAGAGGAGCTCCCCAAGTGGAAGTGAGGAGGTCTGACTGACGCCGGCCCGGCGGATGCGTCACTACACTCGCCTCAACGTGTCTCTCAGCGTGTCCGTGCCCCGCCGTCACGTGACCTCATCCCGAGAAGTTCCTTTTTGCCCTGAACCCCGAGAGTATAAAAGCAGCTGCCCCCGGACGCCAAGAGAAGGGCTCCGATTTCTTCTGTCGAGTAACGTGCTCTCCCGTCTCTCCACTTCGGTCGACCTGACCGGCCTCTCTTTTGCGATGCTAGAATAAACAAGTTGTTCTGTTAGCAGTCGACTCATGCTTTGCCAGGACGTTCGGATGCTACCAGTTGTGCCCCAGGCCGCCAGGCCAACGCTACCCTTGGGGCTTGCGACCCAGATGCAACAACTCGTGCCAGTGGTGCGATTGCAACAAGGCAGAAGGAATGTAGCCGGCAGAGAACATGGAATTGAAGAGTGACAGTGGTGTATTTTGGGTTTCAGGGTGTAAGTGTCTGATCATCTCATACATTATTCTGACACTTCCTGCAGTGGACTTGTTGCAACAGTTCAGTGAGGCCTGGAACTCAGCCATACTAAATGGACGATTGTATGCTTCATTTGATATGCTTTTCCGACCCAAATGCAGCTGTTCTGCTAGTCGCTGGTATTTTAGGAATGTTTCTGTGTAATGAGATGTCCTGGAAATGTGCTCGAAATGTGCTCCTAGACAATCAGCTTGGTCCTCAATAGTGTCTGCTTGTGTGTTTACTAATGGTAGAGGATGAGTTTCGCGGCCTTTTAATTTGTTTACCCTGTTCCAGGCTTTTCTTTCGTCTGTATAAGAGTTAATTCCAGAAATGTATTTTTGCCAGCTATCCCTTTTGGCACGGCGGCGCGTTCTTCTGCCTTCTGATTTGATTTTCTTAAAGCTGATAAGGTTTTCGATAGTCGGAGAGTCACGGAGCTGATTCCAAGCCTTATTCTGTTTCCTTCGCGCTTCCTTACATTCATCATTCCACCAAGGAACACGTCGTTTATTAGGCGACGCATTTGTTTGCGGGATACATATCGACGCTACGTCGACAATAAATGCGGTTAAATATGACACTGCATCGTCGATACTAAGCGCACGAATATCATCCCAGGTCATATATGTCAGCTCTCTGTATCGCTGCCAGTTCGTTGAGTCAGCTTTCCACTGGGGTACATGTGGATAACATTCGTCGCGTTTCCTTAATTTTAATACAATCTGGAAATGGTCACTCCCGTATGGATTCTTATGTACCTTCCACTCCAAGTACGGCACGACTGTACTTAAAACAATGGATAGATCTATAGATGAAAATTTCTTGTTAGCAACGCTGTAAAATGTTGGCTCCTTATTTAGCAAACATGCCCCTGTATTGAAGAAGTTTTCAATCAGACGTCCTCTGGCATCACACCGAGTCACCCCATAAGGTATGATGAGCATTTAAGTTTCCAACGACAATGTAGGGTTCCGGGAGTTGCGCAATAAAGCTATCAAATTCAGTTTTGGAGAGTTGACAGTTGGGAGGAATGTATAAACATGCAATTCTGAGGAGCTTACTAAAAAGCACTGCTCTGACTGCAACTGCCTCTAGGCGTGTTTTAAGGGGTAACTGCCGGCAAGCAACACACTTATCTACTATTATTGCCACACCGCCCGACGAGGCAAGGGCCTCGTTGCGGTCTTTCCGGAAAATGGCATACTGTCGGAGAAAGTTTGTTTGTGAAGGTTTAAGATGTGTTTATTGGACACACAGCACCTTTGGGGTGTACCTATGTAAAAGTTCCTTAATGTCGTCTAGGTTGTGGAGTAAACCCCTCACATTCCATTGTATTATCTGTGTATCCATAACGTATGTGTTTTGTCCTGTGTGTCTAAGAAATACAGATTAGATTATCTCACGAGACCTTTCCAGGCCCCGTGAAACGAGATCTCTCTATCTTCAGGACGCGCTCGAGGGAGTTGCGCCGTTCCTTGGGCGTCTGAGATACCGGATTTGTGTTCGTCTCCATCACCTCGTCTGAGGCGGTGGATAGTGCCTGCGCAGCGGGCACGTTCGCGGGGGTGGTGGGCCTATCTGCACGCGCAGTGGCCCTGGGTTCAACAGGCCCGTGGGTCTGCTGTTCCTTCTTTGAGGGGGCCCGAATAGCGCTGGCTGTTCTGACCGGGGGCGCTGGTGGCGCGACCGCCGTCACACTCCGTGTGACTTGGGCGGCCACCGAATGATGTAGCACTGCCCCCCGGCGCGCCACACAGGTGTAAGACGGACTAGATTGGTTCATCGAGAAGCGCTTGCGCGCCTCTTGGAAGGAAAGGTTCAGTTTGATTTTGATTTCGATGATTTGTTTTTCTTTTTTCCAGGATGGGGAAGAACGGGAGTACGCTGGGTGATCCCCGTCACAGTTAGCACAATGAGTGGTGGAAGTGCAAGTGTCAGATGAGTGCTCGTTTGATGCACATTTTGCACAAGTAGTGCGCCCTCGGCAGCTTTGAGAACCGTGCCCGAACCGCTGACACTTGAAGCATCGGCGTGGGTTAGGAATGTATGGCCTTACACGGAGTTTGCAGTATCTGTTTCTATTGAGTCTGGTAAGTTGCTAGTTCCAAAAGTTAAGATTATCTGTTTTGTGGGGATTTTCTTCCGTCCCGCCCAATCGTTATTCTCTGGACCTTTACTACATTTTGATCTTGCCATCCCTCAAGTAGCTCACTTTCACTAAGATCGAGTAGGTCATCTTCAGAGACGACACCGCGGACAGTGTTCAAAGATCTGTGTGGCCCTACTGAAACTGGAATGTCCCCAAAAGCAATTAGTTTTGACAATTTACTGTACTGTGTCTTGTCACGAAGTTCAAGAAGATCGCCGCTTCTCATTTCAGTTACTTTGTAACCTGGGCCGATGGAGTTTGCCAATGATTTTGCCACAACAAAAGGAGATATTCTTCGGACTATCTTGCTTTCATGTTGACTGTGAATGACATGGTATTTTGGGAATGTTTCTTTGTGACTCATGAAGAAGTTGAAGGAATCTTCAGTGCGCCCCCTATTGAAGGAGCGATCAGGGAGTGGAGGGAAATTTGATTCCATAAGTAATAATATTATACGGCAGGGATGGCCGCCACCCACCATGGAAGCCCAACCAGGGGACGACACAGGACGGGAAGTATCCAGTTCTGCGCACGCCAGCGGTACATCCCCACTATAACCAAATACCTATACCCGAGGCTGGGCATAATGCACAAGGTTAACCCTTGCCGCCAGGAAATGCGGAAGTAATAAGTGAAGAGAAGACAGGAAAGATAGAAAAGTGGGAGAGAAAGACGAAGAATGGAGAGGAGGACAGGAAAAGGCGACTGCCGATTTCCTCCAGGTGGGTCAGTCTGGAGGTGCCGTCTATGTGAAGCCGAGGCCGAAGAGGTGTGTTGCCTCCGCCGGGGGGCCTTAAAGGTCCAAACACCCAGCATCGGCTAAACCCCCAGGATCCCCTTTTCCCTAGAAACGGCTAAGCCGCGCACGGCTACACGCGCGAGGGTCCGACCCTCGTGTGCTCGGGTACGTGGTGTCGCCACACACCAAACGCCTGCTGACGCAGACGCCCCTGCGGGGAGTACGTTCATTACCGTCGATGTCAAAGGGTCACTTGTGATAGCCTATTGAAGAAACATACAAGAATATTCCAGTTTTGCCAAACTAAACGCGAAATTCAGCGGGGAAATCGTCCATTACTCAATGCACGTTAGCACCACATCAGCGGTCTAGAAGGGGTATGGCCGCCACCACCCACTGTTGCCGGTATGATGCGTACCTTTGCGGTACTCTGAAAATTTTCCAGTGACTCCATGTTATGTGGGTGCCAGTGCTACCCGGAGCCCACTCTCCAGCGCATGACCAAATACCATAGAGCTGGCAGCGCTATCCACACACTGCTCCTACTCTAGCCAACATACTAACGCTTTCTGATGTAGGTAATGTTGGATATTATTCCTGTTATTCCCTTGTCTTTAGTTTGAACCACGTTGGCTAGGCTTGAGTGCTTGTACATTGCAGTAATGTGGTAGCTGAATTATATTTTTCAAGCGGCTACACAAAATGTGCTCATTATAGTGTGCATTAACCATCACAAAACATTAAGACTCATAAAGCGTCATTATTCCGCCTTACGCTTCGTATGATGCACCACTGTCAACAATGTCTCACTACAGGGCCCATCCGAGCTGCCTTTGATCTCGCTTGCCCATGCTCTCTCGTGAAAAGCCTGGTACTGTGGCTTCAAATCATAGTGCATGGAAGAATTTGTTGAAAGGTAATTTTCGTGGTGCTGGAGTTTATCGGCAGTTCAATCATTTGCGCCAGACAAAGCGTCAGTGCCACGGAACCTGTGAAGCCTGTTTCACACGCAAGTGACCGTGTAGCGGTGGGCGCGGCGACTGAGCGACAGGACGGCACAGCTCCATTTCACATGGTGACGCATGCCACTGCGATATACAGTTGCTTGCCGAAAGCGCCAGTGAGCCATGGGTTTCAGCGGTCTTCATGAGCTGCGTCTTGCTCCACATTTCCTTGTTTTGGCACGCTTGAGCTGCGGGTTTCATCGGTGTATGATGTTGCTCCCCCACTTTTGTGCTTGGAAACCTTGCAGAAAATAAAAATGCTGTGCGGTGAACATGGCTCACTGCACAATGTGTCCAGCAGCGAGAGACCCTTCAAGCACAATACTGCAAATGTGGGCATTTAGAGCGAGTGAAGAGTGCTCAGAGAGAGGAAGACGGTATTTTGTCAGCGAACACTGCATGCCGTCACATGAGACCTACCCCGCCTCCACGGACCGGAGGGGGATGTTTCCCTTACAAGAATGAGTATGGAATTTCTGTTCTCCATTTCTTGAAGTAACGTAGATTCATGTAAAATTCAATAAAAATCCAACACTCAGTGAGCCAGAGCAACAATATTTCATTAAAACTTCAATTGTGCGGTGCTCAATAAATTTTCTGTTCATAACGTTCATATGATTTGTCGTTCCATTTTCTCACAGAAGCTGCATGATACAATGAAGCTGGTATCCTAGCTAACTGTCGGTGTCACATTAAGATATTCGCTATCATCATAGGCCAAAAATGGACATTAAATTGGAGCTCACTGTCACACTTCCCCCAATGTCACCGCCTTCCCTAATGACAGATCCAGAAATAGACCCTGCGAGAAAATACTGACAGCGTTGTCCATCCTTACTTCTGTCTGCACACGTGTAGCCTTGCGGTGTAAGCACACACCTATGCTTTCCAGTGTCCACGAACTAACCAATGAGCATGTCTTTTGTTGCTCTAATACCTCTCATCAGTTATCATGGCTGGTGCCACGCGACATAGCTTCATGCCTTGCTCAATGCATGCAGAAGCACACAGAATACAAGCACGTGACCGGTTTTCGAACCTTTGTTTCGGGCCTTTCAGTACGTCGCTGTGTGAATCCTGCTAGTGCTTACCAAAATTGTCTATTATGTGGCATCGCAAGCTATCCCACCGATAGAGCCAGGAGAAAGGCGACCTCACGTGAATTTACACTGTTACATTACGGCAAGATGTGCAACAAAATGCAGTGTAAGAGTGCATTCACATTGGTGATTTGCAGAGGTCATGTGGCCGACTAAAATAATGATGATATTTATCGGCATAAGGAACATTTGAAATAGGGTGGAGACAAATAGTCACCCAGTCTGCTTGACTTATTCAAGTTGTACACGACTAATTTGTCGAATGATCCCATTCACCTCTGCTCGCGTTATCATTGCCGCATAAATTTCAGTGCACTGGTTAAGCAGCTTAGCTTTGCCACTCCATTCTTGTGATTGAAAATTTGAGCACTTAGTCAATGAGCCAAAACAGTGGTGAATCACGACCATTTGCGACCACTCAATTTGTGACCAACTTTATAAAATTGTGGCCTTCAAGAATGTAATGATGCAACATCGCTGAGGTGGTCTTGGAGGCTATGCCTCAACATTGCCCTCGACACTAAAGCATTGTGCCAGTGCAGCGAATAGTCATTTGCGCAATGACATATTTTATTACACTTTGTGTATGACAGCTTTGCAAAAAAATTAAGTTTCTTTTTCGAAAGAATTGTCTAATCAAGCCATGGCCATTCCCTGAGAGGCCGTGGTCCTGGATTCATGTAGACTATGCCAGACCACTGAGGAATGCTTACTCATTCATAGCAGTCGACACATACTCGAAGTGGATAGAAGCATTCCCCATATCTAACCCATCGGCTGCAGCCACCATTGGCTGCCTGCTAAATATGTTCGCTGCGCATGGGCTCCCCGATGTGGCTGTATCCGACGGCAGCCCAGTCTTCGTGCGTGAAAAATGCAAGACCTCCTTTGCTAGCAACGGCATCTGAGAAATTCTTTTACCATCATACTACATTGCCTGTAATAGAGCAGCAGAGAGTGCGGTACAGACCATTAAGCAGAAACTAAAGAAAGCAGAGTCAGGGGATGATTTGCACATGCAGTTAGCCAGAGTTTTACTTGCACACCAAGCAATGCCTCATGAAGTAACTGGTCGCAGCCCCACTGAGCTTCCCATGGGCCGGAAGTTGAAAACTGCGCTGGATTTACTACGGCTCAACTCACAGACCACAGTAATGCCTCAACAGATCTCTCAGTCTCCAGGTCAATAGAGAATCAGCAGGGGTTGTGGCAACTCCAACAGGAACGACTGTTTTTGCTGTCAATTTTGGGTGCAAGCGGACAAAGGTTTTGCGGCGATGCTAAGAACACCAGATGGCTGCTAGCAGACAGGGCAACACGATCATGTGCAGACGGCATCGTGGCTGTCTCAAGTGTGAGACTATCCTGGGGGCCACCAGACAAACCGTTCGGATGTTCCAAGTGCAGAGCAGGCTGTGCCTTTGGATACTGAAGGTGCTGCCGCGGCTGACTCCCCAGCAGGGGCCACCAGCACCACTGCAACTATGGGTGTTTCGTCTAGTGAACTGAAGGGCACAGGTGTCTCCAGTGATACTGGTAGTTGTGCCAGTGCCCTGAAGGATACTCTGAAGACAGGGGTCTCTGGCGATGCCCTGAAGCCAGTGGTTCCCACTCGGACTCCCCTCCGCCGCAGCTCGGGCATGCGGAAACCAGTTATGTGAACGTACCCCAGTAATCAAGTTGAACTCCGTGCATGCACATTACGGTGCTTGTTATGTTTCTTGTGATTTCTTTAGTTTTACACCTTTGCTAAAGGAGGAAGGAATGTTATGTTGTGTTGCCATCGGCCTGTGCAATCTGCTGTAGTGCCGCGAGGTGGCACTTTAACAACCGTTGAAATAAACGAGCTGCCAGCCGGGTAGGCCAGCGAGCATTCGGACCAAGCCTCATGCATGCACTATCTCGGCAGAACATAACATCATACTTGCCGGTACTATGTTCGCTTCTCTTCAAGCCAAAGGAGGATCTCTAAAGTGAAGCCCTTATCATACAGAACACAAGTGACTCTCTGTGCTTCGTCATGCTTTGGATCCACGGTAGTATTTGTGTTGACTTAGACGTCATCACAATGGAGTCACTGGAAGGAACCAGGAGTACAGTGTTTTACGAGACCAAACATTGCGAGTTGCCTTGCACTGCACTATTCTTCGACAAGCATCATCCCGCCCTCCGAGCACTGATCGAAGAGTACATACCTATGTACTGTGCTGATGTATAGAGGATCGTACCTGAAGTGGTGCAAACATATCTTTCAGACACTGTACTTTCTCGCATCTTAAATATTGTAAGTTTGTCAGCGTTCTTGCCTGTTTACTATCCAGGGTGGGAGAGCTTGTTCATTCCTGCACATGCATCAGATTTACTAAAAAGGGAAAAATGACAGCTACAGCATCCACTTCTGGAAAAGCATGAGCAAAGGAAAGCAAGTAGTGCCTGGATCTGGCTGTGCATTGTGCCTTCTCGCTCATGCCGACTTCCCCAGCGTGTATAAAGTAGCGTCCTCTGAGGGGGCCTTTGAATAAATGGCATCCCGTAATGCCAGCCTATTCTGTGTCTCCTTAAGGAAGCTGTTACGATGATTTTGTTGTTATACTCTTCTGAGACAGACACTGTTGCTCAGTCACAGCACATAATGGCATCCAGTAAAACATTGTGGCACCAGTGGCGTAGCTAGGTCTTCTGTCACCCCCCCCCGGGTGTAGCCGGCGGAAAGGGTGTTTTAGATGTATATGCAACTCCCCCCCCCTGCCACTGGTCCCTTGCACCCGGGGCCCACGGCCCCCCGGCCCCACCTGTTGCTACGCCACTATGTGGCACACTGCATGTTACTACATGAAAGATAAATCTAACACAGCGGCTGTTGTAATTTACCTCATTGAAATGATCTCATCTGTATTCTTTAAATTCCTGTATTCTATGAAGTGCTTTATATTTTTAGACGAGAGTTCTTTAACAAAGACTGAGACTCTGAAATTTTCACTTCTGAAAAAAATTCGTCGTCACACTTATCGCTTTCTATGTGGGCGCAGGGTAAGGAAAAATGTGAAAGAAAAATAATTTCTTTCTTTTTTTTAGAATTCGACAAGTTCATCTCTTTCTTTTCTTTGTCCTGTATACTGCTGTTGCATTTGTGCATTGCCTCCCAGTCCTAGACTTTTCCACTGCCATACTATGAAGTCGCTAGTGGATCCTGCCTTCATGAGGAGTTCTATGCATGCTGGCGTGACTACCTGGCAACACTCGGTACATTGGTTGACTGGTCGCCATACCGGAGAAGCTAGTCACTTGGGGTCCTAGTGCAATGGCCACCACATTGTCTAGGAATGCCTCAATCTTTTTGCAGCATTGGTTGTATTTTTATTCCATAGCCGCCATGTTGGTTTCTAAACTGTTCGTGTTAGTGTGTAGGGTGACTACATTTGTTTCCAGACGAGAGATATTGGATTGCATGCCGGCCACCGACTCCAACGAAATGAAACTTAGCATGATCCTGCTATAGGAGACGCTCACCGAGCACATTAAAATCCAGGGCTATCGTACCCTGGCCAGGTATGCCAATGGTAGGGGGTCACCATTCTAGTACAGAACAAGCTCTTTCGTACAGCACAACATCCACATGTCGTCTAATAACATCGAATATGTCATGGTAAGAGATAGCAGGCAAGGGAAAACGTAGCAAGTCAATGTTCATCCTCAATGCATGCAGCAGCCCAAAACAGCACAGGGAGAGGTTTCGGGCTTTCCTAACCACGGCCATGCACCTCGCAAGCAGTAACCCTCTGCTCATGGCGGTAACCCTCAGCTCATGGCGGGTTATTGCCCTGCATCCGACGTGGGTGCGGGCCATTAAAGTCTCATTGTACCTTTTCGTTCATGCCGACTTCACTAGCGTGCATAAATTAGCGTCCTCTGATGGGGACCTTTGAATAAATGGCATCCTGTAATGCTAGATTATTCTGTGTCTCCTTAAGGAAACCGTTACAATGATTTTGTTGTTATACTCCTCTGGAACAGACACTGTTGCTCAGTCACAGCACCATAATGGCATCCAGGTGTACTCTGCACCTTTGCCCTTAGGTGCAGAGTACACCTAAGGGCAAACATCTATGGGAAGAGAGCATCGAGGCAGGCCTGGAGCTCATAACTGACCCGACGCAACCAACAAGACGGGGAACTTCCACCAGCCGGGACACCACGCCCGACATCGCCTTCACCAAGAACATTACACGAGTATCCTGGTCTAATACAGGGGTGGATCTGGGCAGCGACCACCACATCTCAGTGATGATGGTAGGCTTGCACAGGACCGAGGAAAAGATATTCAAGCTAGTGGACTGGGACAAGTTCAGAGAGCTGAGGACCGGTAGGTCTGCAGAGGACGCATACGCACCCTACACGGGTGGATGACGCAACTCCAGACGGATCTCGAGGCAGCAACGTGAACGGTCACCACCGACCTGGAAACTGAGAAGATGGACAGTAGACTCGCCCACATGCTAGGAGCCAAGCAATCATTACTGCAAAGACGGAAAGAACAACGCCTGAACCATCGGCTGGGAAAGAAGATTGCGGAGCTAAACCGGAGCATCGAAGAGCACTGCTCCACACTAGCTCGGCAGCAATGGGATGAGATCTGCAACATGACTGATGGGCAGGTATGCGAAGGCGGTTCTTGGAACCTTCTGAAACACCTCTTGGACAGCGCAAACACCAAGACCTCGCAGAGGGATGTGATGAGTAAGCTGCTATACGACGCATGCAAGATTGAAACACCGGACGAGCTCATAGCAAGACTGACGGCCAAGTACCAGACACCAGACAAACCATTCGGATGTTCCAAGTGCAGAGCAGGCTGTGCCTTTGGATACTGCAGGTGCTGCCACGGCTGACTCCTCAACAGGGGCCACCAGTACCACTGCCACTACGGGTGTTTCGTCTAGTGAACTAAAGGGCACAGGTGTCTCCAGTGATACTGGTAGTTGTGCCAGTGCCCTGAAGGATACCCTGAAGACAGGGGTCTCTCCCGATGCCTTGAAGCCAGTGGTTCCCCCTCGGACTCCCCTCCGCCGCAGCTCGGGCATGCGGAAAGCAATTATGTGAACGTACCCCAGTAATCAAGTTGAACTCTGTGCATGCACATTACGGTGCTTGTTATGTTTCTTGTGATTTCTTTAGTTTTACACCTTTGCTAAAGGAGGAAGGAATGTTATGTTGTGTTGCCATCGGCCTGTGCAATCTGCTGTAGTGCCGCGAGGTGGCACTTTAACAACCGTTGAAATAAACGAGCTGCCAGCCGGGTAGGCCAGCCAGCATTCGGACCAAGCCTCATGCATGCACTATCTCGGCAGAACATAACATCATACTTGCCGGTACTATGTTCGCTTCTCTTCAAGCCAAAGGAGGATCTCTAAAGTGAAGCCCTTATCATACAGAACACAAGTGACTCTCTGTGCTTCGTCATGCTTTGGATCCACGGTAGTATTTGTGTTGACTTAGACGTCATCACAATGGAGTCACTGGAAGGAACCAGGAGTACAGTGTTTTACGAGACCAAACATTGCGAGTTGCCTTGCACTGCACTATTCTTCGACAAGCATCATCCCGCCCTCCGAGCGCTGATCGAAGAGTACGCACGTATGTACCGTGTTGATATATGGAGGATCGTACCTGAAGTGATGTAAACATATCTTTCAGACACTGTACTTTCTCGCATCTTAAATATTGTAAGTTTGTCAGCGTTTTTGCCTGTTTACTATCCAGGGTGGGAGAGCTTGTTCATTCCTGCACATGCATCAGATTTACTAAAAAGGGGAAAATGACAGCTACAGCATCCACTTCTGGAAAAGCATGAGCAAAGGAAAGCAAGTAGTGCCTGGATCTGGCTGTGCATTGTGCCTTCTCGCTCATGCCGACTTCCCTAGCGTGTATAAATTAGCGTCCTCTGAGGGGGCCTTTGAATAAATGGCATCCCGTAATGCCAGCCTATTCTGTGTCTCCTTAAGGAAGCTGTTACGATGATTTTGTTGTTATCTCTTCTGAGACAGACACTGTTGCTCAGTCACAGCACATAATGGCATCCAGTAATACACAGTGGCACCAGTGGCGTAGCTAGGTCGTCTGGCACCCGGGGCCCATAGGTCTCCTGTCACCCCCCCCCCCCCCCCCCCCGGGTGTAGCCGGCGGAAAGGGTGTTTTCAGACGTATATGCAACCCCCTCCCCCCGCCACTGGTCCCTTGCTCCCGGGGCCCACGGCCCCCCGACCCCCCCCCCCCTGTTGCTACACCACTATGTGGCACACTGCATGTTACTACATGAAAGATAAGTATAACACAGTGGCTGTTGTAATTTACCATCATTAAAATGATCTCATCTGTATTCTTTAAATTCCTGCATTCTATGAAGTGCTTTAAATCTTTACACGATTCAATAAAGACTGAGACTCTGAAATCTGTACATCTGCAACAATTCATCGTCACACTTATCTCTTTCTATGTGGGCACAGGGTAAGGAAAAATGTGAAAGAAAAATAATTTCTTTCTTTTTTTAGAATTCGACAAGTTCATCTCTTTCTTTTCGTGTGTCCTGTATACTGCTGTTGCGTTTGTGCCTTGCCTCCCAGTCCTAGACTTTTCCACTGCCATACTATGAAGTCGCTAGTGGATCCTGCCATCATGAGGAGTTCTATGCATGCTGGCGTGACTACCTGGCAACACTCGGTACATTGGTTGACTGGTCGCCATCCCGGAGAAGCTAGTCACTTGGGGTCCTAGTGCAATGGCCACCACATTGTCTAGGAATGCCTCAATCTTGTTGCAGCATTGGTTGTATTTTTCTTCCATAGCCGCCATGTTGGTTTCTAAACTGTTCATGTTTGTGTGTAGGGTGACTACATTTGTTTCCAGACGAGAGATATTGGATTGCATGCCGGCCACCGACTCCAACGAAATGAAACTTAGCATGATCCTGCTATAGGAGACCCTCACCGAGCACATTAAAATCCAGGGCTATCGTACCCTGGCCAGGCATGCCAATGGTAGGGGGTCACCATTCTAGTACGGAACAAGCTCTTTCGTACAGCACAACATTCACATGTCGTCTAATAACATCGAATATCTCATGGTAAGAGATAGCAGGCAAGGGAAAACGTAGCAAGTCAACGTTCATCCTCAATGCATACAGCAGCCCAAAACAGCACAGGGAGAGGTTTCGGGCTTTCCTATCGAACGCCATGCACCTCGCAGGCAGTAACCCTCTGCTGAATGCGGTTTAATGCCCCGCATCCGACGTGGGTGCGGGCCATTTAAGTCTCATTGTACCTCTTGCTCATGCCGACTTCACTAGCGTGTATAAATTAGCGTGCTCTGATGGGGACCTTTGAATAAATGGCATCCTGTAATGCTAGATTATTCTGTGTCTCCTTAAGGAAACCGTTACAATGATTTTGTTGTTATACTCTTCTGGAACAGACACTGTTGCTTAGTCACAGCACCATAATGGCATCCAGGTGTACACTGCACCTAAGGGCAAACATCTATGGGAAGAGAGCATCGAGGCAGGCCTGGAGCTCATAACTGACCCGACACAACCAACAAGACGGGGAACATCCACCAGCAGGGACACCACGCCCGACATCGCCTTCACCAAGAACATTACACGAGTGTCCTGGTCTAATACAGGGGTGGATCTGGGCAGCGACCAGCAGCGACCACCACATCTCAGCGATGATGGTAGGCTTGCACAGGACCGAGGAAAAGATATTCAAGCTAGTGGACTGGGACAAGTTCAGAGAGCTGAGGACCGGTAGGTCTGCAGAGGACGCAGACGCACCCTACACGGGTGGATGACGCAACTCCGGACGGATCTCGAGGCAGCAACGTGAACAGTCACCACCGACCTGGAAACTGAGAAGATGGACAGTAGACTCGCCCACATGCTAGGAGCCAAGCAATCATTACTGCAAAGACGGAAAGAGCAACGCCTGAACCATCGGCTGGGAAAGAAGATTGCGGAGCTAAACCGGAGCATCGAATAGCACTGCTCCACACTAGCTAGGCAGCAATGGGATGAGATCTGCAACATGACTGATGGGCAGGTACGCGAAGGCGGTTCTAGGAACCTTCTGAAACACCTCTTGGACAGCGCAAACACCAAGCCCTCTCAGAGGGATGTGATGAGTAAGCTGCTATACGAGGCATGCAAGATTGAAACACCGGACGAGCTCATAGCAAGACTGACGGCCAAGTACCTCCTCATGGCGGATGCGGCAGCTCCCGAGGACGTGACCTCGCAATACTCGGGTCAGCCTGACACGAAGCTTGGTGCCGACTTCACTACGGAAGAGATCATACAAGCACTCAGAGGTCTCAACAGCAGATCCGCACCGGGGCCGGACATCACCACCAACAAGGCCCTCCCCAATCTGGACGAAGGCAGTGGAACAGCTCTCTGCGATATTTAATGAGATGTGCCATTCAGGCAAACTTCCCATAGAATGGAAGATGGCCAAAACGGTCTCAATACCGAAACCCGTTTCTGCAACCTTCGAACATCTGCGCGTCTTCTGTGTTCGGGCTGTGTTCGAGTATGTTCCCTTTGTGGGAGTTTTATACTTTGTGCCTGTGCATGTCACGGTTGATAAGTTTAGATGCCAAGGGCAAGGAAGGCCTTGAACAAACGTAAATTTCACGGTAGCTAATACACTTGCCTTGAAAAAGCAAGCAGGTGCACGCAACGTGGCGAGATGCCAAATGCAGAACCCACCAGCTTGCCTGCATCTGTCTTGGTGGAGATCAAACCTGTTTATCAGCTATCGCAAGCTGAGCTCCTGGAGACGTGCTTTCATGGGCAAACTCAAAACGCAAATCAGTCGTTCACCCATGTTTGAGAATGCGCACCAAAGAACACGTTTGTTGAGCTCCAGACTCTAAGGATAGCAGCTCCAGATGCTGTCATTTCATTCAATGATGGCAGCATTACACGAGCCTGCATTTTGAAGTCATGTGGATTGAACCCTGGGTGCAACACCATCAAGTGGCTGAGGGAATTAGACCACAAGCGAATGTAATTTGCGGACTGAGCAGCACAACTCACAAAAGAAGCAAGGCAAGCAAAACGACAAGCCGAAAAGCAGAAAAATGACTTCAACCGAGACTAACTAATGATCTGATGCTCACATAAACTAATGATCTGATGCTCTCGGTGCAAATAAAAATTGCTTTTCACCTCTTCTTTTACTTTAGGCTTTATTATGTCAAAATGTGTTTTTTAATAGAAAGGTACCATTATTTCTTATTCTTTGAAGATAGACGGCTGGTTCTTTTTTTCAACCGTCTACACAAGCATTGGCAGCTACTTAACGAGAATTAAACAATTAGATGCAGATGTTTCTTCATTACAAATCTTTAAATACACAAAAAAGCAAAAACTTATATACTAGACTTAACATTTTGATTAAAATGTGAGTTTCAACATATTCTGATGTCTAGTTTAGTTAAAAGTGCACAAAATTTGGAACATGATGCATATTACCAGGGTACTGCTATTGGTTAGCGAGAATTATGTTCAACAAGGCGAAAAACACATGAGAACTATAGAGCTTACCCTGTGTTTTTAAGTAAAATGCACATGTCTCACCATTACTACCACGCTTAGATAACATGGGTCAAGTCATCGTTTCACACCTACTTCAATATTGCTTCCAGTGGAGTGGGCTTGGTGGCACCGGAGAGACAAGAATGGTAAACCCTGTCTTGCTGTTTGCATAGGTGCTGCTATGTTTGGCGACAGAACAGGCCGATAATGATTTTGCTCCGTTGGAACATGCTGCTTGGTGTTTGGACGTGTGCAAGCTTCATGAAATCTACAGAACTACGGAACGGGCAATTGTCGCCGAAGGTGCATCGACAGCGAAGGCCCTAGGATCATTGATATCAACACAGGGGGTGGTTTCTTCTAGCCAGGATGCTATCTGTGCCGCCAGTAGGCTTGGTGACATCGGAGAGACAAGAATGGTAAACGCTGTCTTGCTGCTTGCACAGGTTGGTGCGAAACGTTACTCTGATTATTCGAGATGACTGTCATCTTGTAGTGCTGCAGAGGCCACAGGCAATCAGTGTACTTGTTGCCGATTGTTGGGAGGTCAATGTATTGTCACTAGCGTGTAGTGCAGATGTGAAAAGAAACGCTCTCAAACGCAGGAACTGCTCTTACAGCTGATAGAAGGGTAAAGCAAAATCAAAGCAGAAATAATGGAAATGAAACAAAAAATTGTTAGTGCTGATATGGCTTTGTCCCAGATACCTGAACCGGTAAAAAGGGTAGAAGTGACTGAAACAGAACTGTTAACTCTGCGATCCGCTATGGCGAACTTGATAAAAAAGGTTGACCAAACAGAGAATCGCAGCAGAAGTAATAACATTGTAATCAAAGGCGTTCAAGATGCGCAGAATGAGACAGAGCAAACTTTGAAGCAGGAGGTTGTAGTGGGAATTCTGCAGGGGAAACTGAATCTACCAGTTACAAGTGTCGAACGTATAGTACATCGAATTGGAAAACCTTCAAATGGACCAAGACCCGTCATTCTGCGCCTGGGAAGACACATAGAAAAAAGGACAAACTATGCAATCACAATAGCTCAGGGGCCACATATTTTTATCAATGAGGACTTCTCGCATGATGCAAGAAGGAAAAGACAATGCCTCTGGAACAGCGCATTGGAAAACAGAAAAACAAAAGAGAAGGTCGCACTGCTGTATGATTAAATGAAGATAAACGGAGTGATGTACGCATGGGGTGAAGCCACAAACCAACACTATTGGGTGACAGCCTGTGTAATACAGGTGCAAGAACCATTGCTTCCTTAAATGACTGACATGTGAATTCGGGCAAGGTTCGGCTACTGAACATCAATGCCTGTAGCCTTGTTAATGAGGCTGTAGACCTGGAGCACGTTTTATTCAAGCCTCATCCAGATATAGTATTTGTAATAGAAACGTGGCTATGTGAGGGTGTCCGAGATGGTGAAATATGCCCTCTGGGATATAATGTTATCAGAAATGACCGCAGTAACAGGGGTGGGGGCGGGGCGTTGCTATCTTTCTGGTATGCAGCCTTAAATACACGGTCCTTTACAAACCGTCCGACATTGAAGCAATGTGTTGCAAAATTCTTGGGACGCCCCGACTTGATTGTGGGATGCGTACATCACGCTCCGGGAAGTACTCCCGCCGGTATTGATGCACTGAATAAGAAACTGCACGATTTACGCGTTCAGAACAAAAACGTTATCATAGCGGGGGATTTCAATGTTCCAGACGTTGAATGGGGCGAAATGGAAACGGGTACGCGAGAGCGTGATGCAGGCTCAGCAATTATAGATATGTGCTCTTCACATGGACTTACACAAGTAGTCTGTAACTTTACTAGGGTCTGCGATAATAGCAAATATGTTCTTGACCTCTTTTTATTTTAATTCATAGCATTGTATCAAGATACTATAGAGTTGACATTCTGCCTGGGATCTGGGATCACTCAATTGTAAGGTTGTCTTTAATTAAAAGTTCCTTTTCAAGGGTCCCTAGACTTGTTTCATATTAGACAGTTTAATGAAGCTGAGATACTTCAATAATAGATGAACTAGCCTTTTGTTTTGAGAAGTTTGAAAAATTAAGTCAAGATGAATCTGTGCATATCGATGAGTTGTGGTTAAAATTTAAGAGAACGGTTCACAAATGTGTAAGCCGCTATGTTCTTCTCAAATGTGAAACAAAACAAATGCACAGCCCATGGATTATGAGAGAGATAATACAACAGAAAAGAAAAGTGGCAAGGCGTAAGGCACTTTATAAGCGTTCACATGATTCAGCTCTTCATTATGATATGTCCAACTTAAGTAAATAGCTAAAGTTAATGATGAAGGAATCTAAGGACAAGTACTATGGTGTAAGTATGGATACTTTTCTACACGAATAACCCCAAACGTTTTGGAGGCATCTGGCTCCAACTAAGAGGGCAGTCACTAAAATAAGCACGAACAGGGACTTATTGAGGATAAAGGTCATACAGCAGACACCTTCAATAACTTTTTTGCTAGTGTCTTCACCAGTGATGATGGAAAGAAGTCAAAATTTGAGGCACGCCAACAGCTACCAGTTGTAGAGGAACTGCGGGTAACGTGTGAAGGAGTATTAAACTTGCTACTGAACCTAAATACTACAAAGAAATCGGCAGGTCGTGATGAGATACCAAATTTGTTTTTAAGGAGGTATGCTGAATGGACTGCAAAGTACCTCTTCATTATCTTCACGAAGTCACTACGGTCAAGTACACTTCCTGAAGAATGGAAAATGAGTAAGTTATACCCATATTTAAAGACGGTGACACGTCTACTGGCAATTACAGGCCCATTGCGCTAGCGTCAGGCTGTGGTAAAGTGTTAGAACATATTGTTTATAAGAACATTCTGCTGTTTTCGTCACAGAACGAAATTCTTAGTAACTATCAACATGGGTTTCGCGAGGGCTTGTCAACCATGACACAATTACTATAAAGTGTTCACGATTTTACCAAAGTTATCAATGCCAAGGGACAAATGCATCTGATCTTTCTCGTGTTCAAAAAGGCCTCTGATAAGGTTAATCAAAGAAAATTCATTAAATTAAAGGATATTTGAGGAGATACAGGTGTAGTCAAATGACTGGAGGGCTTTTTTTACTGATCGCCGGCAGTTCGTCAGTAATGATGAAAATAGGTCCGGGGTCTGTGACGTAAAATCAGGCATGCCTCAATGTTCAGTTCTTGGACCTGCGTTGCTCCTGGTATACATTAAGTATTCGAAGAATCGGCCACAGTTACAGCAAGGTTATTCGCAGATGACTGTGTCATATATACAGAAGTGAAATCTATTAGTGACCAGATACTCTTAAATAACTTCTTAGGAAAAGTGCGCCAATAGAACGACACATGGCAGAGGTCTCTTAACCCAGCGAAGACCATGTATGACCATCACACACAAGCATGAGCCCCTGCCATTCAAATACACTCAACAAGGTGAACCACTTCATCACATAACCGAGTACAAATATCTCGGAATTTTAATAACATCTGACTTTAGTTGGGCACCCCAAATTATAAACTAGTAGGGAAAGTCAACCAGAGATTTGGTTATATTTGACGTGTCCTTAAACTTGCTTCTCCAGCCACGAAACTAACTGCTTAAAAAGTGCTTGTGGGCCAATATTAGAGTATGCATGTGAAGTGTGGGATCCATATTTGAAAGATTAACTGTCAAAACTGGAGCAAGTTCAAAGACATGCATTGCGGTTTATTTATTACTGATACCGTCGGCAAGATGCCGTAACAACACCTTACGCGAGGGCAAACCTGCCCCTACTTAATATCAGGAGGAAGGAAAGACGACTTAGCTTTTTCTATTTAATCATAAATGAGCTGCTACTTGTTGATAAGTCTCACTACATAAATGAACCTAAGACCCGCATAGTGCGAAATAAACATAGTAGAGGCGTTAAAGAAAATCGATTTCACAAGAATTGCTACAAATACTAATTCTTCCTTTCGACAGCACGTGATTGGAATTGTCTGCCTGCAAACAATGTAAACGCAGGGACTCGTGAGCAGTTTTCTGCAATTGTGTCCAAATATTTTCAACAATAGGGCACACAATAGGGCACGCTGTATCGCTGTGTTCTATTGTTCCGTTCACTGCTTGCTGTATGTTGATGTATTGTTACTGTGGTATCCTGTGTTAACTTCTGGTTTCGGTTTTGAGTCTTTACATCAGGGCGCCACTCAGCGCCAAACGCTGCAAGTTGCCGCCTGTAAGTTGCCTCCTCAGTAATAAACATGCATTCTTGGTCTGGTCCGCGACTGAAGCAGTCCGGCTCTTTCTAGCGGCGTTGCGCGCCCCGGCCGTTTAGGCCTCATGCCGTAAACTTTTCATCCGGCCGCCCCGTCGAAGCTAGAACAAACTGGCGACGAGGTAAACCATTACTCTGCTTCCTATGTGCCCTTGCCATACTACTACTGCTTCTCCTCCTGCTACCGGCATGCAAGACGCCGCAACTACGTCTCCTCCGTCCGCCGCAACTCCTCCGCCTTTGTTTTCAGTGCCCGGCATCGCGTTCGACCCCACATGCCGCCTTTCCTGGCGCTACCCGGCACTCCTGCGGTACCGTGGCTCACATGGAACAGTACTTTTGCACGTTTCTCGAGGCAACCGGAGGCGAGGCACTACAAGACGTGAGGAAGAAAGCCATTTTACTGAGCAATTTAGGCTTCGAGCGGCAGCGTCTCTACTACGACCTCGCGTCGCAAACGGACCAGACGGCCGCTACATTCGAAGACATTCTTCACATCTTCGACCAGCACTACGAAGAAAGCTCCAATCCCCTGGTGCACCGCATTATCTTCCGGGACAGGAAGCAACTTCCTAGGGGAAACCTTCCAGGACTTCGTCACCGCGCTACAAAGACTAGCGCCTGCTTGTGCATTCGGCGCTTGGCACGATGAGTCTCTTCGCGACCGAATCCTCCAAGGCGTTGCATCAAAAAGAGTACGAGAACGGCTACTATACGAAGGATCGTCCCTCACGCTTAAGAAAGCCGAGGAAATTGGACGAAGCGTAGAGCAAGTCGGTAAGGAACTTCAAGTCTTCAGCAGCTCGTCTATTCAGCGCGTCTCGACGCAACGCCAAGATGGTGTCGCCAGCCATCTCCTTCCTTGCCGGGGCGCGCAAGATGGCGGTCCCCGCCCCCCTTCTCCCTCAACCCGGCGGCTTCAAGATGGCACTCGGCGGCATGGCGGAAAGTGGCGACCTGGGGAGGCCGGCCAACAAGGCGGGCGGCATGAACTCCGCGAAGCCAGTCGAGACATTGCGAGCCATTACTACCGATGTGGTTCACCTCACCACATCGCATCTGATCCAGGCTGTCCAGCCCAAGCATGTTTCCTGCCGTGCGTGCGGAAAAGTAGGACATTTCGCTTCGGTTTGCCGTTCGAGGAACCAAAAGCATCGACAGTCCCCTGCTCGTACGCAGCTTGATTTCGCTACATGCCAACAGGTGTCAGGAGTTCCAGCTGACCCCAGCGTTCAGTTTCCGTCTCTCCCACACAACCCTCCCCCGGAGTTCGCCCAGCCGTACTCAGGACAATCGGGACTTGTAAAGGACTTCATCCACGATGTTCATCTTCGAGCTTCAATGCAACCAGTCTCAGCGAAACTGCGTCCTCAACCTCGGGTTCTCCGTGAGCAAGCCTGTGCTGCAAACGGTATTTCGCCGCTGGAAAACAAAGTTCAGTCAGTTGTTGAGGCACCGCAGCCAACTGACAAGAAGTCGCTGCATTCATTTCTTGGTGTCACGCGATACTACGCTAAACTGATCCCGCAGTACGCTGAATTGGTAGAGCCGCTTAGGAAACTGCTAAAGCAAGGACAACCGTTTGTCTGGGATCAGGATACAGAGTATAGCTTCCAGACTATTAAGGAGGTAATTGCATGCGAATTCAGCTCTTACGCCAAAAGTGTTAAGACATACGTGGACCGTCGTCGAGCATCAAAATGCCCTCAATTTCATCCAGGAGATCTTGTCCGAGTACGTAACTCGAGAAAGTCAAATCCTAAATACTCGGGACCATTTAAGATTTACCGTAGGGTAGGTCACAATACTTTCACGCTTGAAAATGGCAAATGATGGAATGCATCCAAACTTGTGAAATGCCCTGCACTACAGGATTTTCTTGGAAAATTCACTGAAAAGAGTCGCTCCAGTGGCTACCCTTCCCTTGATGATTGTCTCCCACCTTTTCTTCCACTTACTACTGGTATAGGGGATACATTACGTTTCTTGTAGTGTAATCGTGCAGTACGCACATCATTACTACGATGCTGACCGCCATACTAATTTGTCTTTCATGCCAAAAAGTTCTTAACATTAAAAGTCGTTAGCACTCTTACGGGGGGCGGGAATATAGAGTGTAAAGTGCTTTTACGCACAATGCCTAATCCACGACAGCCACAGAGACCATCTCGAGTCAGGCTCAGGGTGAATGAGCCACCCATCAGTGCTGTCCCAGGGGGCACACGGGTGTTTGTTACTGTATACTTCTGTACTTTGTGAATTTTTTGTGTGTTCTCTGTGTGTGCAAGGCTGCATCTCATCGTCCTCCCAAGACGGGTACTGAAACTGCAGAACTGGAGTGCAATATTTCATATTCAGTTTATGTTGTGCGTTTCTTTAAATGGGGAAGTCAAAGATACCATTTTCGATTGTGTAAAGATGTCATCACTAGTCATGTGTGTTACAGTGCTAACATGTGTTCTTTGACTCGTGACTTACTTCTGTTGCGAGGAGAGCGAGTAGAACATTTTTTCCTTTCAAGGGAGAGGTGATGTGGTATCCTGTGTTAACTTCTGGTTTCGGTTTTGGGTCTTTACATCAGGGCGCCACTCAGCGCCAAACGCTGTAAGTTGCCTCCTCAGAAATAAACGTGCATTCTTTGTCTGGTCGCCGACTGAAGCAGTCCGGCTCTTTCTTGCGGCGTTGCGCACCCCGGCCGTTTAGGCCTCATGCCGTAAACCTTTGATCCGGCGGCCCCGTCGAAGCTACAACAGTTACCACTCCTGTCTTGGTCCTGTGGACCGACAGTTAATGCAAATAAAAAAAATACCTTTGCTGTAACTTGTTTTACATCTAGAAATGTCTCTTTTTACCGTGAAATGCAAAATGAAGTCCAAGAGTGTTGCATCTGGACTGTAAAACGGGTAAGTGGATTGTTGTGATGCTTTGGGGAATGGTAAAGGTAAAAAAAATGACTGTCCTTTGACATGGAACCTGACATGGTTGGAGTCAGGGGTAGGAATGCAATGCAAGCGATCTTTAAGTAGGTGTTAAAATATGGCTTGACTCATGTCATGTAGACGTGGTAGGAAGGGGGGGGACACGTACATTTTACATTTAGGGGGGCATGTAAAAATAAAATAAAATAGCCAAATAATATTAGGAAGGATTCAGAGCACCGGTCTGTCTTTATTAAACAACCTTCTTATAAAGATTGTGCAGTTAAACAATACCTCTTCAGAATAACACACTTTACTTTGAAAGAAAAGTCTCGCAAACATTTCCGAAAAGTGAACCGATATTCAAGCCCACTACTACAGGCTTCAAGCAAATAACCTGAACTTGACATTACAAGCTTATCTCACACAAAAAAGAAGTGTAGCTACTAAAAAAAAGGAGAATGACACTGAAAATGACCGTTTAAATTTTTATGCGCGCAAACCATCGCGTTAAGAATATCATGAGCTTGCAAAACAATCTAAGCAAGGTTCGTAACTTGCTTATTAAAATGATCTCTAGTCTCGGAGATCTTTAAAATGCTTACCCAAACACTAAAGTAAAGAAACAGCTGTTTTCACAAAACCTGTATTGACATTTTTCATTCAGAACAGCCTACGGTGGTGGCACATTTTTAAGCTGTACTCGAGGCAGGCTGTTATATGTTAGAGGCATGCGGTGCAACAAGAAAGGAAGAGGATGATGTGTACGATCGATCCGAATGGCACGAGCCATCGAGGCGCGTGACCTGAGCTGTGATTGGGAAAGAAGCGACGCTGAGCTGGCATTATCGACGTGGCTCTGGACCAAGAAGGTTGGAGTGCTAGCATCGCACTGCCGATGGGAGACATGGAGGTTCAGTCAAGCTCGTGACGCTCGCGATTTAGGGTGTGGCCGTCGACCTCGGCGACGTTCGAGTGAGGCTCCTTGGACCTGCTGCAGCATCTCACGGCAGTGCCGCGCACTCCAGGAAGGATCCCCCTTCAGAGGCAGACCAGCACGTACGATAGTCTCCGAGGCGTCTCGACAGCACGCGAAGAAATAGAGGCAAAACCCGGCATTGAGGCCGGGGTGCATCGTCACCGACGAAGTTTGGGACACCGGCATCAAAGATGGTCACGTTGACTAGCCGACATCAATGCAGTAACTTCTACGGCGTCGGTGATGACGAAGATCTGACACGCACCGGACTCGGAGGATACGTACCATGTCAAAAGTCTGTAAAAACGATCATTTCTGTTAGTGTGCAGCCATAGGCTAGGGTTGGCGGACTTTCGCGTAGAAGGCACTAAGGACTGATGTAGCCGGCAATTCGGACGTGTTTAGTGACTACTAAGTCGATAGCCCAAGTGCTAAATCTTCATTGTGTTCATCTTCATAAATCTTCATTCGCGCGGTCAGGTTTCCCTGCAACCGCGAGGAAAAGCCAACTTCTGGGGGCGCTTTTCCGCCGCTCAACGTTCGATATATCGAGAGTTGGTGCTATATTTGTTTGATGTAAATGTTTTTCTGCTATATATACTCACTGTAGCTATACCGTGCCCAGAAATCGTTCGATATATAGAATAATTCGATGTAAGCGGGTTCAATATAGTGGGGTTCAACTGTAGTACCAAACCTCTGACAGCATTGGAGGTTGTAACCATTAAGGAATTAAATATAATGGCTGCAGAATTAAGAGTTACAGAACAAGGACGAGTCAATACGAAAGTGTGAACAAAAGATAGGGGAACTGGTGTGAAAGAAAAGGAATAGGACAGTAGTGGAGTTTATAAAGAAGAATAACCTATTATACCGGAAGTATGTGTTTAGTTCAGGTAGGGAACTACTACAGTTGATGGTCCCGAAGGAACTCAGGGATACAGTACTGAAAATAGGGCACGATAGTGTAATGACAGGTCCCCAAGGAATAAAGAACCCAATAGAAAGGATGACAGGAAAGTTATTTTAGATTGGAATGCAAAGTGACGTGAAACGGTATGTGAAATCATGTGATGTATGCCAAAATACAGTGGCTAAGGGTCATGTAAAAAATGAATGAAGAGAGAAGTTAAGAGAATTGATTCACAAGTTCGAGTAAGCGTTTTCAGATCTCCCCAGACCGACAGAAGTAGTGCGGTGCGAGCTACAGTAGTAGTAGGGCGGATTTCACGAGTAGGACGTTCGAGTGATGAAATGTCAAGAGTATAACGCGTATGAACAAGTGCACACATGTAAAGCGGTCGGAACGATGAAGTCGCAAACGTTGTGAACTGTGCATGTGGTGAAATGTGCATGACAGTGTGGTGATGTGTTGTGAGCTGCTACGACGCAAGAAAAAGCACCTAAGTCACAGCGGAAGAGTCAAATTTTCCACCAAGAAGACCGACAGAAGGCAGCTTTTTGGAAAAAACTCCTGAAAAGGGGACCCATGCCATATGTAAGAGGCATGCGGCGTAACAAGAAAGGAAGAGGACGATGTGCGTGGATCGGTCCCAACGGCATGAGCCCTCGAGGCGCGTGACCCAAGCTGTGATCGCGCGAGAAGCGGCACTGAGCTGGCATTATCGACGTGGCTCTGTGCCAAAGTTGGAGCGTCAGCTTCAACTTTGGCTTCTAAATAAGCCGCTTGTTTGGGCATCACAGTCAGTGTCGGGCACACATGTCGCTGTCCGGGTGGCGCGCTCCTGCATCAGGAGAAACACTTAAAGAGTGTGCACTATGCCAATTTGGGGTGCTTGTTTGCCTGTAACAATCAGTGTCGGCCACTCCTGTCACCGTCTGGGTGGCACTCCTGCCTTTGAGGGAAACACCCAAGAATGCACAAGGCCGATTGGCGCGCAACAGTGCGTACGGTTTCGCTACATTTTGCATGTTTCTCGTGGCAATTCAGACATTCCTAGGCTTGCACGCACAGATGCATGCAAAAATACTGCTGGCCGATGGAGGCTTCAAGAGAGAACCTTGGATTACAACAAAAGTGTCCTGCCAGGAGAAACATAGTTCTTACCTATCCTAGCGATGAGCAGCTGGTCGCTCTGAAAAATCCGAAAAATAACGAAGTACTGCGTAAGTTGAAGTGCAGGGGAAATGTTAGCACCAGTGTTACACTCGCTACCGAAAACAGGTCATCAAAAACATTGAAGACAGCCTGTATATTTTGAATATTTGCTAGAGCTTCAGGTGTATTACGGAGAATAAAAGCACTACAATGTTGTATGGAGTGTCGGGTGATCTGGCACCTCAGAAAATTTCGTAATGGTACTGCGGCTGCATGTGTGAACGTAAGAGTCTCAATGCTTTAAACACTGTAACAAAGTAAACTTAATGTGTATTTGGTTTCTAATCAGAAACACATTAGCTAACAGTGTAAGCAGTTATATAAGTTAACATTTTTGACATAATCTTTATTTTCACTGTTGATACTAATGAAAAGTCGGTATTTGCTTTAACATTTATATACTGAAACCTACTACGCTTACAAAACCTGAATGTGTGCTTTCGTGTATTCTGTAATATTATCAGTTCTTTTTCTGTTCTTTTTATCAGTTCTTTATCAGTTCTTTTCTTTGTGGCGTTATATATATGGAGAAAAGGGTCCTTTCATTTATAATTTTATGTTAGTACAAACATTTGGTAAGCAGAAATGAGTTCATTGCAAAGTTGTTCCCTCCGACCACCGAGGGCCCCAGGAGGATTCTCTAAAGTTTCGTCACCACAGGTGAGCCGCTTACCCTAACCGGCGGCGGGAGCCGCTCGCTTCGCCGACGGGAATTCCCGCGACGGCACTTGGCCTAACCATGGTGAACGAAGCGACTACGATCGTTGACCCCCTCCATACAACTTCCGGAGGACACGAAGAAGAACGCATGGACCAGACTACCGAAACGGTGAGCCAAGAAACTCTGTACCATAACACCGTGAGAGAACATCTCAATTGGCAATCAGTATGAACACAAAAGCAACGCAAGCAAGAAGCCTTGGAGGGGCGACGCGGTAGTGTGAAGCCCCAAGACACCGCAACTACCTCTAAGACACCAACAACGCGGAGAGTTGCTAGACCTCCACCGCTTCCGAAAAATGACTACAAAATAATCATTCGTCCAAATCAAGGTCTGCTATTAAGAAACGTGCTCACTCATACACTTGAACGAGCGATCATCTACGCGTGCCACAACGAGTTCACGGATGACAAATTCATACTGAGAACCAACCCGGGATCCAACATAGCCATCCTATCGACCCAGTACGAAGAGGTTGCCGAAAAAGCAAGACACATCCACACCTTAACACTTAGCGGCAGAAATCACGCAGTGCGCGCATACACCGCCCAAGGAGAAGGCGCCCGCAGAGGTGTGGTACATGGAATACAGTTGCACACAACCACCGAAACCCTCATGGCCCACCTCAGAGTGAGAACACAAGGCGTGGAAATCCTTACAGCCAGCATGATCAGTGCCACTCAAAGTGCAGCGCTGACCTTTATTGGTCCCCATCTACCAAGATTTGTGTACTACTATGGAGGTGAACTCCGTTGCTATCTATTAGACCGACGCTCCAAGTCTGCAAGATCTGCAGGGAAAAGGGCCACCATACCGACGTGTGCCCAAACCCAGACAGACCCATCTGTAGTGTGCGGACTGCTTAATCCAACAGACGGACACAAATGCGAGATAAACTGCGCCTCGTGCGGGAAGGCCCGCCCAACCGGTGACCATTCGTGCAAGCAGCGACTCAAACCGGTTCGACCCCGACCCACACCATCATCAGCCCTGATGAAGTCGAAAGCCCCACGATGGTTCGCCTCGGAAGACGAAGAGACCTACAGGGCGGACACTCGCGGCCGGCCGGTCAATACTGAGGATCGCTCATGCTCCAAATCCCGCTCCCGGTCAGCGAGCCGCGAGCATCGGGCACCACCGACACCCAAAAGGAACCCATCGCCTCCGGCAAGGAAGCAGAAGCCTTCACACGAGGTAAGCTGGGAGGAAGTCGTTTCTCCCAAACCACAAAATACATCCACACCGATCACACAAAATCCAGAATACCAGAGAGTCATTGAGGAAAATAGACAGCAAAAACAGCGCCTAACCAACTACGAGAACAAAGTCGAAACTTTAATGAAAAGAGTGGCCATGCTTGAAACGGCACACGCTGCGACCTGTGAGCGATCGCCACAATCTCAATTACCACAGCTAAGCACTCTCACCGGACATCCGCCACTACAAACACAACTGCCCCCCTCCCCCCAAACAACACAGCCAAAGCAGCGCACTCATCGTCTGAGAGCAACCTGGTAACCCAGGACCAATTGCAACAAGTATTGCAACAATCACAACAACAAATAATACAACAAATATAGCAACAATTTCAACAGTCTCTTGCGGAATTCCAAGAATTAAAGAAATACGTTAATGAATCCCTAACCAAGGAACCCAAGCGTAAACGAAAAAGTAGTAAAATACCCTCTCAGACAGGTGACGGTAGCATGCTAACTTCCGACACAGACAGCACAATACACTCTAAGTCCCATCATGGCCCGTAAACCTCATATGGAAACCGAAAGCATCACGATCTGGACTTGGAACTGTAGGTACATTAAAAGCAACCACGCATCCCTCTCGCTATACGTGCAGGTGGCTCTAGTACCCCCGGATATTATCTGCCTGCAAGAGGCGGGAGAGCAACCGAAGCGAATTATGGGGTATAAAATACAGTACGACCCCAGCTACCGTAGAGTGGCCATGCTCGTCCGCAAAGATTTGGCAACAACCCTCACAGTGCTCCCCGGTGAGGAAATCCCACATCTCATCACCATGACATGGCCTGTCAAGAAGGGAAGACCTAAACAAGTCGTATGCAACGTATATAGTCCCCCCCCCCCCGCGACAGAAAGGCTGACTTCGCGTCATTGTTCCGGCACCTACAGGGAATGCTGGAACACCGCAATCGCCTAATTATAACCGGAGATTTCAATTCAAAGCACAACACGCGGGGCTAGTCGAAAGCAGACACCAAGGGCACCAAGCTCCTAGAAGCCATAGAGCGCCACGAATACACTCTAATTACTGTACCAGGTACACACCTACTCGAATAGGAAACAGCGCCAGCAGGGACACGACCCCTGATCTCACCATCATTAACAATGCCGTGGGAACAAGCTGGAGGGTCCTAGACGACTCGCTGGGTAGTGATCACTACATTATCGAAATCACCAGCGCCTCGGCCAAACTACGCCGACCCCTAGGGAAAGCCAAAATTACAAATTGGCCTTAGTTTAGGGAGAAGCAACAGCTCGATTTGGAAACAAGTCCGCCCTTCCCGGAACATCAAGGCTGCTTGACCACGACCAAGGAGTGGGCCCAACGCATCAAAGAACTATATGACGCCAACACTAAAGTGTACCGAACCGATACCGACACGCCGGCAATCGACAACCATCTGATACACTTATGGGAAGCATGCAGAGGCCTCACAAAAAGATGGTGCAAACAGAAGCTAAATCGCAAACTTAGACTTAGGATATCAAACGTCACAAAACAGGCTAGCAATGATGCCCTGAAGGTTCATAGGGACAATTGGCACACGTTCTGCGATTCGCTTAAAGGCACACTAAGCACCAAAAAGACGTGGAACATACTCCGCACCATCATCGATCCTTCAAATACGAAAACAGAAACAAACACAACCCTGCAAAAACTCGTTGGCGAATATCCGGGAACCCAGGATGAACTCTTACAGGAACTACAGCAAACATACACGGGAATCCGGACCGGGCATCCGAAATTATACCCTCAATATCCGGGACCTCCGAACGAGATACTTGAAGCACCCATCACGTATGTGGAGGTATACGCGGCAGCACAGCGCTTCAAGAAAAACACGGCACCGGGTCTCGACGAGATCACTAACGCCATTTTGAGAAACCTAAGTGATGAAACCCTGCGAGCCTTTACAAAGCAGCTGAACGAAGAAATATGGACACCGGGTGGAACATTACCCGAGGAATGAACTACAGCTAAAAAAAAAGGTATTTTCACAGGAAATTTAACCCGCGTAATGATCGCACCCCTGAATTTGCATCAATGTTTTAGACAAAAAAGTGTGATCATCATGCAAACACATATAGTATTAATCCACACAAGAGAAGATGACAAGCATTCCATACTATATCAGTTGGTCAGTTATTCAGACTTTTTGCGCATTTATTTACCTTGAGTCTGGTGACTTGCGTCTGCTATATTGTCTGCTATGTGTAGATGGTAAGCTACACATATGTCCTATGGCAAAGGATATTTTGGTGCTTATAGATATATGCTTGCGTTTTTCAGGTTGCCTTGAAATTTTACCCAAGCTGTGCCACACAGTTGGGCCAGGCCCCTTAGGAACAATGCATAACCAGGCTTCACGCATCGTCAAATGAGTCCAGAGATAAGGCAATATGCTGTGCAACCAGCCTGAAAGCTTTGGTGACCCCTCCACATGCTTCACTAATTTCACAGCTGCACCTTGGCTGCCACCTATCTAAACAACATCAGCAGCTGTGATGACTTACCAAGCCATGAGCGAATACTGGGGTGCAGTGTTCCCTGCACTTGACATTCTATTTGTCTGTTAGGATACTTAGCAAATACTCCTGTTATTATATGTATCTTTACAGGGTGTCTACCAACCAGGAAAACCGAAAATTCCGAGGGATTTTTGAGAATCTGAATATACTCAGGGAAACTAAGGGAATTCGTACTTCTATCAGGGAAGATTAGGTCTAACTTTACTGAAAGGGAATGAAAATTGCACTAATGCTGGCTTGAGTAACCGAGCAATCGTAACAAATCGTTTCTGACACCGTGTCGTCGGCTGGAGGAGTTTCCAGTGTACAGACAAGGACAGATTTTCTGCATGCCCAATTTTTGGGATATGCCCGATAATGCAGAAGGCTTGGCGGCACCACCAAGGTATAATCAAGGTATAAGAACATTTGAAATTTTGGACGCAAGATCCCTTCGCCATCTAAAATTCTGGACTTCTTACCGTGATTGCAGGTCAGAAATGGCATTGATCAAAGCCACTACCAGCGCTACTGCAAAGAAATCCGCTGGCAGCCGCCATGGCGGAGCCAAAACGGCGGCAAAGCCAGGCCTAGCTGCTTCAACGTTCGCTATTAAGCTTTTTGCCATTCGGTGCCATGTTTTTCATTGAAAGGATTCACCGCTGTCAGCAATGGCACTGACACTATTTTTGTCGTCTTTGCGATTGGCATCAAAGCTCAGAATGCACGACACTTTGCATAATACCGGTTTCCAAAAGTCAGCTCCGCTGCACTACTGTGAAGCATTGCAGTGAAGCTTAACAAGCATAAGAAAGGGGCAACTGTCACGAGACAGTATGTATCCCTTAATTATACATGTTCCTGCTGTCTCCTGTCAAAGTATGAGTACCCATATGTCTAATAAGTGTACTGGCAGGTCTTCACAGCTTTTTCGCATGTGGCTATGGTGATTTCAGCCCCTAAGGGCACTAAAGGACATTCCTTCATTTTTCTCGAACATTTTCGCAGCCCTTAGGGAGTCTGAAAAAGCAGACGTTTACTGTACAACTTACTAAGAGGATGCTTCTACTACTCCATGGGGTGAAGACGTGGTGAAAGGAGAATGAAAACAGAAAGGATTGAGCCATTGAGGAATGAATGGGAAAGGAAGCGTGCCACCATTTCTTTGAAGGAGCTTGAGCTCAAAAAAACGAAGTGTAGGCTGGCGTCAAGATGCAGGTGTCCCTCATCGAAACCAAAATAAACTCCATAAAGTAGTGAAACACAACATTGAGGCATTGTCTGCAAGCTGAGAGTATGTCAGGACAGTTGAGGTTGACTTCCCAGCTGCAGAGAAAGAATGTAGCTTGCGACAAACTCGGGCCTTATATCAATGACCTTGCTATCAGTTGGTAGAAATAGCTCATATTCAATATTGTTTGCTTCTGTATGCATCTCCTTTTTATTCGTACTAGCTGAAATAGTTGACTCGATCTGCAGTGGGTTTTACCATTCCTTTAAAAGATATTTGATTTTCCGTGCATTTTAGCAACCTTTCTTTTCAGTTTTCCTTTTGAATGAAGTAGACACTGCTCTTTACTGAGTCATCAAACTGGATAAAGTCGTTTTTTTTAAATTTTCTAAGATGCTTATTAGAGGTGACAGCATCGGGCAACATAGTGTCAGCACATCTTGACATAAAGCAATGTTGTGTCACTCGGGCAATTTTGCAAAGGCACTCAGGAAAAACTCTCAGAAAGTTCAGGGAATTTGGAAATGTCAACTTGGTAGACACCCTGCTATAACCTAGTTTTCAATAGTTCCTTTCTATTATAATTATCAGCATCGACTCCTGCTATTATAATTTATATCCATCTTCATGCCCAGTTTTTCGTAGTTCTTTTGTGCTTGTGTATGTAATTGAGAGGTTCTTAATTCTTGTAATGCATAAAGGGAAAATACTGACTTGCAGCATTTTTTCCTCCTTTACTAATCTACAGCACTGCAAAATGTTCAAGAAATGTAACTTGACAAGGGCTCTGGTGCAGGATAATTTTAAGAGAAAAGTAGTGTACTTATTTCAAGTACCCTTTATTTTTGAAAGGGCAATACAGAAGCCCGAAAAAGAAAACGATATTTAAGGGGGACACTGGTCGTGGAACGTCCACGTCCGCCGCCAAGGTCTGTGAGTGGTGGCGCTGGCTAACACTCCCAGGGTTCTACTAGGACACATAAATACCCAAGAAAGTGGATGGGAAAACAGCACCGCGGTAGCTCAATTGGTAGAGCATCGCACGCGAAATGCGAAGGTTGTGGGTTCGGTTCCTACCTGCGGCAAGTTGTTTTTTCATCAACTTTAATTTCCATTTACTTATCGTTTCTCTATTTCATTTATTAAGCACAAGTAATTTCCCCTATGTTGTCCTTGGTGTCAGTATTTGTTCGCTTCTTATGATATGACTAATAAAAATCGGGCCCCTCGGTTAACCCCCTTTCTTCTCTTTTATCAGGGGTGTTACATAAGGGGTGGAGTACATCTTGCAACAACAATTCAATGTGATAACAAACGA
Source organism: Dermacentor albipictus (assembly GCF_038994185.2). Lineage (NCBI taxonomy): Eukaryota > Metazoa > Arthropoda > Arachnida > Ixodida > Ixodidae > Dermacentor > Dermacentor albipictus. The sequence continues at coordinate 4,158,843 of NW_027225581.1, forward strand.
AACTTTTGAAAAGTGGTAGATACCCTGTTTAAACAAATACATATTCGTCACAAATTGTCAATTAGAAGAAAAAAAGAACTGTTATTTTGGCCAAAGAGAAGAAGCAGCGGCAATGTACAATTCACAGTAACTACTGGTAGATTTCAAAAAAGGTAGATACATTGCATACAATCAAAAACACACGGTAGATGATGAATTTGTACAAGAAAAGGTAATTAATTAGACAAAATTGAAGCAACATCAGCAATGAACACATGGTGGTTATTTCCATACACAACATGGTGGGGAAGGGCATTCCAATCAGTTGCTGTTCGATAAAAAAAAAATAAATGACTTAACCCAATTTGAATAATAAGGAGTAGTGCATATGTTATTCAAAAAGAGAATAGAAGGGAGGGGTTAGTAAAATACACAGCAAATAAAATGTCTTCGAAAAGAATTGCAAATGGAATCGGACATTCTCAAATACGAATAGAAAGGAGATCTATACAGAAGCAAATATTTTCGAATATGAGCTATTTCTATCAACTGATAGCAAGCCGAGTAGTATGAGGCCCAAAATTTGTCACAATTGAGATTCTCTCAGCAGCTTGTAAGTCAACCTCGACCGTCCTGACATGCTCTCAACCTGCGCAAGGCGCCTCAGTGTTGTGTTTCACTGCTTTTAAATAGTTTATTTTGGTTTGGATGAGGGACACCTGCATTGCGGCATCAGCCAACACTTTGTTTTTTGAGCTAAAAACGGCAGCAGCATGCTTCCTTTCCCGCTCATTCCTCAATGCGAAGGTCATTTTCTCCTCTTGTTCTCTGTCTGCCATTCTTTCGCCCCACGGTCCATTTCAAGAATTTTCTTGGTCAGTTGCACAGTCCACGTGTGATTTTTCTAACTCCCTGGGGACCGCGAAAACGTCAGAAAAATCGGCCAGTTGGAAAAAAAATGCATGTCATTCACTGCCCTTAAGGGCTGAATCCGCCACAGGCACATTATAAAACGCTCTGCAGTCCTGTCGGTACACGTATTAGGCATATTGGTGCTCGTACTGTGACAGGAAATACCAGGTGCACGCATGTATAATTAAGGAATACATACTGTGTCCCGTGGCAATAGACCCTTTCCACGCTTGTCATGCTTCACTGTAGTACATTTGCACTTGCTTCACCAAGTAATATTTCTGTACGGAGACAAAGCTGACTTTCGGGAACCGGCACTGTGCAACGCACCATGCTTTCCAAACTTCTATGCCAATCGCGAGGCCCACAAAGGCGGAGTCCATGCCATTGCTGACAGCAGTAAATTCCTTCAATAAAAAACACGGCACCCAACAGCCAGAAGCTTCATAGCGAACGTCGAAGCAGCTAGGCCTAGCGTTGCCGCAGTGGTGGCTACGGCTGCCAGTAGATCTGCATTCGAGGCGGTGAGGTAATGAAAATGGCAGCGGTGGTGGCTTTCATTATTGCCATTTCAAACCTGCAGTCAGAGCAAAACGTCCAGAAAATCAGACGACGAAGTGTTCTTGCATCCGAAATTTCAGACGTTCTGATACAATGACTCTATGGGGTATGTGGTGGTGCCGCGAAGCCATCCAAATTATCAGGAATGCGGAAAGTCGATCGTTGACTGGACACTGACAACTCCGCCAGCCGACGACAGGGCGTCAAAGACGATTCATTACGATTCCTATCTGTTACTCGAGCCAGCATTACCGCGACTTTCCACCCTTTCAATAAAATTACAGCTAATTTTCCGATAGAGGCACCAATTCCCTGAGTTTTCCCTGAGTTTTTCCAGACTACTCAAGATCCCTGAGAATTCCCAGTTTTCCCGGTTGGTAGACACCCTGTAAATAGGCTTGCCACACTTACGACTGCTAAAATGCATCATGGGTTTCATACACACACTGGTTGCGTTACATTTTATGAGTATTACATTTCTCAAACACAAAGGTTTACTGTTGTGCTTTGATGGCAAATATATTTCCAAATTTTCAGAATTTATTAATGCAAAAGTAACAGTACAGATCATGTAAAAATAATTTTACAGACTATTTGCAGATATATACACGCTTCTGATAACTATGTGGTTGCGGGATGAATGTCTATTTCAGATTTAAATAGTGGCTTCCAGGACTAGGTTAGTCTCTTAAAATGAGGATGCTAGGCCAGAGTACTTGTACTAGAGGGAAGTGAAACTAGGAAATGTGAACATCAAAAAATTTTGTGTGCGAAACTAATGTGACAATCTGCAAGGTTCTTTGTGCATTCATTTCCGAATTTGTGATGATATTGACACGTGTACTTATACGTGTCAATATCACCACCACCACGCAAAAATGCCACGCAAGTCATATTCTTAGACGACTCCTAAAAGAGGCCGTATAGTACGAGTAGTCGAAGGGGCAGGGCAGCACCGACCAATACTGAATGGTGTAGAACTTTGTAAAAGGCACGCGGGTCCGAATGATTAGTCTGGAACATTCGACGACTGCTCTATAAAAGCCGACGCGCTTGACCCGCTGATCAGATTTTCGACGATCGCCGACTGTGTTCGCCGCTTTTGTTGTGCTATAAGTGTAGCCTGTTTTGTGGGCACAGGTTCGCCCAATAAAAGCTAGTTTTGTATAACACCGTACTGCTTCTTTCTTCGCCGTCACTACCACGTGACAATATAGTTTATATGACTGGACTCATTATTATGAGAACAAATATTTACGCATTGAAGCACAAAAGTAACTAGAATGCCGTTCATATTCCACTGGCGTTCGTGTTGTCCACTTATCTTGTGTCCTGTCTGCACGCCTCATCTTTCTTTTGTAGAATGCCCATGTATTTATTTCGTACCATGTTTCTGGAAAAATCTCAAAACTGCTGTCATCTTGGAAATAAATTTCAAGTGAACATGCCTATCAAAGTCGCTGCCTACAATTTGTAAATTGCACTATGTGTCGTAATGTGATAAGTGAATTACTAAATTTGTAAGAACCAGTTTAATGTAAGTTTCCATTTCTTGCGCCAGTAATGTCCACCTATGCATAATCCAGCTTAAAAATAAGAATTATGCTATCTGCCACAGGTAAAATTTTAAAATTCTGTAATACTGAAAAATCGTCACTTTATAATCCTTATTTATTGGTTGAATGGTGCAACCAATTTCAATAAACGTTACCTACTTTTGAAACGACATCGCCATTGCAGTAAGTGATGCCATGGGAGCAGTTTATTCTATTATAGTGCCTGTTGCATGATCCAGTTGTGCTTTCTCCTATGATAACGTTCCTGAGCAGGTCACTCCACATCAAGCAACTTATTCATTTTGACTGCTTCATTTCGACTACTTTTGCTCAAATGTTATGTTTCATTGGTGCATTCACATATTCTAAAAGAATTCGTAAAAAAATCGTATTTACGAATAGTGACTATTTGAGAGGAAGATTGAATCGAATAGGACACTATTCAATTTATTATTTGAAAGTTTCGAGCACAAACCTAAAAAATATATATCCCCTAAATTGGGGACACATATTTCCCCCCGAAATGTGATCCTCAAGGGTTAGTTAAACAAGAGCACCTGGAGAGCCCATTTATCTTTTCAGTAAATCTAAGCCCATAGGCTACATAGCAATGGTTTATCATAACCCTGTAAACAGGCAACTGAAGTAAGGAAGCAGGAGACACATGCAACAATTTCAGAATGCAGTTGTGAACATGTCCCATGCTGTGTAAGAAGCTTCAGACAGTAGTCGCCAGGGGCGTACAGTGCTGCTAAATTTATTTAAGCATACTATAGGGAAGAGCCACATAAATGTCTCTTTTGAATGTCTTAGAATATAAAGTGATAAACTGCATGTTAATAAAAAGGTTAGGTGCTTAGAATGAACAAGTGTTCGTTAAACATAGAATGGTTCAGTGTTGCTGGCAACTCTATCCCTATTTTTGCTTTGACTGAAACAACCAAAGAAAAATGCCACGCAAGTCATATTCTTAGACGACTCCTAAAAGAGGCCGTATAGTAAGAGTAGTCGAAGGGGCAGGGCAGCACCGACCAAAGACCAAGGCGCGAGCTCGTGAGACAGGCCGTCCTCGTCTTCTTCTGGAAGCAAGTGGCCCAAGCGCGTGGGGCAAGCGTGTGGAATTACCCCTCCTACCAGAACATCAACTCAATGCTAAACAAATTGTTTACGGGCAGAAAGACTTGTCCCAAGTCAAACGCAATGGTCTGAACACCATGACTGTTATAGTGTGCGATATGGTTTTGAGCGCACGACGAGCACAATCTCGGGCCGCGGTTCTCGGCAGCATGCTGGTGGGGTGCCATCCGGAAAAACTTCACAGTTGAGGTCACTCACTCGCCAAAGCACTTTGTAAGGGCCGAAGTACCGACTAAAAAGTTTTTCCGAAAGGCCTTTATGGCGGACGGGGGTCCAAACTAACACTTGGTCACCCAGTTGGTAGTCAATATGTATGCGGCGGAGGTTGCAGTGTCGCGCATCAACACACTGCTGTTTCCTCATGTTCACGCGAGCCAGTTGGCGTGCTTCCTCGGCACGCGGCACAATGCTCTCGGTGCCTTCATCAAGACTGTCAGAATTGTCACATGGTAACTTGGCTTCTAACATCGTCTGAACTTCACGACCGTAAACAAGAGAAAATGGCGTGAAGCATGTGGTCTCTTGCGTAGCGGTACTGTATGCAAATGTTACATACAGTAGTACCTCGCGTCCCGCGCTTTATGCCGCACGTCTTGTCGGTCATTGCTTTGTTAAGCCTTTCCATCAAGCCATTTGCTTGTGGATGATAGGCAGTCTTTCAGTGAGTGGTGTAACTAAGTTGAAAAACTTCTTCAAGCAGTCTTGCCGTAAACGCCGCCCCTCGATTTGTGATGACACATGTTGGGGCTCCATAACATATGATGTTCTGTATGAAAAACTGTGCAACCTCAGAAGCTTTACCTTTAGGAAGAGCCTTCGTTTCAGCATAGCGGTTTAAATAGTCTGTGGTGATGATGATCCACTTGTTTTCCGAAGCAGACAATGGAAACGGGCCCTGGAGGTCCATGCCGACTTGATCGAAGGGCCCTCACGGCGTTTCGATAAAATTCAGGAATCCTGCAGGTTTTACATTGGGTGACTTTCGGCACTGGCATTCACGACAGGCTTGGACATATCTTTTAACACAATTGGCGAGTTTCGGCCAGTAGTACAATTTCCGTACCCTAGCAAGGGTTCAAGTGAAACCCAAGTGGCCGGACGCAGGCTCGTCGTGACATGCGAAGAGGATTTCCTCAAGAAGCTCTGCTGGCACGACCAAAAGATAGGTTTTGTCGCTGGCAGCAGAACTCTTCTTGTATAAGATTCGCTGCTGCAAACAAAATGACAACAATCCGCACAATTTGTCAGGGCAGACGTATGTTGCGGCCTTCTAGGTGTTCAATGATAGGTCGCAATTCACAATCTGCTCTTTGCTGTGTAGATACGCCTGCCTCGCTTGTGGCGCTGAGAAAAACGCTGTCATCAGTGTGTTGATCGACAAGTTCAACAGGCACGCACGACAATGTGTCAGCATCTTCGTGTGTGCGGCGTGACTTGTGCCAGTTGTCCAGAAGGGTCTCTTAGGTTTGCCAGCCAGCATAAGGAGTGATGATCCAGCACGACCGGGCATGGGCGGCCATAGAGATAAGGTCAGAACTTTGCCAGTGCCCATACAACGGCAAGACACTCTTTCTTTGTGGTAGTGTAATTAGACTCAGGTCACGATAGGGTGCGACTGGCGTAAGCTGTGACCCTTTCGCCGTTCTCCTGCTGCTGTACCGAGCACCGCACTCAGGCCAACATTACTGGCACCAGTATGAATTTCCTTTTCGGCTTCCTCGTCGAAATGCCCAAGACCAGGGGGTGATGCCAGGCGGTGTCGAAGCTCAGTGAAAGCAGCTTCCTGTTCGGAGCTCCAGATGAACGGCGTGTCGTCTCCAGTGAGACGAGTAAGTGGTTCAGAAATTTTAGAAATATTGCGTATAAAGTGCCAGTAGTATGCGCACATTCCCAGGAAACGTCGAATGCTTTTCTTGTCGGTAGGAGTTGGGAAAGCAGCTACAGCGGAAGTTTTCTCGGGATCGGGACAGACGCCTTCCACGCTCATGACATGCCCAAGGAACTTCAATTCTTCATAACTGAAGTGACATTGCTGAGGCTTTAAGGTGAGGTTAGCTGATCGGATAGCCTCGAGCACTTGCCGCAGTCGATTAAGATGTCCGGAGAAGCTGTCTGAAAATACAACCAAATCATCCACATAGACGAGACAGGTTTGGCAGTTTAGCTCGGCTAGCACAGTGTTCATCACACATTGGAAAGTTGCTGGAGCAGAGCACAACCCAAACGGAAGTACTCAGAACTCGTAAAGTCCATCTGGGGTGACAAAGGCTCTTTTCTCCCGGTCGTGCTTGCCTACCTCAATCTGCCAGTACCTACTTTTCAAGTCCAGGGAGGAAAAATACTTGGCTTGCCATAGCTGGTCGAGAGAATCCTCTATGCACGGCACAGATCGTCACGTCTTTCCTTGTGACGTTCAGTTTCCTGTAATCAACACAGAAGCAGAGATGGCCATCCTTCTTCTTTACCAGGACAACCAGTAAGGGCCACAGACTGTTCAAAGATTGGATGACGCCATCGTCAATCATCTCCTTGTCTTGCTGTTGAATTGCTTCGCGTTCTTTCTGCGAAACCGGGTACGACTGTTAGTGAATAGGATGTACATCGTCATAATTATCCTGTGCTGCGTGATTGCCATCTGACTGACTTTGGACAATCAAGCAAAGCAGTCCTTGAATTCCCACTACAGTCCTCACAGTACCTCCTAATTGTCCTCCGACAGCCCGTTGTTGATGTCGATATTGGTAATGCTTTTCATCGCTGCCACTTTCCTCACAAGCGAAACACTCAATGACGTCCCCGAAGGCTTCAGCGTAAGCGACAGCAGTGCCACGGAAGAGGTTTCAGTGTTCATTTGTGAAGTTGGTGATCAAGACGTCGCTTGGCCATCTCCAACTTCAATGATTCCCCGAGCCACGTAAATTCCAAGGGTAAGTAGAAGGGAGACTTTGCACTCTGCGAGTACTTTGCCTTCGCATGTGCTCTCAGATGTTACCGGAAGCATTACACTAGCAAGATATAGTATCGTAACGCTGTTGTCAGAAATTTGAAGAGCAGCTCTATGGCGGAAGGTGTCTCGTATCGTTGCTTACTTTATACAGAACGACATACAGCGTTAGCGGAGGTCGATGATGGCGCCCTACTCTCGAAGAAAGTCGATTCCAAGTATCAATTCATGAGAACATTCTCGGAGCACAAGGGAACTGATCAAAAACATAGAATTTTGAATTTGTACATGAGAAGTGCACACGAAGTGGTTAGACTCCAAGTGGTTTGACTATATGTCCGCCAGCTGTCTACACATATGCCCTGTCCAAGGCGTAACTTTCTTTAAACTTCTTAGCAGTTTTCCGCTGATAATCAAGTAGTCAGTGTCAGTGTCTATTAAAGGAGTAACATTTCGACCATCAATCAGCAAAGTTTCATTGAAAAGTTGTCTCCAGCCTGAGACACTGGTGTCGTCAAGTCCCCGTCGTTCTGAGGTCACGTTGATTGGGGGTCTTGCACACGTCGAGTGTCAGCGGCCTCGCCTCGAAAGGTTGCTGACGTTAGTTTTCCAAGCGAGGGCTCAGAGATCATTCTCGTGACATCCGACTTGTACCTCTCGAATAGAATGGTTGGGGCGAAGGCGATCACGACTGACGCCTTGATGATGGTGGCGCGCGCTGTCAGCCGATAAAATCTTCAATCTCAGGTGGCCGTTGTCCGACACAGTTTCAGGGTGAATTGATGATGTTTGGTGTTTAATGGCGCAAGGGCCAGGTGTGACCAAAGAGCGCCATGCTAATGTTAATGAGTTCGAAGTGGACAGATGGGTTCTGTGATCTTAATGTGCCTTGGCTTTAAAGGGGCCTAAAAGAGTTGATCCAAATTCCATAAAATGTAGGAGTAATAAAATTATGGGAATGACTATTGACGTGTACTATGAACATTAGAAGGCATTGAGATAGAATGATGCAATATATAAAATATGTGATTATCTAGATGTATCAAATAGTTTAGAGCACTACTGCCTCCCCGGGGCCCTTGAAACCCTATAGGCATGTGCTATACAAAAAATCTATCCTAGCGATATCCTCTGGAAAGAGGATGCACTACGAAATGAATGGGCTTGTAACATGTAGTACAACATCTTTTAAGAAAGCGAGGACTGCTTTGGTTTTAAAAAGCGGTTCTTCACCAAGAAACATAGCCGGATGCAAGGGAATAGAATGGTGGTATGCAAACGGGAAATGTTTCCTCCTGTCTCTTTCGGCTTCCCGGCACTCCAGGAAGACATGGAGGACGGTCAGCCGGTCGCCACATCTGCCACAGGTTGGAGGCTCATTACCGGACAAGAGAAAGTTGTGAGTGCCAAATGTGTGTACTATTCTCAGTCTAGTGAATAGGACATCTGTTTTTCGTAGTTGGGTGCCAGGAACCTAGCTTCGGCTTAATTAGGTGAAGCTTATTACTTGTTTCTGTGTCCCACAAGCGTTGCCAGTGGCATCGGAGTTTGTGTCTTAGAATAGGCTTCATGTCTGTGGCAGGGACAGCAGCACAACGAATACCTTGCGATGCTATTGATTTGGCGATCTTGTCGGCAAGCACATTTCCTTCGATTCCTCTATGGCCAGGAACCCAGCATATTACTACATGCCTATGTGATAAGTAGATGTTACATAAGAGTGAGTAGAGTTCATTGAAGACAGGATTCGTATGCTTTTGAGAAGCAATGAGTGTTTTTACAAGACTTAAGGAGTCTGTGAATATAATGGCTTTGTCCAGTTTCAGTTTCTTTATATGTTTTACTGCACACAGTACTGCGTAGACTTCTGCAGCGAAGATACATGTTATGGGGTTCAACACGTCAGATTCAGTAAAAGAGGGACCAACAGCAGTGTAGGATACGCCAGCATGTGATTTTGATGTGTCTGTGTAAAACTCGGAGCAGGAGTACTTCAATTGAAGCTCCCGGAAATGCATGATAATTTCAAGCTCAGGAGCGTGCTTTGTGACCTTTACAAACGATACGTCACATTCTATCACCTGCCAGTGCCAGGGCGGTAATAGCTTAACAGCAGGCATTAGGCAATGTTCGAGAAATGGGACGTCCATTTCTTCGCCAAGTTCTCTTACAAGCAGTGAGAAAGGTAATCTCATAGAGGGTCTATTAAGAAAAAGTGTTTCACACGTCGAGTCGTTCGCAGTTGTGAAACACGGATGTTCCTTATTAGAGCGCACTTTCAGAAAGTAGTTAAAGCTGATGTATGTTCTCCGAAAATGGAGTGACCACTCATCGGACTCGACATAGACTTTCAACAGGGCTTGTTCTAAATGCGCCAGTGGCCAGGCGGATCCCCAGATGATGAACGGGGTCTAACATCTTTAGTGCGCTCGGGGCGGCAGAGTGATATACTACGGCACCATAGTCTATTCGTGATCGAACTAGGCTCCTGTAAAGAATCAACAGGCACTTCCTGTCGCTACCCCATGTTGTGTGGGATAGGATTTTTAAGTAGGTTCATTGTTTTTAGACATTTTGTTTTTAGATATTTTATGTGTGGAATGAAAGTAAGCTTGGAGTCAAGTATACCACCTAGAAATCTGTGCTCTTTGTTAAAAGGAATTTGTTGTCCGCCCAGTTCTAGAAAAGATCTGGGACCAGGCCTCTCTTTCGTGTGAAGAGAACGCAGGAACTTTTGTGGGGGTTGATTTTAAATCCATTTTGGTCTGCCCACATGGACACCTTGTTTAGGGCCTGCTGTACCTGTCTCTCGCAGACTGTGAGGTTGCAGGATTTGAAGCCTATTTCTATATCGTCTACATAGACGAAATAAAAAAATAGCTGGTGGTAATGATGCACAAAGCGTGTTCATCTTTACGACAAAAAGCGTGCAGCTGAGTACGCCACCTTGGGGTACCCCAGTTTCCTGTATGAATGTACGCGACAGTGCAGGACCTATTTTAACCCGAAATGCACAGTTTGTCTGGGTAGCTCTCTATGATAGTTAACATATTGCCATGGATGCCCAGCGCCGAAAGGTCGCGCAGGATTCCGTACCGCCAGGTTGTGTTGTATGCTTTTTCCATATCCAGAAATACAGATAAGAACGTTTGTTTGTGCACGAAGGCATTGCGAATGCTCGCTTCGATGCGCACGAGATGGTCGGTTGTAGATTGCCCTTCCCTAAAACCGCATTGAAATGGGTAAAGCATTTTACTAGACTCTAGGAGATGTATCAGATGGCGATTAATCATTTTTTCGAAAAGCTTACAGAGGCAGCTTGTAAGCACTATGGGATGGTAGCTAGTGAGCAATGAAGTGTCTTTACCATGCTTCAAAATAGGGATCACAATAGCCTCCTTCCACTTCGATGGGAGATAACCAGCAGCCCAGATAGCATTGAGAAGTGTAAGTAGTGTGATTTGTGTGTCGGAGTGCAGGTGTTTAAGCATATCATACATGACTCTATCGGGGCCCGGTGCAGAGCTTTGACATACTGACAAGGAGGCTTTAAGTTCAGCAATGATAAAAGGGCGATTATAAGGATCGTTTGGCGTGCATTTCCGATTCAGAGGCTTGAGTTCTTCTATTTCTTTATATTTAAGGAAGTTCTCTGAATAGTGAGTGGAGCTAGAGACGTGCTCGAACTGTTCACCCAGAGCATCAGCCTGGTCTTGCAGGGTATCACCTTGTGTGTTTACCAAAGGGAGGGAGTATGTTTGTCGCCCTCTTATGCTAGTTACCTTGTTCCAGACTTTGGCCTCATCTGTATACGTGTTGATACCCGATAAAAACTTCTGCTAACTGTCTGTTCTGGCCTGTCGGCGGGTTCGCCTGCCTTGCGATTTTACTTTTTTAAAGTTGATAAGATTCTCCGCAGTGGGGGAGGCGCTTAGCAACCCCCACGCTTTGTTTTGTTTATTTTGAGCGATCCTACAATCGTCGTTCCACCACAGGGCACGCCGTTTACATGCCAAGCCATTTACTTGTGATATGCATTTATATGCGGCATTGATTATGAAGGCTGTGAAAAACTCCACTGCAGCATCAATTCCTAACGAAGACATGTCAGCCCATGAGATACTAGTAAAAGATCGAAATTTCTCCCAATCAGCTGTCTCAATCTTCCACCTAGGAGCGTGTGGTGGATATTCGTTTTCTTTAGGTGATCTTAGCAGTATAGGAAAGTGGTCGCTGCCGTAAGGGTTGTTGGCAACTTCCCATTCAAGTTCAAGCAGTACAGACGGGGAGACTATGCTAAGATCTATTGAAGAATAGGTTCTGTTTGCAAGAGAGTAATATGTGTGTTCCTTCTTATTCAACACGCACGCACCAGAAGAGAGAAGGAACTGTTCAACAAGTCGTCCTCGCGCATCTATACGAGGGTCGCCCCAAAGGTAGTTGTGTGCATTGAAATCGCCAAGAACAATATAAGGTTCTGGAAATTCATCTATGAAGCACTGAAATTCATGTTTAGTTATTAGTAATGTGGGGGTATGTAGAACGAGCACACAGTGATAAGTTTGTTTCAGAGAACAGCACGAACCGCCACTGCTTCAAGGGGCGTTTGTAGCTGCAAACTTTGACACGCTATGCCTTTCTGAATAACAATGGCAACACCGCCTGATGATGCAAGAGCATCATCGCGATCTCTGCGAAACGTAACATACTGTAGGAGGAAATTTCTGTGTTTCGATTTTAAGTGTGTTTCCTGTAGACAGAGCACTTTTGGATTGTGTTTGTGGATGAGTTCCTGCACATCATCAAGGTTTTTAAGAAGACCTCTGACGTTCCATTGAATTATCTGTGTAGCCATATTGGAAGTAAATAAGTGCTGTGTGTATGGAAAAGGAGGTGATGCCTTAGGTTACAGAGCTCTTTCGAGGCCCTGTAACGGAAGTTCTGCCCTTTCTGGAGCGTTCGAGGGAACCTCGCCGCTCCTTAGGCACTTGGTGCACCTTGAGAATAGGTGTAGTGTCCATTGTCTCTTGTGAGGCGCCGGACACGTGCTCTTGCGAGCGAGATGTTTCCCGAGAGAGTCCCGCCTTGGAGGGCAAGACTCCTGCACCCACCAGCCCGGAGGTCGATGGGGCTCCCTGAGGGATTTGGCTGCGCCGGCTGTTGCCAGCTCTGGAAGGGGCCGGGGAGGTTGGGGCAGTCTCGGCTGCGCCAACCTTCGGGAATTAACAGGAAACTCCTGGAGTCCAAGGCGGCGGGTACTGGCGCTCTCGGTAGACATGACCCGCCTCACTACAGTGGTAACAGAGCGGTTGCTGGTCGGGTATGCGCCAAATGTCCGATTCACGTACGGCTGGTCGAGCCTCTCCAAAATAAGGAACCGCCTATGCTGACTCAAGCATGGCATATGGGGTGACGGAAGGTAGTGGTGCTGGTGCAGGGATAGGGTGCCCGAATGCGCCTGCATAAGTCGTACGCTGGTATTCACTCACAGTAGGAGGTGTCGCCGGTGACTGGACGGTAAGTCTTAAAAAGCCAGCGTATGTTGTGTGTCGTGGTTCTGTTGAAGTTGTGAATGCCTGAAGTGGTGGAGCAGCCTGAAATGATGCTTCATAACGTGGTACGCCAAGTGCATGCTGGGCTTCATCACGCACGATGCTAGCTATTAAGTTGGCTGAAGGCTGCTGCACCTGATGCAGCTGTCGCAGCTCTTTGTGGACTATCGATCGAATAATCTCGCGAAGTGACTCGATGTCAGTTGTGAGAGCGCTTAGTCCACTGGTAGCAGAGGAGAGATTCATTTGCCGATCGTACTGGTGCGAGCGCTGGTTCAGGGCCTTCTCCATGGTGATGGCTTCAGTGAGAAACTCTGCAACTGTTTTGGGCTGGCTACGAATGAGTCCACCAAAAAGCTGCTTTTTCACGTCTCGCATTAAGTGTCTTGTCTTCAGAAATGGTAGGGTCAGCTCGCCTGAAGAGATGCACCATGTCTTCCACGTACATAGCCACAATCTCGTTGGGTTTCTGAATGCGGGAATGGAGGGCCGATACTGCTCGTTCCCGGCGAATGGAGCTGGCGTACATGTCCAAGAGGCTATGACAGAACTCACACCATGATGTCAGAACACCTTCGCAGTTCTGTAACCATGTGCGAGCACCATCCAAAAGGCTGAAGCAGACGTTTCGGAGCTTCGATTCGTCATCCAATTGACTGAACTCTGCTACACGTTCGAAGTCCGCCAGCCAGTCTTCCACGTCTTCAAGAAGGTCACCATTTAAGGGATTTAGCACGTGCAGTTTTTGCAGCATGTAATCAGGAGGCACCGGAGCAGGCGTCACAGGGTTAGTTGTGGTAGTATGGGATGTAGCATCCATACCTGCCATCGCCGTTGTCCTCGCAGGTAAAGGCTCAAACTTGGGGGCCAATCCAAGGATTCTCCGGCTGGCACGGTGTAGTCGCGCGAGATCCAGTATCGATCTAGCATTCCTGCTGCTAGGAGGGGGTCTGTTGCATGGGTCGAGATTACCCTGCACCTCCACAAGAAAAATGTCACAATTAATTGATAGACTACTTCTAAAACAGGTCGTTAAAGTATGAGTTGTCGAAGGGGCAGTGCAGCACCGACCAAAGACCAAGGCGCGAGCTCGTGAGTCAGCCCGTCCTCATCTTATACTGGGAGCAAGTGGCCCAAGTGTGTGGCACAAGCACATGGCAATATTACTGCAGCCGAAATGCTGCTGTATGGCATCACATGGACCTCCTACAATACAGGAGCAAGTTTAATTTAGTGTGGTCCGTTAAAATTTGTGAAACCAGTTTTGCATGACAGAAACTGGAGAGCCATTTTGATTGCTGAAATTTCGTGGAAGTTCTGTTTCTCGAGTTGAGCAGTAACTGCACTTGAGCATACCTTCTCTACAATTTCTGTATTATAATAAAACTTTCAGGCTACTTCAGCATGTCCTCTGTGCCACTAGATTTGGAGTGTGCTTCACAGACTATTCATTATAATGACAACCAAGTAGCACTACTAATGCACAAATGCACCTCATTTTGTCTGGTGGAGCTGCCAAAACCTTCTGGCAGAGAAAGCACGTTTTAAATTTTAGGAACATTCGAGCATGGAGGCATTAAGCACTTCAGATCACATGAACAGTCATTCCAAATGGTAGGCACGCATTTGCAGACAGAAGCTACTAGTAATTTATTATGCTAACGGCAAGTTCCTAATTTAAGATACAAAATGTAAATGAAAAAATGCGATGGGAACGGATGTACGGTACTTGCCTATAACAGCGTTGACCCTGGTGCGATCAAGAGCCTCTTTTTGTCTTTCCCAAGAGTAAATGGTCCATAAGCTCCTCCTCTGTGGACATACGGTGAAGCAAGGCTCTTGCAAGCTTGCCAGGTCCACCATGGCAGGCTGTGGTAAGCTGTGCTAGAATACACTTCTCGATGTGCACTCCTCCAGCCTATGTGAATCTTCATGTTTGGGTAAATGTTAGCAAGGCAGTTCAAAGCCTTTTGAGCACATTTTACACAACAGCCCTACTGCAAATAAATCAAACTAGTGCCTGTTGTAGATCTACATTGCTAATCTTACTAGCTTCTTATGCTGTTTGGATGCCATGTGCCTTTAAAAAAAGGATTTATCCAGCACAAACAAGACAAATAATAAGTAAACCAAAGTATGCAAAACATTTAGTATTTATTGCGATTAGCATTCGTGGAATACTTCATACTTTCGGGTGTCTGTCTCTACTTTCCCGCCCATTTGTGTCAATGGGTAGTCCATGGTCTAATGGCTAGAGTATTGGGCTGCTACGTCGAGGGAAGTAGCAGACCAGCTTAGGACACTGGGTACGTGACCCTGGGTATGTGCCACTCTTCAATGCGCCACACCTTCACACCATCTTGGGCAACTGCTGCTGCTGCTTGTGTCGGCAAGCGCCAGTAGGGCTCGAAGAGGGAGATGACTGTCTATGTTAATGAGATTACTAGTACACATCGGATTCGCATGCTGTGCTACAGAAGTAATATGCGAGATTATACTCTGCAATGTGAAATGTACATAAGCCACGACAGTGTGCACCAACCACCACCTCACCAATTAAATTAACTGACTCGCAAAGCACAGGTTGCACAAAATCACAGAGCGGATTCAGAAGTTTGCGGACAAGCACAACTTTGACAAGCATGTAACCATTGCCACCATGAACTTACAATCAATGTCCACGTCAGAGAACTTGAGGAAAACTCGGTCATTTTCTTAGATGCGCATCATCGTGCCCTCACACTGTATCAAAATTCTGTCTGTCTCATTAGTTCCACCATCATAAGAATCATAAGAACAGTCATTACGTATCACCACTAATTACAATTATAAGTAGACCCTTATGTCTACTATTTTATTACATCTTTACGAAGAATATTCCGAGCCTGAGTTTTGGCAAAGATAATAAATGCTACAGCTTAGAGGAGCACTAAATAAAAATTTATTTAATAAACTTCTGGAGTGTTATGTGCCGAAACAACAATCTAGTCTTGAGCCACGCCATATTGGGGAACTCCGGATTATTTTCACCGCTTAGGCTTGCCATACACGGGTAGTTTTGCATTTCTTCGCCATCAAAATGCAGTTGTTTGATCACATGACCTCGTGCTTAGCGGTGCTACGCCAACGCCGCTAAGTAACCACGGCAAGTGAGCGCTAATTAGAAAAATAATTTCAGATGTATCTGTAAATGGCCTCCCTACAAAACAAAACAATTCACTTGTACCGTAACAACAGGCTGAGTAAAGTGTAAAAGACGCAAGAGGAAAGATTGGTCGCACTACTGCCTTGAAGTTCCCCCACCAGCTTCCTGTGATGTCATGGACTTTATGGTATCTGCTCAGGAGTAGCTAATTTTTTCACAAGTAAAGGTGTTCTCCATTATACTCCAAAAAAGCCAAAGACTGAAATTAAGAGGCGTCAAGAAATTTTACCAAACCAAATGACCCCAGTTTGTTAAAACACTTGAAATCCATGAGGTGTGAATGAGGTGTCAGCACAGAAATTTTGGGGTGATACTCAGAAAATGGAACTTTGAGCTTCATTTTCTCTAATAATCAATCTACTACAAAAGAATTAAATGAAGCAGACAGTGAAAACCATGCTTCCTTTAGTTTAAATTGATTGAGGGTGTCATTGGTGTACCCTTAATACAAAACAATGCGCTTGGCTGAATAATAGGATAATGTGCACCACTGGTACTCATTAAGGTAGGGTTGCCAATGTAGCGGAAGGCATGCACTGGCTGATCCAGGGTGTAGGTGTTGGAGGACGGACTTCGCGGATGAAAGCCCAAAACTTGGGAGGTTTTTATTCTACATTATGTACAGGGAGGTGAGCGACAGGTAACCTTCGTACAGACATTACGGGCCGGCAGCAACTCGGACGCTGCGGCCCGCGGCAAGAAGTTCGAGAGAGGTGAATCAGGGAATCAGGGCATGTCCCAGAATCTCAGGTCTCTCTGGAAGGCTTCTTATAAACCCTTCGAGCAATGTAAGTCACGTCATGTTTGACCAATGGGAGAGTCCACTCCGATGACGCCACTTTCAGCCAATGGTAGGCGCCCGTGTCGTGGTGTCACACCTGGCGGCTTGCTGCGGTCTTGCATCGCAGACTGGCAATGCCCTTCGAACAAAGAGAAGGGAAGGGCTGCACCTGCTTCATTGTCGGATGCCCACCTGCTAATCCCGGCGGCGCACGAACTTGTTGGCATGTAAACTCGTTGCCTTAAACTTGTCTGCTCGGCCGCTTCTCTGGAATGCGCTTTCCTGCTTCTGCATTCCTCAATTAGCTGTGCTGCAATCCGATGTGGTCTGGGGAACTCGAAGTAATCGCAGGAACCAGCTCCATATCTAACAGCTCGTCCTCGCCCCGGTTGTTCTGAATGGCCGGTGAAATCAATTCGCTGGCCATGAGGAACGCTGAAAGAAGCTGCAGGGTACTGGGGTCGAGCCTCGTTTGACGAACTTCGGGATCCTTGGCCCTGGAGAACAGACGTCAAACAAACAAAACAGCACAGCGCTGCACCACGCGTAAGCGCAGGCTCTTCACCCCTGACTTGCCAGACTATTACTGAGTCAAAATCAACCCTGATCTTTTATTTCCCCAATTTCGACAAAACAGTTCCAACCACCCTTCCAAACCGCTATCCATTTCTCCCCGAATGCCGACAAGACCAGAGCACTATTGTTGTTGCAAAACAAAAGGGTCGTTGATGATGCAAACAACAAATGAAAACAGCCGAACATAACATAAGTGGCCTAACTACACGAACAGCATGTTTCCAATCTATCGCAGTGGCGTACTTATCGCACGTATTGGTGCCACTGAACAATCTGGTCAACCTCACAAGTACGTAATCACAAGCGCACTAGCCTTGTGGTCACTAAACAAAACGCGTACTTGCGTTGTAGGCAAACTTTTCACTTACGTTTACTCACGTTTCTTCCCTGAAAGTCCTACAGGACACGTGACGTAAACGAACAATTAAACTTGCGGGACTTACACACTCCGCAGCACTCTTAAAATGATGCGTCTTCTACTAACTCTTTCCACGCACGTTCACTAAAGAAGTCAGAATACGGCTGCCCTCACACACACTAGCAACCCAGTCATAAAGTCTGCTTCCTTCCGTCCACACAGGACACGCGCTAATGGAACTAAGAACGCTTCGCCGTGCAAATCATGCACTCACTGAAAACCTACGCGCTTAACCTTGCAAAATTCGAAAATACTTAAAAAGAAAGAAGGTTAAATAACACACGCGCTTTACCATAGGCCTTTCGACGATAACCTTGACCTTCAGGTTACTCACACACACACAAAAAAAAGCCTATCTACTTATTAATGAGCATCTCGCGAGACTACATGTTTACTTAAAACGCATCTTTCAAATCTCGAGCTTCTCGAACGAAAACACAAACAAAGCTCAAACCTTACATATTGAAAGAAATCCTACTCTCAAATCGCGAAAACTTTCCGATGCCCAAAAATAAAACAAACTAACACGTTTTACTTCTACGGAAGGGCTCTTGGCCTCCCTTTGCAAACGCTTACGTCTGACTCATACTTTGAGTCTAACCCGGGGTGGACGTGGTCTGAAAGCTACTCTGGCTGCCGAGAGACAACAAAAGGGCTGATTCACTATCAGCTCCCCCAAGACGTTACGGTCTCCTGCCAATTTGCGTCCTCGCGCCCTGCTTTCAACACAAACTCGATTGACCGCGTCGCTACTCCCCACCTGGTCTCGTCCTGCCACCTTGCGTTTCTTCGAACTGCACGCTGAGCTATAAGAAGAACTACGGAACGACGAGGAGCTTAACTGCCCCGTGCCCTTTGTCCGCGTCCGCGCAGAACATTCTTCGCGGTCCCCCTTTGACCGGTGGCTCGACCATTTTGGATGCGTCAACATCGTCCTAGACGACCGCACCTTTTTCCTCGCGCCCTGCCCTTTTGGGTTTCTCGCCATCTTTGGCGGTGCTACATTAATTACCGACTTTCGGTTTTTACCGCGCTTCTTTTTAAGGCGCTTTCTCTTTGCACTAGCCTTCATGTCGCCTTCTCGTGCCTCGTGCTGGCCGGTACACATTTCGTCGGCCCGGATCGGCCTCTTACCCGCGCAGTCTGAGTGATTTACATTTAAATCTCCTCTCACTTTGCCTCGACTGGCGGACAGCTCAACCGACTCTGGCACAATGCAGCAGGCTTTACTCGAGTAAGACAACTCGCACTCTTGCGAACTGCCCTCTACTACATTGCCCAGCGCACGCTGTGAATCGGCACACAGCCCGTCGGTATCGATCGCTGTCTCACGCGCACAGTCCGAATGATTAATAACGGAATCATCCCTATCTAGGCTATCTAGACTGGCGGAGAGCCGCACCGATCCCTGAACAATGCAGTTGTTCTCTCGTGAGCTACGGAGCTCGCCACCCCGAGAGCTATTCTCAACTGCATCGTCCAGCTCGCACTTCATTTCTGCACGCAGATCTGGCTCTACATGGGTGTTCGCGTCTGTCGCGTCAACAGTACCCTTTTCCTCGCTAGCAACCTCGCTAACCTTACCAGCGACGCACACACGCGGTAACTGTGCCAATTTGTTCGCAGCTGGCCTAGCTGTCTCCACAGTCATCTGTTGGCACAGCACCTCGTCGCTCTCACTACGGCCTTTAACGGCCTCTGTTGCCACTAAGGCATCGTTAGCAGCTAGCCTTTTCCCTTTCCTTATGAATCTGCAGCTAATCTCACAGGCACTACTCTTCTCGTCGGCTTCTGGCGAAAGTCCGCTAGACACTTCCTCATTCTTTCGCTCTGTACTACCTACAGAATTCTCAGACAGCCGTTGTCTCTGTGCCAATAACTGATCACAATACTCTATCTCTTTGATCAGTGCTGCCTTCTCTCTCTCATACTTTTGCTCACGCTCAAGCTTACGTTCCTGATACTCGCGTTTGCGTTCATTCTCACGTCCGTGACGCTCACACCTAAGAGTAAGTTCTTGAAGCTCCTGCTTCCGTTCATTCTCGCGTTCTTCACGCTGACGCTCACTCCTAAGCTCACGACGCTCTCGCAAACGTACACGACGCACACGCTCCCGTGGCTCCTGTATCACCTCCCAAGCAAGCTTAATGCTTTCATCATCATTGCCACTATCTTGAATCGCCTTTATGGTAGCTGGCGTTTCCATCCGTTCGTCCGCCTCCACTCCCAAATCGTCGCACACCAACAACAAGTCTAACCTCGTCAACCTTCTAAGATCCATGGCAGCTGCCCCGACAGGTGGTTAAAACTGTTTTCCTTAATTAATTTGTGCAAACACACAATGCAACAAACTCCCGATTCCCAGAACTATCAAAATTGAACACACAACCTTTGAGTCTGGCGAATCATAAGGAAAAAAACCACGCGCTCACTTACGGTTGCAGCACCCTGCCATCCGGTTCATTTGTCCGCTGTTCCCGGTTCCTTCCGGACTCCCTGGGTCGAAGGCTCGCTCCTTCTTCGATACTCCCAGTCTCTTCGGACCTCTTTCGACGAAGGCTCTCTCTTCTTCGCTCTTCCTGGTTCCTTATGATCTCTCACGACGAAGGTTGATCCGTAGCGCTGCCACCAGCTGATGCATTCGGAGGCGATCCTACCGCTGCCAACCAGATGTAGGGGTTGTAGGACGGACGTCGGGATGAAGACCCAAACTTGGGAGGATTTATTTTACATTATGTATAGGGAGGTGAGCGACAAGTACCAGTCGTACAGTCATTACGGGCCGGCAGCAACTCGGACGCTGCGGCCCGCGGCAAGAAGTTCGAGAGAGGTGAATCAGGGAATCAGGGCATGTCCCAGAATCTCAGGTCTCTCTGGAAGGCTTCTTATAAACCCTTCGAGCACTGTAAGTCACGTCATGTTTGACCAATGGGAGAGTCCACTCCGATGACGCCACTTTCAGCCAATGGTAGGCGCCCGTGTCGTGGTGTCACACCTGGCGGCTTGCTGCGGTCTTGCATCGCAGACTGGCAATGCCCTTCGAACAAAGAGAAGGGAAGGGCTGCACCTGCTTCATTGTCGGATGCCCACCTGCTAATCCCGGCGGCGCACGAACTTGTTGGCATGTAAACTCGTTGCCTTAAACTTGTCTGCTCGGCCGCTTCTCTGGAATGCGCTTTCCTGCTTCTGCATTCCTCAATTAGCTGTGCTGCAATCCGATGTGGTCTGGGGAACTCGAAGTAATCGCAGGAACCAGCTCCATATCTAACAAGGGCTAAGCCCTGCCACTTCCCCCCCCCCAACATCTCAATTTCCAACTGTTTTATGAGCAGTGACCCGGTTTCTGCATCTATAAGAGACACAATGCCAATGATATTCATGCCAAGCTGGCTATGGTATGTAGCGACTGGCACTGCACACCCGTCTAGCTTGGCATAAATCTGTTTGGAATTTGACCCTAGAGCTGTGCACGGGCTGGGCTCAGGCCTTCTATGTCTCGGACGGACTGGTTGGGCTCCCAGATATCGCCTGCATACCTTATGCAAAAGTATGCTTGTCGTTTCGCATGTAGGTAGAGCAGGAAGTGCAATGTATTCATTCAGCAAAAATGGAATCTACAGGGATGGGAGAAAAGTACAAATGCTAACAAAAGGCAAACGAAGGCTAGCGGAGGCTCGGAATGCGTTTTCGTTTCCACCAAGTACCGACGCTTTGGAAAAGCCACCGCTTGCAGGCGCCTCCCAGTAAAAATGCTAAGAAGGGAAGCGTTTGGGAAGCGAAGATAAGTCTGTGCACGGCGCCCGCGGGGTCACCTTTGCCACACATACAAATTAGCCAAGCGGCGCGGTATAGGGGGCTTTTTCAATGGGCAGTGGTATTGCTTGAAGACTGGTCGTTGACCGAAGTCGGCAGGAAGCACACGTCATCACTGCCCATGCTAGAAAGTCACTGTTTTCTTTCAGCAGCACCTTAGAAACGGGTGAACTTTTTGAACTCGCCACTGTCGGCACCCATAAAAGGGGACGATCGGGTGTTTTGTGGCATTCTCAGAATGACCCTTCACAAAGCTCCGAAGACGCACACCCGAAAACGCTTGCCTTATCTCTTGTTCGTCTTCCCAGTCGGAGCAAGTAGCTAGTTGCACAGCCGGGCCGCGAGGAGCGGAAAGCGCGCGCCGCCGCCGCTCCTCCAGTTTGCCCATGCTTATTGTGAGCAACAATGGCAGGGGCCGTCCACCAAAAATGTCCCTCATTAAAGTGTGCTAGGGTAGCCCCTTCTACATAAATGGCGGTAAAGAGATGCTGCCTCCTCTGGTGCTCATTCCCTCCCTGCGCACGCTTTTTTTTTTTGTGTGTGTGTGTTCTGTTGTAATTGCTCGTCGGCAAAGTACAGCACCCTCCCTTCCCATAAAGAGAAACATCAGCAGGAGTGAACGCTGTGCTGTAGCATCTTATTTTTTTATTGCGAAAGCAATACTATGCTAGGTCCCCCCGCCCATCGCGTATGCCGTGCCCTTCCCAGAGCTGACGTTGCGCTTGCCACGTGGTGTGAGCACTGTGAGGTCAGCTCTCTCCGCTGCCATTACGACGCATGACGTCAGCTTGCTCTCCGCCGCAGCTGAAAGGAAGCCGCCCGTCACGTGTGCCAGCCGGCGGCACGTCACCGCCGAGCTGGCACCACGCATTTTAGTTGCTGCAGCAAGGCAGGTGGATCAAGGAAGAAACGTCGGAGTGTGTGTGTATGTAAAGGAGGATGTGAAGACTTCGCAATACCATCTGACTGTACCCTCAATCCATGGTGAAACTGCATGTGTCAAGCTGTGTGAATCGGGTATTCTAACAGGAACCTATATATCTTCACACCAAACGGTGACCAAACAACTTTGAATATAATTGCCTCAGGAATACCTAGCCGAACAGAAAAGGAGCTCGTTATAGTGACCGGAGACATGAACAAGGAGAAGAACTCTTCGTTCATACAATGTGTAGAAGAGCAATGTCCTCTGGAACTCTGCCTGCAACAACCAACGTCGACTACACAGTGGGGAAGAAGTTTGAACTTGGTCCTACAGAGACTCACACCAGACACTAAGTACATCAACAACGTGGAAACCAAGTCACACTTCTTCACGGACCATGAAAGCGTCTTCATTGGAGTCAATAAACAGTGATTTCATCAGTGAAACAAGTCTTCGTCTTTAATAGAGAACATATATTAACATCACTATAACCGAATTAAACAAAGCAAGCCCACGCTAAGCCAAGTCCAACATCAAGTTACACCACAGGCAGAACTACAAGCGTAGGCATGCAGATGTTGCTTTTGCGATTCAACCAGGTTTAACCAGAGCTAAACTGCACCACATTTTTAAAAATTTTTATTTGGCATATCTACTTTGACAACACAACAGACACCACCTCGAATCCATCAGTCAAAAAGTCTTCCAGCCGCGGCTCGGTACTCATGGCCTACGAGAACGAGACCATGCCTCTGCCACTCCTCTCGTATTTCGAGTGCTTAGTTCCTGTAAGGCCGCAGTCGTCAACGCCGGGCGTTTTCATTTCGGCGCGCCCGCCGAAGGAAGAGAAAGATCTCAAACGAACTGGAAGACGCGCGCGCCTGCGAGGCGGCGCGCACCGACGGTAGCTTCTAGAGAGTTCGAGCTCTGCCTAGAAGGCAGGGGGAGAGGGACGTGGCTGTGGCGTGCTGCGGCGCCCACCTCCTCTCCAAGTGCCGCTGCCGTTCAAGAAATTTCAGATCTGGTTATAAAAAAGTGCATTGCATGCTTCAGTTAGTTTTTTTTTTTCAGGCTTCGTATAGCGAAGTAGGCAACCCCGGCTTACGGAAAGCCGTGAGAGCGAGAGTAGTTAGGGATGTTTTCAGTCAGGCTTCGTATAGAGGAGTAGGCGAGCCCCGGCTCACGAAGAGTCGTGAAAGAGCAAGCGCTCAGCTCGATAGTTTGTAAGTTTGCGTATCTTGAGTTTTTTATCTGTGTTTGTGTAACTGTATCGTGTTCGAGTCGTACATAAAGTCCAGTCTCTCTGTTTCTGCATGTGTCATCCGCTCATCGTCTCAGAGTCTGTGTGCCACCGTCTTCTGCCAAATCACTGTAGCTCCAAGAAGAGAGGTGAAGAAGAAGAACCCGTGTGTGCAAGAAAACTTTACTGTTCCTTTCGCCGTGAGCTTCAAGCAGTCAGGCTTGTATCATGGAGAAGTGTAGTGCTGAAAACCTAAGAAGTAGCATTTCAACCGGATGCTTTAAGCTTATTGCCAAACCTGATGCGAAAAGTGCAATATGGGATAAGTTTGTCATCATAGTTGACTGTGCAACTGATTCACCTGTGGGACATGTGCATGCAAGGTGTGCAGGACTTTCTTCGCTTACAAGTCTTCTAAAACGGGAACACAGCATCTGCAGAGGCACCAATGTAAGCAAAGCGCTGCGAATGCAAGTACCATTACTTCTTTTCTGAAGCCATCAGCGTCAAGCTCACAGATTCCAGCATCGGCAAAAGAAAAGTTAACTCCAGCTTTAGCACATTTATGTGCCAAAGATATGCGCCCATTTGACATAGTCAGTGGCAGTGGCTTTGGAAGAGTGTCTCAAGAGTTAATCTGCATGGGAGCTCGCCATGGCAATGTTCAGGTTGAGGACGTCCTTCCTCATCACACCACTGTCTCGAGAAAGGTAGCCGATCTAGCAGAACAGATTTGGAGAAACTTAATACCGGATGTTGCTACAGCCATCAACGAGGGTCGCTGTGCGATCACTACGGACATGTGGACAGACGATTTCAGCAAAGTGGTGTACACGACGGGTACGGTACATTATGTTGACAGTGAGTGGTGCCTGCACTGCCACATTCTTTTTACGTGTAATTTTCCTCATGAACGCAAGACTGGGGAAAACATTCTAAAAGAGTTGCAACGGTGTTTCGCTAAACTGGGCATCGACAAGGACACTCTACAGAAGGCTACGTTTGTGATTGACCAGGGTGCAAATATCATGTGTACTCTCCAGCCATACAGCAGAATGAACTGCTGCGCGCATCTTCTGAATACGGTTCTTTGGAATACATTCTCTGAAGATTTTATTGCATCTAAGCCCCATCTGTCAGCGAGACACTGGAAAATGTCAAATTACTCGTCAAATTCTTGAAACAAAGCGGCCTGGCTAGTCAAATCACTCATACCGTCTGCCAGGAGGTTCCGACAAGGTGGAACTCAAAACTTTCTATGCTAAAATCTGTATTTGACCAAATTGCAGAAATTGAAGTACTTCTTGAGGAGACGAACTCTTCTATGATGGACAATGTGGATAAAATAATTTTGAAAGACCTAATTGCATTTTTGGAGCCGTTTTCTGAAGCAACGACTGCTTTGGAGGCGGACAAAAGACCAACGTTGCCTCAAGCCCTATTGCACTTTTCTTCGTGTGCAAGCCTAACCATCAAAGGCCACAGAAATGGCGAAGCTCCAACAGCATGCCCACTACTTTCTACGGACGAAGGCCATCCTGACCATGGAGCACAAGATGGCCACAATGTTGTGCCCGCAATTTTGACACCTTCGAATGGTTTCCGCTGAAAAGCGTGAGGAGGTATACAATTGCATAAGAGTGCTTTTCGCGTCAATACCACGGGAGTACTCGTGCACTCTGCAAGAACAATTTCCTGCAAGAAAGACATGCGTGGACTTCTGCAGCGAGTGGAGCAACGCAGCCAGCAACCAGACTGCTGAACAAGACGAGCTGACCGATTACTTGGCCGCAGAATCGACACCATACTCGGAATCTGAACTAGTGCAGTTTTGGAAAAGCAAGGAAGCCACGTACGCAAAACTTGCTCTTCTTGCTAAGAGGCTATTAGCCATTCCAGCTACCAGTTCAAGCAGTGAACGAAACTTCAGCGCTGCCGGATTCATAATGCAGGAGTGCCGGACTTGCCTTAGCGCTTCATCAATGGACAACTTGTTGTTTTTGCACAATTGCTTAGAACAACAATTCTGTGCGCACGCTGCATCTGTATATATTCACGATTTTGTCATATGGTATGCAAGAGTTCAACATTATAAGGTCATTTAAATAAACAGATTTTCCTTATATTGTTTCTTTTTGTGTCGGCGTCGCCTTGTTGCAGGTCAGGCCGTGCCCGGGCCAGGCCAGGCGAACTCAGGCTTCTTTAGCGTCGGGCCGGACTGGGCCACCTGTGGTAGTGTAGGACCCGGGGCCAGGCGCGGGCTCAGAATTGCGGCCTGTGCACAGCTCTATTTGACCCTTGAAATGCAGAAATCCCAGATCACTGCTCGTTCTTCAACCAACTTTCTCAATGGGCACTGCTGTTTTTGGTTTGACACTACTAGCATCGGACTGCTGTATGACATGGAACATAATACATCTATTCTAACTAGAAAGACGTGCACTCATGCTGACACCTAATTTGTACACCAAGTTTCCGAACACCCCTCATACATCAGGCATATACTCTGAAAGGCGCATTCTGCATTTAATTTGTTTACAAGAAACACTGATATTCACTTCCAGTCCTGGTAACTAATTGCTCTCCTTAGTTTAAAATTATTTCTCCTCACCTACGTAAATGTTGTGGCCACATCTTAAAGGCAGCTCCGTCATATAATATTACAGTGTTGCATTTTTTTACTCCCCGTCTACCTGTTGCTACTGAATTTTTCTTACCCTCAAAGAAAGTATTTCATAGAACTGCTCCACCACCACAGCACTGTTCCAAGCTTGTGGCAAAAGATCATTTAGTTCACAAGGATGCACTCCCCTTTGCGCAAATTCAAAACAAAAATAGCTTTTGGCATAATTATTTACTTCTATGGTCCCAAGAAATTTTGCTAGTTTTGAACATTTATGTTGTCAATAACACATGCATGCCATCTAGATGCACAATGGGACGAAACTGAAGATATTCCCAAGCATCTCGTTCCCTACTCATTTTAGAACTTTGTTAAATTAATCAGTAGCTGCAGTGCCAAAAGCTGAAATTTCACGCGGTTACAATATTTTGAATGTTCTATCCCAGTAAAGTAGAACCTAGAATGTCATGGAATTTGCTTCTTCTGTGAATGCAAAGAGCGCTTAGATGAAGCCATTTGCATGAAACACTCGATGACATCAAGCGGAGAACATGGGGAAAGAAAGCTGAACGCGCGCCAACTGATGGAAGACAAAACACACGCGGTTGGCAAGGCACATAACTCAATGATTTCGCAGTGTTCGGTGGCACCACCCCTATTTTATCTGGTAACACTGAGCTTTGTCTTCTGGATTGGATTGGCATGGCTCGCTACGTGTTTGCGCGTACTTTTCCAAGCACAGATTAGTGTGCGCCTGGTTTCTGCACTAGGATTTCAGAAGATCGCTTGTTGCTGCATCTCTTTCCTCTGGATTGAATTGGCGCAGCTCACTACATGCTTGCACTCGCATGTCAGAGCAGAGCTTGGTGTGCACCTGCTTTTCGCACTGGGCTTTTAACAAATCGCTCGCTGCTCGCGCTTATATATAAAGATGAAAAAAGCGTCAGCGCACAAGTGCTGTGCCGTGGGCATACCGTGTATGCAAGCACTCAGGAATGCCACAAGACATTCATACAAGCAAAGGGTCAGAAAACCGCTTCATTTTCCTTTACTTCGCGGTGTACCTTCGCACTGGGTAGCACTGAAACGATGGCTTCTAACAAGCGTAGGAAAATCTTCATACAGGGTATTGCTGAGCGATGGTTCCTAGCACATACAAAAATGAGTCTTTGCTGCGAGTGTGGCCATTAATTGACTGCCATCTACAAGCATATTCAAGGCGCTTGGTCTGGCGGGTTGATATACTATGGCCCCATAGTCTAAGCGTGTACGTATAAGACTTTTGTACATGTTCATCAGACACTTCCTGTCGCTGCCCCATGTTTTATGTGATAAAAGTTTAAGAAGGTTATTGTTTTTAGACATTTCTCTATTAGGTGCTTTAAGTGTGGAATGAAGGTCAGTTTTGAATCTAATGTGATTCCTAAAAATTTGTGCTGTGTTACAACTGGTATGTGCTGTCCATGTAGTTCTACAGTTGGCTCTGCAAATAAGCCTCTTTTTCGTGTGAAAAGGACACATGAGCTTTTAACAGGATTCAGTTTAAAGCCGTTTTTTTCTGCCCATTTACACACTTTGTTCAAGCCAAGTTGGACATGTCACTCACAAATAGAAAGGTTACATGACTTGAAACCTAGTTGTATGTCATTTACGTATACCGAATAAAACATGCTTTGCAGTATAGATAAGCGCAAGGAATTCATTTTGATTATAGAAAGGGTACAGCTTAACGTGTAAGGCCACTTTGAAAACTTTATTTTTTGAAAAAAATAAATTTTTTGAATTTTATTTTATCACATTACACATTCATTTCTGTATGATTGGCGAAAAAAATTATGCTCCTAACTAAAAGCGTTCCAAAGATACAGTTAAATATGTAACCCCCTGTGCATTTTGCAAAACCGAAACTAACACAGTTTTGGTTTCCACATATCGGAAAATATTTGGCTCCTTTGGCAGTCTTACCTTTTTTTGCACCCCAATTTTTCAGTTTACAATCATAATAACTTTTTTAAGCATTTGTGTCTATTTTTGCTTTCATTTAATAACACAAGTGCTCGCAAGAGGTACGCATGATGTTTCGATCACGTGAGTTGTGTACCCTGGAGCAGGGGATGGCACATGGCAAAATGTAGCCACTCTTCATTGAACGGCTGTGTTTCTTTGATATCTGTGGATACAGGAAAAATAATTTATGTGGAAGCTGGGTCCAGCACGTGCAAGTCATGCAAGATCAAGAGCAAACTGAATACCACAAGCAGCGAATTCCTGGAATGGAAGGCGAACCACACATGTCATGCCAACCACACAGGCACTGCCGGTGGTATGGAGCCAGTTTGACTTTACCGCATGTTTGAGAGGTCAAAAACAATGCGCGGTTTGAAATATGTACACTACCACGGAGATGGAGACTCGAAGAGCTACTCGGCAGTGAAGGATATTTATGGACCAAATAGCGTGAAAAAATGTGAATGCACTGGCCATGTCCAAAAACGGGTTGGCTGCTGGCTAAGAAAGCTGAAGAAGACAGTGCATGGATTAGGTGGCAAAGGAAAATTGACTGATGGGCTCATTGACCGCCTTCAAAATTACTATGGCGTTGCCATCAGAGCCAACGTCGGAAATCTTGCAGGAATAGAACAAGCAACGCTAGCTAGTTTGTTCCACTGCAGTTTCACAGACGACAATCCAAGGCATGGGCTGTGCCCTATAGGAGCAAGCAGTTGGTGTGCTTTCAACCGAGCTAAAGCGGCTGGCCAATGTAACTACAAGCACAAGGGAGGACTTTCAAATGACGCTCTGAACAGAGTAAAGGTTGCATACGAAGACCTTTGTTCAGACGAGCTCTTCAAGAAATGTTTGCATGGCAAGACACAGAATGCCAATTAATGTTTCAACGGCATGCTCTGGCAAAGGGTACCTAAAAATGTCTATGTCAGCCTGCAAACACTGAAGTTTGGCTTGTATGATGCCGTGTGCCATTTTAACAATGGCAACAGAGGAACGCTGGATGTCTTGAAACACATTGGGATCGAGTCTGGACGCCACACAATGAAAGCTTGCTTGACAGGTGACGAACAGCGCATCAAGAGATATTCCCGTCAGTCTACCGATGCCGCAAATGCAAGGAAAAAAAAAGCGAACAGACGCACGAGCGAAAAAAAGTAAAGGCAAACCTAAGGAGGACCTCAGCTACAAATGTGGTGGATTTTAACCCTCCTGGATATTGCTGTATAGCATATGTAGCTATATCAAACCTTTTTTGTTTTTCTCGAAACAAACTTTTCTGCCGTTTCAGCTAGCACGAACATTCCTAACTTTTTTCCCCGAGTAGATTTTTTAACGAAACTTTCAACACTTATTCTTGGTATATCAGGCTGTGCAACCAACTAGAGACAATAAAATTGACCAATAAGATTTGTTATTGTTGCATTTCTTTTAAAAACATTCCTTGCTGAAAACCGTTGTGTTTGGTAATATTGTAAATAAAGAACTACGATTGATGATATCATAATTATTTTAGTTCATTGCATAGATTAAGGCTTTATGTACACAACTGCAAGAGGAATTTTTCTTGTGGTGAGGTATATATGAGTTATGACTGCTGGCGTGGGATGCATTATTAGTAAATTTTTTGACAATAAAAATATATTTAAATTTTTTTTTTGTATTTCAACATTCTAATTAGAATACAAAAAGGCATAATATAGAACACTAATTTCCGCTTTGTATTCGATAACAAAACATTTTTTCTGAAAAGTGGCCTCATACCTTAATACCCCTCCTTGCGGCACCCCAGTTTCTTGTGTAAATGGCCTGGATAGAGCATTGCCCACCGTAACGCAAAATGTACGGTTTGATAGGTAACTTTCAATTACATCAAGCATATTCCCTCGAATACCCATTTCTGAGAGGTCTTGCAAGATCCTATATCTCCAAGTCGTGTCATAAGCTTTTTCCATGTATAAGAAAACAGAAAGAAAGAACTGCTTATGGATAAAGGCGTCGCAAATGCCTGCCTCAATGCGCAAGAGCTGGTCAGCAGTTAACTTACCCTCTCTGAAGCCGCACTGATAAGGGTCGAGCATTTTATTCGATTCAAAGAAATGTAAAAGACGACGATTTATCATTTTCTCGAACCGTTTGCATAAGAAACTTTTGAGTGCTATTGGATGGTAACTTGAAACGTCGGATGGGTCCTTGCCTTGTTTCAAGACCCGTACTACGATAGCTTCTTTCCATGGGGATGGGAGGTATCCAGCAGCCCAAACAAAGTTAAATAGTGCCAGAAGTGTCATCTGTGTATCAGTGTGTACGTTTTTAATCATGTCGTACATGATTTTGTCAACTCCAGGTGCAGAGCTCATACACGAGCTCAACGCAGCTCTAAGCTCGGTAATATTAAAAGGACAGTTGTACGGTAGATTTGGTCTGCATTCACGGTTTCTTGACTTAAGTTCTGCTATTTGCTTATATTTAAGGAATGTTTGTGAATAGTTTATGGAACTTGATACACGTGCAAAATGTAATCCAAGGGCATCGGCCTGGTTTTCCAAGGTATTTCCTCGCTCATCAATCAAAGGTAATGGGTTGATCTACTGCCCTTTTAGCCTTCTCAGCCCATCCCATACTTTAGCCTCCTGGGCATAGGAATTGATGCCTGAGAGAAACCTCTCCCAGCTTGTTCTTCTAGCCTGCCGTCTCATGCGCCATCCTTGCAACTTGATATGTTTCAATGCAACATAATTTTCCGCCATGGGATATTGGTGCAATCTGCCCCATGCCTTATTTTGTCTTTTTCGTGCATCCTTGCAGTCCTCATTCCACCAAGGAACGTTTCTTAGATGACTGACCATTTGTTGGTGGAATGAACTTTTCAGCTTCATCAATAATGAAAGCGGTAAAATATGCTACAGCATTGTCTATGCTAAAATCACGTATAAAATCTTGTGATAAGTAAGTAGATTCCTTAAAACACTTCCAATCAGCGAAGTCAAGTTTCCAGCGAGGTACCTGTGGTCGAGTGTCTTGTCGTGTTAGTAAGTTTAAAGTTATCGGAAAGTGGTCACTCCCAAATGGGTTTTCTATAGCATTCCATTCTAAGTAAGAAAAAAGTATGGAAGATCCAAGCGCTAAATCTATCAAAGAGTGTGAATTATGCGCAATATTATTGTAGGTGGGTTTTTTCCTATTAAATAGGAACACACCGGACGTAACAAGAAAGGATTCGATCAGTCGACGCCTCGAATCAGTCCTGGAATCTCCTCAGAGACTGTTGTGAGCATTAAAGTCCCTGACAATAAGAAACGGCTCAGGAAGTTGATTAATAAGTTTGTGGAATTCTATTTTGCTCATGTGATAGTTTGGAGGTATGTAGATAGAGCAGACGGCTACTAACTTATTAGAAAGAATTGCGCGAACCGCAACTGCCTCGAGAGACGTCCGAAGCGGCAAGTGTTGACAACCAACAATTTTATTGACAATTATGGCTACACCAGCGGATGAGCTGTTGACCTCGTCACGATCTTTACGAAAAATAATGTGTGACCGGAGAAAATTCGTCTGTGTAGCTTTTAAGTGCGTGTCTTGAACCCACAGTACCTTCGGATTAAATTTGTGTAGAAGTTCGGTTACGTCGTCAAAATTGTGAATGGGACCTCTCACATTCCACTGTATAATTTGTGTATCCATTTTGACAGAGTTTGTTACTGTGTGTTCTGGAAAGGAAAAGTTAGTTCACAGGCCCTTTGCAGGCGCCCTGATGGGAGTTTTATTTTTTTGGACAATCGAGAGAGCCTCGCCGCTCCTTAGGCGCTGGTGGCGCCATCTTGCTGGTGGTTGTGTCCATCGCCTCTTGCGAGGCGCTGGACACGCGCTCTTCCGAGCGCTTTGTTTGACGTGAAGGTCTCGGCACGTTGGACGAGACCATCGAGTTCACCTGCCCGGAGGTGGATGGCCCCATCTGCTGGGTTGGCAGAGCAGCGCTAGCTGCAACCGCCGCATGGGCAGATGGCGTAACTGCCGACTCACAGCTTGTCGGTCGGGACAGCCGCCGGAAGCCATAGTGTCGCTGCCCCTTGACGCATCACATCGGCAAAGCTGCTCTTAGGCAGGTATGACACTTGCCTACGTGCCTCCTTGAAAGATTTGTTTTCTTTGACTGTGATAGTCACCATTTCTTTTTCTCTTTTCCAAGACGGGCAGGACCGCGAGTATGCAGCATGCTCGCCATCACAGTTGACAATGTGGAGTGTTCTGGCACGTTTCGGAGGAATGCTCATTGTCACTGCACTTGGCACATGTCAGTCGGCCTCGACAGTTTCATTTCATTTCATTTATTGAAGCCTTAAAGGCCCGGAGGCATTACATAAGGCGGGGGCAAACAAAGTGTGAGGAACTCTTCATCACGCTAAAGAGAGAAAAGAAGAAGAAAAGATAGACGAAGAATAGAAAAGGAAACAACGCTCAGGAGGGAACCGAGCAAGCAGTACTATCATCAATATCACTGTAATGAAGCCATAAAATACAACAAAATACATACTACATAAATACTATTAAAAACATATTATGCGTGAGAACGACTCACTATCAATTAATTACTTAAAAGGGGTCAATAAGCAAATACATTTGAGACAAACCATTCTAGGTGTAGTGGATTGTTAGTTTCTCATGGAAAGTCGTGTGGTCGGCGGAAGAGACAATACAGTCGGGCAGAGTGTTCCACAGCGCTATTGCATTTGGAAAAAAGAATCCTTCATCGAAGACGTACAGCACTGAATGTGCGCGATTGGACAGCTGTGGTTGAGGCGGGGAGAGATTCTAGCCGGGGGTGGTGGTCGAGGGTGTCTGGCTATTTGGTAATAGTAGAAAGAGTGAAGCATGCAGAGACGCGAGATGATACGACGTGATGGGAGACTGGGAAGATCGAGTGTGCGTTTTAGTTCAGTTATGCTGGTTTTACTTGAGTAGTTTGACATGATAAAGCGTGCAGCACGATTCTGAATGGCTTCTAATTCGTAGGTGAGATATGCTTGCGAGGGGTGCCAGACAGATGATGCGTACTCCAGTTTCGGCCTAAAGTATGTCTGATAGGCAAGTTTTTTTATAACGGGCGATGCAGATTTCAGATTGCGACGCAAGAAACCAAGTGTGTGCGAGGCGTTTGCGCATATTGTTTCAATGTGAGTAACCCATGTTAATGATGATGTTAAGTGAACACCTAGGTACTTATAGCAGTCTGTTCGTGGTGTTGTAGTTGAGCTTATGTGGTACGCGTAATTTGTAATGCTGTGCTTACGTGAAAAGGACATACATTGGCACTTATTAAGGTTAAGAAGCATGAACCATTTTTCACACCATGAAACGATAGTGTCTATGTCTTGTTGTATGTCAATGGAATCACCAGGGTTATGGATGGCATTGTAGATGACACCGTCATCAGCAAAAAGACGAAATCTAGTTTTTGTGTAACATGGCAGGTCATTGATATAGATTAAAAATAACAGCGGGGATAAGCCTGCTCCCTAGGGGGCACTGTGTAACATCAGAAAGGTGTGAGTCATGAGAGTTAGCGGATGTGTATTGTACGCGTCCTTTTAAGAAATGTTCAATCCAAGTAATCAGTGATGGGGGGATTCCAAGAGTAGATAATTTGGCAAGTAGGCAATTATGAGGGACGCGATCGAAGGCCTTCGAAAAGTCTAAGAAGATGGCGTCAATTTGTAGGTGATCATCCACCTGTTGCAAGATTTCATCCTGTGAACTGTGGCTGAACCGTTGGCACTTAACGCATCTATGAGGATTGGGCACGTATGGCCTAACACGAAGTTTGATATAATCAGCCTCGATGGACTCGGGGAGGACACTTGAACCGAAAGTGAGTATCAGGTGTTTCGTCTTGATCTTTTTATCATCTCGCCTCATCTTAATTCGTTTAACATTTATGACATTCTGGTCACGGAAGCCCTCAAAGAGTTCAGCCGCAGTGAGCTCCAGCAAGTCATCGTCGGAGACAACGCTGCGGGTGGTGTTCATCGTGCAGTGCGGGATTATAATTATTTGGGTTTCCCCAATTAACACTAGCTTTGGCAATTTCTCATATTTCTGATCGCGGAGCTCCATGAGGAGATCACCGCTTGCCATCCTCGACGCCTTATAACCTGGACCAAGGACTTCAGTCAATGACTTTGAAACAAGGAAGGGTGAGATTGTTCATATTGGTTTATCTGGTTTTGCAGAATGAATGACATGGAAACGCGGGAAGGATTCTTTTTTTCGGCCACAAAACTGGAAAACTTCATCGGTGTGCCCTCTTTTCTGAGGCCGATCAAGCAGTGGAGGGAAGGAATTATCCATAGAGGAATGTGTAGTTTTTGGCAATACCGCCAGCCACCCACCGTGGAGCCCTACAAGCGGATGCTACAGGAACTGTAAAAACAGGTCCAGCAAACACCAGCTGTACGCAATTATTATAACCGAATATGAAATAACCTAGGTTGGCTATTCACACAAGGTTAACCCTTGATGCCAGGAAAAATTGGAAGGGAAAGCTAGGAGAAGACAGGAAAGATGAAAAGTGAGAGAAAGACGAAGGCTGGAGGGAGAGAGAGACAGGAAAGGCAACTACCGATTTCCCCCAGCTAGGTCAGTCCGGGGGTGCCGTCTATGCGAAGCAGAGGCCAAAGAGGTATGTTGCCTCCACCGCCTTAAAGGTCCAAACACCCAGCATCGGCTCAACCTCCAGGATCCCCCTTTCCCCAGACACAACTAAGCTACGCATGGCTGCACGCGGCAAGGTCCAACCCTCGTGTGCTTGGGTACGTGGTGTCGCAACACACCAAATGCCTGCTGACGCAGACGTCCCTGCGGGGGTACGATTGTAGTGATTTATTGGCCAGGCCTTGACTGGTTGCCTTGGTCCAGTGAGATCTTGACAGCATGTCTTCAGCACAATCCACGGAGCAACCTTCCAACGTGGCTTTCCTCCATGTTCCACCTATTCCCTTCATTTTTCTCGCCTGGGGCTTCGTGGTCTGCAGTGATTAGTCCCTTACTTAATACGTACAAATAGGTCCTTTAATTTTCCTGTTTTCTTGCCTTGAATGCCCTCGTACCTATTGCAAACAGAAGAGGAAGATAGCATCACTCTTCTATCATCATCGTTCTCATTAGAGTTCCATTAAAGGAGAAAGATCGAGGTAGACATGGCATCTGTCTCGGTTCTTTACATTTTGTGCCCGAATACCCAGGACTCGTACTGTGGCTGCAGGCATCATCTGTAGGTTTGTTAGGCGGGAGCACCTTCCGCTTACTTAAGCTCCTGTCTGACCTTGCCCTTCAGCTCAACGGCCTGAAGTTCACAAAGCTAGGATGCGCCCGGAGGTGAATGACACAACCCATCAGCCCAGCCCTCAGAGCAGCCAACGACCTGCCTATCGATGCGAAGGACAACTGCAATGACAACTGCAAGGCTTGCAAGGCTGGAACGATAAAGTTCATCGGTGACATTCACCTTGTAGGCCTAGCCCTTGAAGTGAACAGCACCATAGAATGCAGACTTATCTTGCCACCACAATGATTACTGCTCCACAGCTCACAAGACTGGGATAGCAAGTCTCATCGCAAGGCTGATCGTGTGGACCCTTGAAACCACTAGCTGTGTGCCTGCCAATATTTTGCACCTTCATCATGATGAGCGCTCCAAGGTTTGCGAGGCTGGAACACTGAGGTCATCCCATATGAAATTTGGAAGCTTTGCCCTTCAAGCAGTCAGCACCGCCAGGGCAGTATTAAAGATGGAAGGAACTGCGAGGATCACTCATGTTTACAAACAATTATGTAGCATCCTTGGCTGAACACTCACTAGTGCCCTAGGGACCTAAAAGACAGAAATACGGGACATTGAGTGGCTGAGAATTATGCGAATATTCTTACACACTGAAATCAAAGAAAAGTGGTAGAATAGTTTAATCTATGTCACAAATAGTTGTTAAGCTCAACTTAGTTTGCTTGCATCTGCAATTGATGCGACAGGCGTTGAACAAACTAGACCACCAGATTCATAACACCAGCTGTCTGGATCAAGAAGAATGACATAGAGGCTTGCGAATACTTTGAATTGGACATCTGCTGCAGTAAAGTGAAGGCCGAGGTCCGGTTGACCAAATTAGACAAGAAAGCATGTCACATCCACTGTGCCAACAGGAATTTTAATAAGTAGGCCATAGAGCTGAGTTTGTTCACATGATGAGAGGATGCCCATTGATGAAGCTAAGTAACTCGGTCTAAAGAATGCTGCAAGAAATTAACACTACTTGAGTAGCCATAGTCTCACAGCAAATAGATGCGTTGCAGAAGCAACAGTCATAGCTCCAAAAGCACAGAAACTCAGAGGTGAATCTGAATAATTGTGCCACAAAAGCCACTCAGACTCTGTTCTCAGTCAGTAGGTCTGCTATGCTGTGTCTGCCCTGAAGACGGCAACTGATAATCCATCTGGGACCACTGCTAAAGAAATGTTAAACCTTCGTCATAATGCAAAACAACGGTGGGGGGGGGGGGAATGAAGCTTGCAGAAAAATGTGGAAAGGATTCTTTGAGATAGGTACGTGAGTCGGGATCAGAACTAGAACAATAAGTCAAAGGAGAGTTAGCACTTTCGTGTGCGATCAAATGGACAGGCATCATACTGAAGCCATCAAGAAGAGCACAAGGGTGAAGCGAAGGCACTTGGTAGCTTGGAAAGACAGAGTCATACCTTCGAATGCAGAAAGATTGTGGGAAACAACTCAAGCACCTGAATGCAAGAAAAGAGTGAAAATTATACTTTAGGTTAAAAAAAATTTCCTTTCAAACGCAACATTAACATAACACTGCCCCACCGCACAATACAAAAAAATTATAAACAGCTCCGAAATTGCATAACTGTGCAAACTCGACCTGAAAGCCTGAAATAGATGGAATAAAATTTGTTCCCTGTGAGCAAATCGGGATGTGTGGCTTAGATAAGCTGAATATGTGCAGCTTTAGCTTGGCAGAAAGGTTATTCATTAGTTAAAACTTTTATAGTGGTGACCGTAATAAGAGTTTGGCAATGGGAAAGAAAAGAACATTTGTGTGCAGTAGTGTGAGAGTTAACGTGGGCAGAAGTGCAATGTGTAAATAGGATCTATTTTGGGCAGAAATACCAAGATATAAATTGCACTGGTATTGTACTGAGTCAGGTTATCTTGACAGGAAGCAATAGCCTGCCCTTTAACTTGCATAGATTTTGCCATACAGTTTGCCAACGCTTGCATGGCTGTTACACTACAGCATACCTCGGCAAAGCCCGATGGCTGCACAGTGTTTCCAGATGGTGGATAGAGAAATACTGCATATTATAAATGTCATGTATAAGGCAGAAATTGATGTCTATCCACGAGCAGGCATATCTGTATTTTATGACTGCGCAAGTTTATTGTTGACAGATACCGTATGTTGTCCATAACATAAGATATGTCCTTGCATTCATGCTGGACGGCAATAATATTTTTCAGTTCTACCCTGCCCCCTCACGCTAGGTCTTTGTCCAGAGAAGGAATGCCCACTGTTTGAGTGCCCATGACAGTGTCGATGCTGCTTCAAGCTTCAACAATTCTCGTGCCAGTTACAGCTGTGCAACACAATATTTGCACCAAGAGAATGTTACTTAGCTCCTTCAGATTTTTCAAATAAAGTACCTTGCCAGCAACACTATGCCTGGGGGTTATCCCCCTTCCAATTTTCTTTGCCATTTACAACACTTCCTCACACCATAAATGCTTATTTATAGCACGCAATACACTTTAGGCCGGTCATCTTCTGCAAAGTTTTAATTGAAGAGGTACTGATATATCTTCGATTATTCATTCTTCTATTTTTCTGTCGTAAGATTAAGGCTCTAGAGCTTTACAAAATAGTAACAAGCCTTGGAGAGACGTGACTTAGTATAATAGCTTTCCTAGAGCCGGTTTCAGTTTGTTTTCTTGAAGGATACTGTGTAGTGACATCACAGCACAGTATGTGGTCACATGGGAAAAGGACATTACGACGATCTGACGCTCTCTTGGAGTCTCCAGCTAGCTCGGGCGACTTGTGTGCTGCTACTCATGAAGGCCAGCACAGCAGCATAGCGGAGAACTGAATAAGCCAGAGCGAGTGTCGTAACATTACAACGTCCGGCTCCCACATGACCATATACTGTGTCGTGACGTCAGGGCACAGTATCTTCCTGGAAAAAAAAAGTGGCTGTAAAAAAGCTACTATATTAATTTATTTATTTACGGCGTTTTGAGGCTTCACCCCTCTAATGCTGTGTGTTGTCTTCTCTCCACCCATGTTCAGCGCAGTTAAGCACACTCATGCAGTATGTACTACCAAGCACTTTTTTATCCCCTTCCATGTCGCTCTATTACCCTGATGGGCGCGAAATGCAAAGACACCCATGTATTGTGCATTCGACGCACATTAAGGAAACCCAGGTGGTCAGAACCACTACGGTGTGCCTTATAATCATATCATGGTTTTGACACATAAAACCCCAGAATTTTTTTCATTCTGACCAGAAGTGGCTAAGGTATTTTTAAAGCCTCCGTTGGCAACGTGTTTTACCTGCTTAGAAAGAATAAATTTGCTTCTTCTTGCGCTGTTCCATGGATTATGCATTTCCATCAAAAGCCTGACTAAATACTGAGAGAAATCTTGGCTTGTCTGTGGCATTGCTAGAGAATGTAAGGTACTGCTTATGAGCTGAGCTTGTTTTTGGCTGTGTTTAGCAAAAATCCACGGACGAACCTAGCTTGTCTAAGGCACGGAAAGTTTTAAACATCCCACACAAAGTGTA
This sequence comes from Dermacentor albipictus, assembly GCF_038994185.2. NCBI lineage: Eukaryota > Metazoa > Arthropoda > Arachnida > Ixodida > Ixodidae > Dermacentor > Dermacentor albipictus. The sequence goes on from NW_027225581.1 coordinate 4,197,927, forward strand.
CAAGTATTTCATTTCAGAATCAAGTAGGGGAACACAAGCTGCACACCTGGCAAGTATTGTTTGTACAAGTGAAGGAAAGCTAAGTCTTCGAATCTTCCAAGAAGGCATGCCTGAAATGATGTACGTCAGCAATTCCAAAACTGTACAGCAAGGAGCGTGGAACTCAGCAAGGGGCTCAGCAAGCCTCAGCAAGGGGCGTGGAACCGGCATGGCAGAAGCGGTGCCGCTCACGTTTTTCTTGCTGCTTTTGCAGGCTCATGGCATCTCAGCTTTGAAGCAGTCTTTTGGCGACGCCGTTTCATGTACGTCAACTACGAGTTCACCCTTTTGGTCTGGGATCTGCGTTGATGGATCAGCGAATGGAACTTCGTCTGCTGCTCACGACGACGAATCGACAAGCATAGCCGCTGACTTCGGCCGATGTACCGTGCCGATCAAGGAACACTGGTGCAGTGAACGCCTTATCGTCAGCCTACAAATACCGGGATCTGGCAGTCACCCAGAGGGGCGTGGAACCGGCATGGCAGAAGCGGTGCCGCTCACGTTTTTCTTGCTGCTTTTGCAGGTTAGTAATTCGAACTTGCATTGCTTTCGCACGCATTTTGTTTTGCCGGTTCCACCCCAAATGTTATTTGCTTGCCTGAAAACTCACTCGCAAGTGAAAGATTATTCGCGTCATCGCTTTCGATTATTGCGTCGTATTTCCTTTTATCTGTTGCTGCTACTTTTAAGTGGCGACGTTGAGCTTAACCCTGGCCCGACCACTGCCGAAACTCTGCAGAGGCTCCTCGATGGTCAAGATAGCATTAAGGCCAAGTTAAATGCAATAGAACTAACCCAAGTTGAAAGTAAACGCGCTATGAATGATCTCAGCGCCCGTGTAGCGTCTATAGAATCTAAAATATCTAGTATTGACCAAATTAACTGCGCAATTAAAGAATGTAAGAAACAATGTGAAGAACACCAGCGTATGCTGGGTTCAGTTATGGCGAAGGTAGACTATCTCGAGAACCAGAGGAGGCGTTGTAATTTGCTTTTTTTCGGTGTAGAAGATACAAAACCAAACGAGTCAAGTGAGGACTCTGGAATATGTGTAATTGATGTGTGCAAATCAAAATTGGGTATCCAATCAGTGAATATGGCAAATGCTCACAGGCTAGGCAAATTCAAGACTGGTAGCAATCGTCCTTTAATAGCGACTTTCGCTTCCTACGTTGAAAAGCAAAATGTTTTAAAAAGTGCTTATAAATTAAAAGGAAGCAATGTCAGTATTTCAGAGGACTTTTCTGAGGATGTACGCAGAAAGAGAAAGCATCTATGGCAAATCGCGAAATCGCGACAACAAAGTGGCGATAAGATCAGTCTTAAGTACGACACTCTTATTATAAATGGTCAGAAGTACTTGTTTGATGATAATACAAAGGAGGTGGTACCAGTAATAAAAGAGAAAGCAGATGCTACAAAGGGAGTAGAACCGGTCGGATGACGGCGTCGGCATAATGCAACGCATATTTCCTTTCTTGTAATTAACTGCCGAAGCATTAAGAACAAGGTTGATGAATTTGCATCTCTAGTTGATATGGTAAAGCCGTCTATTATTCTCGGTACTGAATCATGGTTAGCAAATGAAGTTGCTGATGGTGAAGTATTCTCAGATCGATTTAAGTGTTATAGAAAAGACAGAGACTTGCATGGTGGAGGTGTATTTATTCTTGTGGATTCTAAAATTTCTTCTTCTCAGATAAATGCTGGCACCGATGAATGTGAGGCTGTATGGTGCAGACTGACGCTTAATAATAGCAAAGCTTTAACTGTGTGTTCATTCTACCGCCCGCCTGATTCATCCGTTGATGTGCTTAGGCAGTTGGCAGTGACAGTTGATGCAGTTCAAACAGACTTCATGGTAGTTGGAGGTGATTTCAACCTGCCTAATATTGATTGGAGTCATCAACCTCACTTTCACTCTTTTTCGGGGCGGTCTAGTCAGGAACTGATTAACTTGGTTGAACTTTTTGAGTTACATCAAACTGTATTGGAACCGACACGTGGGAACCATATCTTAGATTTGTTATTCACAAATAAACCTGAATTCGTCCGGTCTACTCACGTGCTACCTGGAATAAGCGATCATAATGTTGTGCTTTGTGAAATGAATGTTGAACATTTAAGAAGCATTGGAACAGCAAACAGACGAGTATATAACTACGAAAAAGCAAATGTATGCGAGATAAATAAAGCGTTGAATGAGTACCGGACGGTATTTGAAACATATGCCGACTACACTGGAGTAACTGAATTATGGCCTATATTTAAGAAGAAGATGTTTGAGCTGAGGGAGCGCTTTGTTCCGGCGTGGACATTAACGAAAAGAAGAAGTAAAAGTAAACCTTGGTTTACTCGGGAGTTACGCAGTCTAACACGCAAAAGGCAACTAGCTTACCGCAAATACAAAGGTAAGCCGACACGTGATCTTTGGTTGAAGCTGCATGAAACTACCGAAAAAATGAAAGTTGCAGTGGTAGCTGCAAAACATTCATTTGGAATTTCAATGGAGTCGAAATTAAAGGATAATCCGAAGGAATTCTGGAAACATGCAAAGAGAAATGGAAAAGACACTGTGACTATACCACCGCTTGTGTCTGGTAACAGCTTTATTGATGATGACGTAGGAAAAGCTGAGTTCTTTAATACGTATTTTAGCTCTGTTTTCAGCTGTGCATTGCAACACAGACATGATATGAGTACCTTGAATTTCCAGCCGGTGGTGAGTGATATGGATGATGTTGTTATTAGCATTAATGGCATAGAGTCTCTGCTGCAGAATCTGAAGATTGGTAAGGCTGGGTGTCCTGATGACTTGCCAAACAAGTTTTATAAATTTTGTGCACAGTCGGTGGCACCGTACTTGAAGATTATTTTCGAAAAATCGCTTGAGGAATCCTGCCTTCCCGATGACTGGAAAATCGCAAGCGTAGTGCCAATTCATAAATCTGGTCCTCGTGACACCGTCTCAAATTATAGGCCAGTATCACTAACTTCAGTTGCGTGCAGGACTCTTGAACACATTTTGTACACTAGTATAGTAGCACATATGGACGCACATTCATTGTTTAATCCTCGGCAGCATGGTTTTCGAAGGGGCCTATCTTGTACTACGCAGTTGACTGAATTTGTGCACGAGCTGGCAGAAGCACTGGACAGGCGTCTTAGCGTGGACTGTGTGTTCTTGGATTTCAAAAAGGCATTTGATACAGTGACGCACTGTTTACTAATAAAAAAAATGGCCTTTTACAATATCAGTCCTCAAGTAATATCATGGGTAGAAGATTACCTACGCTTACGTCAGCAGTTTGTCATGGTTAATGGTACTCAGTCACAGAAGGTGCAAGTTGTGTCCGGTGTTCCGCAAGGCTCCGTGTTGGGGCCGCTATTGTTCTTGCTGTACGTGAACGACATTGGTGACGGAGTAGTGTCTCAAATGCGGTTATTTGCGGACGACTGCGTTCTCTATAGAGTAGTCACTTGTGACCGTGATGCTGAGATCTTTCAGGAAGACTTGAACAGAATCTCAGAGTGGTGCGTCAAATGGAATATGAATTTGAATCTGTCTAAAACTGTTCATATGAAATTTACAAGAAAGAAAAACCTTGATATGCAACCGTACGTTATTAGGAATGTAATGTTGGAACAGGTATTCGAATTTAAATATTTAGGTGTTTATTTTACTCCCACTTTGAATTGGCGCCGTCAAGTCGATTATGTCACTGCTAAAGCATGCAAAATCCTGGGATTTCTTCGCCGAAATGCAAACACTTTTCCACAGTCATGTCGGGACATCTTGTACAAGACTTATGTGAGGTCAATTCTGGAATACGCGTGTACGGTTTGGGACCCGCCTACTCGTAGAGATAAAGATAAGCTGGAGCGGGTGCAGAACATTGCCGCTCGCTTCGTATCTGGCATACGCGGGGCTCAATACAGTGCATCGCGTACGAAGGAAGCACTCAACTGGGAATTACTAGACATGCGCCGTAAGAAGTTGAGGCTGAAGTTCTTCCATGCTATTTATTATTCAGCTGTTCGGGTTGATCGCGAAAAGTTTGTGCTAGAGCCTTTTTATAGATCCAATCGTGTTGACCATAATTTTAAGGTCCGTGAATTTGCGACAAAAACTGAATTGTTCAGAATGTCTTTCTTTCCTAAAACCATTAGGGAATGGAATAGACTGCCGAGTGATGTTGTGAGGGTTGAATCAAATGATGCTTTCTTTTTGATCTTGTAGATTGTAGATGTGCATTGCTAGGGGCTTTGCCTTTTTTGCCGTTTTTTTTCGTTTTTCCTCTTTTGTTATCACTTTTAACACTGTACAGGAGCAGAGGTGTCGTATGTATTCCTTCTTGTACCTCCCCCCCCCCCCCCACTGTAATGCCTTGGCGCTGTGGGTTCCTTAATAAATAAATAAATAAAAATAAATAAATAAACGTCTAAAAATGCAAGACACCCGGTGAAAAATTTGGGGCAGCTTTTGCAAAGAAACGGTGGGTAAATTATTAGGCTACTATGAAAAAGCCTTTGGAAGACTAGTTCTTTTTAATATCTAAGCTTGATGACACAAAGTTGCATTGCTTAGACAAAGGAATACTGTTAAGAGCTTGGGTCATGGCTTTCAGTGAAAGGCAATGAAGAACAAGTCTTAACACAGCCACCTGCATGTTTTATCTGTTTGGACAACAATGTAAAGAGGGAAGGGGGGGGGGGGGGGGCTCAGTAGCAGATTAAGAATAATGTATGTAGAACATGCCCACACATCTTTAACAATGGCAGGCGACATCGGTGATATTTCTGGCTCCTGTTCCAAACAGTAAAATATGAACCAGATTGTCTCTACAACTTCTTTATTATCAGGTTTATAATATTACTCTTTTTTATACACCAAAATTTATAAAAAGAAGCTGCAGATTGGCTTCACAAAAATCAGATAGCAATATCTTTTGACAAATTGACAAATAGCATCAGCATTAGGCCTATTTCCACAATCCCGTTCATTAAGTATTACTTGGAACATATACAGAAGAAAGGTCACTTATATTGATATCAATTACAGCTGCACGGTTCTCAGAACTTTCAAGCAACCAGAGGGGCTCCATGCTGTAATGTCTCCCTAGATGTATTAATATGTATGGAAGACAGGTTTAGTCATATATGTATACTAAAGGCAAAAAATTTTTATTAGTGAGCATGGTTCCTTCTTTTGTGTGTTTTTTTTTTTCAACTTGGAAGGAGAGAGATGAGTGCAGATGATGGTTGTTGGTACGTTTAGATTGCCACAACATAGCGATTAATGAAAATAGAGTTGCCGTGAACCCATTAAGCGCATATCAAATATATAAAAAAAGTGAACCTTAGCAAAGCTGCACAACCATAAGTCAAGTCAGTTCAAGTGCACATACTAGTTAAACAAGCTTAAAGTATGATAACGTACCGCATATTAATTTAGCTATCATAGATACCACTCAGAGGTGCTAGCGTGGCTGAGTTAGTGATCAGAAATGATCCTACAAAAAACCATTGTAGAAAAAACTAAATCTGTGTTCCTGATAGGGTCTGTGTTCATGGCTTTATAAGATAGGTGTTCCACACACAAGTGGAACAGTAGGAGCTCCAGATTATATTTGGTCATGGCCAGGACATTAAGTGAAATGATTGTGAGATACTTTCAGCTGTCCACAGAGTTGACAGTGCAAGCCTTAACTTAATTAAAAGGTTTCCCTGAAGGGCTGCCACAGTAGATTGGCACCTACTTGTATGTAATGGTTCATTTGAAGTTCTGTGGGGTTTTTTTTTGTCACCCCACTTGGGAGAACTCTTAGCACATCCCTTTTACTATCGCAAACTAATCCTTGCCTTCAAAGCTTTCCACTTCCCCTTTCCATAGACTTCATTTTACTCTTACGCGTCTGCTTATCCTTCTCGACCCTTGCGAGTGATGAGCTATGTAGAAATCAGTTGTTGCCCTAACGAAGACAAGTCCCTTTGTCCAAACATTGACTCCAGGCAAGATTTTTTGTTCAGTAACTGTAGGTCACTTAATTAACTGTGTGGTGCTGTATTTTACGACAGAACTGCACTGATTTATTGATCCATTTTAAATAATTGTTAAAGGGATGCATTTAGAAGCCCTTCTATGTTTAGAATAACTTGCTCTACACAAAATATTGTATCATAATGTGTAATTTAAAACCACCATTAATTTCTGTCCAAGTGGTAATACCTTAGTTGGCCATGCCATTGCCTGACCAAATGTCCTGACCAACTAGCTACCCCTGGTTAAGCCATAAGTACAAGGGCATCTCAGAGTCGTTCAAATGAGTAGGGAAAAGAACATTTCGACAATAACTTTGGTTTGTTCTCAAATAAGAATAAGTTATTCTGACAGGGCTGCCGTAACTTATTGGCTCACTGAATTGAAAAAGCACGCATATGTTATCACAAAAACCACTGCATGCTTTCATGTAAAAAGTTGACATTTATATTGCATCATTGTTTCCCACTACAAGTAAATCCTCTATTTCATTAATGTGCAAAGTTGGGCTAGTTGGTGATTAATCATCATACCTTATAGCAGTGAGTGTTGTGTATTCTTGTGTGTCTTCGCATTGTTAGATACGGGGCTGTTTCCTGAGCCTACTTCGAGTTCACTAGACCACATCGAATCGCACCACAGCTAATCAAGGAGCGCAGGAGCACGGATGCCGCATTCCCGTGGCACGCACTTGCAAACAAGTTGGCGGCCCCCACTTCGTGTGCCGCAGGTGGACCTATTCACTGCTTGACTCTTCCCGAAAGTGAAGCGAGAGCCTGGCACTGTTGAGGGTAAAGTGGGTCCCGAAGCAAGACGGCTGTAATGCACCGTGAAGGCCTGGCAGCGTCGCCCCCACCTGGCTATTGTGACGGCGCATTGCAAGTCAGCAAGGCAAGACCGCAGGGAGAAGTAAACCCTCGGACAATGGGGGACCAAGTAGCGACTCTCTTCGCTGGGTGTGACACCATCGCACGGGCGCCTACCATTGGCCGAAAATGACGACACCCGAGTGGGCTCGCCGACTGGCCGAAAATGGCGTCACCTGAGCGGGCTCTCCCATTGGCTGAACGTGACGTGTCTTCGAGACACCGAAGGGCTTAAAAGATGCAGACCGGGAGCAGCAGAGGAGCATTCCTAGAGCATTCCTTGATTCTTCTCTTTCGAACTTCTTGCGACGGGCCGCAGCGTCCGAGTTGCTGCCGGCCCGTAATGACTTTTATGACTGTTAATGTCTTGGTCGTCTCACTGTAAATAATGTAAATAAACCTCCGAAGTTTTTCATCCCGACGTCCTCAACTCCTACAGCGTTGTCTTTGTCAGTGTGCTGCTTCACCATCAAGGTATGATCATCTATTTCATATTCCACAAAGGCTAACGATGCAGCTTTCGATGACCATAGGTAAAGAAATATGAACTGGCAACTTTGACTACCTAAAACATAGACTATCATAACACCGACATGATCGGGGAAAAAGAAAGCAGAGCAGTTCCTGACTGCCACCTTTATTTCCTATGCTAGCGAATGTGCCATAAATGTGGGACATGTAAAGTGCGCAGCCACAACACAATGGCTCCTGAATTTCACAGGTGCAAACACCCCATCAAAAACTGTAACGTGTCGTGTGGAAAGACATATTTATAGTGCATTTTGTAGGTACTGGTAGTGCGCTATCAAAGAACTGCGGCGCAGAAAAAATCGTGAAGCTATTACAAAATCAGCTATGTTTATACATCCTTTGCTGCAACCAAGAATGTTACCACAAAGCAGTTCCTGCCTTTTACACATATAACCAAAGCCAGATTTAAAACTATGCATGTTTAGAGTGTTCAAAAAACAGCGCTATCTTTTACAAGTCCCACTCGTTAACATGCACACCTTGTATTGCATTATAAATAGGAAAAGAAAAAATAACAAAAATGTAAATATAAAACATAAAAGTGGGTAAATCATTGCACGTTGTCCATGTTTCTAAATACTAGCACATACATCTTGGAAGACTTAATTACTAAACGTTTTCGGCTGGACCACCAGCCGAAAACGTTTAGTAAATAAGTCTTCCAAAAAGTTCATTGTCTCTTTCCTGCATGTATATATATATATATATATATTCTCTCAGCACCTTCTCTCAGCACCTGAAACGTCTGGATGCAGTTCTCACGTGCCTTGCCAATGCTGGACTTCAGCTAAACACTAAGAAATGCCGTTTTGCGAGCAAGACGATCAAGGTGTTAGGTCACATTGTGAGCAAAGATGGCATTTGTCCAGATCCTGACAAGGTTTCGGCAGTTCGGCACTTCCCTCGTCCCGAAAAGACCAAAGATTTGCGCAGTTTCCTAGGCCTCACTTCCTATTTTCGCCGATTCATACGAGACTTCGCCTCAATAGCGTCACCTCTGCACAAATTACTGGGTTCTAATGTTCCCTTTGTGTGGTCTCCCGAATGTGAATCAGCGTTCGCCCATCTAAAGCGCACTCTCACATCTGAACCAGTACTTCGCCATTTTGGTGAAGCTGCTCCTACCCTCCTGCATACGAATGCTAGTGGTCACAGCATTGGTGGCACTCTCCTACAGCGAGACGACACTTTAGGTGAGAGGGTCGTCGCGTACGCAAGTCGCGTTCTCACAAACGCCGAAAAGAATTACACCATCACGGAGCAGGAATGCCTAGCTATCGTTTGGTGTGTGCAGAAGTTTCGACCTTATCTCCATGGCCGCCATTTCACCATAGTTACAGACCATCATGCATTGTGCTGGCTTTCGACGCTGAAGAACTTGTCTGGACGACTTGGTCGGAGGATCCTTCGTCTGCAAGAATATGACCTAACTATTACCTACAAGTGCGGAAAAAAACACCAGGATGCAGACGCGCATTCTCGCTGTCCGCTTCCTATGACACCAAGCAATGGACCTCCAACTATCATCTGTGAAAAGCTTACGCACGACCCCTCTTCACATGCTTTCTCGTTGGCCATTGTAGAGGAGATGCCTACACACGACAACAGATTTTTCCAATCTCAGCAACTTGCAGACTCTTACTATCGGCGCATCATGGACCACCTTCAAGGAGCTTCGCACCCGCCTAATGCCCGCCTTCGTCGACAGCTGATGCAATTTAAGATTGACAACCGTGTCCTGTACCGTCATGTCTATCACCCTGACGGTCAATGCTGGGTTCCTGTCCTGCCACGCTCTCTACGTGCTCATGTCCTGCAGGCTTCTCACGACGACATGACTGCTGGTCACCTTGGCTTCCAGAAAAACCTACCTATGACCGCATCAAAGGTCGCTTCTACTGGCCTGGCTTGTCCGCCAGTGTAGCGAGGTATGTGGCTTCCTGCGTCCTATGTCAGCGTCGAAAGCTCCCTACATCAGCTCCAAGCGGACAACTGCAACCGGTTCTGTGTCTGTCGCAACCATTTGAAGTCGTTGGCATTGACCTGTATGGTCCTCTTCCTGTGACTCTCACCGGTAAACGATGGATTGTGACAGCCGTTGACCACTTGACACGCTACGCCGAAACAGCTTGTGTGAGTTCTGCCTCAGCGTCTGAAGTTGCTGCTTTCGTACTTCAAGCGTTACTACTGCGTCACGGTGCTCCTCGCGTCCTCCGGAGCGACCGTGGAAAAGCATTCCTCTCGCAACTAGTAGACAAAGTACTCAGAGGCTCCGGAACCACCCACAAGACTACCTCCAGTTACCATCCGCAAACCAACGGCCTAACGGAGCGATTTCATCGCACGCTGTCCGACATGCTCGCTATGTCCCCTTGCCCCGAGCCCCCTTGCAATTGTATAATTCACCATATAACATGTCTGTATTGTGGTGAAGATAAAGCAAATCTGTCGACAACCATTAAAAAACACATACAAGACTATTTCCCACGTGTGTGTGTGTGCACGTGTGTGTATGTACCTCGGGGCCAAAGGCATTAAAGAGGGGAGTGGGTTAATTTGCAGCAAATGGGAAAAGAAACTTCACAACCTTTCACAGAGGTTAGGATCTTGGGTACTTAGCCATATCGATGAAGAAAGCTATACATACATGCTCTAATGACTTTCTAAAATAAATGAATCTGAAAAGACACTATAGGCACCTTCTGTCTTCTGTGCAAGTGAACTCTCTTCACGTACCGCCTTTTTTTCTTTTAACCCCTTATACCCTCTCCCCCATGCAGGGTAGCCAACTGGATGTACGTCTGGTTAACCTACCCGGCCTTCCTTGTTCTTTTCTCTCTCTCTCAGATGTAAACCCACATGCAGGAAAACTAAAAACCACACAAAATCTAGCCAGCCATACTTGTTGAAACTAAGATGCAACACGCTTAAACCATTTTAGACGTGTATATGCACCTAGAATACAAGGACAAAGGAAAGGAGAACAGACACATAGCACATGCACTACTAATTCTTGTGCTTTTTTTGGTCCTCATATCTTATGTGTTTTTACAAGCCTGCAATGCTGAACCAACTCTTCCAGCTACCTACATTGCTTAAACCAATTCAATTAATCTTTGGTTAATGAATACCCAGGAATTCGTACGATGATTAGAGAGATTCTTCTCTTGCAGAACTTCATCCAACCAAACATCAGAGAAAGGAGTGATGCTGATACCTGCCCACAAGTTTTGTTGGCAGTGGAATATGTTAGCTGGACAAACTGCTTCAAGCACTGCATAGAACATGCATTGAAGCTGGTGAGCAAGCTGAAGTGCATGATCTTCAAATTTTCTATCAATAATTTGCATTGTCAGGCATCTGTGACGAAGGTGAAGAAAGGACTGCTGGCATTTGGACCGGGTTCTTGCTAAGTTCGTAGCAACTGCTATTACGTTGGAGGACAAAATAAAGCAACCACTGCGCCGCCTAAATCAGTATTCTCGCTTGTTGCCTAATCCAGGAAGGGCAGAAAAAGTGTGGAGAATGCTGCCTACCAAGCTTAATTACAAGCAATGCAAAAGCAACATTGGAAATCGAATCATCTGCATCATTCTGGGCACCAATAGGAGAAGTAAAAAGATATGATGACATGCAAGTTTACAGAAAGGTCTGCAGATTGGCCCAGCACATATTAACTTTACATTATTGCTGCACCTGAAGGAAGCTATGCTAAAAGAAAGGGCAGCATGGCTTGGAGCTCGAAACCTGCATGCCATAATCATAATATAATCAGCTTTTGCCATGACTGGCAGGAGCTATGTCAACATGTACAAGCATCAATAACCAGCAAATTAAGCTCCACCAAAAAGGAAATGCACAAAACGAGACATTTGCTTGAGCTTTGCCAGTGTTAGGCATTTCTGCTTTTATAGCCTCACCAATAAAATAAAGCCGCATAAGTAATACAATATTGCTTTTGCTGTAATGGGCTTTTTATTGTGCATTTGCTTATGTTAGCATATGATTTTTTATGCAGTTTTATAGGTGCAACAAAGCACTACATTTTTTGTTATAGTTATATTGAAAGATTTCAATAATGGAGGTTGTTACATGTTTTTATGCCAAACCAGTGATCCAAGTTGTATATTAGCTTGTGCCACTAGATATGTGGTTGTGTTTGTGATGCCATAGTGTTCGTTGTATTGTCGTCAAGCCAGCTTTGTCATGCAACTCTCATGCTAACTGCGCTGGAACCAGATGGCTTACATGAAAAGATCCAGTGTCTCAACAGTAGCACACACACCAGTTGTTGGTCGCCTCCGTCTGAGATTCAAGAGCAACGTTCACACAAGCGTTCCGAAGGGACGCCCGTTAGCAACGCTTCACCTTGGCATAGGCAACTAGCTGTAAAATACTTCACATAACATCAATTCCCCCACTGCGTGGGATTTACGCAAGTTTATCTCACAGTTCTCAGTAGAGCCTTTTGGACCGTTATATGGGGGCCAATAAAATGGTTTTTTATGTTTATTTCATCTTAAATATATATATTTCGACACCTTGCATGCTAAGCTGCAGCTTCTTAAGTTTCAAACTGGCATCAAGAAATCCAGGACGACAAAATGACACTGGGCTGGACAAATCAGTTTCCAAAGATTTCTATTGCACTCTTGACTTCTTTTCCACAGTTCCTGTAACAAGTTTGTGTGAAAGGACATTCTCAAAGCTAACATATGTAGAGACCAGGCTGAGAAGCTTAATGTCAAGAAATGCTTAGCTGGCTCATAGTGCCTTTGGTGGAGTAATGAATTGCAGTTCTTTTAATATTATGAAGATAAATAACACTATAGCATGCAGACTTATGCTGCAGCTTTCTTTTCTGCCATGGAACACCAAGAAAGCAAACGAGTAATTGCAAAGTAATCTGCATATTGTATCCTAGCTGTATTGTGCGTGCCACATTACCAGAGTATCCTGCCGGCCTTTAATTCACCTTTTCGGCACATGTGTTTGCCAAGCCATACCTCTACATTGGGTTGATATATGTAAGGATGCCTTTTCACCTTCATGTCAGCTTAGCTCTGACAACAGCAGATTCAGTAAAGCTGCAAACTCTTGCTGCCTACTTTGTATATTGCAACTGAAATGAAGGAAACACAGGTCTTAACAGTAAACTTTTAAAGGGTGTATTTAAATACTTGTGCAACCTTCTTTTCGGGAAGATCATGTGGTGCCTACTGGTGTAGAGATATAGCTTGGCAAGAAAGAAACTGATGTGCTTTTATCTAAAAATAGAACTGATTGATGTTTTATGGGACAAGGTGCCTGGTGTCTATGTGAGCACAATTTATGGCTGAGAATATTTTTGCCTTTGCGTCAGCTTTAAAAACTTGTCAGAATATTTAATTTTTGTGCATTCGAAAACACCTTGACACAAGATGAATGTAACCCTTAATGTCATTGAAAGAAAGGTGCTGAAAATAATTAGTTGAATACAGCAGAATGAAATGCTGGGACTTAGTTGGGAAATAGGTAAGCAGTTCACCAAACACGTTATGAATGCAAGCAGCTGACACTTAAACCTTTGACGGTCAATGACATAAATATACAGCGCTGCGAACATGTCCAAAAATGGTTGATGCCGTATATTTATAGCGTCGTCTGTACATTTAAGAAGCGCTCCAATTTCCTAACCTTTTCTTTTCTGTCATGTGCTGCCACTATGCGGGGATACAGGGAATTTTTTTCGCGCGCCTCCCTCTCTCGGTTTTCGTTGCACGGCTTGCTTTAGCCCTAGTCTGTTCCCGCACGTCTATATACTACCGCTCGCGCGGTGGCACGCACGTGCGGGTGGCCAGCCGTTTGGATTTTGTTTCGCGGGCTGTTTTGGCATTTTGCGCTTGCGAAACTGGTGGATATCTTGTTACTTATTGCTCAAAGGGCGACCGCTTGTTTCTCGCTCGTTTAGTGCTCACAAGGGTGCGCATAAGAAGAATGCCACCGTGCATGCGTTTCCGTTTTTCTTTTTTTAAAAAACTGGCGAAAGCTAACTACCCTAGCTGGTTGGCAATAAGATGAAGATTAGCGGAAGCTTTTCACACGTGTTGCTTTTTTTTTTGATGGGCACACAACCAATCAATTTTCTTGAGTGCGCGCACCTATGCAGTTCGATCATGCTATGGACGCACATATTCTGTTCCTCAAGTTTGCGGAAATGAATAATATGCGGATAATGAATACCTTCTTCCGCAAGTGGGATAGCCAAAAGTGGACGTGGATGAGCCCGAACGGCGAGACAGGAAATGAAATAGACTTCATACTCTGCGCTAACCCTGGCATCATACAAGATGTGGACGTGCTCAGCAAGCTGGGCTGCAGTGACCATAGGATGGTAAGAACTCGAATTAGCCTAGACTTGAGGAGGAAGCGGAAGAAACTGGCACATAAGAAGCCGCTCAATGAGTTAGTGGTAACAGGGAAAATAGAGGAATTCCAGATCAAGCTACAGAACAGGTATTCGGCTTTAACTCAGGAAGAGGACCTTAGTGTTGAAGCAATGAACGACAATCTTGTAGGCATCATTAAGGAGTGTGCAATAGAAGTCGGTGGTAACTCCGTTAGACAGGATACCAGTAAGCTATCGCAGGAGATGAAAGATCTTATCAAGAAACGCCAATGTATGAAAGCCTCTAACTGTACAGCTAGAATAGAACTGACAGAACTTTCGAAGTTAATCAACAAGCGTAAGACAGCTGACATAAGGAAGTATAATATGGATAGAATTGAACATGCTCTCCGGAACGGAGGAAGCCTAAAAGCAGTGAAGAAGAAACTAGGAATTCGCAAGAATCAGAAGTGTGCGTTAAGAGACAAAGCCGGAAATATCATCACCAATATGGATGAGATAGTTCAAGTGGCTGAGGAGTTCTATAGAGATTTATGCAGTACCAGCGGCACCCACGACGATAATGGAAGAGAGAATAATCTAGAGGAATTCCAAATTCCACAGGAAACGCCGGAAGAAGTAAAGAAAGGCATGGGAGCTATGAAAAGGGGGAAGGCAGCTGGGGAGGATCAGGTAACAGCAGATTTGTTGAAGGATGGTGGGCAGATTGTTCTAGACAAACTGGCCACCCTGTATACGCAATGCCTCATGACCTCAAGCATACCGGAATCTTGGAAGAACGCTAACATAATCCTAATCCATAAGAAAGGGGACGCCAAAGACTTGAAAAATTATAGACCGATCAGCTTACTGCCAGTTGCCTACAAAATATTCACTAAGGTAATCGCAAATAGAATCAGGAACACCTTAGACTTCTGTCAAGCAAAAGACCAGGCAGGATTCCGTAAAGGCTACTCAACAACAGACCATATTCACACTATCAATTAGGTGATAGAGAAATGTGCGGAATATGACCAACCCTTATATATAGCTTTCATTGATTACGAGAAAGCGTTTGATTCTGTCAAAACCTCAGCAGTCAAGGAGGCATTACGGATTCAGGGAGTAGACGAGCCATATGTAAAAATACCTAAAGATATCTATAGTGGCTCCACAGCTACCATAGTCCTCCATAAAGAAAGCAACAAAATCCCAATAAAGAAAGGCGTCAGGCAGGGAGATACGATCTCTCCAATGTTATTCACAGCGTGTTTACAGGAGGTATTCAGAGACCTGGATTGGGAAGAATTGGGGATAAAAGTTAATTGAGAATACCTTAGTAACTTGCGATTCGCTGATGATATTGCCTTGCTTAGTAACTCAGGCGACCAATTGCAATGCATGCTCACTGACCTGGAGAGGCAAAGCAGAAGAGTGGGTCTAAAAATTAATCTGCAGAAAACTAAAGTAATGTTTAACAGTCTCGGAAGAGAAAAGCAATTTACAATAGGCAGCGAGGCACTGAAAGTGGTAAGGCAATACATCTACTTAGAGCAGGTAGTGACCACGGATCCGGATCATGTGGCGGAAGTAATCATAAGAATAAGAATGGGCTGGGGTGCGTTTGGCAGGCATTCTCAGATCATGAACAGCAGGTTGCCATTATCCCTCAAGAGAAAAGTGTATAATAGCTGTGTCTTACCAGTACTCACCTACGGGGCAGAAACTTGGAAGCTTACGAAAAGGGTTCTACTTAAATTGAGGATGACGCAACGATCTATGGAAAGAAGAATGATGGGTGTAACGTTAAGGGATAAGAAAAGAGCAGATTGGGTGCGGGAACAATTGCGAGTTAATGACATCTTAGTTGAAATCAAGAAAAAGAAATGGGCATGGGCAGGACATGTAATGAGGAGGGAAGATAACCGATGGTCATTAAGGGTTACAGACTGGATTCCAAGGGAAGGGAAGCGTAGCAGGGGGCGGCAGAAGGTTAGGTGGGTGGATGAGATTAAGTTTGCAGGGACAACATGGCCACAATTAGTACATGACCGGGGTTGTTGGGGAAGTATGGGAGAGGCCTTTGCCCTGCAGTGGGCGTAAGCAGGCGGATGATGATGATGATGGACGCACATATTAGTGTAAGCGCAGAAACATTTGAGGCTTGTGAAATATTCTCGTGTGCGGATTTTCAAAGCCTTGAACTATGTGCATAAAAAATGCATAAAATTTTTAATTCTGATAAGTTTACTTCCTTTTTTATTGTTGTTATTCCTGAATGAAGAGTGCATATATACCAATGCAAAACATTTTTTTCTCACTTTACGGTCACCCTAGAAAAATTATGGTAAATTTTTTTCGAAGTTAGTCCCCAAAAAGAATTGGATTCTGGAATAAAAAAAATCGACCCTGGGCGGTCGCATATGGCAAAAAAATCGACCCTCAGAGGATTAATAGAATAATGAAGCCCTGGAGCAGGTAGGATCTTGATGAGGGCTAATAGGTTCATATTCAGAACCGAGGTTGAACAGCGCAAATAAAACAAGGACACGAGGAAACAAATTTCAGCGGTTGTCTATGGTATTTGTTTCCTCGTGTCCCTGTTTTATTCGCGCTGTTTAACCTTGGTTCTGGAGCAAGTCTCTGGCTTGCAGTGCAAGACATGTGCACACCTATATCACAGTATTCATGGCAGAGACAGGACCATTTAACCTTGCAGACTGTAATACTCCATATCTTTCAAATCTTCTTGTGCCAACATGTACAAACTGCATGTTGCAAACAGTAATATCATTGCTATTGTCCTACAGACCGTTTCCATGTTTATTGGATTCTCATTTTAACAGCCAACTTTTAACTTACACACTGAGAGCTGGGCGAGTTCGTGCATTTTTGAAAGACTAGAAACAGTGCACATAGCAGAAAGACAGCGAAAACGCAACAGGAGCATCGACTTGCAACTGAATTTTTATTCAGGTATATATACAAGAACAATATGGACACATCAGGCAATGTGAGAGAAAGTAAGCAAATGAAGTGCAGACTATTAATTATGATTGACATTGCTAGAAATGCTAGAAAACACAAGCATGAGTGACATCGCGAGTTAACTGCGACATGGTACTAAATCTATGCAGAAAGCCATGTGAGAACTACATGGGCATTATGTGATTCAATGAATTCAACAATATGCTTATCAACTATGTATTCTAACATTTTACTTGAATAAGGTGCTAAGAACAATCTATGTATAGCCTTAGTCACCAGATGCCTTAGTCACAAATGCCTTATTCACCAGATTTAAAGAAAGGGGGGACTTGCATTTGTTTCAAAGATGAAAGAACAATACCTGTCGTGAGAGAATGCTGAGACAAAACAGCAATACTGAGGAGAGTATTTGGAATAATATGATGTACCAAAATGCACTAGGAACTACGTCGGACTTCACATTTCTTAAATTTGCAGAGATACTTCTATATTTTAACAATATTATTAAGGCATACAACATTAAAAAAGAAACGCCACTACGCGAGTATTTGCCATAGGAAATGATTTCCTCGGGGTGCATGTACAATGGCCCCCAATTGAAAATTGTGCCACTAAAGCTTTACCACAGGTGTTTGACCCCTGTTGATTGCTTCAAGTCCAGCTGATTCGCACAAGCCTGTTCCCTTAGTGAGTGAAACTCGGTGAGAGAAACTTTGTCTTCTTTGTAGAGCAAAGACAGTTGGCAAAAATGAAGCACACAATGGTGAAGATGTTTTGGCATAGCCTGTACAGTGAAAGATCCACTCAAGATCCAGGCACTGTACAATATTTTTAGAAGATAAAGTATTTATCTAAACACGTGCACAGGGCAGAAATGATCGCATTCCTATGCATGTGCTACATAATGACAATCGCCACAAAAACCCATCACATTACTATTACTTCCACAGGTAATTTTCATTGCTGCTATGGAATGGCTGTCTCACTGCACCACACTCTATAGCAACTAATACACTGGGCACTTCAAATGGTTCATGAAAGCGGGTTGATCACTAGCCAGACTGAAGCACCGGCACTCCACACACTGTACAACGCCCAGCCTCGTGTGAGTCACTTAAAATTAGTCTCGGACACATGCTGACATTGCTTTCAGGTGGGAACAGGCCTTTTTGTCAGATTGACGTTTCATGTCCAGGCTTTTGTTACTAGGCTTCTTCATGCGCAAGGCGACGCGAAATGTGTAAATGCACTTTGTTCATCAACAAAAGGCGCCCTTTGCAAAGTGATTTGGAAATGTGTATGCACCCTACATCGATGTCAAAGCCGCCGCGCACCACTTCCGAGTTTTCGAGCTCGTGAGCAGTGTGTCGACGTGCTGTCCAAATCCAAACAGCCATCCGGCTTTACCAGAAGGCGTAAACGCAACCTAAAGAAGCGTTACATATGACACACCCTGCAATATGCATTATCCGTGTCAGCACCATATGCAGTCGGCAATGTGTTACCACGACTCTTCGAAACCGACAGTCCAAATCAGGTGACATGTCGTGCTGTTTCGTGGATGCAGTACAGTTTGTTTGAAGCTTCTGTAGCTTCGTAACGGCAACATTATTCATACTCACAGATTATTCATACAAGTGTTCTAGTACTACAGTACACACCACACAGCCACAACGAACCACAACCACACCGCACGACATATGACAACCACAACGAACCACACCAGGAACCACTGCATGCACGTGCGTGTAGGCGCCGACAGTCATTTTCGATTTTAAAACGCAGCATCAAATAAATGCTTTATTTATTTAGGTGTAGTGTATTTGACAACAAAATGAGAATGTTAGTATTTTATGCATTTTATATTAATTTTTTTTTTGTAACGTCATTGTGCATGGCAGCAGCGGACTCCACTTGGGGTTGTCTGCTGCCATGTGCATGCGCCCAGCGCCGGCGATCTTTTAACCGCGCTTGGGCCAGTACAGGCAAAGGCACTGAGATGCACACACACACACACGCCGGCGTCTACCCTGCCGAGGAGGAGAAGGAATGAAAGCACACATGAAGCTTACTGTTCGTGCTGGCTGAATGGAAACAGCACTGGCGAGCCTACATAGACATGGAGACGTTGCGAGCGCGTCGGGAAGGAAGGCCTCCTAGGAGTTTTTCAACTGCTGGGATTGCTGGCGGCTTGGCGTATTTAAGACGCACGGGCTTTCCACCGTGGTTTTAACAGTGCAACTCAAATTGTGCGCTATACAGACCAGTCATAACACCTCTCGTCCGCGTGTGGCTTCAGCACAAGGCCAGCGTAACGAACTTTCGTGGAAAGCTCTCCAAATCCCTGTGCACACCTGCTGCAAGAAAGGCGCAGTTTATTTCGTTGCCTTCAGCTAGTCAAAATTGAGACCCACGTTTCCTGTGTTGTGATTACATCAATATATATATATATATATGTATATTACAGACTTTTAGCGTATCGGCTATTCCGGCAAACCGGGGTGGTTTGGGCGGATTGCCGGATAGTCAGGGGCATAAACGTTAGCGGCCGGAGCGGTGCAGCCGCCTGGTGGCATAAAGCTCAACCAGAACAGGTGGCGGATGGACATGCTTTTCGGGGCTCCGTGGTGACGACAAATCATAAGTTTTTGTGCATGCTTTGAGCTTGCTCCTGTTTTTATTTGCTGTTTTTTTGCATTTAAATAGTAATTGAGCGTGCGGACGCTCTTGTGTTGAGGCTTCAGCGACTTAGTTCATAGCTAAGTACTCTTTTTCTTCTTATTAGCTGATGTTCTTGAAGTGTTTTATTTTGCATGGAGCAGGAGCGCAAATTCTGAATTCCTGGTAAGCGTGGTAAACGTACCGGCTTTGTCTAGGTCTGGCGGTTTCCCTCGTTAGGCCTAGGTGCTAGGCGGGACATATTTGATAGGCCTATTTAACTATCTCAGCTAGCTCTTCGAAGTGATTAGGCGGACGTGCTCGTTGAGCCTAAGGACGTAGGCCTAGCGATGAAACCAAAGAAAGGGAAGGCCGCGACGGACGCGGAGCAAGTGCAGTGCGACGAGTGCCTGCGCTGGTGCTCCCTCAACGAGACCAGTTTCCAGAGCTTAGCAGAAGCGGAGGAGTCTAGCTTTACGTGCAGGCTGTGCGAAGGGGTCAGGGAAGCAGTCCAGAAACTGGAAGGAAATTGGACCGCCAAGTTCGAGGAGCTGAAAGCAGACCTGAGGGAGGAGCGGGAGAGGCGGTTAGCGTTGCAGGCGAAAGTCGCCGAGTTGGTCAAGGTGGAAGCGGTGCAGGCCGCGCAATTAGTAAGAACCGTGGCCGAGCTTGGAGAAGAGAAGGAAAGGAGAGCAGAACTGCATAGGCGTCTCGATGCGCTTGAGACGCGCGCAGCGGAGAATGATGGGTCGGGACACCAAGCCGGTGGCAAAAGCAGAGAAAGTAGGGTAGACCCTACATGCGAAGTCGGGGGCAGGGTGGCAGAGCAAGCGGTAGTCAGCTCGCCGCCAGTGAATCCGCGTAGTTATAGCGAAGCAGCGCAACACGCCCCGCGGGAGGCGACGCTGCAGCCACAGGGCCGCCAGCGAGCGCGAGGAGAGGAGGGGAACAAGCTAACCCCAAGGAATGAGCTCATAGTCAATGATAAGCACAACCTGGAAGTTAGAAGGGAGGGAAAGAATGCCCTAGTACTTATCGGTGGTGATTCAAATATGAGGAGGTGCAAAAGAGCTATAATGGAGCGTGCAAAGGGTGATAAGCGTGTAGCAGTCGGGACAGTCCCAGGTAGGACAATGGACGCAGTACTGAGAGAAACAAAAAGCAAGCTTTCTGAGAATGTTGCAGAGCGCAATTTGGTAGTGGTAGCGGCGGGGCTGAATGATGTGTTGAATGGTGAAGCTGCAAAAGTAGTGGAAAGATTAGCGGAGGGAGTTGCCGATTTAAGGGCGATAGCACAGCAAGTCCAGATCGTGGTATACACAGTGCCGGAGGTGCAAGGAAAGAACGGAGCAATTGCCAAGGACGTTGTGGCTGTAAATTGTGAAATAAGAAAGCTAAGCCAGGAGAAAGGATTTGAAGTGGCAGACATAAACAGAGAAGTGCATAGAGCAGGCTTTGGCGGAGGCTTTACACGAGATGGCATCCACTTTAATGGAAGGCTAGGAGCCGAGATCGGCTGGCGCCTGGCAGGTCGGGCAGTAGCTTTTTTAGGGGGGTCCACTGCGCCTCAGGGCGTAGGGGTAGGTAGAAACAGTGTAGAAAGTGCAACAATAGAGGCTGACGCCAATAAAATGGCCAGTAGGAGGCCCAGGAAGAAAACTACAAATAAATTTAACACCAGGATCAGGTACATAAACATGCAAGGCGGTAGAAAGGAGCGAGGTGGTTAGAAAAAGAACAGCAGTTAAAGGATGAAGAAGTAGGTGTATACGCGCTATGCGAAACCCACCTCAGGGATCTAGAAGACCCACCGCTTATTGAAGGCTACGTCTGGGAAAGGAGCAATAGAGCAACAACGGAGAGGAAGGGAGGAGGAGTAGGTATGCTCATACACCAAGGAACAAATTGGCAAAGAATAAAGTTAACTTGCAAAGAACATGTCTGGGTATCAGGTACAATTGCCGGTAAAAAGGCATGGCTAGGAGTAGTTTATTTAGGGACAGGGGACAAATACAGGCAAGAGAACAAAGATCTAGTGAAGCGTCTCGATGACGATATAAAGCAGTTTGGAGAAGGTGCCGATATTTGCTGCTGGGTGACATGAATGGCCACATCGAGGATCTGGATGGATACACAGATTGTAATGGGAAGTTGATGCTAGACTTCTGTGAACGACACAACCTAGTTATAGTAAATAGAGAAAATAAGTGTGAGGGACAAATCACGTGGTAGTCCCGTAACAGACAAACAACCATTGACTACTGCTTAATGTCGCAGGGATTGTATAGCAAGCTAACAATAATGGAAATAGACGAAGAGGGGAAGTACAGCCTCGGAAGTGATCATACGCGTGTTAGTCTACAGTTGGGAGCCCTACTCAAAAGAGAAGTGCAGGGAAGCCAAAAAGAGTACGCAAAATTAAATGACGCGCAAATAGCGGCTGGCATAGAGGAAGCAATAAAGAAACATCCCATGGAAAGGTGGGATTATAATCAGTTAGAACTACTCATTAGTACAAAAATAAAAGAGGTAAAAGGAGTAAACCACTGGAGAGGAAAGGGGAAGCCACGAAGTTGGTGGAATAAGGAAATTAGAGAGGCCATCGAACAACGACGGTGGGCATCTCGGGAACACAGAGAAGCAAAGAGGGCGCAGTTATCTGAAGAGGAAATAGGCCAAAAATGGGAATATTAACGACAAAAGAAACAACAAGTGCAGGTCCTCGTCCAGGCTAAAATAAAGCAGTCCTCTGATCGCTGGCTGGCTGAAGTTCGCGATGCAACTAAAGGGGGGTCAAGAAAATTCTGGAACCATATAAGCTGGCTGGGTAAAGCTAATCACAGAAAAGAGGAACAGATTCACGATGCCGAAGGAAATTGTTTAGAGGGAGATGATGCTGTGAACTACATTGGTTCAGTTATAGCAGAGTCATTTAGGAAAGACGATGGGGTAATCGCCCCAAGTGAGGGAGCAACACAGAATAGCATAATAGAAAACAGCTTAGAATTGACCAATCTAAGCTGTCCAATCTAAGCCAAAAAAGGCGGAAGCAAATGTTCCAAAATGCACGTCCGCGGGGATAGACGAAATTCCAATCAAGTTAATTAATGAACTTGGCCCAAGAAGCAAGGAAACGCTGATAAAAGCATTGGAGGCAGTCATAACAAATAAGCAAATTCCGCACAGCTGGAAACAGAGTAAAATGAATTTGATTTATAAAGGGAAAGGTGATAAGAAGAACATAAAATCTTTCCGACCAATTACGATAACATCAGTTATATATAGGCTGGCGTTGCAGGCAGTGAAATTAAAAATGCAGTCATGGGTAGAAAGTCACAGAATACTTGGGGAACTTCAGAACGGGTTCAGAAGTGGTAGGCGCTTAAATGATAGCCTATTCGTGCTTACCCAGTGCATAGAAATAGCTAAGGCGGAAAATAGACCTCTGTATTCAGCCTTCCTGGACATAAGTGGTGCATACGACAATGTGAACAGGGAACTCCTGTGGAACATATTAAAAGCTGAAGGTATCGGTAATGAGGTAATTGATTTTCTACAGGAACTATATCGAGAAAATAATGTTGAAATAACATGAAAAGGAATCAAGAGTACGACAACTGTCGAGGTTCACAAAGGATTAAGGCAAGGTTGTCCTCTATCACCGCTGCTGTTCATGCTTTATATGATAAGCATGGAAAGAAGGTTACAACGAAGCAATCTAGGGTATAATCTGTCGAACAGATTAGGCGAAAAGGTTGTTGAGCAACGACTACCGGGTTTAATGTATGCGGACGATAATGTACTGTTAGCAGATAGCCAGGAAGATTTGCAAACTCTGGTTAATTATTGTGGGAACGAACGATACAGTTTAGGTTTCAGTTTTAGTGCAGCTAAGTCCAGTGGGGTGTTTTTGAACGATACAACTGATCAGGAGCTTACAATACGAGGCCACGAAATACTCCGAGTGGCCGAATACAAGTATCTCGAGGTATGGATAAACAAAGGGCAGATGTACACGGAAAAGCACGAAGTCTCTAATAGCAAAAGGGCAAAGAGATGCCGGGATAATGAAACATAAGGCATTGTGGGGTTACAACAGGTATGAGGTACTGAGAGGCATTTGGAAGGAAGTAATGGTGCCGGGGCTTACTTTCGGGAATGCGGTCCTGTGTTTAAGGGCAGAGGTTCAGTCGAGACTAGAAGTAAATCAGAGAGCTGTGGGTTTTCCCGTGGGCACTAGGTGCCCACGGGAAAACCACAAACGAAGCAGTACAGGGAGATATGGACTGGGCATCATTCGAAGCACGGGAAGCTCAGAGTAAAATCCTATTCGAAAAACGTCTGTTGAAACTGGATGATAACAGGTGGGCAGCTAAGGTGTTTAAATACCTATACAGAAAGAGCATTGACTCACAATGGCGGAAAAGAACTAGGAAGCTAACCAGTAAGTATGCCAGACACGAGGACGAAAAAGGACAGAGCATTAAACAACAGGTTAAAAATGCGGAAGGTAAAAATTGGATAAATTCAATGGAAAAGAAGCATAGTGTAGAGCTATATTGATACTGGAAACAGCAGATCAGGAAGGAAGCGTTTTATGATAACTCAGTGGCAGTGCCCTACTCTTTGAAGCTAGATCAGGATGTCTTAGAACGCGGAGCTATAAAAAGAAATTTAACGAAGAAGAAGACACATGTACTGTGTGTGGTAAATATGTAGAAACGATGGAACACCTCATACTAGAATGTGATGGTATCAATCCCGATGTCGATGCGGCCATAGTCACCCTTCCTGAGGCCCTAGGGTTCAGAGATAATGATAGTCATGTAAATAAAGGTGCGGTGGAAATTAGCAAAAGGCGATTGGAGGATTGGTGGCTCAAAAGCAGAGAGGTGACATAAGGTTAAAAGGGTAGGAAGACGTATTTAAAGAAAATCGAGAAATTCAATAACACACAACACAGATAAAAATAAAAGGCAAAATAAAAATCTGAGCATGGTGGCAACTGCCATCGCCCCGTTTCAAAGGAGACGCTCCTACCTTCCATCCATCCCAGCACAGAGCTGACAAACACACCGCGAACGGCCCCAGGGCTCCTTTCGTCTCAAAGCGGATTCCAACGCCTGCCAAACAGACAAGGTGCGCGCAGTGAATGCAAGCTCAATCGGTGCTCGAACACCGCAACAAAAAATCATGGCGTACAAAATGCACTGTTTTAGCTGGCACTGCATAGCTGCTCTACGTCGCCACAAGCGCACCCTTAAGTTAAACCAGGACAAGTCCACGTTTAGATACCACAAAAAGAGGTGTATAACATCATCACCATAAAAACTTTATTGTAAGATACAACCAATTCTCACAACGGAGGGATCGTACTAGGAACGAACACGAGCACGGAGACGCGCGAAGACACGCACAGGATATGTACGCACTTTCGCGCTGTTGTTCACCGCGTCACAATCAAGCAAAAGGGAGAATTCGAAACACTCACTCACCTTTGATGATGAGTCGGAGGCGATCATGGCGATCTTCGAGGCAACAAGAAGCCCATCGAAAGCTAGCAAACCGCAGAAATATTCCGAGGAAGTCCCAACGACGCGCATTAACAACGGCCGGCGTTGCGCGTACCCGGTGTACAGTGGCTAGAATAGGGATGGATGGATGTTATGAGCGTCCCCTTTGGAACGGGGCGGTGGGTTGCGCCACCAAGCTCTTGCTACTATGCTGCCTAATATCCTACCTAGGTTAACCAATGAAAAAGGAAAAGAAAAAAAACACTATGAACTACCACGTCCAAATTTGCTGATCCCCTATTGCGAACTGTGTTTTTGTACGTCTCCGTCTTTTGTCGTTTCCCTACTTTTCTTCCACCAATCCTCCAATCGCCTCTTACTAATGTCTATTGCGGACCTGTTTGCTTTACCACTGCTCCCGCTGAACCCAAGGGCTTCAAGGAGGCCAGTGGTGCCTAAATCGACCGCTGGGTAGACGTCTTCACATTCTAATAAAATATGCTCCGTCGTTTCCCTAGCTTTACCGCAGCAAGCACATGCTTCCTCTTGCTTCTTATATCTCGCTTTATAGGTGCGTGTTCTAAGGCATCCCGATCTCGCTTCGAAAAGTAATGAGCTTCCCTTTGAGTTATCATAAATGGCTTCTTTCCTGATTTCGTTTTTTCCTCTTAAGTAGTTACTCATGGCAGGTTTCTTTTCCATTGCCGCCACCCATGAGATTAATTCAGCCTCTCTGACTTTCCGCTTGACCTTCTTTGTTGCTGTGTTGCCCACCCCACAGGCCGCATACTTGCTGGTAAGCTTCCTAGTTTTTTTCCTCCACTGTGAATCAATGTTTTGCCTGTACAGGTACCTGAACACCCTCCCAGCCCATTTACTTTCTTCCATATTTCTCAGCCATTCTTCATACTCAATTTTGCTGCGAGCTTCCCTCACTTCAAAACTAGTCCAGCCCATATCCCCCTGCACAGCTTCATTTGTGGTCTTCCCGTGAGCGCCCAATGCGAGGCGACCCACTGACCTTTGGTTTCCGTCGAGCCCTGATTGTACCCCTGATTTAAAGCAAACAACCGCATTTCCAAAAGTAAGTCCTGGAACCATTACCCCTTTCCACATACCTCGGAGGACCTCGATCGTACCTATTGTATCCCCATAGCGCTCTGTGCTTCATTATGGCTGCATTTCTCTTCCCCTTGACTGTTATGGTTTTTTCCTGTGTTTCCATATATCCATTGCCTTCGTTTATCCATATACCAAGGTATTTATATTCTGTTACCCGAGGTATTTCTTGGCCCTGTATCTCCACTGTCTGTTCACTGTTTTCATTGAATACCATAACACCTGATTTTTTAACACTAAATTTCAAACCTAAATTGTTGCCTTCCTGTCCACAGATATTAGCCAGACGTTGCAAATCACTTTGCTTGTTAGCGAGCAATACAATGTCGTCCGCATAAAATAAACCTGGGAGTTGCTGCTCTATTACTGTACCTGCCTGTTTGTATGAGAGATTAAACCCGATATTACTTCCTTCTAGCGCCCTCTCCATCCTCACGATGTACATCATAAACAGCAGCGGGGATAAAGGGCACCCCTGCCTCAGTCCCTTGTTGATTTGAACTTTCTTCGCGCTTCTCATCCCTTCCCATTCAACGCAAACGGTATTTTCTAGGTAAATCTCTCTCAAAAGCTGTAGAAAATTGTTACCTAAGCCTTCCCCTTCCAGAATATCCCACAAAATGTTGCGGTCTACGTTGTCGTATGCTCCTGTAATGTCCAAAAAGGCCACATACAACGGTCTGCTTTCTGCTTTTGATATTTCGATACACTGAGGGGAAGTGTGCGCAAGGCGCCGCCTCTCGCGTGGGCTTCTCGGATGTTCCGCTCAGGTGGCGCTCGCATTCGCTTACACGTACAAGTACAGGTACAATGAGTGGGAAAGAAACTTGGCTTGGAGTTACGTATTTGTGGACCGGAATAAATTGCACAGAGAAGAATAAAGAGTTAGTGGAATGCATAAGCGCTGATATTAGGGGTTTCAGGAATGGTGCTGAGATAGTCCTATTAGGTGACATGAATGCCCACATACAGGATTTAGATGGCTATACCGACAATAACGGGAAGTCAATGCTAGACCTTTGCGAGCAACATAACCTCGTGATCGTGAATACAGGGCCTAAGTGTGAAGGACAGATCACGTGGGAAGTGGGAAACCGGCAATCGACCATTGATTACTGTCTGATGACAGAAGGAATTCATGATAAGTTGAGAGAAATGGTCATCGATGAGGAAGGGTTTAGCAGCATAGGCAGTGACCATAAACGCATCATTTTGAAAATGGGATATGTAGTTGGGAAAGAGAGCAACGAAAGCAAAATGGCCAGCCCAAATTTGAACGCTGAACAAATAGCAAATATAGTCACTAGAGTGGAGGAAGAAATTGGCAAGTCGCCAAGTAAGGGGTGGGAATATGGTGAGCTTAGTAACGACAGAAATACGGAAAGAGAAAAAACACGTTCATTGGAAAGGAAAAAAGAAACCGAAAAGCTGGTGGAACTAGGAGATACGAGAAGCGATCGCCGAAAGACAGAAAGCATCTCGAGAGCACAGGCAGGCAAAGAAGGCGCAGTTGCCACAGGATGAAGTAACCGGTAAATGGGAAATATACCGGGAGAAAAAGTCTATGGTTCAAATACTGGTGCAAGCAAAATTAAAAGGTGAAAGTGAAAGTTGGTTGTCAGAAATACGTGAGAAAAAGAAGGCCGCACCTAGAATATTTTGGAATCACATAAAATTATTAGGCAGGAAATCAACAACAATACAACAACATATCCTAGACGAAGATGAAAACAGACTGGAAGGAGAAGCAGCAATAAATTACATCCAGAAAGTAACAGCCGAATCTTTCCAAGGCAAGGACGAGGTTGTATTTGAAGAAAAAAAGAGCATGAAAGAGACCCAAGGGGGAAAGGAGCTAGTGCTTACAAATTTAAACTGGAAGAAAGCGGAAGAGAAAATTCCTAAGCGCACAGCCACAGGGCTAGACGAGGTTCCCGTTAGGCTGATAAATGAACTGGGACCAAAAAGTAAGGAAGCTCTCGTGAAAGCAGTTGAAAAAACTTTAAAAGATAGACGAATACCAGACAGTTGGCGACAAAGTAGAATGAATTTAATTTATAAAGGTAAGGGGGAGAAAGACAGAATTCACTCGTATAGACCGTTGACCATTACATCGGTAATATACAGGCTAGCAATGCAGGCAATCAAATTAAAGCTTCAAGCATGGGCAGAAAATAATGACATTTTGGGAGAGCTTCAGAATGGCTTTAGAATAGGTAGGCGTTTGGATGATAACTTGTTTGTTCTTACTCAGTGTATTGAAATATCAAAAGCAGAAAGCAGACCGTTGTATGTGGCCTTTTTGGACATTACAGGAGCATACGACAACGTAGACCGCAGCATTTTGTGGGATATTCTGGAAGGGGAAGGCTTAGGTAACGATTGTATACAGCTTTTGAGAGAGATTTACCTAGAAAATACTGTTTGCGTTGAATGGGAAGGGATGAGGAGCGCGGAGAAAGTTCATATCAACAAGGGACTGAGGCAGGGGTGCCCTTTATCCCCGCTGCTGTTTATGATGTACATGGTGAGGATGGAGAGGGCGCTAGAAGGAAGTAATATCGGGTTTAATCTCTCATACAAACAGGCAGGTACAGCAATAGAGCAGCAACTCCCAGGTTTATTTTATGCGGACGACATTGTGTTGCTCGCAAACAAGCAAAGTGATTTGCAACGTCTGGCTAATATCTGTGGACAGGAAGGCAACAATTTAGGTTTGAAATTTAGTGTTAGAAAATCAGGTGTTATTGTATTCAATGAAAACAGTGAACAGACAGTGGAGATACAGGGCCAAGAAATACCTCGGGTAACAGAATATAGATACCTTGGTATATGGATAAACGAAGGCAACGGATATATGGAAACACAGGAAAAAACCATAACAGTCAAGGGGAAGAGAAATGCAGCCATAATGAAGCACAGAGCGCTATGGGGATACAATAGGTACGGTCCTCCGAGGTATGTGGAAAGGGGTAATGGTTCCAGGACTTACTTTTGCAAATGCGGTTGTTTGCTTTAAATCAGGGGTACAATCAGGACTCGACGGGAACCAAAGGTCAGTGGGTCGCCTCGCATTGGGCGCTCACGGGAAGACTACAAATGAAGCTGTGCAAGGGGATATGGGCTGGACTAGTTTTGAAGTGAGGGAAGCTCGCAGTAAAATTGAGTATGAAGAACGGCTGAGGAATATGGAGGAAAGTAAATGGGCTGGGAGAGTGTTCAGGTATCTGTACAGGCAAAACATTGATTCACAGTGGAGGAAAAGAACTAGGAAGCTTATCAGCAAGTATGCGGCCTGTGGGGTGGGCAACACAGCAACAAAGAAGGTCAAGCGGAAAGTCAGAGAGGCTGAATTAATCTCATGGGTGGCGGCAATGGAAAAGAAACCTGCCATGAGTAACTACTTAAGGGGAAAAAACGAAATTAGGAAAGAAACCATTTATGATAACTCAAAGGGAAGCTCATTACTTTTCGAAGCGAGATCGGGATGCCTTAGAACACGCACGTATAAAGCGAGATATAAGAAGGAAGAAGAAGCATGTGCTTGCTGCGGTAAAGCTAGGGAAACGACGGAGCATATTTTGTTAGAATGTGAAGACATCTATCCAGCGGTCGATTTAGGCACCACTGGCCTCCTTGAAGCCCTTGGGTTCAGCGGGAGCAGTGCTAAAGCAAACAGGTCCGCAATAGACATCAGTAAGAGGCGATTGGAGGATTGGTGGAAGAAAAGTAGGGAAACGACAAAGGACGGAGACGTACAAAAGCACAGTTCGCAATAGGGTATCAGAAAATTTGGACGTGGTAGTTCATAGTGTGTTTTTTTTTTCTCATGGGTTAACCTAGGTAGGATATTAGGCAGGATAGTAGCAAGAGCTTGGTGGCGCAAGCCACCGCCCCGTTCCAAAGGGGACGCTCATAACATCAATCCATCCACGTCGCTCGGAGGCGGCGGTCGGCTGTAGGCACTGTGGCATTCCAGCCGCGGCACTGAGGCAGCTTGGTGTTCTACATTCCTTTCTTTAGATTAGCTGCAGTCACAATGAAGCCATATCTGATGCAGCTACGATCGCATGGCCTCCGCACTTGGCTTTGCGCTGTTGCAAGAGCCGGTCCAAAATGCATTTACAGCTGCCTATTCCGTACATGCGTCTGGTGGCGTTGATTCTACAGCGGAGGCCACGCGATCGCAGTTTCACATGTTTACTAGACTAAACACAGAGCGTATTAGTGCCGAGATCTGCGTTTATCCATTCGACAAGCGACGCTGATCTATTGAACGGCGCCATGTTTGACCTATATCCGAAACTAATTTATCACGACCGCGGCATTAGCTTCTAAATAATGCTGCGAAAATGACCTTATTGTAACTGCCTCCGTGCCCTCCTGCCGATCTTGCTCCTCATTAACCCGTGAGGTCTGAGTTAGTTAATCGGTTCACCTTGTGAGATCACCTGCATTACTGGAGATTCAAAATTGCTGGCATGCTGGTGTTGACTACTGATTCCTAACAAACAGGCACCATATAGCACTGTGTATGAAAATAAAGAATAACTGAGATCCACACAAGCTTCTTAATTTTTATCAGTTTTATTCAGCAAGTTATGATTAGGCAAAGTGAGCATCCGCATTGTTATGTCGGTTATGTAGTGCGGCGCATCTTCAGATGTTTCTTTTTTTCTCGCGTTGATATTCTTTTTGTTCAAAGACTTGATGTAAAAGTGAAGTCGTGTCAAGATAAAAAATTTCATTATATTGCTTGACAGTGCTTCTTTGTGGGCATCACAACCAATGGAAGGCACATGTTGCATACAATGCAAAATATCGCTGACGCTATCTCTTTGTACTTTCTTCCAACTGAACCACATTGTGAAGCTATCCTCCAAAGCTTCCGCGAATGAAAAAAGTTGTCTTGAGAGATATAGAAGCCCTCCCTTATCACAAAACTGGGTGAAAGATGAGAGCTTCATCTGAATTCTCAACCGATGTCAGCAGCTGCTCAAAGCAGTCCCGACATTTCGTAGTTGGTATTTTCCGTCGGGCCACATAGCCAGCCAAATAAAATACCAGCCTTGCATCACTGCTTCCCCGGATAAGGATGATCAGTGCACAAGGATGATGTTTAATTCAAGCACGCTGGAGGCTTCGTCAATTCTTCCTGCACCAATCAAGTTCTCCACTTGGTCGGCTGCCTCAGCTGGTCCGACAAATGACACGATTGCGCCACCTGAGCAGTTGCCTGTGTCTAGAGCTTTTACTAAATTATTGAAGCTCAGACAGTTAACAGCAGTAAGGAACTGTGCTGAGTTTGGATGATCATTACATCCCGAAAACTGGCGAATTATGCCAAACAACTTCTCCATGGGATCCTGCTCGGGCGGGAAGTCAGCAAATATAACGGTAAGCTACCTTTAACGGTTCTTCGCTGAGAATGTGCTTTCCCCACCGGCTGGACGGAAGACGGACATTCTTATAGTGATGTGCGTCTTCATTGTCGGAAGGCACAGGTAGATCAAGGTGATCAACATCGTTTTGCGAAGGTGGTTGCAGCGGCCCATCCTTTCGACGCCTTTTTGATGGCACTGGGGAATGCAAGCTTGACCTCTCTTTAGGCTTTCTTTTCTTCGGAACTGCCTTGGAGAGGTACTTTGGTACATTTGGAAATATCGTCGGTACGGCGCCCGGCAGAAGAAGTGGCCTGCTTCGGTCCAAGAGCACTGTTTGGCCGTCAATTGAGTGCTCAAAGTGTCGTGAGATGAACTGCTGATCGAAAGACAGCTCCCATACGGCTGCGTTGCATTCAAGCGGCTTGTCTGCCTTCGGTATGTTCCTTTGCCACTTCTGAAACACGGCGTCTTCCTTCGGGACTCCGAACAATGAAAACTTGTTCTTGCATGACTTATAACCAATCGTGCATCCGGGCACAAAACAATGGCTTTGACGGCGGCTCATTGTGCGTCATTCGCACAAACTTCTACGAAAATCTTAGCAAGCACACTGAAAAAACTCCGACAACACGTGTAGGAAACTCGCAGTCACCCGCTGTAAAAGCGGTCAACTCGACGACGACGTGTAAACATCACATTTCTTTTCTCTATGGTGGATGGATGGATGGATGGATGTTATGAGCGTCCCCTTTGGAACGGGGCGGTGGCTTGCGCCACCAAGCTCTTGCTACTATGCTGCCTAATATCCTACCCAGGTTAACCCATGAGAAAAAAAAAACACACTATGAACTACCACGTCCAAATTTTCTGATACCCTATTGCGAACTGTGCTTTTGTACGTCTCCGTCCTTTGTCGTTTCCCTACTTTTCTTCCACCAATCCTCCAATCGCCTCTTACTGATGTCTATTGCGGACCTGTTTGCTTTTCCACTGCTCCCGCTGAACCCAAGGGCTTCAAGGAGGCCAGTGGTGCCTAAATCGACCGCTGGATAGATGTCTTCACATTCTAATAAAATATGCTCCGTCGTTTCCCTAGCTTTACCGCAGCAAGCACATGCTTCTTCTTCCTTCTTATATCTCGCTTTATACGTGCGTGTTCTAAGGCATCCCGATCTCGCTTCGAAAAGTAATGAGCTTCCCTTTGAGTTATCATAAATGGTTTCTTTCCTAATTTCGTTTTTTCCCCTTAAGTAGTTACTCATGGCAGGTTTCTTTTCCATTGCCGCCACCCATGAGATTAATTCAGCCTCTCTGACTTTCCGCTTGACCTTCTTTGTTGCTGTGTTGCCCACCCCACAGGCCGCATACTTGCTGGTAAGCTTCCTAGTTCTTTTCCTCCACTGTGAATCAATGTTTTGCCTGTACAGATACCTGAACACTCTCCCAGCCCATTTACTTTCCTCCATATTCCTCAGCCGTTCTTCATACTCAATTTTACTGCGAGCTTCCCTCACTTCAAAACTAGTCCAGCCCATATCCCCTTGCACAGCTTCATTTGTAGTCTTCCCGTGAGCGCCCAATGCGAGGCGACCCACTGACCTTTGGTTCCCGTCGAGTCCTGATTGTACCCCTGATTTAAAGCAAACAACCGCATTTGCAAAAGTAAGTCCTGGAACCATTACCCCTTTCCACATACCTCGGAGGACCTCGTACCTATTGTATCCCCATAGCGCTCTGTGCTTCATTATGGCTGCATTTCTCTTCCCCTTGACTGTTATGGTTTTTTCCTGTGTTTCCATATATCCGTTGCCTTCGTTTATCCATATACCAAGGTATTTATATTCTGTTACCCGAGGTATTTCTTGGCCCTGTATCTCCACTGTCTGTTCACTGTTTTCATTGAATACAATAACACCTGATTTTCTAACACTAAATTTCAAGCCTAAATTGTTGCCTTCCTGTCCACAAATATTAGCCAGACGTTGCAAATCACTTTGGTTGTTTGCGAGCAACACAATGTCGTCTGCATAAAATAAACCTGGGAGTTGCTGCTCTATTACTGTACCTGCCTGTTTGTATGAGAGATTAAACCCGATATTACTTCCTTCTAGCGCCCTCTCCATCCTCACCATGTACATCATAAACAGCAGCGGGGATAAAGGGCACCCCTGCCTCAGTCCCTTGTTGATATGAACTTTCTCCGCGCTCCTCATGTAAACGGGATCGAGCGCCATCTGGCGGTGGCATCGCTAGGCAGCGTCAGCGACTCCCATAGTGGCCGCTCGGGGATAATCACACTTCCCCCACAGAACACCTATAGAAACTTAGAGAAGGGAAACTGTACCTTCCACAGTGCTACGGAAATAAGCGTAGCGGTGGCGTCGTGAACTAAAGTATGTGACCACGGGTGGCGCTGTACAACAGGAAACGGAAACGGGGTTTTGCACACGCTTTACCAGGTGTTCTGTGGCTTTACTGGGTTTCTGGCTTCTGCGCCTCGATCGTGCTCCCGCCAGTTTAGTTGCTGTGTAGCAAACGTAGCGCCTATATTAAGTAGGCGCTACGTTTGCCACACAGCAACCAAACTGGCGGGAGCACGATCGAGGCGCAGAACACATGTAGCGCTGAGTCATATCGAGTTAAGGCACACTCTGAACTGACTTTTAAGGGCATCCCGAGCGGTTTTTCGTTTATTACGCCGCCGTTACGCCGAGTTGTGCCGCCGCGCTCCAGCTGTTGCATTTCGTGTAGGGCTACTGACAAAATGCGGTTTCCAGGTGGCACGATGGCCTCGACTGGAATAAACGCACACGACACCAAAGATTGAGTAAGCCTGAAAATATTTTATTTGCATTTTACAAGTACAACAAAAAGCACACGTCTACGCATCCACACAAACGCGGTTACATAGTCAAGAACATAGGCAAGAAATGGCTCATTAATAAGGGTAGCACAAACGCACCAGAAAGAAGACCTAAGCTACAAAACGTACGGTCGGCTGCTAAGTATAATAATTTCCCTGTCACCGCGTGTCACTTTTATACAGCATCTTTACAGCACTACCAGGCAGGGTAGTTTGGCGGAAAGAATGCAACAGCTTACGGCCGTCAGCTGCCTCTGTCATAATTATCCTAATCGCATCAACGTCGTGCAAGTCCGCATACAGGCATCTGTATCTGAACCATATATGTGCCAGCTTAATACATGTGTAGTGAAATTATGACAACCACTGCGTCTTATCAAACGTATTGGTTTTGCAAATGCGCATTACAGCTGACGGAACGACATACTGTAAGTGAAGCACAAGAGAACAAGGACAAAAGGAGGATACAACACTTGAAGAAATGAAGAATTAGTAGGCGTACAGCAAACAAGCGATGACGGAGAACACACAATGATCGGGTGTTCTGTGACATCGCTTTGCGTATTTACGGTGTTATGGAGATCAACGGCATAAAAACGTACCTTCAAGCGTACTCCCTCAACCTCCGCCGCATTCATGATGATAATCAACGCCTAAACAAAATGAGGCACTATTTTTTGCCAAGAGTAGACCTCTTTACAGCAAATCTATGTAATGACTCGCAGACGAAAACAGCATGCTTTCGAAAATGTTTTACCGCCGTAGTATTCGAACGCCAACGGCCAGGAAACACATCGATGTCAATAGGCTGTCGGCTGTCGGTGGTTAATCAAGTACAAAAACCTTGACGCTATGACTAAAAAGCAGCTTCAACAATCAAATTTTAAAAAAATCAACTGCCTATTTGCCTGAGGTAACAAAACATCTTTAGACACCTCGATTGTTTATGTCGATGGTTTGTGTAAAGTAAAAAATTCACCATGTTTAGCGCCCCTAGCAGAGAAAGCACAAATTAAAGTATTCGACCAAATTACAGTAACTCCAATTGCGCGCTTACGCTGAAACGCGCCTCGATTGATTTTTCGCCCTCTGTGGCCATTTGTTGAACTTGAGAGTGTACGGGGCCTGCTTCCCCTTTCTAGCCACTGTACCCGGTGGTTCGAACGGGTGCGTCATAGAGTTTCTAAATAAATACCCTAGAGGGAAATGTGGCGCTAGTGTCTACGGGGGTTCTCATGAGCGTTGCCTCAACCTCAACCTACATGGGAATGATGGGAAGTACAGGCTTCGGATTGACTTCGGTCTTTAGACTAGTGGCGTTTGCTTCTGGTGCAGTAAACAAAGCTATACTCAAATATTATCGCGTAAAATCTAATTCTATTTCTGCAGTATGTTATATAATGTACAACACGCTACATAAACTTTGTATGGCTTTGAGATGGAAGCATGGTTTACTATGGTTTGTTACCAGGACACATCAGGGTATGCATACTTGTGCGATTCTGGTCCCAATTTAACGCCAAAAAATAATTATTTATTCATTTTTGCAAGAGCAAAACAACCGTGCATGTACTTATATAAAAATACTCACCAAGTATTTCTGGAAATAAAAATGTTGTATTGTGACAAAGCGTTGCGCCCTTGAGCGGCATATTACAAGTGTCGTCTGCTACGACGCCTGCTCGCTGCAAACGCGACACTTTTCTCGCAGACGACTGGCACTTGCGAACTCTCTCGCTCTTTCGAAAGGTTGCGTCGGCTGTTACGATTGCTGAACGTCTTAAAGTACATTTAAGCACATCTGCTGCAGTGCTATCTAGGACGCTAGTGGCCCCCTACGAGTATGCTTCATCATATCTCATATTGGCATACCGCTTCCGAAGCGTTACAGCGTGGCTTTGCGGGTACCCATTGTGCGACACTAGACTACAGCTAGGACGCAGCTATCTTTCCTACCACAAGTAAGTTTGTGTTCTCAAAGTCCTAAAACACGCATTTCAATGAGCACATGAACGAGCACATAATGAAGCCCTCAGTAAAATTTGATTGTCAAGCCACTAGAAGTACAACTGTATATCAGTAGTGCCTTCTTTTCCCTATTCTGAAGTTTCATAAAGCACGTAACGCTAGAGTGCCAACCTAACACAATTAACAAACCAAGGTCCAAATTCTCAAAACATGTTCTTTCAACGTTTACGATGCCGCCGCTTTCTCGTCACGGCTTCGAGGCCACACCGTGACACAAGCATCGTCCCAGTCGCTGGCCTAGCGCGCTATCGCTACTCCGAGCAACATAACAAAGGCAGAGAGCTTTGCGTTGCACAGTCCCACTGCAGGTTATAGGAATTGCGCTTGGAGCGAAACCAAAACTGCCAAAAAAATACTTGTAGACTAGTTCGCCAGTCAATAGAATGCCATTCCGAAGCCTGTACTTCCCATCATTCCCATGATGGTTGAGGCCAATTTGGCCGGCGTTGGGCGTACCCGGTGGTTCGAACGAGTGCGCTGAGCGTACCCGGTGGTTCTAACGGGTACGTTGCGTTCACCCAAATAGCCAACTTATTACTGATTTGGCTTGGCTCCCGTTGGATTTTTAAAAGGCGGCGGTAGTGCGCTTTGGACATTTCTTGAATTTCTTGTGAGCGTCTGTGCAACAAGGTGTAACCTTTCTCTATGGTGAAACCTTTTCGAGGTGTTTCTGCGTTGTATGTTCGATTTAAGTGGTCTTCGCTGCCGTGGTTAGTTTGTTTGGCTGGTTAGTACATGTGCAAACGGTCTTTTGTGATGTTCTGGAGTTGTGGAAGGTCGTCGCCCCTATTGCAAGTACTTGCGTTGTCGCGACATCATTCGAACACTATACGATCAGAGCAGAAACAAGTGCTGTAACCTACCCCGGTTATTGTGTAGGAGTCAGCTCTCGAAGTATTGGTCAATGCACGGTGGGAGCCCGTTTTATCTGCGGATGCGTGCTTGCACCAACTCTGACTCAAACTCTGATCATTCGGGACCTATGAAAGCAGTGCTGTGTTGTTTTTGTTCCCTGCTTAGTTCGCCTGTTTACATACTCGCCTGAATGTGTGCTATTGTGGTTTTTAAGTTTTCCCCCGTGGGTCTGTACCAGATACCTCGCATTCAGCTGCTTGTCACCTGTGGTCGTTTATAACTTTGCTGCAGAATTTTGTCCTTAAGTCGAATAAACTTTGGAAGGAAATCGTGAAGCTTTACTCCCGGAAAGCGCTTGTACGGCCATAGAATTTACAGTTCGAATGCAACACATATCCTCATTTAAATTTTAGAAGAATTTATAGTTTCCGTAAATTGAAATTGCAGATAAACAGAATTCAATAAATGAAGATTTCTATATGCACACCAAATAAGTTCTGCAAAGTAAAATGGTTTGTTACATTAAAGTTCAATATATGGAGGTCTAATTGTACAAAATTGATTGATATAGGGGTTGATTGGATACAGGGTGTGCATATTTACACGCCTGGTTCCGTAGTCAGTCGTTACGTGCCGCTCTACTTGGGCAATAAACCAAGCAACAATGTTAATGTTTTCGAACTGTTCATATATCGGGAGCACACCAAGAAGGTGATCTAAAACCTCCAGGCATATGGTGACTTTCTGTTCCAAAAGAAAAAAAAGTAATAGTAATAATGTGTACAGTGGCATAGCAGAGTAAACAAACAAAAAAGCTGTCTTTTTAAGACAATGCAACATTTTTTTTTTTCAGCAGCGGTGCAAGGTGTTCTAGACCAGTTAGGATATTTGAAAATTCAGTGTGATGGGCCAGTCTGTTTCCCTTAGTGTTATAATGGCCTCATATTCTTGCGAAGTTAATCATATGACTCCTGTATCCTTACTACATTGAACTCCTGAAATGTTTTATTCCGGCCACTGCTCCTCATCCACCATGCTGCTTCTGCTGACGTTCAAAACATTGCAGTTGAGCTGGAAGCTAGAATCAAGCTAGAAGCTAAAGGGAAGCTAGAATTAGCACTAGTGAAATGTGAAGGTTAGCAAAAGTGCCCACAGTGTGTGAGGTCACAGTTTACGCGAAGATAAAAATTTTGAGAAAAATTGTATAAATTTTGCTGTTGATGTTGTTTTATTAATGCTGCTCTTGCTTTAGTTATCCTTTCTTTTTAGTCACCATATGTGTTAAATGTCACAGCATTTGATATTATAGCATTGACATATATCAGTGGGGTGGGGGGTCCTCATCTGGATAGTTCATTTCTAATGCATACACTTTGCATGGCTTGTTCGCGTTGCCAACACCTACTGTATTACTTTGCTATTAAAACCTTCACAATTGTTTTTCACACATAAATAAAACAAGCTGTCTAAAAATGTTCCTTTGTCTCATGCAATATAGCGCTCCTCTCAACTAAAGCTGCATGTTCTCGAGACACAAGTTGACAGCTACATGTTAGCTGCAAAACCTCTTAAATTTGCTACAATATTGAATATATTGAGACAAAAAAGCTATCTTGGTGAACATAATGCTGCAGATGCTGACCAGCACATGAGTAGTGCTTCTTTTATTACAAACATTTAATCACATTGCAGAGAGTGTGTACCACTTAAATCACAATCATTTTATTGAGATATTTTTGTGTCATTTGCATGTCGCAGAAGCAGGAAATAGTAAGCTGACTCTGCCTTAAAGCAAACATATGCATGAGAGAGCGCTTAAAGCGTTACTTGTTCAAACCGAGGCTTTGGTGTCTAGATTTCACGACGAAGAGAGTAAAATGTGAGGTCACTTACCCTGTATTCTGAAACCATCTATGACTGGAAGCTTCATTCCACTGAGATGAGCGCAGTGCCACCCCTTGACTGAAGACGACGCTGTGTTTCACAGTAATTGACATGAAGTTTAATTAAAGCTAAGCAACTGCCTGTGTCAAGGAGTGGGGCTGCTGTGCATTTGAATCCAGGTGGAGGGTTGAGTGGAGAATACAGAAGTTAGTCATCTTTACCAATCCTTGAGCCTCTTAAGAGATTTCCTACAACATTTAAGCTCAGCCTTTCTGTTTTCTTACAGCATGGTTATTACAGGTGGTACAAAACATTCCATTGTACAGTTTCTATAATTCTTTGGGAAAACATACATCACCTCACTAAACAGGAATAGGCTCAATAGGTTCACTGGTATCATCTATAGTGTTTCCATCCAAGACCTATTGCTATTACAAGGCATTGCAGACATTCAGTGACGTAGCCAGAAATTCATTTCAGGGAAGGATTCTCCACTGGCTACTACCACTCCCCATCACCTCTCTCTCTAGCACTATATAAATGTGTGGAGGGTTTTACATCACACCAAGACAAACTCCTAGCACTCCCCAGACAGGAATGCTTTAGCAATGAGGATGCACATTTTTACGTTGCCAAAACTTTGTTTAACTTCTGACAAAAGTTTTTCATTGCTAAGACTACGCCTAAAATTATGCTATCATCCTTGTGCTGTTTTTAAAAATGACTATATTAAAAATAACATTTTGTTTACAAATTGATGTATTTATATAATGTATATTATGACCTTGTTGGTACATTACTTAGGAAAGTGAACTGTGCTAAAAACATGACAGCGCTCTGTCTTGTGTCTTCTTGTTTGCAGCCCAGACTTGTTGCAGCCCAAGTAACAGTGAAGGTCAGCGTTATTTTCTTAACAGATTTGCTAGTGAGTGGTTCAGCCATGGCTGTGTATGGAAGAGAGCGGGCACTATTTTGCAAGTCGCCTATTACTTAATTGCAGGCATTATGGGCATACTTCCCTGACACCTGCCTATTCTAAAGACTGCAAAGCAGCAAGCACAGCACATGCTATGACAGGGTAGGTGAATCTCAGCTAAGGCAACTGGCCACAGCTATCTGGTGTTGAGCGATCGAGCAGTGATGAGACAATCCCCCTATGTTCCATAATTTTTCACTTCATTCTTGATGCCCTTAATGCGTGTCACCACCCTAGCCCCCTTACTGTATCATCCTCCCCACTCCCTGGAGCTCTCTGAAACTCTTTTCAGCTAATCACTGTCCCACTTTTCAACATTCACGGGGTTGTTGAATGACACAGCATTCTATAACATTCCTATATTTATGTTTCTGTGTGGACATCGAAGCCATTCACCTAGCTCCCATAGTTTGTTGTGGCGGCTTCTTAGCTTCCCTGGTCCAGCACCCCGTCCTTGATATAGATTGCCGCGCGCAAATCAGCATTCTGTAGGCCTTTCTTTCTTGTCCCGTTTTCTCTCCATTTTTTTCATTCTTAGCAGTGTGTACAAACTAGCCTGAGAGCAAGCTCTTCTGAAGTTTATTAGCATAATGAAAGTCAGAGTCAATGGAAAGTAAAAGAAGAAAGAAGAAGGTGGGGGGAGTGTTTTTTATGAGTTTTCTAAACAAGCAAGTTGATATAAGTAAGTCGTATAATAGCAAGCACCAAGTATGAAAGAATAAAAAACACATTTGCACTTCTCGTCTGACGAAATTTACTGCGCTTTTACAGAAATGAAAATCATTGAAAAGGAAGTAAGTGTTTACGTTGAGATACGAGCACGTAATCTGTAAGCCTCGTAAGCTTATGTCAAGTAAAACAACATGAAATCCTGAGAGATTGAGCTTCTTAAGTACACGTGTTATAATAGGAACACCAACCTTCTTCAGTATGATAAAAGCACTGTAGATCAAGGTTCTCCACGTAGTGGAAACATTGTTAAATCTGTTAAGATGTGAATGTGGGCAAGTTGGTAACAAAGTTCTACCTTGCTAAAGCACATTACTGTCCTCATCGAACTAATGACTATAGTTTCTTGTACATGTGTCTTGATCACATTCAGCACAACATTATGCATTTTTAGCTTTCTTTAATACATTCTGTAGCCCCTCAATGGATTCAAGATGCTAGAAACCTATGTTGAACTACAAAGTGCTTGCCATTAAAAAAGACAAGTCAGTTCCTGTGTTAGAAATATTTATTAGTTAGAGAAAGGCTAAAATTTAGTATGAACATTAGCCATGTCTTGAAGTTTTCATCCTACTCATTTTACAGTTGAAGCTAGCTTGCTTCTCAGGTTACTTGTGCTTAGAATTAAAGCACAACAAACAGATGAATGGCTTGCCGGGGCGTTATTCACAGAAAGTGGTCACTTTTCTCACTCTCACCATAGTGTTTGGGCTACTGCTGGTACTGTTGGCCGCATAGCAGCCAGTGCAGAGCCACTGAGTGTCGTGTGCCGATGTGCCAGTTTTTCTTAGCATGTGGACACTTCTCCCACGAGTTTCTTCGATGTTGTCTTGACGAGGGCCGAACAGTGAATGAGCCAGTTCATCTTGAAATTTTATAATTGGCGTAGAGTTTCCTTCAAGCATGCCACGAATGTTCCACGCATTTATGATGACACATCCAACAAGCAACTCAACAGCTACCTTTCTGTACCACTTGAGTCCTTTTCTAAGGCAGTTGTGGTATAACGTCATTTGGTCACTATAGTCGACGCCCTTTTTTGCTGCATTGTAATCGAGACCGGCCTGATGTTTCATGATTGGTGCACCGTCCCTTGTTTTCTTCCCACTGTCCACCAAAGTTGCTTCATATTTGGCGACAGATGTGAGTATCAGAACAGGCCTCTTGTCCATCCACTTCAGTGCCTTCACTCCATTTTTGGACTGAAGTTCGGTAACACTGCCATTTGAAACCTTTACTTCAGTGAGATCTTTTGGCAGCCCTTTCCTCACGAGCGAACTGTGCCACGAATGAAAGTGTCTTCCTTTAGAAGCCGAAAAGTGAGCGGCAAGCTCATGTAGAAGTTGTCTACGGACAGCGGGCACACAACTTCCTTGTAATTTTGCCGGAGTTTCAAGCATACATCTTCGGCATGTCCGATGCGAATTGTGCAGTCACACTTTCCGGCATATACATCAACCTTTAGCCTGTAACCGTCTTTGGTACATGCCTTGAACAGCCTGACTCTGTAAGAATGAAAGTCTGCCACGCCATGGCACTATTGTTTCATCTATCACAACCTCCTTTCCTGGCTCAAGCACAGTGGCAAAAATTTTGGTTCAATTTCTCTACCAGAGGATGGATCTTAAAGACATGATCCTGCAACTCTGCAACCAGTTAATTGTCTGCAAAATGCCGGAACCTCAAAAGTAGGGAGAAGGCGGTCACGGCTCATATTTTGATGAATGTGTTCAACACCATACAGGTTACTTTTTGCCCAGTAGTGACTCGGATAGGAAGATGGACGAGATTAATACAAATTGGTATTCCAACAAATGCTTTCGTTTGTTAGAGATTGGTTTCCATCCAATTTTTCAACTTTGATTTAGATTTGGGAGTAGGAAGACGGAGGAGACCAATACAAATCAGTATTCGAATAAATGCTTTAATTTCTTTGGCATTGGTTTCCGTCCAATTTTTCAAGCGTGATTTAGATTTAGGAGTAGTTGACTTCAACACTTGTGTGAACCTGTTTGTTTCATTGACCATCATTTGCCAAATGTCATCCGTAATAAACAGTGAACATAAAGATGGGGCATAACGGCTAGATGGCAACTGAATAATAGTGGGCGGCCTAGAGTACGTGTGGTGTCACACTAAGCGAAGTGGTTGTTGCCGGTGTCCATTTCTCTAGAGATGGGCTGTGAGAAATGAGAGCATTGTATCTTGAATCATTCACCTCAGAATCATCAGTCAGGTCTGACTCTCCATTCGACATGCTGGCTGAGGTCTGTGATGGTTCGTAAACACTATATTTCTCACTGATTTCACTGTCCACTGCTGAACATCTGACACTGAAGCACTTGACTCATCTGCTGGTGATCGCGAAGTTGCTGGTGCATTCTTCTGGCCCAAAACTAAGTTTATTTGTTTCCTCTGCATTGTGCTTTTTTTTTTCATCCGTAAGGGGCATGAGGATCTATTATTTTAGACACGCTGAAAAGTTTGGGAGTAGCAAGAAAAATGCAGGTACTTATTCCAATGGCACGTATTTCAAAGGCTGCTGCGAAAGTTTGCAAGAAACCCAACTGCGAAATGCGCCGCCACTCCACTCTCCGAAACAAACATGCCACCCCATGTCCAATGCAATAAAAATATATATTAGTTGCAATTTCAAACCTCAGATAGCAACACAAGAGCGAGAATTCTTGCGTGTGGGTCACTGGTGAGTCACGCCACACACAGCATAAAAACGTTTTCGTTGAGTGCATCGTGGATTGCCAGTGGGTCATAGCATTTAACATCAGACAAGTAGTCTACTGGCTATCTATAATCTCACACAACAAAAATCACACCTCTGAGTTAAAGTGTCATAATGTTATTGCAGCAGCAAGCAGATGAATGCCCGTAACTTTGCTGCTGCATAGGAGCACAGGCTGTGCTATGATGGCACTCAGAGTGACACGTGACTTAGATTCAAGGCAGCATCAGTTATTTGTTGAATCTGTTGCTGCAGTGAACTAATTAAAGTTTAGAGAAATAATGAAAAATACAACCCGAATGTCTGGGTGCTTTTGTTTTACTTCGCACTGTAGCAAGAGAGATGAATTTCCGTTTCGTCTCCTTTTCCCGACGTTTGCACGCGCGCAGAGAACGAAACTATACGTCATTGTCTACTGTGTAACATTGCGATCATGAATGCTCTTTTATCCTCTCGCGTTTGCCTCAGTGCTGGGGCACTGACTTATACCGCTAATCACGTGTTCTCGTGTAGAGCGCGCATTATCGTCCGCTACAGGAAACGAGACAAGCGCAACAGCTCGCGCGACACCGTCACCGGAAGTGTGCCGGTGACGGTGAAAAAAAGAAGACGGCAGGGTATACCCGCCGCGACCCCTCGGCTCCGGTATGGGAGAACGCAGTGAAGGAAATTTGCTTACACAGGCGAAACGGGGAATGTCGAGAGAGTGTTTTTATAGGCGGCGACGCTCGCCTCCTGAAATCATGCGTTCGCGGCACTTCAATCATTCTCTATCTGCTGTTAATGAACCAATTTGAAAAATGCTTGCGGTAGAACACTTCTTAGAGGGCACGTAACAACTTTCAGTGTATAACCAAAATTTGTTATGTAGCCTGTGAGGGGCCCTTTAAAACAAACTCGGTAAAAATCGGGTGTACTGTGGGATGTTGTTACAGCTGCGTC
Organism: Dermacentor albipictus; assembly: GCF_038994185.2. Lineage (NCBI taxonomy): Eukaryota > Metazoa > Arthropoda > Arachnida > Ixodida > Ixodidae > Dermacentor > Dermacentor albipictus. The sequence continues at coordinate 4,242,452 of NW_027225581.1, forward strand.
GAGCTTCACAGCCCTCTACACAAGCATTGCTGTGAAGCCTGTGGCAGAAATAGAGTTTTATTCAATCAAAGGACTGCATAGAGCGCGCTCTCGTGTTGTGCTACGTGAATTAAATCATTCGTTTCCTGCCTGCACAAACGTTTGCATCTCGAGTGGATTTCAAGCACACCGTATAATAACGTGCAGTTCCGTCGTGCTTCGCAGCACTATACACAAGCACTGCCGTAAAGCTAGTGGCAAAAGTACGATGTCATGAAACCAGATCAATGCATATACCTCGCTATTTTGGTGCGCTGTGTGAATGGAAACATTGCTTTCCTGCCTGCACAAACGTTTGCATCTCGAGTTAATATCAAACAAATCATATAATATGTGCAATTTCGTCGAGCGCTTCACCGCGCTGCACGCAAGCATTGCCGTAAAGCCTGTAGTATAAATAGGGTTTCATGAAGTCAAATTAACGCGCAAACCTCGCACTTGTGGTGTACAAGGTAAACAAAGAATTCGTTGCCATGTCTCCGCAGTAGTTGGTCACGTTGATTTGTGTGAGCATATTGGTTCATGTGCCCCATCTACCTCTGTGATGAGAAAATAAGCAAGAATATCAGCTGCTATGTGTCGATGCATATGCTTTTTATTACAAGGTGTAGGAGCAGTACATCTTACTGCATGAGTAAACCACTCATGGAAACAGTACGTTCCTTGAACATTGTAGCTATTTAATAGCCTAGGAAGCGCGCTATATTGGAAGTTGCAATTTTTTTTTCTGTTCGCAAAATTCCATAACTCGATGCTTTTTCTAAAAGCAAAAAATTATAAATTTCGCAATGATACGTATGCTGCGTCAGTAAGTTAAGTAGGCAGCACATAATTAGGCTAAACCAGAGGAATATCCGCAGGTAGGGATTTATACAAATGTACAAAGTATTTAAAAAAAATGTTTTCTCAAATGTTTTCAGTGTGGAGTAAGGAGTTGCATGTGCGTCCAGCGCTGATTTCCAGCGCTTAATTTTTGTTGAACCTTGATGTAACAAAGACGTAACACTCAGCACTCTATTTTGTTACATCAATTTTTTTTTTTTTACAATGGAACACTGCATTCTACTATACGTGCCGCTCATGCGCCCCAAAATTTTGGCCCCTCTAAGAAAGTCACTGTTCTCTAAGTTTCGCCCGAAACTTAGATATCGCTACTTCCAATTGACGCTCGTGAAACCAGCAGCCACGTCGGCTTGCCGCCTTTGCACCGGCCGCAAATTACTTTTAAAAAATGTGGCACGCGCGGGCCGTGTATATGCACTCTGCTGCGCGCGGACAGCCATATGCACGGGCACGGCCGGGCAAGAGACGTCGCGCGCTCTCTGACCCTAGCGCGCACTTGATCACGGGACGTGGACAGCGCGCATAAAGCTGCCATGCTTCTCGGCTCACAATCGCACCCTTTCATTCGCAATTAACCCAAGCATGTGGTATGCAACGGAGCACTATAATTTTTGTCACACTTGGACTTTAAACCAAACATAAGGGCGATGGCGAAAATTCGCTTAGGGTGTCCAAAAATTGCTATCGCAATAATACACTATGGAGAAAGGTATTATGTAAATTATCTGTGGATGGGTCGAAACCCCCTAATTTCCCAAACACGCACCCATCCACTGGCACGCTGCACACATGGATCCCGCGCGGCACGCTGCATCATTAAGGCGTATCGTTCTTCGCTAGCTCTATGATCATTTATGCAGTAGTCACTTGGCGAGAAGCTTAATTTCCAACCTATGCGCAAGTGTCGTAGCTGAATTTCGAAAGTACACGGACCATATATATGTTGGCAAAATAATCGGAACTCACTATTTAGACTCGCCAAAATTATAATTAGCTGCTCACTTGAACTCATAAGAATATACTACTCAGCCGAGCTCACTCGGGCTCAAACTCGCCAAAATACTGCTCAGCTGGGCTCACTCAGACTCATGGGATGATCTCAGGGAGTTGACTCATCAGTGAGTTTGCCAGCGTATGATGTGTGCTGAACCACAAACCTGGCTTTCTTGAATAAAAACAGTTGGTCGCTGCAGCATATGGATGCACATAAGTGTAATTCAGAGAGCGCGGCATTGTAAAGGCTGCCACAGTTACCATGCCATGCTGCAGCTCATTTCAATCATGTCAAATGCAATACCCCTGCCAGCTTTTAGTCAGTCGATCAAATGTGATTGCTATTTATCTCATCACAACACCTCATTTTCCTGCCTAAGGCTTTGGGTGAATTTTCCTTGGCATCCATTTTGTTACTCTAACAGGTTACCAGTTATCTGTTGCCTATACGAAATTTGAAGTTGTGCACATGTCATGTGGACTCCATGCCAAACTCGTAGTACTGCATGCGTTTTTGCAGTTAGGTCTAGAGTTACAGAATCGCATGTGGGAGTTACTTTAGTTAGCAGCTGTAGCTTTGGAACAAACACGTGCATGAGAGTGTGCTTAAGTGTTACCTGTCAAGACTGGGAGCACCAAGGCAACTTGTGCAGTAAAGGCATGGGCAGTACGAGCCCACAGATTTTACTAAGTGTGGCTGAGGTGATGCGTCTAGATTTCACTATGAAGAGAGCCAAATAAAAGGTTGCCTATCCATCATACCTATTCTGGAGCCTTTTCTTGAGCTTTTCTAAAACATTAAGCTCAGCGTGTACACTTTATCACAGCATAATTATTACATGTGATATAAAACATTGTATTGTGCCGTTTCTCCAACTCTTCGTGAAGGCATCTATCCATACATTAAACAGGAATAGGCTCAATGTTGACATATCTCCACAGTAGGATCTCCAGGACCTCGTACTGTCACAATGCATCACAGACATTATTTAAGTGAACTCCAGAAGTGAAGCTCTTCGTTAACATTGGCTAAAATTGTATTTTTATATAGCAAAGTGATCATGCATAAATCTGTATGTCATGACAGAACACTTTGTTTCTCACGGACTTTAGTTTACAATTGTTTTCAAGATCAGGAAAATTGTGCAGTGTGCTAGTTGGTTCAACATACTTAACACTGTTGTGCGGAGTGACGAAGGGACAGGACTTGAGCGAGAAAACAATAGACACCTGAGCACAAACTATCAACTGGTGATTATCACAAGGCAATGATTCTGCTGAAAAGTAGGAACCAAAGGAAAAGACAAGTCGTGGAAGCATACAACCTCAAGGTGGACCCACAGGGCTCATGTGTCAGCCTGCCGTCTATTTCACTCAGCAATAAAGAGATTAGCATAATCACTGACAATAGAGGGTGTAGGTAGACCGGGAAGAGGACTCCTGTGCATGCGTGTAGGCTTTATGTACGCTTCACTTGCAGAAAAATAAACCAGTTCATAGTTTGCGCTCACGTGTCATGTGTTGTTTTCTCGCTCAAATCCTGACCCTTCATCGCTCTGCGCAACAGTGTTAAGTTTTCACGTTGTTCACTATGTGATGTAGGAAGGGTAAAATTGATGGGAAATCCCAATATTCTCGGGCATATCGCGAAAAATATGGCCCAAGTCAAGTGTCATTTTAGGCTTCACTGTCCCCTTATATAGGGCAAATAGTAATAGTTTGAATCCTATGGACACTGGTTGCTTTTTCTGACTTAACCTAGGCAGTGCTCAGCTCTCAGTTGAAAGGAACAGGTAAACAGGAGGACTTGCCACATAAGCAGAAGGTAGCACTCCAGACTTAAGCTTAATATACTGCGTGCTTCCACAGCCCTAGGGGGCTAGTCTGTAAGTGTTGACTAAGTGGACTGTCCATTCCAATACACGCTGAATGAATAGAGCACGAGAGCCCATGGTGATGATTGCCACTTGCTCTACCAGCTTATAGCCCTACCTAATCAGTGTGTGCTGAAACAGTCCACTTAGTGGATCCATACAGAATCCTTCCCTAGACTGATGTTTATGTTGGTAGGTTGCAAGTATTGCACTTTTTTTCCTTTCATGTGGGCAGTTCCCACATATGGATGCAATTTAACATATTGTATTTATATTGCCTTTGGTCTATACATATCTAATTCATGCTTATAACCAGGCCTACAAGCTCTTGTCCTGCATATTTATATAGCCTTCTCATTGGGGAATGGAGTCATTCTCCATTATACCCTCAAGCACTTGAAGTAGACACTGCAATAACCCCAAGGGAGGGGGGACAGAAACGCAACAACCTTACTGGGCTTGTGGTGCTGCTGAAGGATGCACACATACCATTTATGCTAAAATTCTCAGCAGACATTCCAAAGTTTGTACGAGTTCGACTTTAGCTGGCTAAACTGAATGATTCATATTGTAGGTAATTCTTGCAACATTTGGTCAAACTGAATGAAACTGGACAGCACAATTAGCTGTGTTCATCTACCATTTATACGACTGCTGCCCCAAGCATTTTGCCTGTTACTTTGCCTTTCGTTTCTGTACTATCAAGTTCAAGTACACATGTACTTTATCACTGTACAAGTAGAATGGCTTCAAGGCTTTTCCTGGGCATTCAACAGTCACTATTTATTCCTATAAACCTTCCTGCATGTGAAGGCAAAAGAAACTTATTAATTCATGCTGGAAGTATAAAAAGACAGGTATTTGCACAGAAAATGTTTATTTTGAGCACCGAGGTTCTTGCTGATGTAGATATGGTGCTGGCTCCCTCCTTGCCCGAAGCATGTGCTTGCTGTACACAGCACCAGATGATGGCTTCCTAGGTCAAAAGATCAAAGTGAAATAAGAGGCATTTTGTTTTAGCCCCGGAAAGAAAAAGCAGGATTGAGACATTAACATGTATAAAAAATACTTGCCTAAAGAAAAATAATACACAAGCAAATTCACTAAAGAGGTTCACTTTCAAGAGCGAAAGTATGGTTACGATGAAAATTACAAGGAAGCTTCACTGCTCATTGAGGTTTCGGTTCAGTAGCTGTTGAGCCACGAGGGTTAGCATGCTACATCTTGCATATTGTTTTGTAGAACAATATTGCACTTTGAACAATGTAGTGCCTATTTAAATGAACTGACAAGGAACGCTGAAACTCCAGGCTAGTTTGGTCTGCACAAGATATGATACAGACACTGTACTGCATTCATTTAGTGTTTTTGTCACTGATCTTGTGCACAAAGGTCATTCACACCTATCCTACATGAAATGCAGTTACTTCTTTGAAGCTTCATCTAGTCCTTGAATTTGCTGCATGCTTATGTCTAAGGGAGTTCGTTTGGTTCCTGTTAATGTAGTACATCTAAGCAACTGTTATCAAATGTCCATAGTGTTCCCTTGCATGTACAAAACATTTTTGGCCCTTTCAATGCACAATACTCATTACATTTGACACTTGGGACTCGTGCAAGGCGCCATTTAATATTATATGCTTGTCCACATCTGATAATACTTTCATAGCTGGGTCATTCCCATGCCAAATGCCTTGGTTATTACTGTGACCATCTCACACTTTTCCTTTAGAATCTTCTTGTCCACTTTTAAGGAAGCACCCCACGACACAATGTCTCCATCCTAGTGGTGCTATGGAGTTAACTTATGTGCTAGTTGTAGCAGATGACGTCAACTGAAGGCCACTGAAGATAAAACTCTCTGCGACAATTCCTTTTACACAAAAAATGCAAACAATACAGAATAGTCAAATTGTAGTTATCTGGCAAGACTGGCTGCATCCATCATCTTTGTTTGGCGCAATTCTGAGGTGGCTCCATGTTACAAGACGCTTGGCGATCATTGCCATGTGACTGTTTGGGACTCTATAAAACACAAGAATTGCCTTACTCCGGCCTTTCTCTTTGTGCAGCGGCCAAGGTTATTATTCGTCCAATCGCACCGTGTCCTGTTCGTGTGTCCATAGACTAAATTCTTCACCACATTGTTTTTGCGGTATTTCGTGAGTGACCCATGAACTCATCTTGGGGTGGGACTTCTTATCTTTGGCGTTCGCTTCTATCTCTTGTCGTCAGCGCCTCACACAACTGGATGATGCCACTGGCAATTCTCTTCCTAACCACGAAGAATGCATTCGTCTCGTCACCTCTTCCGATTACGTTCTTTGGCCACCTAGAGAAAAGATTATAGGTGTCAACTCCTGTAACATTGTGGATGGCGGCGTATTCATTCTACCCTATGACCATACCCTATCTCGAGCAATTCTGATTACCCCTGGCCTTATTCGCTTCAGCTGTTGACACTCATGTCGTTGCAATTGTCACGAAGACAGCTCAGTGTGTTCTTGCGTCTGTTACCGTGCGCTGAACAAAATCGTGCGCAAAGATGTTCACCACGTGTCACGGATGGATGATGCACTAGATTCACTCCACGGTGCTGAGTATTTTTCTAGCCTTGACTTTAGACCAGGCTACTGGCAAATACCGATGTCCAAATCCGACAAAGCAAAAACGACATTTGCTACCCCTGACGGGCTCTACGAGTTCAGTGCGATGCCTTTTGGACTCTGCAATGTGCCTGCCACATTCGAACGCATGATCGATAAGTCTTGTGTGGCTTGAAATGGAAAACCTGTCTGTGCTATCTCGACGACATTGTGTTTTCAACCATGTTCTCACAACATTTGCAAAATCTTGATGAAGTCCTTGCCTGTCTTGCAAATGCTGATTTGCAGCTCAACACGCGCGCGCACGCACGCACGCACGCACGCACGCGCACGCGCACGCGCGCACACACACACACACACACACACACACACACACACACACACAAATGCAGTTTGGCCAGCAAGGCCATCAAAGTTCTGGGGCACATAGTCTGCAAAGAAGGTATTCGTCCGGACCCCGAGAAGCTTACTGCCATCCTCGAATTTTGTGTCCACTGCGTCAAAAAGACATGCACAGTTTTCTTGGACTTGCTTCTTCCGGCACTTCATATGCAACTTCGCTACACTTACGTCCCCACTCCATCAACTCCTCCCCAGTAATGCACCCTTTGTTTCGTCCGACGAATGTGAACATGCTTTCCTGCTTTTGCAACATGCCCTGACGTCAGACCCAGTACTGCGCCACTTTGATCCAACCGCGCCCACCATCTTTCACACCGACACTAGCAGTCAGTCTCGGTGCCATTCTACTACAATGCGACAACACATTCCGCGAACGAGTAATAGCTTAGGCTAGTCGTGCACTAACCAGTGCAGAAAATTACTACACCATAACCAAGCAGGAGTGCTTTGCTGTTGGGCCGTGCAAAAATTTCACCCATGTCTTCATGGCCGCCATTTCACAGTCGTTACCGACCATAACACACTGTGCTGGCTTTCATCGCTAAAGAATTCATCAGGTCACCTGGGTTGCTGTGTGCTTCACCTACAGGAGTACGATTTCAATGTCACCTACCGGGCTGCAAAGAAGCATCAAGACACCAATGCTCTCTCTTGCTACCCTCTGCCGAATCATGGCGATTCACCATAACCTCTCCGCGATTGTGTACGTCCCGAGTCCTCTTCATCGGCTTTACCCATTGTAGCCCTCGAATGGCTAAGACACAACAGCCCATCTGTCCTTGTGTCCCACTAACGCATCGACCCATACTGCTAAACTATACTCCAACGCATGGAAGATTCTTCGTCACCTCCAAACGCCTGACTTTGTCGACAACTTAATCAATTCAAGCTGCACAATGGGGTTTTACATCGCAACATTTATCACATCGATGGCAACAAATGGGTCCCGGTCATACCACGTTCTCTGCAATGTGAGGTGCTTGAAGCCTTTCACGATCATGCGACGACTGGTCCTCTAGGCTACCAGAAGACTTACAACAGAATATGAAGTTGCTGCTCCTGGCCTGGCCCATCTTCAGCCGTTGCGAAGTATGTTGCACCCTGCGTTCATTGTCAAAGCAAACCCAACAGCTCCTTCTGGCTCTTTACAACCTCTGCCTTGTCCCGCTTCGCCTTTTGAAGTAGTTGGAATAGACTTGTACGGTCCTCTTCCCATGACCTCACATGGAAATCGTTGGATTGCAACGGCCATAGACCATCCAACACGCTATGCGGAGACAGCATCTCTACCATCCTGGACTGCTGCTGAAGTCGCCGATTTCTTTCTACACAACATTATCTTACACCGCAGCGCTCCGCGCGTTCTCCTCAGTGACCGCAGCAGTCTTCCTCTCTTCTATCCTTACCGAAGTTCTGTGCGCCTCTAACACAATTCGCAAGACGACTTCCAGTTACCATCCGCAGACCAACAGCTTGATGATTGCGATGTACAGTCACGTGCAATATGAATTGCAACACCGGTGCCCGTGGTCGAAGGGGTTCCAAGGCTGTACGGCTGTGCAGACACATGGTAAGTTCCAGACCGAAACACAGCTTCAATTAGTGGTGTCTATTAAACTGCTATTTCGAATGTCAGAGCTGCTGCGCAGCCGTGGAGCCCCTTCAACAACGAACAAGAGTGTTGCAAGTCATATTGCATGCGACTGTACATCTACCCTGGCCACACGAACGGGGATGCAATCCTGTCGTTCATGACATTCGCCTATAACATGGCTACGCAACGTACCACTGGATTTTAACATTTTTTCTTCATCTATGGCTGTTCACCAAGTTTCATTCTTGATGTATCATTCCTTTCGACTCCTGTACCCCCATCAGTTCCTTTCTTGGAACAGTTTGTGTCTCGCCTCGCAGAGTGCAGACGCCTCGCCCCGCTTAACACCGACGTCTCCCAGGACGCTCGCAAGTTTCGTTACGACTCGACCCACTGTGCTGTAACTTTTTCTCCTGGTCACAAAGTTCTTTGGACTCCTGTGTGCGTTCCTGGCTTATGCAAAAAATTTTGCAACACTTCTTGCTTATGCAACACTTCTTGAATGCCCACACCACCATATCGTCGGGCAGCGAGCACAACCTGCGACACCCATGTGGCCACAGTGACGAGAGGCGGCCTGCGCAGCTGGCCGGTTGGGGTCATCAGGTTGTCGCCGGCCATCCACTGATTATATTGTTCACGGACACGGTCTTTAACAGGCTTGTTGAGCACGACGTCCAGTGGCTGAAGTGTTGACGTCATGCCTCCCGGAATGACGGCGAGTTCCGTCCTCCCGTCGCGGAGTGCCAGCTTCAATCCTGCGGTCAAGTGCCCGCGAAAGGCATCCAAGACGAGCATGCTCGGACACCGCAAGAGTGCCCCTGGTTGCCGATTCCAGACGGTCTTAATCCAATTGAGCATGAGGGCCTCGTCCATATAGCCCTTTTCATTCACGCGAACGACATCCCGTGGGAAAGCCTCTTTCGGCAGCGTCTTCCTCTTGAATATTATGTATGGGGGCAGCTTTCTGCCATCTGCAGTACACGCGAGCATCACCGTGAATGCTCGTTCCCCGTAGAAAGAAGCTCGACTTCTTTTGTGCCGCGTTCGCACACTGTGGTGAGCGACGGCATGTCGAACCACACCGGCATTTCATCCGCGTTGCCGATCTGTACCAACATGTAGCCATGCTGCTGCCGGAGACAGATAACATAGCGCTGGAATTCGACCAACTTGTCCTCGTATGTTTCTGGCTGCTTCTGCCAGATTGATTTGCGCTGTCGAAGTGCGAATCCCTTGCGTTGCATGAAGCGACGAACCCAATAAATGGAGCCCTTGAATGTTCCTTGGGCAGTCCGGATTCTCGGGCGATCTCAATAGCTTTGATGCAGATGAGTTCTGCTGTGACTGGCAAAGATCTGGCACGATGCTCGCGGACAAAATCCGCCACCCTGTCTTTGAGCTCCGGGTGCACTGCGCCATAGAATAAAGAACTTCGTCAGAATAAAGAACCGTGCAGCGCCCGCGAGTTGGGCCGCGTCGGTCACCAAGGGGGCGATAACAATGTGGATGCCGAAAGGTCTGCGCTCCTACATGCTGCCAGACGACTATTCATGCTGTGCCAAGGGCCGGTATGTAAGTCAAGGGGTGAACTTTTAGTAATATATTTGGGAAAAAAACCTCAACCTATATTCCGCACTATACGGTACTCGCACTGCTGGAGACATATGCCGTGGCCGAGAACCTACGGCTTCCCGACTACTCGGGTGCCACCACCTGTGCCACACGCAGTTGCACTGCGGCACCCTGCCTAGATGGAGTCCATAAGCCAGGAAAGCCACGCACGGCAATCTATGTCCGCAGCACCCTGGCGCGTGCTGTTCTACCTGTTGCTGACATCGCCGGTGGCCCCTTGGAGTCATGCGCCGTTGTGGTACGCCTTGGCAGCCAGGACACGGCTGTGGCGAGCATCTGCATCCGTCCAGGAAAGCTGTGGGATCCCTCCAGCCTCATCCAGCTGGCTGTTCGCCTTGGTGGGCATGCAGTCCTGTGCAGTGACTTCAACGCACACCACACGGATTGGGGAAGCCGCAGCTGCACCCGCTGAGGCAAAGGCCTCACAGATGCCATCAGCTGAGCTGGCCTGCTGACCTTGGAACACCAGGGAGCCCACCTACGTCTACCGCAGAGCTTGCACGGCCATTGACCTCTCCCTCAACACTGAGCAGTGCTCCTACTCCTGGGCCACAACTTCGGACAAATGGGGGTCTGACCACTTCCCTATTGTGATCAGCCCCAGGTCTGGGAGAAGGCCTAGGTCAAGAACTTACGTCACAGACTGGTCCCTGTTGCGGAAGCACTGCAGCAAGTTGGACGATGGCCGTGACTTCCTGAGCGCCATCGTGGATTGTGCTCAGGCTGCCACCGTTCAGTGCTCTACCCAACCAGATACCCCCGCTCCGGACCTCCACCTGCTCAACATTCGTGCCTCCAGGCGCCGTATGGAGCGTGGAGCAATCCGGACGGGCAAGGCAGAGCATTGGACCGAGTACAGACGTGCAGATGCCCGCTGCAGACGCCAAGCCCGGCGCAGGAGGAGCCTCTGCTCTGCCATCGAGGGCAGGTCCAGGGGACCCCTGGCTTGGAGACTGCTCAAATCCCTCACCAGCAGGAGAGGAAGCCTACAACCTGTCCTCGCCGTGGCCATCACGCTGAGCATCAGCGAAGAGGCCCTTGCGGAGCTCCTCGCCAACCAGTTTGCGCTGGCTGTACCACGCACTGCAGCCATCCTGAAGGTAGGGCAGCCTTCCGTCAGCCTGCCTAGCTGCCTGCACAACCACCACACAGGGTCTTCGCTTCTGTAAATGGCCTGTCATCCAGTCTTGGGAGCCTGGCCTCACAGTTCATTGGCCCAGAAAGCAGTCCGAGCGCTTTTTCGCTGCCTGAGGGCAACAGACTTGAGTGCCCGACTATAGACATCCTACACTTAAGTTCTCTCTCTTCCTCTTTCACTCCCCATTCCCCTCCCCACGTGTAGGGTAGCAAACTGGACTCAGCCTGGTTAACCTCCCTGCCTTTCCGTCTTCCCTTCTCTCTCACCACCCAGGGTGGCCATCGAGCCAGGTTATGGCTATCTACCAGGACCCGCTGACGCTGCACGAGCTCCAAGCATCGCAGTGCACCAGGAACCCAAATGCTTCGCAACCTGGCCGCCAGTGAGCAGCTGCACCTGCTTGACTGCTTAAACATCTGGCAGTCAGGGCAGGTGCCGGAGTCATGGCGCACAGCCTACGTGGCCCCCATCCTGAAGGCCGGCTGAAAAACGTGAGCTCCTATCGGCCAGTCTCACTCACCTCTGCTGCTTGCAAGCTGATGGAGGCCATTGCTTTCTGGCCGATGAGCAGATAGGCTTCCGGCGGAGCTGATGCAGTGCGGACTCCATCGTGGACGTGGTCTCCACGCTGGAAGAGGCCAAGGCCTGCCGTGACGCCGTGCTCCTGGTGCTTATCGGCATGAAGGGGGCCTTTGACGGCCTGCCCTATCCAATCGTTCAGCAGGCCCTGGACCTATTTGGTAGAGGGCGTCCCACAAGGATCAGTGGTGAGCCCTTTCCTGTTCAACCTGGCCCGACTGCCTGCTGTCCTGCAGACTGACCCCCACAACCACGTGAATACCTCCATCAACGCCGACCACATCGCCCTATGTGTGCGAAATCCACCACACAGCCACAGCAGTGCGCGCTCGGCTCTGCAAAGAGCCCTCGACACCGCCGCTGCTTACCTGAGCTGCATTGGCCTTGCCATCTCGGCAAGGAAGACGGAGACCATGCTGCTCCACCCAAGAGCAACCGCCCGCTGCACAGCTGCAACTGGAAGGCGACCTTGAAGCCCGGCAGTTACGTACCCGGGGCTATACGTTCATCACCGGCTGACCTGGCTGCGTGCTGTCAAGACCCTGCATGTCCAGGTCCTCCGGGTCCACAAGGCAGTCTCCCAGCTTGTTTCCCGAGGACAGAGCTGCACCACTAGGTGGGCTCTGCGGCTGTACCATGCAGTAGCCACCTCACGCCTGCGGTACGTCCTCCCACTCGTGGCACTACCACGTGCCCGTCTCAAGAAGCTGGAGCTGCAGCATAGGGCCGAGATTAGGTTCTGCCTGGGCTCTCCCTGCAGCTCTGAAATCGCTGCAACCTTGGCCGAGGCAGGAGCATGGTCCCCATCACTCCTGTCACAGCCCACATTCTACAATCAGCCACAGCTGTGCACATCGCTGAATGACACTGCGTTCTGGAATATCGGTCACATACCGACCGCACACACAACCCCCATCACACCTGCACTGAGCATTACGCTGCGGAGAAAGCTTATCAGTGAATGGCTACTGACAGCGCAGCGAAATTTTGGTTCTAAAGCAATTTTTCCCGACCGTGCAATGAGGCCGCAATGCGAGACCGCAACGAGGCCGCAATTTGGTGACTTTATTCACTACCGCCCTTAGCCGGCAGATCTGAACCATGCATCAGGAATGTGCATTTCCATTGGGGAACAATAGAAACTCTTATTTAGGCTAAACAAGCGCGCGTACGTACGTACTTACATGCCGCACTCGGGACATCTGCCATTCAAATATTCTGCCATGTAGCAGCACCGTAACCAAGTAATGTTACTGTTACGTGCTTCTGACAAAGACTCTAAATAACTCTGAAGGAGCGCAGTTCCGTGTAATATACGTTCTCTGCATTAGGACACTGTAGCACTGGCTGGCCGGTGTGGCGGTCCCTGCAATGCATCACAAAAGCTCGTGAGGAACCTGGCTATAAAGTATCATCACAGAACATTTATATATGGCATCATGCAGTCGAAAGATTAGCTACGCGTAGTAGATGCACATCAAACGTAAAGACGAAGTATACTTACGAGAAGCAAAAGCCCGAAAAATAAGCGATCCACCGCTTCGTGCACTCCGAGCCTGCCATATGCCATATTATGCCGCCAAAAAGGCTGGATGTGACATCACGGACGTAAAAAAACAAAGACCGGATGTGGCGAACCGGACGTGACGTTTGGGTGAACCTAACGCTTGCGCTGCGTTCACCGGGTGAACGCAGACACTTTCGATGGTTGAACGATCGCAGCGCCAGATTTGCCTCTAGGTATACTAATATCATAGAGTTTCTAAAAATACCCTAGAGGGAAATGTGGCGCTAGTGTCTACGGGGGCTCTCATGAGCGTTGTCTCAACCTACATGGGAATGATGGGAAGTACAGGCTTCGGATTGACTTCAATCTTTAGACTAGTGGCGTTTGCTTGCGGCACAGTAAACAAAGCTATAATCAAACATTATCGCGTAAAAGCTAATTTTATTTCTGAAGTATGTTATATAATGTACAACACGCTACATAAACTTTGTATGACTTTGAGATGGAAGCACGTTTTACTATGGTTTGTCACCAGGACACACCAGGGTATGCATACTCATGCAATTCTGTTCCCGATTTAACGCCAGAGAATAATAATTTATTTATTTTTGCAACAGCAGTAACAACCGCGCATGTACTTATATAGAGATACTCATCAATTACTTGTGGAAATAAAAATGCTGTATTGTGAGAAAGTGTTGCGCCCTTGAGCGGAATGCTACAAATGTCGTCTGCTATGACGCCTGCTCGCTGCAAATGCGAGACTTTTCTCGCAGACGACCGGCACTTGCGGACTCTGTCGCTCTTTCGGAAGGCTGCGTCGGCTGTCACGATTGCTGAACGTCTTCATGTACTTTTAAGCACATCTGCTGCAGTGCTAGCTAGGACGCTAGTGGCCTCCTACGAATATGCTTCATCATATTTTATATTGGCGTACCGCTTCCGAAGCGTCACAGCGTGGCTTTGCGGGTACCCATTGTGCGACACTAGACTACAGCTCGGAAGCAGCTATCTTTCCTACCACAAGTAAGTTTGTGTTCTCAAAGTCCTAAAACACGCATGTCAATGAGCACATAAACGAGCACATAATGAAGCCCTCAATAAAATTTGATTTTCAAGCCACTAGAAGTACAACTGTATATGTCTTGTATCAGTAGTGCCTTCTTTGTCCTATTCTGAAGTTTCATAAAGCACGTAACGCTACAGTGTCAACCTAACACACTTAACCAACCAAGTTCCAAACGCTCAAAACATGTTCTTTCAACGTTTATGATGCCTCCGCTTTCTCGTCACGGCTTCGACGCCACACCGCGACACCAGCATCGTCCTAGTCGCTGGCCCAGCGCGCTATCGCCACTCCGAGCAACATAACAAAGGCAGAGAGCTTTGCGTTGCACTGTCCCACTAAAACCAAAACTGCCAAAAAAATACTTGTAGACTAGTTCGCCAGTCAATAGAATGCCAATCCGAAGCCTGTACTTCCCATCATTCCCATGATGGTTGAACGATCGCAGCGCCAGATTTGCCTATAGGTATACTAATATTAAACTCTATGACTAATATGGAACTCTATGGGCCATAGAGTTTCATATTAGTATACCTAGAGGCAAATCTGGCGCTGCCATAGAGTTTCCTACAAAATTACTAGAGGGAACTCTGGCGCTGCAGTCGTTGTCCTACCACGGGAATGATGGGAAGTACATGGATTTGTCTGATCTTCGTGCTTATGGATTCAGACGTTTTTGTGGCTTTGTATATTACGCTACATAAATCTTATTGTTGTATATTTCAGCGCAATTTATATTCTTCGAAGTGCAGAAGACGCCGGGAACGCGTACAATTGCTATTAATTGCAACAATTAAGCTTGTCTATGTGCCCAAATCAAAACGCGCCAAGTGTCTCAAAGCACTGGCATGCCCGCGATAAGTTCACAAGTGCGTTTCATTCGCTTGTCGGTACATGCACCCGTGGCTTAATGGTTTCAATATCAGGCTTCTGTACTACAGTCCCTGTGTTCAAATCCTGCCGTCGGGCAATTTTAATGATGTTTATTTAATCATTTATTACGCAATAAACTGTTGAAAATGACGAGTTTACAAAGTCAGAAAGCCGTTTGAAGCCAAAAAAGACGAAGTTTAGGCAAATCCATGTACTTCCCATAATTCCCATGATAGGACAACCGCTCCCATTGTAGCTCACGTAGACACTAGCGCCAGAGTTCCCTCTAGTAATTTTGTAGGAAACTCTATGGGCGCTGCGATCGTTCAACCATCATGGGAATGATGGGAAGTACAGGCTTCGGAATGGCATTCTATTGACTGGCCAACTAGTCTACAAGTATTTTTTTGGCAGTTTTGGTTTCGCTCCAAGCGCAATTGCTATAACCTGCAGTGGGACAGTGCAACGCAAAGCTCTCTGCCTTTGTTATGTTGCTCGGAGTAGCGATAGCGCGCTAGGCCAGCGACTGGGACGATGCTTGTGTCACGGTGTGGCCTCGAAGCCGTGACGAGAAAGCGGCGGCATCGTAAACGTTGAAAGAACATGTTTTGAGAATTTGGACCTTGGTTTGTTAAGTGTGTTAGGTTGGCACTCTAGCGTTACGTGCTTTATGAAACTTCAGAATAGGGAAAAGAAGGCACTACTGATATACAGTTGTACTTCTAGTGGCTTGACAATCAAATTTTACTGAGGGCTTCATTATGTGCTCGTTCATGTGCTCATTGAAATGCGTGTTTTAGGACTTTGAGAACACAAACTTACTTGTGGTAGGAAAGATAGCTGCGTCCTAGCTGTAGTCTAGTGTCGCACAATGGGTACCCGCAAAGCCACGCTGTAACGCTTCGGAAGCGGTATGCCAATATGAGATATGATGAAGCATACTCGTAGGGGGCCACTAGCGTCCTAGCTAGCACTGCAGCAGATGTGCTTAAATGTACTTGAAGACGTTCAGCAATCGTGACAGCCGACGCAACCTTTCGAAAGAGCGAGAGAGTTCGCAAGTGCCAGTCGTCTGCGAGAAAAGTCTCGCGTTTGCAGCGAGCAGGCGTCGTAGCAGACGACACTTGTAACATTCCGCTCAAGGGCGCAACGCTTTGTCACAATACAACATTTTTATTTCCAGAAATACTTGGTGAGTATTTTTATATAAGTACATGCACGGTTGTTTTGCTGTTGCAAAAATGAATAAATAATTATTTTTTTGGCGTTAAATTGGGACCAGAATCGCACAAGTATGCATACCCTGATGTATCCTGGTGACAAACCATAGTAAACCATGCTTCCATCCATAGAGTTTCTAAATAAATACCCTAGAGGGAAATGTGGCGCTAGTGTCTACGGGGGTTCTCATGAGCGTTGCCTCAACCTACATGGGAATGATGGGAAGTACAGGCTTCGGATTGACTTCGGTCTTTAGACTAGTGGCGTTTGCTTCTGGCGCAGTAAACAAAGCTATACTTAAATATTATCGCGTAAAACCTAATTTTATTTCTGCAGTATGGTATATAATGTACAACACGCTACATAAACTTTGTATGACTTTGAGATGGAAGCATGGTTTACTATGGTTTGTTACCAGGACACATCAGTGTATGCATACTTGTGCGATTCTGGTCCCAATTTAACGCCAAAAAATAATTATTTATTCATTTTTGCAAGAGCAAAACAACCGTGCATGTACTTATATAAAAATACTCACCAAGTATTTCTGGAAATAAAAATGTTGTATTGTGACAAAGCGTTGCGCCCTTGAGCGGAATGTTACAAGTGTCGTCTGCTACGACGCCTGCTCGCTGCAAACGCGACACTTTTCTCGCAGACGACTGGCACTTGCGAACTCTCTAGCTCTTTCGAAAGGTTGCGTCGGCTGTTACGATTGCTGAACGTCTTCAAGTACATTTAAGCACATCTGCTGCAGTGCTATCTAGGACGCTAGTGGCCCCCTACGAGTATGCTTCATCATATCTCATATTGGCATACCGCTTCCAAAGCGTTACAGCGTGGCTTTGCGGGTACCCATTGTGCGACACTAGACTACAACTAGGACGCAGCTATCTTTCCTACCACAAGTAAGTTTGTGTTCTCAAAGTCCTAAAACACGCATTTCAATGAGCACATGAACGAGCACATAATGAAGCCCTCAGTAAAATTTGATTGTCAAGCCACTAGAAGTACAACTGTATATCAGTAGTGCCTTCTTTTCCCTATTCTGAAGTTTCATAAAGCACGTAACGCTAGAGTGCCAACCTAACACACTTAACAAACCAAGGTCCAAACGCTCAAAACATGTTCTTTCAACGTTTACGATGCCGCCGCTTTCTCGTCACGGCTTCGAGGCCACACCGTGACACAAGCATCGTCCCAGTCGCTGGGCTAGCGCGCTATCGCTACTCCGAGCAACATAACAAAGGCAGAGAGCTTTGCGTTGCACAGTCCCACTGCAGGTTATAGCAATTGCGCTTGGAGTGAAACCAAAACTGCCAAAAAAATACTTGTAGACTAGTTCGCCAGTCAATAGAATGCCATTCCGAAGCCTGTACTTCCCATCATTCCCATGATGGTTGAACGATCGCAGCGCCAGATTTGCCTCTAGGTATACTAATATCATAGAGTTTCTAAAAATACCCTAGAGGGAAATGTGGCGCTAGTGTCTACGGGGGCTCTCATGAGCGTTGTCTCAACCTACATGGGAATGATGGGAAGTACAGGCTTCGGATTGACTTCAATCTTTAGACTAGTGGCGTTTGCTTGCGGCACAGTAAACAAAGCTATAATCAAACATTATCGCGTAAAAGCTAATTTTATTTCTGAAGTATGTTATATAATGTACAACACGCTACATAAACTTTGTATGACTTTGAGATGGAAGCACGTTTTACTATGGTTTGTCACCAGGACACACCAGGGTATGCATACTCATGCAATTCTGTTCCCGATTTAACGCCAGAGAATAATAATTTATTTATTTTTGCAACAGCAGTAACAACCGCGCATGTACTTATATAGAGATACTCATCAATTACTTGTGGAAATAAAAATGCTGTATTGTGAGAAAGTGTTGCGCCCTTGAGCGGAATGCTACAAATGTCGTCTGCTATGACGCCTGCTCGCTGCAAATGCGAGACTTTTCTCGCAGACGACCGGCACTTGCGGACTCTGTCGCTCTTTCGGAAGGCTGCGTCGGCTGTCACGATTGCTGAACGTCTTCATGTACTTTTAAGCACATCTGCTGCAGTGCTAGCTAGGACGCTAGTGGCCTCCTACGAATATGCTTCATCATATTTTATATTGGCGTACCGCTTCCGAAGCGTCACAGCGTGGCTTTGCGGGTACCCATTGTGCGACACTAGACTACAGCTCGGAAGCAGCTATCTTTCCTACCACAAGTAAGTTTGTGTTCTCAAAGTCCTAAAACACGCATGTCAATGAGCACATAAACGAGCACATAATGAAGCCCTCAATAAAATTTGATTTTCAAGCCACTAGAAGTACAACTGTATATGTCTTGTATCAGTAGTGCCTTCTTTGTCCTATTCTGAAGTTTCATAAAGCACGTAACGCTACAGTGTCAACCTAACACACTTAACCAACCAAGTTCCAAACGCTCAAAACATGTTCTTTCAACGTTTATGATGCCTCCGCTTTCTCGTCACGGCTTCGACGCCACACCGCGACACCAGCATCGTCCTAGTCGCTGGCCCAGCGCGCTATCGCCACTCCGAGCAACATAACAAAGGCAGAGAGCTTTGCGTTGCACTGTCCCACTAAAACCAAAACTGCCAAAAAATACTTGTAGACTAGTTCGCCAGTCAATAGAATGCCAATCCGAAGCCTGTACTTCCCATCATTCCCATGATGGTTGAACGATCGCAGCGCCAGATTTGCCTATAGGTATACTAATATTAAACTCTATGACTAATATGGAACTCTATGGGCCATAGAGTTTCATATTAGTATACCCAGAGGCAAATCTGGCGCTGCCATAGAGTTTCCTACAAAATTACTAGAGGGAACTCTGGCGCTGCAGTCGTTGTCCTACCACGGGAATGATGGGAAGTACATGGATTTGTCTGATCTTCGTGCTTATGGATTCAGACGTTTTTGTGGCTTTGTATATTACGCTACATAAATCTTATTGTTGTATATTTCAGCGCAATTTATATTCTTCGAAGTGCAGAAGACGCCGGGAACGCGTACAATTGCTATTAATTGCAACAATTAAGCTTGTCTATGTGCCCAAATCAAAACGCGCCAAGCGTCTCAAAGCACTGGCATGCCCGCGATAAGTTCACAAGTGCGTTTCATTCGCTTGTCGGTACATGCACCCGTGGCTTAATGGTTTCAATATCAGGCTTCTGTACTACAGTCCCTGTGTTCAAATCCTGCCGTCGGGCAATTTTAATGATGTTTATTTAATCATTTATTACGCAATAAACTGTTGAAAATGACGAGTTTACAAAGTCAGAAAGCCGTTTGAAGCCAAAAAAGACGAAGTTTAGGCAAATCCATGTACTTCCCATAATTCCCATGATAGGACAACCGCTCCCATTGTAGCTCACGTAGACACTAGCGCCAGAGTTCCCTCTAGTAATTTTGTAGGAAACTCTATGGGCGCTGCGATCGTTCAACCATCATGGGAATGATGGGAAGTACAGGCTTCGGAATGGCATTCTATTGACTGGCCAACTAGTCTACAAGTATTTTTTTGGCAGTTTTGGTTTCGCTCCAAGCGCAATTGCTATAACCTGCAGTGGGACAGTGCAACGCAAAGCTCTCTGCCTTTGTTATGTTGCTCGGAGTAGCGATAGCGCGCTAGGCCAGCGACTGGGACGATGCTTGTGTCACGGTGTGGCCTCGAAGCCGTGACGAGAAAGCGGCGGCATCGTAAACGTTGAAAGAACATGTTTTGAGAATTTGGACCTTGGTTTGTTAAGTGTGTTAGGTTGGCACTCTAGCGTTACGTGCTTTATGAAACTTCAGAATAGGGAAAAGAAGGCACTACTGATATACAGTTGTACTTCTAGTGGCTTGACAATCAAATTTTACTGAGGGCTTCATTATGTGCTCGTTCATGTGCTCATTGAAATGCGTGTTTTAGGACTTTGAGAACACAAACTTACTTGTGGTAGGAAAGATAGCTGCGTCCTAGCTGTAGTCTAGTGTCGCACAATGGGTACCCGCAAAGCCACGCTGTAACGCTTCGGAAGCGGTATGCCAATATGAGATATGATGAAGCATACTCGTAGGGGGCCACTAGCGTCCTAGCTAGCACTGCAGCAGATGTGCTTAAATGTACTTGAAGACGTTCAGCAATCGTGACAGCCGACGCAACCTTTCGAAAGAGCGAGAGAGTTCGCAAGTGCCAGTCGTCTGCGAGAAAAGTCTCGCGTTTGCAGCGAGCAGGCGTCGTAGCAGACGACACTTGTAACATTCCGCTCAAGGGCGCAACGCTTTGTCACAATACAACATTTTTATTTCCAGAAATACTTGGTGAGTATTTTTATATAAGTACATGCACGGTTGTTTTGCTGTTGCAAAAATGAATAAATAATTATTTTTTTGGCGTTAAATTGGGACCAGAATCGCACAAGTATGCATACCCTGATGTATCCTGGTGACAAACCATAGTAAACCATGCTTCCATCCATAGAGTTTCTAAATAAATACCCTAGAGGGAAATGTGGCGCTA
This sequence comes from Dermacentor albipictus, assembly GCF_038994185.2. Taxonomy (NCBI): domain Eukaryota; kingdom Metazoa; phylum Arthropoda; class Arachnida; order Ixodida; family Ixodidae; genus Dermacentor; species Dermacentor albipictus. Next base: position 4,263,350 of record NW_027225581.1, read on the forward strand.
GTGTCTACGGGGGTTCTCATGAGCGTTGCCTCAACCTACATGGGAATGATGGGAAGTACAGGCTTCGGATTGACTTCGGTCTTTAGACTAGTGGCGTTTGCTTCTGGCGCAGTAAACAAAGCTATACTTAAATATTATCGCGTAAAACCTAATTTTATTTCTGCAGTATGGTATATAATGTACAACACGCTACATAAACTTTGTATGACTTTGAGATGGAAGCATGGTTTACTATGGTTTGTTACCAGGACACATCAGTGTATGCATACTTGTGCGATTCTGGTCCCAATTTAACGCCAAAAAATAATTATTTATTCATTTTTGCAAGAGCAAAACAACCGTGCATGTACTTATATAAAAATACTCACCAAGTATTTCTGGAAATAAAAATGTTGTATTGTGACAAAGCGTTGCGCCCTTGAGCGGAATGTTACAAGTGTCGTCTGCTACGACGCCTGCTCGCTGCAAACGCGACACTTTTCTCGCAGACGACTGGCACTTGCGAACTCTCTAGCTCTTTCGAAAGGTTGCGTCGGCTGTTACGATTGCTGAACGTCTTCAAGTACATTTAAGCACATCTGCTGCAGTGCTATCTAGGACGCTAGTGGCCCCCTACGAGTATGCTTCATCATATCTCATATTGGCATACCGCTTCCAAAGCGTTACAGCGTGGCTTTGCGGGTACCCATTGTGCGACACTAGACTACAACTAGGACGCAGCTATCTTTCCTACCACAAGTAAGTTTGTGTTCTCAAAGTCCTAAAACACGCATTTCAATGAGCACATGAACGAGCACATAATGAAGCCCTCAGTAAAATTTGATTGTCAAGCCACTAGAAGTACAACTGTATATCAGTAGTGCCTTCTTTTCCCTATTCTGAAGTTTCATAAAGCACGTAACGCTAGAGTGCCAACCTAACACACTTAACAAACCAAGGTCCAAACGCTCAAAACATGTTCTTTCAACGTTTACGATGCCGCCGCTTTCTCGTCACGGCTTCGAGGCCACACCGTGACACAAGCATCGTCCCAGTCGCTGGGCTAGCGCGCTATCGCTACTCCGAGCAACATAACAAAGGCAGAGAGCTTTGCGTTGCACAGTCCCACTGCAGGTTATAGCAATTGCGCTTGGAGTGAAACCAAAACTGCCAAAAAAATACTTGTAGACTAGTTCGCCAGTCAATAGAATGCCATTCCGAAGCCTGTACTTCCCATCATTCCCATGATGGTTGAACGATCGCAGCGCCAGATTTGCCTCTAGGTATACTAATATCATAGAGTTTCTAAAAATACCCTAGAGGGAAATGTGGCGCTAGTGTCTACGGGGGCTCTCATGAGCGTTGTCTCAACCTACATGGGAATGATGGGAAGTACAGGCTTCGGATTGACTTCAATCTTTAGACTAGTGGCGTTTGCTTGCGGCACAGTAAACAAAGCTATAATCAAACATTATCGCGTAAAAGCTAATTTTATTTCTGAAGTATGTTATATAATGTACAACACGCTACATAAACTTTGTATGACTTTGAGATGGAAGCACGTTTTACTATGGTTTGTCACCAGGACACACCAGGGTATGCATACTCATGCAATTCTGTTCCCGATTTAACGCCAGAGAATAATAATTTATTTATTTTTGCAACAGCAGTAACAACCGCGCATGTACTTATATAGAGATACTCATCAATTACTTGTGGAAATAAAAATGCTGTATTGTGAGAAAGTGTTGCGCCCTTGAGCGGAATGCTACAAATGTCGTCTGCTATGACGCCTGCTCGCTGCAAATGCGAGACTTTTCTCGCAGACGACCGGCACTTGCGGACTCTGTCGCTCTTTCGGAAGGCTGCGTCGGCTGTCACGATTGCTGAACGTCTTCATGTACTTTTAAGCACATCTGCTGCAGTGCTAGCTAGGACGCTAGTGGCCTCCTACGAATATGCTTCATCATATTTTATATTGGCGTACCGCTTCCGAAGCGTCACAGCGTGGCTTTGCGGGTACCCATTGTGCGACACTAGACTACAGCTCGGAAGCAGCTATCTTTCCTACCACAAGTAAGTTTGTGTTCTCAAAGTCCTAAAACACGCATGTCAATGAGCACATAAACGAGCACATAATGAAGCCCTCAATAAAATTTGATTTTCAAGCCACTAGAAGTACAACTGTATATGTCTTGTATCAGTAGTGCCTTCTTTGTCCTATTCTGAAGTTTCATAAAGCACGTAACGCTACAGTGTCAACCTAACACACTTAACCAACCAAGTTCCAAACGCTCAAAACATGTTCTTTCAACGTTTATGATGCCTCCGCTTTCTCGTCACGGCTTCGACGCCACACCGCGACACCAGCATCGTCCTAGTCGCTGGCCCAGCGCGCTATCGCCACTCCGAGCAACATAACAAAGGCAGAGAGCTTTGCGTTGCACTGTCCCACTAAAACCAAAACTGCCAAAAAATACTTGTAGACTAGTTCGCCAGTCAATAGAATGCCAATCCGAAGCCTGTACTTCCCATCATTCCCATGATGGTTGAACGATCGCAGCGCCAGATTTGCCTATAGGTATACTAATATTAAACTCTATGACTAATATGGAACTCTATGGGCCATAGAGTTTCATATTAGTATACCCAGAGGCAAATCTGGCGCTGCCATAGAGTTTCCTACAAAATTACTAGAGGGAACTCTGGCGCTGCAGTCGTTGTCCTACCACGGGAATGATGGGAAGTACATGGATTTGTCTGATCTTCGTGCTTATGGATTCAGACGTTTTTGTGGCTTTGTATATTACGCTACATAAATCTTATTGTTGTATATTTCAGCGCAATTTATATTCTTCGAAGTGCAGAAGACGCCGGGAACGCGTACAATTGCTATTAATTGCAACAATTAAGCTTGTCTATGTGCCCAAATCAAAACGCGCCAAGCGTCTCAAAGCACTGGCATGCCCGCGATAAGTTCACAAGTGCGTTTCATTCGCTTGTCGGTACATGCACCCGTGGCTTAATGGTTTCAATATCAGGCTTCTGTACTACAGTCCCTGTGTTCAAATCCTGCCGTCGGGCAATTTTAATGATGTTTATTTAATCATTTATTACGCAATAAACTGTTGAAAATGACGAGTTTACAAAGTCAGAAAGCCGTTTGAAGCCAAAAAAGACGAAGTTTAGGCAAATCCATGTACTTCCCATAATTCCCATGATAGGACAACCGCTCCCATTGTAGCTCACGTAGACACTAGCGCCAGAGTTCCCTCTAGTAATTTTGTAGGAAACTCTATGGGCGCTGCGATCGTTCAACCATCATGGGAATGATGGGAAGTACAGGCTTCGGAATGGCATTCTATTGACTGGCCAACTAGTCTACAAGTATTTTTTTGGCAGTTTTGGTTTCGCTCCAAGCGCAATTGCTATAACCTGCAGTGGGACAGTGCAACGCAAAGCTCTCTGCCTTTGTTATGTTGCTCGGAGTAGCGATAGCGCGCTAGGCCAGCGACTGGGACGATGCTTGTGTCACGGTGTGGCCTCGAAGCCGTGACGAGAAAGCGGCGGCATCGTAAACGTTGAAAGAACATGTTTTGAGAATTTGGACCTTGGTTTGTTAAGTGTGTTAGGTTGGCACTCTAGCGTTACGTGCTTTATGAAACTTCAGAATAGGGAAAAGAAGGCACTACTGATATACAGTTGTACTTCTAGTGGCTTGACAATCAAATTTTACTGAGGGCTTCATTATGTGCTCGTTCATGTGCTCATTGAAATGCGTGTTTTAGGACTTTGAGAACACAAACTTACTTGTGGTAGGAAAGATAGCTGCGTCCTAGCTGTAGTCTAGTGTCGCACAATGGGTACCCGCAAAGCCACGCTGTAACGCTTCGGAAGCGGTATGCCAATATGAGATATGATGAAGCATACTCGTAGGGGGCCACTAGCGTCCTAGCTAGCACTGCAGCAGATGTGCTTAAATGTACTTGAAGACGTTCAGCAATCGTGACAGCCGACGCAACCTTTCGAAAGAGCGAGAGAGTTCGCAAGTGCCAGTCGTCTGCGAGAAAAGTCTCGCGTTTGCAGCGAGCAGGCGTCGTAGCAGACGACACTTGTAACATTCCGCTCAAGGGCGCAACGCTTTGTCACAATACAACATTTTTATTTCCAGAAATACTTGGTGAGTATTTTTATATAAGTACATGCACGGTTGTTTTGCTGTTGCAAAAATGAATAAATAATTATTTTTTTGGCGTTAAATTGGGACCAGAATCGCACAAGTATGCATACCCTGATGTATCCTGGTGACAAACCATAGTAAACCATGCTTCCATCCATAGAGTTTCTAAATAAATACCCTAGAGGGAAATGTGGCGCTAGTGTCTACGGGGGTTCTCATGAGCGTTGCCTCAACCTACATGGGAATGATGGGAAGTACAGGCTTCGGATTGACTTCGGTCTTTAGACTAGTGGCGTTTGCTTCTGGCGCAGTAAACAAAGCTATACTTAAATATTATCGCGTAAAACCTAATTTTATTTCTGCAGTATGGTATATAATGTACAACACGCTACATAAACTTTGTATGACTTTGAGATGGAAGCGTGGTTTACTATGGTTTGTCACCAGGACACATCAGGGTATGCATACTTGTGCGATTCTGGTCCCAATTTAACGCCAAAGAATAATTGTTTATTCATTTTTGCAACAGCAAAACAACCGTGCATGTACTTATATAAAAATACTCATCAAGTATTTCTGAAAATATAAATGTTGTATTCTGACAAAGCGTTGCGCTCTTGAGCGGAATGCTACAAGTGTCGTCTGCTACGACGCCTTCTCGCTGCATTTAACGCGAGACTTTTCTCGCAGACGACAGGCATTTGCGAACTCTCTCGCTCTTTCGAAAGGTTGCGTCGGCTGTCACGATTGCTGAACGTCTTCAAGTACTTTTAAGCACATCTGCTGCAGTGCTAGCTAGGATGCTAGTGGCCTCCTACGAGTATGCTTCATCATATTTATATTGGTGTACCGCTTCCGAAGCGTCACAGCGTGGCTTTGCGGGTGCCCATTGTGCGACACTAGACTACAGCTAGGAAGCAGCTTTCTTTCCTACCACAAGTAAGTTTGTGTTCTCAAAGTCCTAAAACACGCATTTCAATGAGCACATAAACGAGCAATGCAAAATGAAGCTCTCAATAAAATTTGATTGTCAAGCCACTAGAAGTACAAATGTATATGTATTGTATCAGTAGAGCCTTCTTTGTCCTATTCTGAAGTTTCATATAGCACATAACGCTACAGTGCCAACCTAACACACTTAACAAACCAAAGTCCAAAAGCTCAAAACATGTTCTTCCAACGTTTACGATGCCACCGCTTTCTCGTCAGGGCTTTGACGCCACACCGCAACACAAGCATCGTCCCAGTCGCTGGCCCAGCGCGCTATCGCCACTCCGAGCAACATAATAAAGGCAGAGAGCTTTGCGTTGCACTGTCCCACTGGAGGTTATAGCGATTGCGCTTGGAGCGAAACCAAAACTGCCAAAAAAAAATACTCGTAGACTGGTTCGCCAGTCAATCGAATGCCAATCCGAAGCCTGTACTTCCCGTCATTCCCATGATGGTTGAACGATCGCAGCGCCAGATTTGCCTCTAGGTATACTAATATGAAACTCTATGCTTCCATCTCAAAGCCATACAAAGTTTATGTAGCGTGTTGTACATTATATAACATACTGCAGAAATAGAATTAGATTTTACGCGATAATATTTGAGTATAGCTTTGTTTTCTGCACCAGAAGCAAACGCCACTAGTCTAAAGACCGAAGTCAATCCGAAGCCTGTACTTCCCATCATTCCCATGTAGGTTGAGGTTGAGGCAACGCTCATGAGAACCCCCGTAGACACTAGCGCCACTTTTCCCTCTAGGGTATTTATTTAGAAACTCTATGCTATGGGCCAATGCATTAAAATCGGGAACCGCAACATAGAGTTTCTCACTCTCTATGAACCGTAAGAGCGGCGCCGTGTTGCTACGCGCCGAGGTTGCCAGCTCCTGAGACGCTTGCTAGACTTGGTGACAGTAGTCAGTTTTAATACGGCAACAGTAGCAGCGTAGCAGCATGGCGTCTCGCTTGTAGTGTTGTGTTGTGTGCGTGCAGCCGTGTGTTTGGGCTTTATAAGTCGGTTCTTTATTCTATGTTGCGGGATGGTGTGGGTGTGGTCCATGTTGGCCGTACAGCTGGCAGTTATGCAACCGAGGGATGATCCTGTTCAAGTTTCCGGCGGTATGCGGTTTTCAGCGGTCACGCCTGTTGCAGGAGTGTCACTCGACGACGTTACGAGCTCGAAGCTGTGGTCAGATTCCTCGTTGGCGTTCCGTAATTCTCTTCGCACGGGCGCGGTATGTTGCAAAAGCCGCTTTCGCGATCTATCGTCGTGACGATAGATCGGGTTTTTTATTATTATAAGTAATGATCCAGCTGTAGGGCACATCTAACCGACAAACGGAAGTCTCAGGAGAGCACCTGAGATGATAGTAGAGCAGGCGGCGCAGGAACTCCAGGGCACCCGAGGGACAGTGGGGGGATCAAAGCTCGAAGCAGAACGGTACGTAGGTTGGGGCCGCCGAGGCAGGTATGTGCCAGGTAGTGTTCGCACGGACAGCTCCCCTGGCACGCGCAGCCGTGCCTCGCAAGGTCGAGATACATTAAAGGCACCTGCGCCCATGATATTACTTTTGCCTCAGCGCAGTGAGCACGATTAACGAGAATAATGTGGAGGGCATCCGGTGCAGTCGCGAATGCGTCATGACAAAGGTAGCTCGCGTCGCCTGTCGTCTGTAGTAATATCAGAGTTGGTTGTATGAACTTTATGCATAATACGCTTTATTACGGTACCTTAACGGAATGGGTCTAGAGGACGGTGTTGGTACATTTTTTCGTACCGCCCTAATCCTATACCCCCACTACAAACACACACATACCCCCTTTTTTATGTATACATACAATTCCTTGCCATGACGGATCATACACTCTAAAAATTTTCACACCCTTATGGGTGTAATGCGGGTGTAATCATCTTTTTCACCCTTATAAACACCCTTGAAACACCCTTTTTTAACGGAAAAGGGTGTTCAACAAGAAAACACCCTTGGAACACCCCAGTCTTTCTAATTTACACCCTAATTATAAGGGAGTAAGTGAACAAGCTTACAGTATATGATGAATGAACATTGCCAGTTAAGGCCTTGATATTGGCTGCACATGAAACGCGCGCCACCTGCGCTTGAATCAGGTAGCTGGAATGATTAGATCGGGGCACCTAGGCAGCAGCGCACTGGCTCCGAACAGTGGTCAAAAATGAAGTTTCCCACGAATGTTGATATCGAACGGATGACACTAACGCGCAGACTTTGCATAGCCAGATATCTGCAAAAGGCTGCATATGATCAATGGCAAAATATTTACAATGCTATCACGGAATACTTGAAGGTGTGCAACCAGTTAGACTGGGAATGGTTAGGAGTGAGGGCTAACGGTAAATAGTTCACCAACTTACGGTTTGTAGATGACATTGGCATACTCAGCAACGCTGCAGACTATTTGCAACAAACGTTTGAGGAACTTGTCGAAGAAAGTGTAAGTCTGATTGAGAGTTAGTATGCAGAAGAGAAAAGTAATGTTCCGCAGCCTGGCGAGAAAACGAATGTCATGGTCGGCTGTCAGCCTCTAGAACCTGCTCAGAAATACGTTTATTGAGGTTAATTACTCTTAGGGGCCTATGATCAAGAAAATTAACAAATATAAAACATTAGCTGGAGAGCTTACGGCAGGCATTACTAAATCATGATCAGGGAGCTTACTGCTAACCATTGCTTTCTATCGTTACTAACGTATGGGGCCGAAACTTGGAAGTTACCAAAGAAGCTTGGGAAGACGTTGAGGACCGCGCAACGAACGATGGAATGAAAATTATTAGGCATGATGATAATAGACTGGAAGACAGCGATGTGGATTAGAGAGCGAACGGGAATAGCTGATATTCTGGTTGACATTATGAGGAAGAAGTCGTGCTGGGCAGACATTGCAATGCGTAAGGGAGAGAACTGCTGGTCTATTGGAGTTGCAAAATGGGTGCTAAGGGAAGGAAAGCACAGTCGAGGACGGCAGAGAATAACGTGGACGTGATGGATTCGGGAAACTTGAAAACACGTGGAACCAGTTGGCACATGACAGGGGTATTGGAGATCGCTGGAGAAGCTTTCGTCCTGCGATGGACGTCAAAATAAGCTGATGATGATGATGTGACGACATCCATGCTAGCTTCGCGGCATGTCTTTCATGTTATGTCATGCATGCGTGTCATGCACGTTCTGATAGCTCGATTTGCGTCGATGGCGCGGGGGGGGGGGGCTAGTAGCGGCGTAGCCAAGTGGGGCACACCGTGCACTTGTAACGCTCACTCACAGTAAAATTTTTGCTGCTATGGCAATGGCCCCGCTCCTTCACCCTCCACGGGCAATTGGGAACACCCCCCCCCCCTCACACGAAAAAATTTTCTGGTTACGCCACTGTGGCGAGGGGGGTGTAAGATTGCTCTAGACCCCTCCCCCTAACTTGTCAACGGAAACAGGGGACGGGAGGGCAGCTGCCGCCGGGCCGCAAACCTTAGGCAGCCCAATTAACGGCTGCATTTCCCTTTGGACGTGAATACTGCATTAATGCCATTACACTGTAGGATTCGTGGCGGTTCGAAGGCATGCGACAATAAAAAAAAACACATACAGCCATCAGAAAGTCTTAGCTTGAGCAGATCTTTGGGAGCTGGGCAAGACTCTCACAAAAGAAAAAAAGCTTGGCACCCCTCTTACAGGCATTGTCAACTCTGGGTCCCACCGCTGACTGTACATTTCCGGTAAAAAAATCACACAGGAACTCCTCTCGGATTTGTCTAAGTGTGCGTAAGCATTGTGACTCTTCCTCATCTACACGCAGTCCATGTCGTTATCAATGTTATGAGACTTGATCCGACAAGTATGAGCGACAGCGCTGCGGCGACACGGGCTGCTCTGGTCGGCAGCGCAAGCAAAGTACTGCCGGTGGCGGGGCCAGGCGCGCTGGTGACGTTCCGTTCGTTTTGAGCCGTTATCGCTCTTTAGCCCTCCTCATCCGCGACGAACCATTATCAACCGTTCTCCGGCGGCGGCTGCTTGTGGCACGGCCGCGCGAACCGTATCTTGAAAGCGAACTGCATTGTGGACAGAGTGTGCTCACTGCTCAAAACTTCACGCGCTGTGTTCTCACCGTTTACTTCGCTTTGAAAACAGACGCGCGCACACCTATCTTGAAAGTGATCTGCGGAAAGCGCATAGTGCGGCATAAGCTGAAAGCTTCGTGAGCGCAGTGTTCTCGCCGCTTCGGTCGCGTTGAAGCGAAGCTAGCACGAAGGTGAATTCACTCGCTGCTGCGGGTTCTATTTTGAAGGATATCGTGCGGTACGGACTGACGGACGGATGGTTTTTCTTGTTGGGGAAGTATAGAAATGCTTACGTTATAAAAAAAATCGCAGGGTTCGCGAATTTCGCGATAAGAACAAACACCAACCTACTCCCCCGCCCCCCGCTGAGCGATGCCGTCTTGATCGCCCCCTCCCAACCCCGGGAAAAGGGACACTACCTTTCTATATCAGTTGAAGAAAGGATGATGAAGCGTTAACAACGACAATAACGGCCTTTTCGAACGAGTTGTCTTAAGGCCTCTGAGATTTGCGCGCGAACCTGGGAGGCCATAATTGGCCGCTTAATAGCATAAAAAGACAAAGATAATGCCAAACGACACAACTAAAAATTCAAACAAAGAACTGATCTTAGCTATACTGTTTGGGGAAAAGAAATAAAAAATTAGACAGCCGCAACACACGCCACTAAAGCCACCACCGCCGGCATAACGCGGAATCAACGGTTGGCAACATTCATTCGCGCGTCATTGCTTCGTCCGCTTCGTCTCCGCAACGGCCGCAACGAGAGCCGCCATCTTCTCGCGCCTAACGTTTTGTATGGTTTGGTTCTCTGCAATCCGCGCACACAGCTCATCGGTGGCTGCACGTCTGCTCGGCGTCGCAATGCAACCTGCGTCATTTTCTGGTGCTCGCGCAATCGGTGTGAAACATGTCGCATGTGAAATGTTTGATAGAAGTGCCTCACGTCCAAGTCAAGCCGCCGTACGGGTGTATGGCTGTGCGCCCCGTTCTCGGAAGCGTCGACGGGTTTCCGGCATGCGGATTTCAGGTACGTGCAAATGCGTTTCGCCGTCCTATTGAGCTCCGGAGCAAAGCGTGCAATATTTCATGTGAAAGATGCAGTGCCCGTGATCATGGTGTGAATTTCGAGCGGCAAACGAGAACTTTGGCACTTAGAGCACACCGCGGCTGCTAAGTCAGCGTGGAAATTGTTTTACGTTACCGTAATATGTTGCTGTCAGTCTAATCTGCGGTTTGTGGACAGCTAGCCCATTGACTTTTGCTTGTGGCAGCGATAGGTATATAAATGGAAGCGATAATAATTTTCGAGAGCAGAGAGTTTTTTCGCTCGATGTTTGGTCGTGTTCATGGCGTTATGAAAGCTAGAAAACTAACTGGCTTGATCGTGCTTAGTACCAACTCCAAGGAGCGTAACGTTGGTGCTGTATATGTTTGTTTTCGGTGTCACGAGTACCACTTTCATGCTTTTGTTGCATGAGAGTGGTAGCTGCTGCGTGACGTCTGGGTAGAACACAATAAAAGCAATTTCCTCACTCATACGTATGCAATATGAGGTAACAAAATTTCCAGCGTTTTATTCGGAGCGTAAATATCCAGCATAGTTTAGTAAGAAACTCAAATTCTGTGTTAGCTTAGTAGGCGTGAAACAAGTGAAACTCGCATTCCTTTTTGAATTGTTCGCCCAAACTGCACCGCCCCCAGATGCGTCATCGGGTAATTGACAGTAGCTTCGCTACGTGAGTTTTTATGCGCCTATATTGCCCGGTTAAGTATCCTGTTAATTTATGCCGACGCTCGTTCATCTTGATTTTAAGCGGTTACTATCCCCGAGTACCGGACGATGCCAAACTTGTGAGGTGTAGCAAACGCGGGAAATTCAAAGTGGCGTGGCTGCAAGTTCCTGTTTTTACGTTTCTTGCATTCAAAGCCAACAGACACAGTATCACTGATTTATTTCCATTTCTGCTGTACTTGATCAATCTAATGTGACAACTGCATTTGCTCTTTAATGTTCTCCATTTACTGTGTATTCAGCTTGGCTGCCGCCCTCTCTTCAGAGGATGCCGCTGTGATAGCTCTTTCGTATAGCACATGCCTCTAGGCCCTTGTGTTTCAAGGACTCCGGAGAGGCAGCAGTGCTCCAAGTAATTTTACCATCCTATATATTTTCTATGTTGCATCATTCTTCCACGATGGATTTTAATGTTAATAGTATTCGTCATTAGTCATCGCCATAATTTTATAGCACGTAAATTTTACGCACTTTACAGCGACAATTTTTAGGCCAGTTCACAGCCAAGTCACATTTTCCATAATACATCGTCAACATTACCACTTGTCATGGCGCTCTTTGGCCAAACCTGGCCCTTGCGCCATAAAACACCACACATCATCATCATCAGCTTGGCTGCCAGAAAATGCTTGAATTTCTTTCAGTATCCAAGTGACGAAATATTTCACTGACGGCCGTGTGTGAAACACGCAAGATGACAAAACTGATAGCAAAATGATGAGATATTTCTTTCATAGCGTTTGGACTCGACTTTTGGTGAGGATGTCGATCGACCTTGGGCCTGGTGACAGCACACCCGACATCGCCAAAGTGCAGCCTATCAGTAGAGTGCCCCCGAATGGACCATCAACATCGGAAAATGAAGCAGAGCCAGGTAGGGGTAATTTTTACTTTGGAACAGAATACTGACAGCTGCCTCTTTTTTTAAGAACTAAATAACAAATTTACAAACCAATCCTTTCTCTTTGTACAGCCTACATAGAATTGTTTTTTGCTTGTTATACAGACCTTCAGAAAGCAGTTCTTCTGAACCCTTTTTGCATGCACAAATAAATAAAGGGGAGCGCACTTTCTGAAGAAATTGATGCACTGAAATGTGCGTTCGACACACAGTGAGATGCAAAATAACCAACTTTAAAGCGGTAAAAAAAAATTGAAACATGTTCTAACATCATAACCCGCCTTGGCATACGGATCTAAATATAACAGCAACGGAGGTGCATGCAGAGAAGTGTTTGTAATTGTTTGCAAGATATGTACATTGTCTAAGAAATTGTTTTTATTTACTTGGAGCTTCTTGGTGCCATGGCAGTGCAGTAAAAGCTCAAAATGATGCCCCTGCTCCTACTAAAGCACCTTTAGATATTAAAATGAAATTATGGGCTTTTACATTCCAAAACCTAAAGTTTTGGGAACCTGGCTTCTTTAATGTACACCTGAATCTAAGGGCATAAGCGGTATTGCATTTTACCCTCATTGGAGGGCAGCTGCCATGGCCTAGATTGAAGCTGGGACCAGCATGACTGAGCAGCATGGCATCATAGTAAGTGGGCTATAACACCAGGTCAAAATGAGAAATACTGCTTAGAACTACCAACTTCTTGGCTCACAAGCACTTTGCACTAAGTTGTATGGAGTACTGACAGCGACTGTTTATGTACCAATTTCTTTTTAGGCTGACTCCATTATTAAGGTGTGAAGCTTCAATTAGTCAAAACCAGCCTAAATTACAGAACCAGCTCAAAACACGCACCATGTATAGCTGGATTTGGACATGCAAATGGAGTCAATTCATGTCGCCGAAAATGGAAGTGGCAGTCACACTATTTCATGCATTTTGCCTAGAACATAGTCAATAATAGTTAATCAATTTCTAAAATATTCTTTTCAAAAAGTTTTTTTTCAAGCATGAAAGGAGGAGCCAAATGGTGTTCAGGTGCACGAGCGGTTAGTTGCATGGCACTTCTTGCATGTGTTCACTGGCTTCTTTCAAGCTTGAAAAGAAAAATTTGTTGCACCTACTGAGCAGTAGAAAGCTGGATTGGGAATTTTTCAGGATGCTCTACAATTTTCGCACTGACACTTTTGCTTTGAATAAAATATTTGAGCAGTTAAATAATTGTTAATACCTAATTACCTAATTAGGAAAAATGCAAGAATTGGTTTCACTTCCTCAAAACGATGACAAACGATATTACCTTGGTACTGTGCAGCTACGTGGCACTTGTACTTATTTAAAGTTTGCGCATGTCATACAGACCACCTGGCAATTACAAGGCATATATAGAAGTGGCTAAGTTGTGTGAGCCAGCCATGTGTAGCGAATCATGAGAAACAGCCATGTTTCTTTGACTTAAGGGCATGATAAGATTTACATGCTCGACACCTTGTATCAGTGTGCTCTAGGCCTGTTCGTAGTTTAGCTGCTACATAAACGATATTTCTCCACATGTAAGCTCATATGCATCTTTCAAGTATATTGCCTCATGTGTCCAAAATAGACCATCTTCGCACTTCCTTCATTATGTCATCTGTTGCTGTGCTAAATTTTTAACATGCAACTGCACAAATTTTCATCTAGTTTTCGTATTTACTCCTTGTTTGGTGGCTTTATTTCTGAACAAGATGTTTTCGGTAAACCCTGTTCCACACAGCACTACACAGCATTTCTGCCTTGAGTGGGAATTTTTTTTTTCAGATTGACATTAATACACCTTGCCTGGGCAATATAAGGCATTCTACATAACACGGCCCTGCAATAATGTTTTATATTGCATTCCAGCATCATGCAAAACTGTTTACTTACCAGATTAGAATATGTATAAATGTTGGAAGTAACAGAACTGGAAGAAGCCAGCAGATAATGAGGCCAAGGAAAGCATACAGGAACATGTCTTAAGTTTTTTATATGAAGTATAGAAACGATAAATTCTAGGTAAGTGAAAGTGGATTAAAAGATATTCACCTGTGGGTGGGGAACGGACCCATAACCTTCGCATTACGCATGTGATATACTAACCACTGTGGTACTACGGCCGTGTTCGAGCGTCGACAATCTGAGGGGACATTGTGGATGGTTGAATGCTGCCTCGGTGGCACAGTGGTTAGTGCAACGCATGCCTAATGCAAAGGCTGTAGGTTCGTTCTACCCCCATGCCTGGTTGTTTTTTTTGACCATTTTCATTTCCCTTTATCATTTTTACATTTAAATAGAAAATTACAAATAAGTTTCCACGTGCCTTCCCTGGCATCTTCCAGCTGTCATTCAGAAAAATTTTGACCCTCAGTATCCTTTCTTCTCGTTTCGAAGAACAGGAGCTTCATTTTAAAAATAATGAATTCACCTTGTTCAGCATCTCAGTGTGGTCTCAAATCTTATCACAGCATGTGTATTACTAAGTGAAGTTTTTGTCACGATGATGATATAGCATGGGACCTAATTAGTAGCCTTTGTGTACAGATATATGACTAATTTAATAAATAGGCGGATTTTAAGAAGCACTTCTAACATGGTCTGAGCATGTGTTTAAAAAAACTAATCTAGCATGATTTCAGGCATAACTGTTGCCCCTGAAAAATATTTAGATCATCTGCATTGGCATTGTTTTTAGAGAGCACCAATACTGCTTTGATAAAAGTAGCCTCGTGGAACATGAAGCATCGCTTCTTGCTGAGTCAAGGAAATATTATCTACATATCTGAGGTGCATGTGTCATATGCTCGAATGCTGTTTAAAGGCTGCTAATAAGAAAATTACTTGACTTGCCTTCCAGAGATTGCTTCAGTAGTCTATGCTACTCGATCATAAACAATTTACCATAGTGAACATTCATCACAGTTGGCTTTGCAATGTTTATGCAAAATACCACAATTGCCTACTAGACATGTGACTGCACTAAAACTTGGAATTAATGACCAGTAAGATTTATGGGACAGCAAAACTTAGTTTATTACTCCTGTTTCTGCCATAGTTTCTTACAGTAATTACTAGAGGGAACTCTGGTGCTGGAGTCGCACCACCATGGGAATCAAATGGATTTGTCTGATATTCGTGCTTGTGAATTCAGACGTTCTTGTGGCTTCGTATATTATACGCTATATAAATCTTATTGTAAATTTCAGCGCAGTCTATACTCTTCGAAGTGCAGAAGACGGCGCCAACATGCGCAATTGCTATTAATTGCAACGATTGAGCTTGTCCAGGTGGCCAAATCGAAAGGCGCCAAGCGTCTTAAGGCGCTGGTATGCCCGAAATGAATTAATCAGGGCGTTGCACTCGCTTGTCGTTACATGCCTCCGTGGCTTAATGGTTTCGATCAGACTTCTGTTCTAGAGTTCCTGTGTTTGAATCCTGTCGTCGGATGATTTTAATGTTTATTTATTTATTACACAGTATATTGTTGAAAATGACTAGTTTACAAAGTCACAAAGCCGTTTGAAGCCAAACAGACGAAGTTTAGGCAAATCCATATACTTCCCATAATTTCCATGCTGGTACAGCCGTTCCTGTTTGATCTCCTGTGGACACTAACGTCGGAGTTCCCTCTAGTAATTATTGTATGAAACTCTTATTTATGCACCTTGCTCGTGCAGAAGCGGCACCACACCTGCTGCGTAAACATGCACTACCTTTCGGCCAAGTGCAGTGAATGCTGTGAACTCGCCCTGTACAAAGCCTGCACTAAGTAAAACAAATCACAACATGCAGTTGCTGCCACGTTGAACTGGTGGAATGAGTAGTGAAATGCAGCACCTCCTTAACTAGTTCAGAAAGTGCAGGTTATTCAAGTGGAGATTATATAGTAACAGAAGTTGAGTGATTCTGCATTACATTCACGAAATATACTTCATGATACTTTTCCATTTATTTCCTCAGTTATTAAGAATCCCTTTTGCATTGTTGGACAAAACTACAGAATGCCAACATATTTTCTAGCATTCACTGGTAGCAAACATGTCAAAACTTGTTCTAGTTTCTGGATTGCCTCTTTAGCCGTTAACCCCCAAGTTAATTCCGGAAAAATGTACCGAATTTTTTACGTACTCAATTTTTCGGTGTCATTCTCAATCTAAAAATATACTACTTCATTGGTCTCTGGTTAGAAATAACACAAAAAGAGGAGCTGCTCTTGCGGGCAGCTTTCCCTCAATGCCGGCTGTAACTCATCTTTGACAATAAGAGCAGCGTAACATCGGGCAGAAAGAGTGCGACTCGTCATTGGCGATATTGGTACTGCCTCCAGTCACTAGTACAGCTTGGGATCAATGGTTAAATGTTGCGACTTTGTTGCTGCCCAATTTTAATTCTGCAGCTGTTACACTTGGGTGTAGCGTGTGTATGTACGTGTGCATGCATTAAAATGATTTCACGCTAGAGCAAAGCAACTGTAGTGCAGAGAGGCATTAGTCATCTTTATATATTTGCTTTGTAAAGATGCACTAAGTTTATCTTTTGCAGTATAGACTTGGCGCTCATTGGCCAAAGATGCCCTTGTGCTACTAAAACCTATCAATTAATTCGCTTTCAGTCTGTGAGTTTTAATTTGTTTTTCTTGAACTGTGCAATTCCCACTCACTGGACTGCATGTCATCTGAGGTGTTCCTTTTTCAATCAAGAATGTTGAGGTTGTGTTTGTGTAACTCGATTTCTTGCCTCAAACGAGCTTGTGCAAACTGACCAAGCTGATAATTCTACCTGCTTATATATTAAATAAGTTGCGGTTATGAACCCTCATAATGAATGACACAAAGTATAAAAATTTCATCTAATAAAACAATTTAATGAAATTTTTCATGTTTTTCGTGTTCATGTTCACTTCTCTACTCTAGTGTCCTGTCTGCATGCCTCACCTCTTCTTTTGCATATTAAATATCGTATAAACTTAACCATGCTTTTTTACCACAATGCAGGGGGAAAAGGTTCCGGTAACACCATGCATTCAGTATGGTGGCCCAGATGTGCATGCAAGCACCCTCCTTCATGTGGCCCAAGAACTACTCTCCAGTGTCTCGCAGACTTCCATGCGAAGCCCTCAACATTCTCGTCTCAGTGGAATGGCTGCTCATCTATCTGCGTGTCCATCACCAAGACGGCCAGTTGTAAAGCTCCTGTACCCGTTTAAGAAAGCTTAATGATTGTTTTATTTAGTTTTTACGGTTGGCCGTAAAATCTTAACATTGTTGATGTTTCTAACATTTTTACCTGGCACAAAGTGGTGCAATAACTTTAAACCAGTGTAATGTATTTAAATCATGCTCACTCTAATGCCTATCTGGTTTTGTTTGTGTTTAAGAAATTTGAATGTCTGATGAGGTAACGGCATTTGAATTTGTCATCGTGGCTCGTTTCAATGAGCTGCTAGGAAATAAGACGCAAAACTTATCACACGCCAGTTGTAGAATTTTTATTTTCATGACTAGAGTATACACGTTTCAAAAGATGGAAAGTGTGGAAAAAGCCTCAAGAACATAATCATCCTAGGATTGTCATGTCCTTACAACTCTGCAATGACTAATGCCTCATACATCTTGGGAGCACATTGGTCGCAATGCCTACAGGTATACTTGATAAGAGAATAGCTTGCACTCAGATTTGCGATTTGCCACGCAGTTGATGGCTGATGGCTTTTGTTTGCCGTCTTCATCTTACTACTATGTATTCAATATTCATTTAGATGTGCTGCGGTTTTTGCAGTCACCTATATATATATATATATATATATATATATATATATATATATATATATATATATATATATATATATATATATATATATTCTTCGTTTCAATAAAAATTTAGTTGAGAGTTAGCGCTCATCCTGTCTGCTTCTAGTCTGTGTCCGTGTAATTTCGCGCTACAATCCAAGGTCATGTTACTGTACTAACTCGCACAACTTTCTATCCTTGTGTTAAAGACACACTCAGACTTGTTCTTACTTATGTGACCGGTTATTTTTGTGCTTTATAATAAGATGCAGTGCTTTTCGAATGAAAACATGTAATAAATAGTTCGTAGTCAGGCTACTTAAAAAAACTGTTCTGCTTGAAATTTAATTGAGCAAGCCTGTGCCCATTATTTGGTGCTTATGTCTTTGTATTAGTATGGTTTTACTCCCTATTTTCCCTTTTACATTTAATATGTGCAAACATTATTATGTAACCATTTCTCTTTAATGAAATAAATACTTTTCTTCTGACATTTCGTCACAAATTTTACAATGATTTTGTTCAATTAGGTAACCTTAGACTAGCTGATTGTTATTCTGGTAGCTTAACTTACAATGCCTGTGGTATATTCAATGCAAGCACATGGTGAAAAATAAACTAAATTATTGGGTATAAGCAGGTCACTGGCAGTAAATAGAGCATACATATATTTCAGGAAATAGTGCATGCTTATATATTGAACAGCATGCACAGCTACACATGCTGTTTTGTTCGTAAATGCTGAAACATTAATCGGCGTGGAAGCACTTTGTTCTTTGGCTTTCAGTGCTACCTTTAAGTCATATGTGAAAGTACTAGTAGAAGCATCCCGTGGAGATAAATGACAACTTTAATGAATAGAGGTATAAAATGTGTGCTTAAAACGGCAAAAAACTGCTTGACAGGCAAACGTATGCTTCTGTAGTACTGCACTTGTTACCGTCGCCAATCCATGCATTGCTTGCGCTCAATTGCATTCAATATGAGCTACAACAACGAGCTGTGGTGTCTTTCCCTCCTGGTCGAGCTGGGGTTGCGAAAATTTTTGACCAAGAAAAGTGGAGGTTTTTAATTATTTCTGAAATGCATGTAACCATGCTTTTGGCTGTGTGCTGTTTCCACGGTGTTATAAGTCCTGGTGCACCAAGGTGCGGGAGATCCTGTGTCCTTAGTGCAGCGCGCATTGTTATTGCGCTCTGCATCCTGCCGGCAGTGTACTATCACTGCAGAGGAAGATTACGAAAAGCATGGCCTGTGTGCCTTGCTGCAATGGCGAAACCTTAAGTTGTTTGCCTGAAAGGGACGCACGTTATGCTACCAAATGACGGACCAGAAGCGCAATATGAGGGCGCCTCACAGATTCTGGCTCATACTGAACAAGGTAGTACCATAGCTAAGGCTAGGCAGCATTCACAACAGCTAGTCTGGCCATCAACTACATGGCTGTAGCGAACGCTAAAATACTTGCAGGGATAACACCCTTTTGGAAGGCTGTTGTCCCTGCTACACCCATATTGAAAGGGTGGTGTCTGCGTTACACCCCATATAGAAAGGGGTGTTGTTTGTTTTTACACCCATAGGCGAGGTGACGTCATATTAACACCCCTTCTTTTGTGGGGTGTTAATTTGCATCCCGTTGCTTGGGGTGTAGCAATACACCCAAAAAGGGTGTCACCCATGGGACAAGTCATTTACACCCTTAAGGGTGTTAAAATTTTTAGAGTGTAGCCTCCTTTATTTTTGAAAATAGAGGAGGCTATGGACCGATTGACCAGTTCAAGTTGTCAACTTGTCAGTAACTGTCGTAGGAATCACTGTAACGCTCTGGCAACGTAGCAACACATGTTAAGTTCAAATGGGCTGCAACAATACACAAGATTGTGGAGATGTAAAAAAAATGCAAACAAAACATTAGAACAGGCTATAGTAAGGAAGTACACAATGGAAACAAGGAATATAAAAAAATTTTTGGAGGGGAATTTATGTGCCAAAAGTGAACCAACAACACCGTTTTAGGAGGGGCGCTATAAAAGATTATTTTTCAATGAAAGAAAAGAAGTGCTTTCCTCACACTTCCCACTAGTTTAAAGGGGTTGAGACACCAAATTTTGAGGCTATAAGAAGCATACTGTAGGCTTCCTCTGTACGCAAAGACACTCAACATGAAGTGCTAGACACAGAAAAGTTTAAAGTATGTTTTCATTCTCTTCCGAAGAGTGCCTAAATGCTCGTTCTCGTGATCGAAACCCATCGCTACCGCGATTGGCACCGATGTCACTGTGTTGGAAGCACAACGAAAATTTTATTGAGGTCATACCACATTAGAGTGACGTGCAATGAGTGGTGACCCACAGCACCGGGCAAGCCTAGAGAGGCTTGAGTCTAGAGGGCAATGAGCCGCGTCAGTCGTAGAGTCATAATTGGAGCTGCTGCAGCTAGCCCAGACAACTGTCGGCGTGGTTTTGTTTGCCTGCACTGGTACAGAATGTGTGTGCCAGACCAGATGATGCAGCAGTGTGCGCGTCACAGCTTGGTGGGCCCACGTGACCAAGCTTTCTAGACATTGACATCACTGTCCAACTCTGCGCCCACAAACCGAAACTGAAAATTGTTCACATAAATAATCGAATAATAACTTATTTACAGAGAATATAAGAATATTCGAGTGTGCACCATGCTTCCTGGAGCAATAAGAAACGCTTGAAACAATGAACGCGCAAGCCAAAAATTTGATGTCTCAACCCCATTAACGTGACTTATTTTGCCGTACAGAGACTGGCTGACGTGTATCTTAGTGTTACTGGTTTTAAGATGAAGCCTGAAATTCCTGGTAAATTGTTTCAGAAATAACGTAATCAATAACTCAGAGGAAGATAATACTTCTGACAGGAACAACATGCTTTTATTTTCTAATTAGCCACGCAATTACATTACCAGAGCCAAACCACTTGATCTGTAAGAGGACAACCCAGCGAAGGTCTATTTCAAATGTAAAATAAGGGCAAGCTCTGGCTTCACCTCTGCTGGTAAGGAACATGGCGCTTCCACTCCTGTAAAGTTTTTTAAAATTCCTTGCATGGAAAGCACGAACCACTTTTACGATGCACATAATACGTTTGGGAAATGTATTGATGCAGGACTCACAAAAATCGATGTGTTGCTAAAATCGGTGATGAAAGGTTTGTGATGCCTGCAGCTATTATGATAATGTCGTCAAGTAGTCCCACCATGCTCCATGGGATTCTTGTTGACAACACGGAATATTTTCATTCGCTGTATAGCACGCTCTACATAAGCTCTTGCTGATGCTATCTTTTGTGTCCTAAGTGAATCACCTTTTGACATCTGCTTTTGTTTTCTGAATGGAGGCCTGATTAACTCAATTAAGTTGTCCGCACAAATTTCATCAATAAGGAAGCCACAGTCTGCCGTTATGACATCTGATATCGGGTCTAGTTGCTTGACGAGGCAGCTTTGCTCAAATAGGGCCTTGTCTGAGGTGCGGCCACCATATCCTTGGCTTATGTAGGCACTAAGACCACTTGTTGTAACAGTCACCATATATTTAACCGTGAAACCTTTCTTATAGAAGGGGTAGGTCTGTAATGCACATAGCAAACAGTTGGGCTGGCTAATAGGAATTACGGTGCAATCTACAATGACACGCACATTACTGAAGTGTTTAAAACAGACAGGCAAATGTTCAACATCATCTTTTGGTGGCACAGCCACAATTACTTTTAAAATTTCAGACATCAACTGAGCGGTCCCTGCAATTATGTTGCTACATGTAGTTAGAGAACAGTTAAAAAGGTGACTCAAGAATGCAGTGGAAATATTATGCTTCAATTTCACCAATGTCAATGTAATTGTTTATACACATAACTGGTGCCATCCTGAAAGTGGATGAATTTTTGTGTAGGACGTCACACGAGCATTCAGAACATCGAATGCTGCAGGCCTGTGAATGTATTTACGTTGCTGCTATTTATCGTGTTCAAAAACTTCTGTGGAAAAGTACCCGATGTCAGTTGGACAGCCTTGCTTTCTGTAGGCCTTGTCCCTGAAGCCATTTCTAGTAGGAAATTTGCCACGTCTTTTTCTTCTCTTGAGTACTCTGCCATTAATGTCCGGGGGCCAGGTTGGCAAGCACATTCATGTCACAAAACAAAAGCAAGAGCAATGTGTGCACAATTGCAGGCAGCTAATTTACCATGGCGGTCGTGCTGACAGGTGCATGGGGCAACACCTTTGCTTCTAATGGGGAGGCAGCAGTTTCTTTGCTTGATTCATTCTGTAATGCATTAAAAGGTGTTGACATCTATTGCATGCTTGTAGACATGGTGTATGTACCATAAGCATATAAGTGCTGCACCATGCAGTCAAATTAACTTACTCTGGCTGACCGATACGCACGTCGGCGAAGTCTTGCCAGTGAAAGCTCTTTCATATGAGCATCCTTGTTCTCATCATAACATGACGTCCTTGGCAGGTTTTCAGTCGGTATTGCATTTTTTTCAGCCGCTGTCTTTGACATGCTACATCTGAAAAAATAAATGAATTGTTTATGCTTTATTGTGCCTCAATATGGGCTGCACCCAGAATGTTTTTCTTTTTACCTCAGAAACAAGGCCACAATATTTATAAAAAAGCATTTGCAAGGAAATGAAGCACGGTTTGAGTGTGCAAGGCTATGCAACGTTGTACACCGAATGTAGCATCTGCAAAACGTAGTTGAAAGCTGCTCATAACGCAAAGTACACAGGTGCAAACACCACCACATGACCGAAGTAGTTTTGCCACTGACTTGGGCATGATTTAATAACACAGATAAAGCTAGCTTAGGTACTAATACTGACACGTATACTTATCTTTATCGGGCGACCACGTTTGGCCGCCTAACAAATGTTATCGCACAGCGCGGGACGCGCCTGCATGCATCCGAAGTTTCTGGAAAGTTATCGATGCCTCTATTCGGTTGTCTGTTGTCGCCGAACCTTGTGCTATCAGATTTCATCGCGTGACGCGAATGGCTTAGAACTTTGTGGAAGGCACGCGGGTCCCAACGATTAGTCTGGAACATTCCACGACTGTTGTATAAACGCCGACGCGCTTGACCCGCTGATCAGATTTACGGCGATCGCCGCCTGTGTTCGCCGCTCTCGTTGTGCTTTAAGTGTAGCCTGTTTTGTGGGCACAGGTTCGCCCAATAAAAGCTAGTTTTGCTTTTCACAGCACTGCTACTGTGTTCTTTGACGTCACGACCACGTGACATCTGGTGGAGGTGCTGGGTGACAAAGTCGTCAGTGACCATCACGCATTGTGTTGGCTAGCTAACTTTAAGGACCCTTCAGGACGGCTGGCGCGGTGGAGCCTCAGACTACAGGAATATGACGTCATGGTAGTATACAAGTCCGGAAGAAAACGCTCCGACGCCGACTGCTTATCGCGCGCCCCCATTGATCCCCCGCCGCTAGACGACGAGGACGACGACGCCTTCCTTGGGATAATAAGCGCGGAAGACTTCACTAAACAGCAACGAGCCGACCCGGAGCTAAGACGCCTCGTCGAGTATTTGGAAGGGAACACCGACGTTGTCCCTAGGGCATTTAAGCGCGCGTTGTCTTCGTTCACGCTACAAAACAACCTGCTCGTGAAGGAGAACTTCTCACCAGTCCACGCCAGCTACCTTCTTGTTGTACCGTCAGCACTGCGTCCAGGAATACCGCACGCCCTACACGACGGTCCAACCGCTGGGCACCTCGGATTCTCCCGGACGCTGTCGAGAATACAGGAAAGGTATTACTGGCCGCGTCTGACCGCCGACGTCGCCCGTTACGTCAAGACATGCCGAGACTGTCAACGACGCAAGACACCACCGACAAGGCCAGCAGGATTACTACAGCCGATCGAACCTCCTCGCCGACCATTCCAGCAGATTGGGATGGATTTGTTGGGGCAGTTTCCGATATCAACATCCGGGAATAAGTGGATCGTCGTGGCGACGGACTATCTCACCCGTTTTGCTGAAACTAAAGCTCTACCAAAAGGCAGCGCAGCCGAAGTGGCGAAATTTTTCGCGGAGAACATCCTGCTGCGACATGGTGCCCCAGAAGTCCTCATCACTGACAGAGGAACGGCTTTTACAGCAGAGCTCACCCAAGCCATTCTGCAGTACAGCCAGACAAGCCACAGGAGGACAACTGCCTACCATCCGCAGACGAATGGTCTCACGGAGCGCCTGAACAAGACCCTCGCTGACATGCTAGCAATGTACGTCGACGTAGAACACAAGACGTGGGACGCGGTCCTGCCGTACGTAACCTTTGCGTACAACACGGCGGTGCAAGAAACAACCCAGATCACGCCGTTTAAGCTGGTTTATGGCAGGAATCCGACGACGACGCTTGACGCCATGCTACCACACGCAACTGACGAAGAGAATGTTGACGTCGCTAGCTATCTCCACCGCGCCGAAGAAGCACGACAGTTCGCCCGCCTGCGAATCAAGAGCCAGCAGAGGACCGACAGCCGACACTACAACCTCCGACGACGCTTCGCCGAGTACCAACCTGGTGACCGTGTTTGAGTGTGGACCCCGATACGCCGACGAGGACTCAGTGAGAAACTACTCCGACGCTATTTCGGACCCTACAAGGTCATCCGACGTATTGGCGCTCTGGACTATGAAGTCGTGCCAGACGGCATTTCGCATTCACAGCGGCGCCGCGCACGATCTGAAGTGGTCCACGTTGTGCGCCTTAAACCCTTTTACGGACGCTGACAAACTTCGCCATTTTTGTTGATTTCTTTGCTACGAGTGCTTTTGTTTATTACCTTCGTTTGTTTGCAGCATCGGGTCGATGCTCCCATGTTGTTCTCGTCAAAAAGAAGAATAACAGCTGGCGATTCTGCGTTGACTATTGTCATCTAAAGACGATCACCAAGAAAGATGTATATCCACCTCCCCGCTTTGACGTAGGTCTGGATTGTCTCCACGGTGCCACCTATTTTCATCTATAGACCTTCGCTGTGGATACTGGCAAATTGCCGTGGATGAAATGGACCCTGAAAAGACCGCATTCGTCACACCAGATGGCCTATATCAGCTGCGGGTAATGCCATTTGGCCTGTGCAATGCCCCGGCGACCTTTGAACGAATGATGGACATGGTCTTGCGTGATTTGAAATGGTCCATCTGTTTGTGCTACTTCGATGACGTCATCATATTCTCTTCAACTTTTGCGACTCACCTTGAAAGACTTTCATCTGTTCTTTCTATTTTTCGCACCACTGGCGTGCAGCTCAACTCGTCCAAGTGCCACTTCGGTCACCGCCGAATAACCATGCTCGGACACCTCGTCGATTCGTCCGACATTCGCCTCGACCCAGCTAAAGGTCATGCTCTGCGGAATTTCCCCGTACCAACTTGTGCCGAAGATGTTCGCAGCTTTATGGGCTTTTGCTCTTGCTTCCGCAGGTTTGAGGAAAATTTCGCCCATGTTGCCCGTCCCCTGACTGACCTCTTGAAGAAAGACGTTCCTTTCTGTTGGAGCTCTGATCAAGCGTCTGCTTTCATCACGCTCCTCCCCACGCCTCCTGTTCTCACCCATTTCGACGCCTCCGCTCCGACAGAAATCCGCACTGACGTCAGTGGCTATGACATCGGCGCATTTTTAGCTCAATGCCAATGTGGGCACGACCGCGTCATCGCCTACGCCAGCCACATCCTCTCTCCCGCGGAGCGCAATTACTCGTTTACTGAGCGCGAGTGCCTCGCCCTCATTTGGGCGGTGGGCAAGTTCCGACCCTATATATATATGGTCGGCCATTTACAGTTACAACCGACTACCACGCCCTTCGTTGGCTTTCCTCCCTCAAACATCCCACCGCACGCCTCGGTCGCTGGGCCCTATGGCTGTAGGAATGCACATACACTGTGGCCTACAAGTCGGGTCATATATATATCAGGATACCGAGTGCCTGTCTCGTCATCCCGTCGATGTACCGGATGGTTTAGTGGATGTCGGACCAATCTGCGTTTTTTCGCTGTCTGCCTTGCAAGACATTGGCGCTGAACAAAGACGCGATGAGTCGTTACGCCCCATTATCTAAAGCCTGCTCTCTGACATGTCTGACCCATCCATTCCCATGTTCGTACTACAAAATGGCATCCTGTATCGCCGCAACATGTACCCCGATGGGCCCGAGCTCCTAACCGTCATTCCGTCTCATCTGCGACAGATTGTACTGCAGCAAGTGCACGACGTTCCCTCCGCTGGACACGGCGTCACGCGGACCTATGACCGAATTCGGCGACGATTTTTCTGGCCCCGTCTCAACCGCTCCGTCCGGCGCTATGTTGCCGCGTGTGAGTCGTGTCAACGCCGGGAAAAACCAGCTGTGCCTCCTGCCGGACTGCTGCAGCCTTTGGATATACCGGCCGACCTTTCTTTCACGTTGATGTTGATCTCCTCGGACCATTCCCTATATCAAATAACGAAAATAGGTGGATTGCCGTGGCTACCGACTATACAACTCGCTATGCCAATACTAGAGCCCTACCGACCAGCGGCGCTACAGACGTCGCTGATTTCTCGCTTCACGGCGTTGTCTTGCACCACGGTGCACCTCGTCAACTTCTCACTGAACGTGGCAGATGCCGTCTTGAAAAAGTCATAGACGACCTACTTCGATCATGTTCTACAAAACACAAACTTACTATCGCTTACCATTCCCAAACCAGCGGTCTTACCGAATGCCTGAACTGCACAATAACTGACATGCTAGCAATGTATGTTTCCTCCGATCATCGCGACTGGGACATTGCTCTATCATTTGTCACGTTTGCCTACAATTCCTCGCGCCACGACAAATCAGGCTATTCACCCTTCTATATCCTCTTCGGCCGTGATCCGACTTTGCCTTTCGAGACTCTCTTTTTGACCACACTCGACTCGCCGTCAGAGTACAGTCGGGATGTAATAGCCGCAGCGAACCAAGCACGCCAGATTGCCCGCATTCGTCTTTCTGCTCCACAGACACGCCAGAAGTGCCGTTACGACCAGCGCCATTACGACGTGAACTACGAACCAGGTGCTCTTTTGCTAGTTTGGTATCCAACTAGGCATGTTGCCCTTTTGGAGAAATTCCTCTCGCGATACTACGGCCCTTACCGCATCATGATTCGCCAGGTGACCCCTGTCACATATGAAGTGTCTCCGCTGAATGCCACGGTGCCTTCACCTCTGTCTGACATCATCCATGTCAGCCGCCTCAAACCTTACCTTTCTCAGACTGATAGGCCGCACCAATAAGGTGTTTTCCGACGGGGGTGATGGCACAGTCGGTAATGTGGGAAGAAGAGGACGCTCATGGTGGTCTCGGAGACGACGAAGAAGAGTTTAGTATTATCGCTGCTTTACGATTGTTGGCTCAGCCATTAAAAGCCATCTGTAATTAGACGTACGCTTCTTTTTCCCGTAACAATATTTTTAAATATTCGCCATTTGACTTTGGCTAGAACAATTTGAGTGCCAGCTTTCACTGGAATTCGCCACTCGGCGGAAGGGAATATGTGAACAGAATAAAATCTGCCAGAATACTCTTATTATTATTTTTTCACTTGAACCAACGCAACACTTGAACTAGTGTAGCGTTTTACTATGTCGTTCCCATTTTTTTCTAATATTTCACTTCGCCATCTTTATCTATAGGTGCGCTTCGCTATACAATGAGGTGCGCAAATAGCAAGAATGTGTCATATCCTACACTATGTACATCAAAAGAATACAAGCCAGAGAACTTTCTCACCTGCATCGCTGCGCTATTTCATGACAACTTTTTCGAGATTAATACACAGCACATGCGGCTCATTTGGGGCAACTTGCTCAGTTAACCAACGTGCGCGCAAAAAAAAAATCTAGACTGAGTGTCATTTATACAGCGATCAACCTGGCAGGCACAGCCGAGCTTTACCAAACATGTTTACCTACCATTTCTGTATCAAATTATCGCTTACTACGACTGCCTGAGCATCCTAACAGCTTTATTTCCCAGCAACTAAAACCTATTTCTGGGTGAGAGTGACCTTTTCAAATGGAAGTGGAAGAAAAAATTATTAAATTTTATTAGCACGCAATGCATTCGCGATATTTCCAATCATGTCCCCTGAAGATCCTGACTCAGTGTGCAGTAATTACAGACAATGTAGCACAGCATCCGGATGAACGAAACCATTACAATTCCATAGCATCGTTAATGTGTGTACAGAAACTACACAAACCAGAATTTTCAAGTATTTTAGTCTTCCTGTGGGTGTGCGAGGAAAGAAAAACAATTACCGCAAGCATGACCAATTCATGTCCTCTGTAAGTACCATATCACTTGCAAGGCAAATTCCGCTCACCGTGATATCCACAGCAATCGATTCAGCAGTTAATCACGATCAGCGCAGATTTATGTGAAGTCACGTGTTGCGCGTTTCACCTCCGTTTTCGTGGTGTTGTGTGGCAAAAGTCACACTCGCTGTTACATTCCCATTCCTTTAGTATACATACCCGTATGTCTGTGAATCACCCAATGATTGGAGAAAGTCCCGTTAGGTGACATAACACTCCTTCTCGCGTTGTCTGACGTGCCGTTCTTGGGAACTACCGCAGAGCCTCTTGGAAGCCAGATTGTATACCATCCAAGACATTATGGTTGAGAAGCATCTATGGCTTGCCAAAGTTACGTGAGGTCATGTGATACCCTCCACCACCTGCTCTGAGGTTCGCTACGTGTGTACCATGGCATAACTCTAGATTTTTCCGTTCGTTTGATATCCGTGTCGCCATGGTTGGTAATGACCCATGGTCTCGCGAAAGTTACGTGATCTCACGTCACTATTTTCTACGTGGTCTGAGGTAAGCGAAGTGCGTACCATCGCGGACCTTTTTCGAAGCCCGATCGTTTGACATCAATGTCCGTATGGTTGGGGATCACGCATGGGCTAGTGAAATATATGTAGGGTCACGTGGCACCCTTTCCCACTTGATTTGACGTTAACTACGTGTACACCATCACATAGCTATTGATTTCCCCGTTCGTTTGATATCCATGTCGGCATGGTTGGCAATTACCCATGGTGCGGCTAACGTTACGTGATCACGCGTGACTCTTTTGCCCGTGCTCTGAAGTACGCGAAGCACGTACCATCGCAGACTTTGTTCGAAGCCCGATCGTTTGATATTCATGCAAATATTGTTGGGGATCATGCAAGGGCTGCCCGCAAAGGCCTCTAGGCGAGTAGGTGTTTGATGTGTTGCAGCACCACGTACCTGAGCACAAGGGGGTTGGAACCTCCCGCGTGTAGCCGTGCGTGGCTTAGCCGTGTCCGGGGAAAGGGGGATCCTGGTGGTTGAGCCGATGCTGGGTGTTCGGACCGTAAGGCCCCCCCGGTGGAGGCAACACACCTCTTTGGCCTCTGGTTCACGTAGATGGCAATCCCGGACTGCCCACCTGGGGGAAATCGGCAGTCGCCTTTTCCTGCACCCTCTTCAATCTTTTTCTTTCCTATCTTCTTTCTTTTACTGTCCTATCATCTCTTCTCTTCCAACACTTACTGATTTTCCTATGCGGCTAGGGTTGACCATGCGTACGTGCCCTCCCTTGGGTATAATATATTAGGTTGTAGTGACATTTTACGGTTGGCGCTTGCAGCCTTACCGGTTAAGTGCTGCAGTGTCCCCAAGTTGAGCTCCATGGTGGGTGGCTGCGATTGCCGCCGAAAAGAAAGGTACTATGGGAACACCCGCATTTCCCCGCATACTTGATCGTCACCCTCAAAACAGGGGGCGCACCGATGACCTAACCACATGCTTCAAGCGAACAAGAGGGACCTATTCGAAATACCACGTTGTACACAGCGAGAACTCTGAAAAACAGGCCAGATTCATTTCCCCTTTCATAGTTGCAAAATCTTTAACCGAAGCCATAGGATAAGGTTATAAAGTAACAAAAATGGCTAGGTGAGGCCTTGTTCTTTAGATCCGTCAGAAACATCAGTACGAGAAGCTTGGCAGTCTTGTGACATTTGGTAACATACCAGTTTCTGTTACACCACACCGAACAAAGAATAGCTCACGCAGAGTCGTGTCAGAGGCAGACTTCAAGGATTTCACTGAAGCTGAACTCCTGGAAGGGTGGGAAGACCAAAACGTAAGCAATGTAAAGCGTATTATCCTTATGCGGGACAAAAAGAAATCCCCACCAAACACATTGTCCTAACATTTGCATCTAGCATTCTGCCAGAAACCATTGAAACAGGATACATAAGGCTAACTGTCCGACCATATATCCCCAACCCTCAATGGTGCTTCTAGTGTCAAAGGTACGGCTATGGCTCGCAGAGCTGTCGTGCTCAAATAACTCGTGCAAATTGTGGAGTCCAGGGCCACCCCTCCGACAACTGTAATGGCACACTCCACTGTGTGAACTGCAGTGGTGACCACTCAGCCTACTCACGCTCCTGTCTGAACTGGAAGAAAGAAACAGACATAATCACCCTCAAAGTGAAAGGCAACATTTCGTTTAAGGAAGCGCGTAAAAGATGCTCACTTTTCCACAGCTCAGCTTATGCTGATGCGGCGCGTCGGGGGGGGGGGCAGCGTCGCAGCGGCCAATGCCAAATGCCGAGCCCGCGCGCAGCGACTTGGCAGCTTTGGCTCCTGCCCCCAGGGTGGGAGTAGGTAAGCCTACTCCATCCAACCAGCAAACAGGCCAGGCTACCCTTGGTTTGCCGGCCCCACAAGAGTTATTTGCGGCAACCTGCGCTACACGCAGCGATCGCGCAGGACCGATAGCGGCCCCGAAGGTGGGCGCAGCTAAGGCTGCGCCAACGTCCCCCGCCCCTACCAGCGCTGGCAACAGCCGGCGCAGCTCAGACTGAAAGGCAGCCCCATCGACCTCTGGGCTGGTGGGCGCAGGGGTCTTGCCCTCCGAGGCGGGACTCTCTCGGAAAACTTCTCGCTCGCAAGAGCGCGTGTCCGGCGCCTCAGAAGAGGCAATGGACACTACACCAATCCTCATGGCGCACATAGCGCCTAAGGAGCAGCGAGGCTCCGTCGAACTCTCCAGAAAGGACAAAACCCGCGTTACAGGGCCTGCAAAGAGCTCTGTAATCTAAGCCATCACTTCTGTTTCTGTACACACAGCCCCAACTTACTTTATATGTGGATAGACAAATCATTCAATGGAACGTCAGAGGTCTTCTTAGAAACGTTGATGATGTGCAAGAACTTATCCACGAACACAGCCCAAAGGTGCTGTGTTTACAGGAAAAACACCTAAAATGAAAATACACAAACTTTCTCCGAAAGTATGTTACGTATCGCAAAGATCACGATGATACTCTCACATTATCGGGTGGTGTTGCCATTGTTATTCATAAAAGCATCGCGTGTGAACGTTTACAGCTACAAGCGCCCTCTGAAACAGTGGCGGTTCGATTTGTCCTCCTAAACAAACTCATCACCATTTACTCGCTTTGCATACCCCCACACTACCAATTAAAGAAAACATGAATTTCAGTCCTTTATAGAATAATTTCGAGAACCTTGTGTTGTTCCTAGTGATTTCAATGCGCACAGCTGCCTGTGGGGCGACTCTCGTATAAATGCGCGAGGTCGTCTTGTTGAACAGCTCCTTTATTCTTCTGGTGCGTGGCTGCCGTATAAGAAGGAAGCCACTTATTACTGTCTTGCAAACAGAACCTCTTCAATTGATCTTAGGATAGTTTCCCCGTCTATTGGCGGCGAGGAGTTACGGAGTCGCCATCTATCGGAAGCGCCTCGCTGGCGTAGTATGAGGGATCACGTGGCGCGCTCCTCATAGGTTTTGCTGTCAGCGCTCACTGAAAACACCACGCGCGAGCTCTCCCGGTCATTTCTGTAAGTACTTTAGAAACGAGAGAAGTTTTTTACTGTCGAAATAATAATCTTGGGCAAACTGAAAGCACACAATCGTTTACAGACTCTATCTCTTTACCGAATACGTACAGTGAACGCCACTGCGCGCGGTCGCCGCGATGAAGTCTCCCGAACCAGCTTCTTGCGTGAAAGGTAGGTAAACGCTGAGAGCAAACTATGTGAAATATGTTCTTATAGTGTTTGTATAACTAAATGGAGCGTAATAGAACGAAGCCTCAATGCAGCGATCACGCAGATTCGCAGCGACCGAATGCGCGTCTGCATGCTTGTCGGCGCACTGTTTCGCTTTCTCCGCGCGCGCGTTTTCGCACCGTGCCATGAGCTTTAGGCCGCAGAATATGAGCATTTGACAGTATAAAAGCAACCATTGTTGCGTGGGCGCTATCGGAGCGGTTCAAAAGTAATTTCATTGTAGAGACTTCGACGCCTACAGGGACTGTGATGTGCCGTCGCGACGATTCAATATTTTTTCTTCTAAATTCTTTGAACTTTCAATATTATTTCTCGAGTTGCGTCGCACTGTATGTTTATCGGTGTTCTCAGCGTGCAATATCCCGCTGCTCCTTTTTAGTAATCCAGTGCATTAATTCATAACATAAACATGACCATATGCCACGCTTTTTTAAAATGTGCTTCTTAGCGCTGCCTTTCCACTCCACTGAACTTGCCAGTATCTATAGCATCGACAAGTTCATAGACCAAACCATCATCACATTAGTCGGGCAGCGGGCTGGATCGAGCGTCTCAGTGCGCGTTTTCAGAACATCGCAGACGCGGGCGCCGTAGCAGAAATCTTCCTCGCGTCTGTGCTTGCTGCATACCCGAGTTGTAGCCGATGACAGTTTGCCGGTTTTATGTTTCGCGAGCCAAGCTTCACGCAGCTTCTTGTCCTGCGGCTACGTGTGAATTGAATAAGTATAACACCGGCCTCCGTTACGTGCGTCCGGCCCTGCGGCACCGAGCAGTAGCCTACCATGTTGCGCGCCTTCAAAGGCAGCCACTACCTATTGTAGTGCTTTCAAGCGTTGTAAAGGAGACACTCGAAGCGGGAAAATTTCGCCACTAAATGAGGACCGCAGCGTACGAGGGAAATGAAACTCTCGTTTTCAGCTCGCTTCGGCGCTCCCGAAGCAGCCGACGTGGCCGCTATGTCCACGTGATCCCTCCTAGCACGTCACGCCGACGGTGGCGCCAGCTTTTCCAGTGGTCGAGCTCGCGGCCAATACTACCTGAAGTTGAATGGGAAGTTATCAACAATCCTTACAGGAGTGACCGCTTCGCCATACTGCTAAGAACATTTCAAGAAAACGAATAGCCACCACAGGCTCCTAGTTGGAAGGTTGATACAGCCGATTGGGAGAAATTACGAACTCTTACTTGTATCTCATGGGATGACACGTCTTCGTTAGGAATTGATGCTGCTCTGGAGTACTTTACAGCCTTCATAATAGATGCCGCATCTAAATGAACATCTGAAGTAAGTGGCTTGGAATGCAAACGGCGTGTCCCATGGTGAAACGACGAATATCGGATGGCTCGTAGGAAACAGAACAAAGCGTAGGGGTGGCTACGCGCTTCTACCACTGCAGCGAATCTTATGAACTTCAAGGAAGTAGTCACAAGGCAGGAGAACGCGCCAACAGGCCAGAAGAGAGAGTTGGCAGAAGTTTTTACCGGGTATCGACTCGTATGCAGAGGTGGCCATAGTCTGGAACAGGGTTAATAGGATATGGCGGCGACAAACATATTCACTACCTTTGGTAAACACACAGGGCCATACCCTCCAAGACCAGGGAGACTCACTTGGGGAGCACTTTGAGAGCGTGTCAAGTTCAACCCATTATTCAAAATCCTTTCTCAAGTATAAACGAATAGAAAAATGTAAGCCATTCATAAGAAAATGCCGACAGAGTGAACTGTACAGCCGTCCTTTTAGTATTGCCAAGTTGAGATCATGAAAGAGCTCTGCACCGGGATCTGACAGAATCATGTATGAAATGGTCAAGAACTTACACAATGACACGCAAGTTACACTACTCCAACTTTTCAACATTATTGGGGCCTTGGGATACCTTCCAACAGCATGGAAAGAAGCCATTGTGATCCCAGTTTTGAAACAAGGCAAAGACCCTTCCTCTGTGGCAAGTTGTCGCCCGATAGCCCTCACAAGTTGCCTTTGCAAGGTATTTGCAAAAATGGTTAATCGGCAACTCATCCATTTCCTTGGACTGAGCAAAATGCTTGATCCCTATCAGTGCGGCTTCAGAAAAGGACGGTCCACAACTGATCATCTTGTACGTATTGAAGGATATATCCGTGACGCATTTCTACACAAACAGTTTTTCTGATCCATATTCCTCGACATGGAGAAGGCGTACGACACAACATGGTGCTACGGCATCTTGAGAGACTTATCAGAAATAGGCATTCATGGCAATATGGTAAACCTAATAGAAAACTATTTGTCAAATCGTACCTTCCGGGTGATAGTCGGCAATGTAGTGTCACGTTCTTTTATACAGGAAACTGGTGTGCCCCAGCGAAGCGTGCTCAGCTGCACACTCTTGATTGTTAAGATGACAACATTTCGTGCTTCATAACCACCGGCCATTGTTTAGCCCGTCTATGTGTACGACATTCAAATAGGTTCCAAATCCTGTAAGCTCGCAGTGTGTGAGCGACAGCTACAGCATGGCCTGAACAAAGCGTCAAAGTGGGCAGAGAAAAATGGATTTATAATCAATCCTCACAAAAGCTCTTGTGTTCCTTTTACAAGCGAGGCCTGATCCCGGATCCTTGCTTATGATTGTGTGGACAACGAATACCTGTCAAGAAAGAGCACAAATTTCTAGGTGTTATACTTGACTATAGGGTCACTTTCATTCCACACATGAAATATCTTAAAGAAAAATGTCTAAAAGCAATGAACCTAATGAAATTTCTATCCCACAGTTCATGAGGTAGTGACAGAAAGTGTTTAATGAATCTTTACAACAGCTGAATTCGGTCAGGATTGGATTATGGTGCCGTAGTACATAACTCTGGCGCCCCGAGCGCGCTAAAGATGCTAGATTCTGTCGACCATTAGGTATCCGCTTAGCCACTGGCGTTTTCAGAACGAGCCCGATTGAAAGCTTATATGCCGAATCGAATGACTGGTCGCTCCACTTACAGAGATCATACGTCAGCTTTACTTATTTTCTTAAAGTGCACTCCATTCCTGAACACCCATGTTTTAATACCATTACCGATACGACGTATGCTACACTTTTCCGCAACCGTCCGTCTATAAGACAGCTTTTCTCGCTGCGTGTGAAGGAGCTCAGTGATGAAATGCATGTCCCACTCCTCGAGCTTCCCTCAATGCACCTAACCAAGCCCTTACCTCCTTGGGAGTGGCAGGTGATAGAATGTGACCTATCCTTTCTGAAAGTCACAAAACACGCTCCAGAGGTCGAAATAAGAGTGCATTTCCTACAAATTCAGTGCACGCACTCGTGCACAAACTTCTACACAGACGCTTCTAAGTCACATGCCGGAGTGTCCTATGCAGCTGTCATCCATCCTTCTCGCAATCTGATTTACTACATCCAGAAACATATACATACAGACATATAAAACATATATATATATACATATATATACAGACTCCAGCAATGAGGTGAAGGCCTTAATGCCACTCTGCAAACATAAAAATCCCGTACATTTGAGGCCTATTCCGACCTGTGCAACGCTGATCTATCTAACCAGCATATCATTATATTATCGAAAAAAGAGGTGAGGCGTGCAGAAAGGACACAAGAGTCGGACAACACGAACGCCGACTATAAACTGAAGGGAGCACTGAGGCGAAAAAAGAGAGAAGGCACAAAACTCATCTGCGCAAGCTCAGGAATGGTATCACCATGTGTTAGTCGGGTACATGTGCCGGTCTACGTGAGAGATAACTGTTAACCACTTAATCTCTTCCTTATGTAAAGTAATGGAAGGCTGAATCACGCACGCACTTCCGCCATTATAGATATGCCATGCCTCTACCATAACACGCGTAACTTCATTCTTATGCCTGTACAATATCGCGCATTCATCTAACTGTGGTGTGCAGTTACAATCTTGGCAATGTAGGGAAAGATTAGAAGGCGATCCGCCGGTTAACGACCTTTTATGTTCCATTAGCCTATGATTGATACACCGTCCCGTTTGCCCAACAGTTTTACTGACTGTCGTATGGGTGTGGTTTATAAAATTCCCCTTAGCTATGGCCAGCTCTTTGTAGGACAAACGGGACGGTGAATAAATCAGAGGCTAATGGAACATAAAAGATCGTTAGCTGGTGGATCGCCTCCTAATCTTTCCCTACATTGCCAATATTGAAACTGCACGCTAGAGTAAGATGAATGCGCGATATTGTACAGACATAAGAACGAAGATACGCGTCTTATGGTAGAGGCGTGGCATATCTGTAATGGTGGAAGTGCGTGCGTGAGTCAGCCTTCGATTACATTACATAAGAGATTCAGTGCCTTAACAGTGATCTCTCACGTAGGCGGGTACATGTACCCGACTGACACGTGGTGATACCATTCCTGAGCTTGCGCAGATAAGTTTTGTGCCTTTTCTTTCTTCGCCTCAGTGCTCCCTTCAGCTGATAGTCAGCGTTCGTGTTCTCCACTTCTCTATACTCTTGTGCCCTGTCCGCACGCCTCCCCTCTTTTTCGCCTAATGAATCCTTAACAACTAGCTCAGCTTTCTGTCGTTCTAAATATCATTATATGCTGGGTACCTGGCCATAGGAGAATCGAAGGTAACGTTCTGGCAGGCTAGATGAACACGTCCATTGCATCCCATGCTGTTGATGCTACTGCTTCGGTCCCTGTCAGAGATATGAAAGCTTTCATACGAAGGAAGCTGCGAAACCAGTGGCAACGCAAGTCGGACGCAGAAATAAATAAAAAACTGCATGTGATAAAGCTGCAGTTAGGTTCCTGGCCCTGCAACAAAATCACGGCGAACAGATTTCCTATTCTGTTGTCTCAGAATAGGACATACATTTGGAACCCATCAGTTTCTACTTACTGAAGTGAACCTCCAACCTGTGGTAGACGTGGTGAAAAGCCGACGTCCTCCACGTGCTCTCAGAGTGTCGGAAAGCTCTAGCGGAAAGAAACATTTTCCTCTCGCATACCGTTTGCTAGATCCCCCTTCACCCGGCTATTTTTCTCGGTAAAGAACCGCTTTTTAACACCAAGGCCGTCCTCAATTTCCTAAATGATGTTGTCCTACATGTCATAAGCCCATTAAATTCGTAGAGCCTCCTCGTTCCAGAGGATTACACTGCGATAATCGTTATGCATAGCACATGCGTCCAGGCCATTGTGTTTCAGGGGCTCTAAAGAAACAGTAGTCTTCTAGCCAACCTTATAATCTGATATATTTTACACATCGTATCACTCTCTTAAAATGCATCTTAATGTTAATAGTACGTGTCATGCGTCATCGCCCTAATCTTACTATGCAGATTTTACGTACTTTAGAGCGGCTATACTTAAGGCCCCTTTACAGCCACGTCACACCAACTTCATAGAACTCATAACTACACTGCGAACTCATTACCATGGACGTGGCGCTCTTTGGCCATACTTGACCCTTGCGTCATTAAACATCAAACATTCATTCATTCATTTACTGATTCATTCATGCGTGGGCTAGCGAAATGTTGGCAGCAGCAGTGTTGGCATCACTTAGGCAGCAGTGGTTGCGGCTTGCGAACCACTTCTAACCATTCTCTGCATATTTGTGCAGATTTCGTGTGCATCTGATTCCCGGCGCCATCTGTGTAACAACGATCCTATCAAGACCCACACGTGTAAAGCCGGCGACCCCAGCACCGTCATCACTGCATCGCATGCAGCGCCGCCTACAGAGGGATCCTGCCTTATAAGCGACTGCCCTGGAACGGCGATCATCACTTAGGCAGCAGTGGTTGCGGCTTGCGAACCACTTCTAACCATTCTCTGCATATTTGTGCAGATTTCGTGTGCATCTGATTCCCGGCGCCATCTGTGTAACAACGATCCTATCAAGACCCACACGTGTAAAGCCGGCGACCCCAGCACCGTCATCACTGCATCGCATGCAGCGCCGCCTACAGAGG
This sequence comes from Dermacentor albipictus, assembly GCF_038994185.2. Taxonomy (NCBI): domain Eukaryota; kingdom Metazoa; phylum Arthropoda; class Arachnida; order Ixodida; family Ixodidae; genus Dermacentor; species Dermacentor albipictus. Next base: position 4,301,212 of record NW_027225581.1, read on the forward strand.
GATCCTGCCTTATAAGAGACTGCCCTGGAACGGCGATCATCACTTAGGCAGCAGTGGTTGCCTAACCTAACCACTTCTAACCATTCTCTGCATATTTGTGCAGGTTAGTGTTTCTGAAATTTTCCTCGTAGCCCATAAGTTTCCGCCGCCACCACTGCTGCTGCTCTTTGCTTTTTGTGTTTATCTGCGTAATTCTACGAGATGCCCACTAATTCCGAGTTAGCGAAAGAACTTGAGAATCTCCGTTCTGAAGTCGAAGAAATGCGTCAAAGTCTCAGTGTGTTTAATGAATTGTACGAATCTGTGAAGGCAAGAAATGACAAGCTTCTCCAAGAAAGCAAATCCTTGAGAGACGATAACAAATCTTTGAATGATAGTAACAAAAGCCTTTCACAACGAGTAGCTGACCTTGAGCAGTATTCCAGGCAAAATAACGTAGAAATTAAAGGTATTCCAAAGACTGAAGGAGAAAGCTGCCTAACAATTATCCAGGCTTTGGGTGACAAGATTGGGTGCCCTGTCACTGCTGGTGACATTGACATTGTTCACCGCGTGCCTGCCAAACAAGGAACCAACATTATCGCGCGGTTCTGCTCACGAACAAAGAAGGCTGACTTTGCTTCCAAAGCGCGTAAAGCAAGACTCACAACAACTACAATAGGGCTATCACATAAACCACCCACTTCCATTTTTGTTAATGATCACCTCACACCCGATAATAAGCGGCTTTTTGCGCACGCGCTAGAGCTGAAGAAGTCTAAAGGATGGAAATTTCTATGGACCGATAACTGTGCCATTAAGGCAAGAAAGTCGGAGAACAGCCGTGTTCATCGCATATGTAGTGTAAATGATCTGTCAATCTTCAAATAAGTTCTTCCTTGCTTACAGTAACGTCTAATTCATCATGGCTGACTCAGTTTTTACTCTTGACGAAGCGAAAGCTCTCATTGAGGAAAAACAACCCACTTGATCCTTAATACATTGGAACATCCGCAGTATTCGTAGGCATCACGATGATCTCATCGCTCTTCTTTGCAGTCTTGATCATGCATTCTCTTTCGTATGCTTATCTGAAACGTGGTTATCATCTTATGACGGGAATCTATACGGTCTTTCAGGCTACACTCCTGAATATTGTCATCGTGAAGGTTATCGTAGTGGTGGTTCGGCCATTTTAGTAAAATCTTCATTGTCATATAAACGTCGCCATGATCTTTTTTTTCGTCATTGCCTCTGTGAATCAGTATGGCTAGAAGTAGAGAGTAATAACCTGCAGCTGCCTACCAAACGTAACATCATAATTGCATGCATTTATCGCTCACCTTCTTCCTCTTACATCGAATTTTGTAAAGAATTTGAGCAGTTGCTAAACACAGTCACTGATGAAAACAAGGATATTGTGATATGTGGTGACATTAACATCAACATTATCAGCCCTGACAGTCAATGTTGCTCTGAGTACTTACGTACTTATCTTAGCTGCGGTCTCTCCTCACAAATTACAGCTCCAACGAGGTGTGAAATAGGCGGACCTAATACTTTAATTGACCATGTACTGTCTAGCATACCTACTGATCTTAGCACAGCTGGAATAGTGGAATATGCTGTAACAGACCATTACCCTATATTTTTTTGCATAGGTTCCGTAACGCCTTCTCAACCAGCAAAATATGTCAGGACTTTCTTTGATTCTAATAAATTCACTGGTATGATTCGTGCAATTGACTGGGCTGACGTGCTTGAAGAGCAATGTGGCGAAAGGGCTTTTGAATCTTTTTTCGCAAAAATATCTGAATGCTCTAACTTATGCACAAGTAACACTATGGTGACGCGTTGGTTTAGCTCACCAAGAAAGCCTTGGATTAGTGAGTCTTTATTGCGGTCCATTAAAAAAAGAGATAATCTTCGTAAGAAACTTAAAGTCCAGCCATTCAATAATGCGTTGCGATTGCGCTTCCACACATATTCAAATGTTCTAACAGCCACTTTAAAAAATGTCAAGCGTAATTACTACGAAAATAAAATTAGAAAAAATGGAAGTGATACCAGACGAAACTGGCAGGTTATTAAAGAATTCTTAAACATCAGTACAACTAAAAATCGCATATCGTGTATGAACCACAATTCTGCTAATATTACTGACCCTCAAGACATAGCTAATGTTTTCAGTGACCATTTTAGTATTGCAGACGGTAGTCAGCCTGTTTCAACGTTGCTTAGTTTTCCGCGCTGTTCTCATTCATTTTACCTGTTCCCCACAACATCTCTGGAAGTACGTAACACTATCAATTCTCTTAAAACTACCGGTCTGGGCCTCGACTTGATACGTCCCTCTAGCATTAAGCTTGTGTCTAACGAAATCTCACCTGCGTTAGCACATATAGTAAATAGACTATTTATAGATGGCATCTTTCCTAACCGCCTCAAGACAGGTAAAATAATCCCAGTATTTAAAAAAGGTGACCATAAGTGCACAAGTAATTATCGTCCTATCTGCATTTTGTCTTTCTTTAGTAAGGTCATCGAAAAACTTATACATAATCGCTTAACTAAATACTTATCCAAATTTAATCTTTTAACTCCTGATCAATTTGGTTTTCGTGACAATTTTTCAACTGAATTAGCGCTTATTACATTTACTGAGAGGGTCAAATTAGCCATCGATCAAGGCCTCTTAGTTGGTGCTCTCTTTATTGATTTCACGAAGGCGTTTGATACAATTAACCATCGTATTCTTTTAAGTAAACTTGAATCATATGGCATTTCTGGACCACCTTTACAAATAATTCGCAACTACCTAATTAACCGAGAATATATAGTCGAATTTAATGGTGTCTTGTCCTCTTCAAAAACTGTAAATACAGGTGTCCCCCAGGGATCAATACTTGGGCCACTTTTATTTCTCATATTCATTAATGACTTGCCAGACATATTAACACATGCGCACTGCCTTCTTTACGCTGATGACACCACCATTTTCGCATCTGATAAAAATTTATTTGCATTGCAGGATAAACTTAACGCTGACCTAACGAATGTTCATTCATGGTGTGTAAAAAACAAGCTAACCATTAACCCATCTAAGACAACATTTATGGTATTCCATTCTTCAAAATCTTTGCACATTGATTCTATTGTAGTGTCTCTAAATAATAATGTATTTGCAAGATCCACGTCTACTAAATTTCTTGGTGTAGTACTAGATGAAAACCTAAAGTTCCAGTGTCATATTCAATCACTTATTCAAAAAATCTCATTTGGTATTCACATCATAATAAAAACTCGCTCTTTTTTCCAGCAAACCATTCTCATGTCTTTATATTACGCGTATATACACAGTCATCTCTCATACTGCCTGTCATCTTGGGGTAATACATATACCACACATCTTCATGAGTTAGAAGTTTTGCAAAAGCAGGCATTACGATTAATTGCATTCCAATCGCATACATCTCCCTCTGCTCCAATATTCCGTTCCCTAAATGTTTTACCTTTACGCATGTTATTCAACCATAAGCTGTCGCTACTTATGTTTCGTCTTATAAATACCCAGTTTAATATTCCAGGTTTTAGTCGCTCTAGCCTCATCAATTATAACAACACAAGATTTTCAGCTCAACTCAATCTTCTTCTTCCAAAAGCAAGAACTAACTATGGGAAATTTACCGTCGCGTTTTCAGGCGTTTCTGTTTGGAATTCTATACCATCTGACATGAAGACATCTACATTATTATCATTCAAACGTAGAACGAAGGAGCATTTCATGAACACTTTATCTGACGCGTAGCATAATTTAACAAACCTAGAATTAATTAGTATGTTGTTCACTTTACCATTACGCAATGTACTTTTCAATTACCGAGTTACTAAATTTTGCCTTAAATGATACTTCTCCTCGTTGTTAGCTTTACGTGCCATTTATCCTCGTTTTAATTGTTGCATGTTATTTTTAGATTTCTTCAATTATTTTTTCTTCTTAACTCTGTGAATAAACCTGTGATATTGTTAACAGATTTTTTTCTATCTTATCGTTTATTTCCAATGTAGAAACTGTATAATATATCACATGACTCACTGTTTGCCTCGATCCTACTATCCCCTTTTCATGTTTTGTTAGGAGGTCCCCCCGACAGTTGTTACTTCGGGGCCTCCGAATGTTGTACTTATACCCATCTTGTATTTCTTTTGTCAAAAATAAATATTGATTGATTGGTTGATTGATGTCACGTGACACCCTTTCCCACGTAACATGATGTGAACTACGTGTACACCATCGCGTAGCTTTTGATCTCCTCGTTCGTTTGATATCCATGTCGGCATGGTTGGCAATTACCCATGGTGTGGCTAAAGTTATGTGATGTCACGTGATTCGTCTCCACGTCGTCTGAAGTACGCGAAGCACGTACCATCGCAGACCTTGTTCGCAACCCGATCGTTTGATATCAATGTGAGTATGGTCGGGGATCATGCATAAGCTAGCGAAAGGTGGGTCAGGTCACGTGACACCCTTTCCCGCGTGACTTGATGTTAACTACGCGTACACCGTCACATAGCTCTTGATTTCCCCGTTCCTTTGATATCCATGTCGGCATGGTTGGTAATTACCGTAGGCCTGGCTAAAGTTGCGTCATGTCGCGTACTATTTTTCACGTGGTATTACGTACGCGAATAGCGTGCCATCGCAGATCTTGTTCGAAGCCCGATCGTTCTTTATCCACGTCAGTATGATCCGGATAGGCCGCCATTGAAATATGAACCTGGCAACGTTTAACGCTAGAACGTTATCTGGTGAGGCGACTCTAGCAGTGCTATTGGAGGAATTAGAGGGCAGTAAATGGGATATAATAGGGCTCAGTGAAGTTAGGAGGCCAAAAGAAACATATACAGTGCTAAAAAGCGTGCACGTCCTGTGCTACCGAGGCTTGCGGGAGAGACGAGAATTAGGTGTCGGATTCCTAACTAATAGGATTATAGCTGGTAACATAAAGGAATTCTATATCATTAACGAGAGGGTGGCAGGTCTTGTTATGAAACTCAATAGGAGGTACAAAATGAAGGTTGTACAGGTCTACGTCCCTACATCAACGACCGTTGCATCAACGACCGCATGCGCGAGCACTTCAACAAATTTCAAAAACGGGCAAAACATAGTCAGTTGTCACTACATTGCAACGAATGCGGCTGCAAGCCATCTTTCGAAGGTGTAACCTATCTGTCAAGATATCGTGATGACCGCGCACGCCTTATATCCGAAGCCTTCCACATTCACGTTAGTGGCGAAGCATGTGTAAGCCTTCCGTCCATTTCTCTCCTTCCGAAGGAGATTGCCTTCTTATCACATTAATTGCAATTCCCCCAGCGCATGCCCTATCCTGTAGATTCTGTGTTTTCAGATAGCGGCGGAGCATATATATGCTGACTGACGGAATAAACACACTTTGGTTGTTAGTCAGCGCCGTTGTCTGTGTCCCTTCACTCGTCCCGTCGTTTAGCGCTGTTTTTATTGCTCGTAATCATGAACCAACCAGCCCAAATGCGTACTCTTTTGCCCTACATCCAGTCATGATGACCAGGAAGTCGAAAGCTTCTATGAAGACGTGGAATCGGGGATGTCTAAAGTCAAAACAAAATACACTATACTGGTGGGCGACTTCAATGCCTAGGTAGGCAAGAAGCAGGCTGGAGACAAGGCAGTGGGGGAATATGGCATAGGCACTAGGAATAGCAGGGGAGAGTTATTAGTAGCGTTTGCGGAACAGAATAATATGCGGATAATGAATACTTTCTTCCGCAAGCGGGATAGCCGAAAGTGGACGTGGAGGAGCCCGAACGGCGAGACTAGAAATGAAATAGACTTCATACTCTGCGCTAAGCCGGCATCATTCAAGATGTGGACGTGCTCAGCAAGGTGCGCTGCAGTGACCATAGGATGGTAAGAACTCGAATTACCCTAGACCTGAGGAGGGAAGGGATGAAAGTGGTACATAAGCCGATAAATGAGTTAGCGGTAAGAGGGAAAATAGACGCATTCCAGATCCAGCTACAGAACAGGTATTCGGCTTTAACTCAGGAAGAAGACCTTAGTGTTGAAGCAATGAACGACAATCTTGTGGGCATCATTAAGGAGTGTGCGATAGAAGTCGGTGGTAACTCCGTTAGACAGAATACCAGTAAGCTATCACAGAAGACGAAATAACTGATCAAGAAACGCCAATGTATGAAAGCCTCCAACCCAACAGCTAGAATAGAACTGGCAGAACTTTCGAAGTTAATCAACACGCGTAAGATAGCTGACATAAGGAAGTTTAATATAGATAGAATTGAACACGCTCTTAGGAACGGAGGAAGCCTAAAAGCAGTGAAGAAGAAACTAGGAATTGGCAAGAATCAGATGTATGCGTTAAGAGACAAAGCCGGCAATATCATTACTAATATGGATGAGATAGTTCAAGTGGCTGAGGAGTTCTATGGAGATTTATACAGTACCAGTGGCACCCACGACGATAATGGAAGAGAGAATAGTCTAGAGGAATTCGAAATCCCACAGGTAACGCCGGAAGAAGTAAAAAAGCCTTGGGAGATATGCAAAGGGGTAAGGCAGCTGGGGAGGATCAGGTAACAGCAGACTTGTTCAAGGTTGGTGGGCAGATTGTCCGAGAGAAACTGGCCACCCTGTATACGCCATGCCTCCTAACCTCGAGCGTACCGGAATCTTGGAAGAACGCTAACATAATCCTAATCCATAAGAAAGGGGACGCCAAAGACTTGAAAAATTATAGACCGATCAGCTTACTGTCCGTTGCCAACAAAGTATTTACTAAGGTAATGGCAAATAGAATCAGGAACACCTTAGACTTCCGTCAACCAAAGGACCAGGCAGGATTCCGCAAAGGCTACTCAACAATAGACCATATTCACACTATCAATCAGATGATAGAAAAATCTGCGAAATGTAACCAACCTTTCTATATAGCTTTCATTGATTACGAGAAAGCGTTCGATTCAGTCGAAACCTCAGCAGACACGGAGGGCATTGCGGAATCAGGGTGTAGACAAGCCGTATGTAAAAATACTGAAAGATATCTATAGCGGCTCCACAGCCACCGTAGTCCTCCATAAAGAAAGCAACAAAATCCCAATAAAGAAAGGCATCAGGCAAGGAGATACGATCTCTCCGATGCTATTCACAGCGTGTTTACAGGAGGTATTCAGAGAACTCGATTGGGAAGAATTGGGGATAAGAGTTAATGGAGAACACCTTAGTAACTTGTGATTCGCTGATGATATTGACGCGTGTGCTTATCTTTATCGGGCGACCACGTTTCGCCGCTTAACTGTAATCGCACAGCGAGGAACGCGCCTGCATGTATCCGACGTTTCTGGAAAGTTGTCGATGCTTCTACCGCTGTGTGTGGTCGCCGAACCTTATGTTATCTGATTTCCTCGCCTGACGCGAATGGTGTAGATTTTTGTGGAAGGCACGCGGGTCCGAACGATTAGTCTCGAACATTCGACGACTGCCCTGTAAAAGCCGACGCGCTTGACCCGCAGATCAGGTTTTCGACGATCGCCGAGCGTGTTCGCCGCTATCGGTGTGCTATAAGTGCAGCCTGTATTGTGGGCACAGGTTCGCCCAATAAAAGTTAGTTTTGTCATTCACAGTATTGCTACTGTGTTATTCAACGTCACCACCACGTTATAATATTGCCTTGCTTAGTAACTGAGGGGACCAACTACAATGCATGCTCACTGACTTGGAGAGGCAAAGCCGAAGGGTGGGTCTAAAAATTAATCTGCAGAAAACTAAAGTAATGTTTAACAGTCTCGGAAGAGAACAGCAGTTTACGATAGGTAGTGAGGCACTGGATGTGGTAAGGGAATACATCTACTTAGGACAGCTAGTGACTGCGGATCCGCATCATGAGACTGAAATAATCAGAAGAATAAGAATGGGATGGGGTGTGTTTGGCAAGCATTCTCAAATCATGAACAGCAGGTTGCCATTATCCCTCAAGAGAAAAGTTTGACGGCTTTGTCTTACCAGTACTCACGTACGGGGCAGAAACCTGGAGGCTTGCGAAAAGGGTTCTACTTAAATTGAGGACGACGCAACGAGCTATGGAAAGAAGAATGATAGGTGTAACGTCAAGGGATAAGAAAAGAGCAGATTGGGTGAGGGAACAAACGCGAATTAATGACATCTTAGTTGAAATCAAGAAAAAGAAATGGGCATTGGCAGGACATGTAATGAGGAGGGAAGTTAAGCGATGGTCATTAAGGGTTACGCAGTGGATTCGAAGACAAGGGAAGCGTAGCAGGGGACGGCAGAAAGTTAGGTGGGCGGATGAGATTAAGAAGTTTGCAGGGACAACATGGCCACAATTAGTACATGGCCGGGGTAGCTGGAGAAGTATGGGAGAGGCCTTTGCCTTGCAGTGGGCGTTACCAGGCTGATGATGACGGCCATGATGATGATTTGGAATCACGTATGGACCAGCCAAATAGACGTGAGGTCGCGGGACAGCATCTCCCACGTGATTTGACAATCGCTATGTGCGTAGCATCGCATAGCTCTTGATTTCCGTTCGTTTGACACTAATCTCACTGTCTTTGTGAATCACATGTGGGCTTCCGAAAGTCACGCAAGGCCACGTGACATCCTTCACCACGTGGCCTAGCGTACATTTCACCGGTACTATCACAGCGCTGCTTCGTAGCCCGATCGTTTGATATCCATGTAAATAGTGATGACAATCAGGAATATGCTGGCGAATATTACGTGAAATTCCGTAACACCCTTTTCCACGGTGTCTCCGATGCGTTACGTGGTTATAATTGCAGAGATTCTTCGAAGCTCGTGCATTTGATATCCATGGCAACGGGCCTTGTAAAAAACAGTGATGAGAGGTCACGTGGTCAAACAGGCTTTTCAGCCTGTTTTATCAGCTTACGAATCAACAATTTGTTCCTGGATGCCCCCTTGTTTCAATGCATGTCAGCAAAGCCATCAAATAGCTACGTTTTGCATGGACTGTTAACGGCAGTAATGTCCATATCAATGCAATGTTTCGATGATATATCGCGCTAAAAAGGCATTTCGTTAGTCCCATGGCAATGCTCTACAAGAAAGCTCTTCAGTTCTGCTTGGTCGGTGCAAAATATAACATTTCGCCATTTTTCTGAATCGCTACAACACCTCCGCAAGTGCATCTTTACTTTGGATTGAATTCACTGGCGTTAGGATTAATATATGTGGAGCGTAGAATAAATAATTTGGCGCTGGAATCAAATTGACGGACGCTTCGAATAAAACAGCTGGCGCTTGGGATAAGTTCACGGGGAAAACCCGTGGTAGTATTTTAGAGAACAAAGCATTTCGGAAAGATAAATTTAAAGAACGAAATGTAAGGAGCTTAACTAGACGGAAATCCGGCTCGCGCGAGCGGAGGCAAAAGTAACCACAAAAGACTAATAGAAGAAAGAGAGGTAAATTGGGCAGAAGTACAGATGCACAAATACCAGGGTATCCGAATATCCGGCTATCCGAATATCAAACCGAATAACCGATTACTCCTGTTATCCGGTTTTCAAATTCGAATAACCGGTGAATCGAATAACCGCATAATCGGTTTTTGGGCAAAACCGGTTTGATGTTGCTGCACTGTCTACGCCACTGGCATAGGTGTGATTCTCAGCTTGTGATAAAGGATCAAAGTGGCGAAGAATTGGTTTGGACGTCAACAGTAACTTGAGCTGGCGAAACGATGAGTCGCAATCTGCAGTCCACTCAAAGGGAATGCCTTTTTGGAGAAGGTGTGTAAGGGGATGAGCCATGTCAGCAAATCGGGGAATGAATCGGCGAAAGTAGGAGCACAAGCCCAAGAAACATTGTAACATGATAGAGTAGCTCCTTGACCCTAAATGCTTCTACGGCTGCAGTCTTTTGTGGATCTGGTCGGATGCCTTCTTTAGCGGCCAGATGTGCTAACGCAAGAGTTTGTCGCTCCCCTAAATGGCATTTTTTTTTAATTGAGCGCAAAACCCGCTTTGTCCAAGCAGTTCGAGACGATGTCCAAACGTTTGTTGTGCTCACTAAACGTTCGCCCGAAGATCACAACGTCGTCTGAGTAGCACATGCCAACTTCCCATTTTAAGCCACGTAATTATATCGTGTCCATGAAGCTTTCGAACGTTGCGGGCGCGTTACACAACCCTAAATGGATCACGTTAAACTCAAATAATCCGTCGGGCGTCACAAATGCTGTCTTTTCTCTGTCGTACTTGTGTATATGACAATAACCTGACCGTAAATCAATAAAGGAAAAGTAAGATGCCGCGAAGAGACAGTCGATGGCGCCGTCAATTCGTGGGAGCGGAAATACATATCTTTCTTAGTAACGGCGTTGAGGTGACGATAATCTATGCAGAACCGCCACATATACTGTCTTTCTTCTTCCCCAATATCACGGGGGCTGCCCAAGGACTAGATGATTCTTGAATGACGCCTTTGCATACCGTTTCTTGGACGTGATCGCTGATTATCTTGTGTTCTGACGGGGACACACGATAGGGTTTTGTTGGATTGGTTGGGCGGCTCTTGTGTTGATGCGGTGACGAGTTCTGGACGCAGGAATCGATGGCGGCTCATCGCGCTGCGCAAAGCCGAATACAGAGGTGTGTTTCATAAGCAGGGCCCATCAACACTCCACGCTCGTGATCACTGAGTAATTTATCAATCATGGAAAGTATCTTCGAGGTCCCAGGGCATGAGACTCTCGGTCCCCCTCCATCGGGTAGCTCTGTAAGTACTGCCACCGATACGGCAGAGTCTTCCTGAAACGTGGCAATATTTAGGCCTTGAGGTGGCACTGCCGCTTCAGTGGAACAGTTTAGCACCCAGTCCCGCGCATCCATTGGTCACCGAGACCACGCAGTGTGGAACTAACACATTTTTCTTGAGGCAGTTCCGACCTAAAGGTTCCACTGCAGCATCGAACGAGATAGGAGTCGGGGATGAACAGGCGACGGCTACACGCATCGCCGATAAGGTGGGCAGAACTGTACCATCAGGTGCGCACAACACCTTCTCCGGCCAAGCTGCACCTTCAAAGAGCACAGGCGAAACGCTGGTGTCGACACTAAGTTCTCCCGTCCGGCAGTCAACATTGGCACCACACAATTGCAAAAAAGTCATTCCCCAGAATCACGTCATGCCAGGAGCGAGGAAGAACAGTAAACTCTCCATTAAAAACTTTCCCACCCAAAGACACATCCACGTAACAGACACCAACTTGGTATAATGATTCACCGCTGACTCCACGGAAACTTGTGCACTAGTCCCAACGAAACGTAACCTTGCGTCCCAGAAGCCCTTTAAACCCGACAATCATGACCGAAGCAGTTCCTCCTGTATCGACTGAAGCCATTGTAGAGTTCCCATCAATGAGTACATGAACCTTATTCTTCAGCATGAAAACAGTTGGAGGCAGTTAATTCGGCAGCGCACATTTTCCAGCGAGCTCATCTCCATCGGCCGCGCTGGCTGATTTTCGGGGGGGAGGGGCGACACGAAACGGCACCGAGGCGATGGTGACGTGAATCACGGTCGAGGGTATGGTGATCAGGAGGCTCGGAAGGCTGGTGGTGGCGTCAGAGTACGGTCGGAGGCAGGGGAGCGGTAGCGGTTCCGGGTTCTTGCTTCACCAAAGTAGGTCTCCTGGGCGGTGCATTGGTCCTCTTGGAAGTGGCTTCCTGAAGTGGAGTCTCCTGGCCATTGAGTGCACAGTGTGCGAGCGCTAGACGGCATAGTCGGCGCTGACGGTCCGTAGTTCGATGCTCGGCGTCGGCTACAGTACCTATAGCTATATGGCCAGGCAGGCCACAGAAGTAACACACTGGCGAATGGCGTACTTCAGAATGCGGATTTAAGTATTCTACCAAAGACATCGGTTGAGGGTGACGAGGCTCTTTCTCTTGAAAGTCGTAAGTAACGGCAAGTCTTCGTGGACGAAAGTTCCGTGGGCATGTATCAAAACGTTGAGGGGGCGAATCATTGCGTGGGGTCGTACCGTAATGCGGTTCGTCTCTGGGGCCATTAAGATCCATGACGTTCACCGAGTGGTTTCAAGTAGCCGAAGGGGGTTCTCAAAGATTATCTCGCAAAACGGAGGAGCTGCAACGTAGCACCGCATAACGTGCCTGTTCGGCATGCCGCTGCAGCTCCTCGCGGACTATCGGGCGGATGGCGGACGAAAGGTCTGGGTGCGGAGGACTCGTGTCAACACTTGCCGCAGTCGTTACATTGCCCAGCCATCCAAACTATGGTGTAATTCGGAGAGTCTTCAGCGCCTCGAACGCACGACAGTGCCGTATCACTTCTGATACAGTGTTCAAGTTCTCTTTACCAATGAGGAAGTTGGGCTAGACCTGACCATCATCATCATCAGCCTGGTTATGCCCACTGCAGGGCAAAGGCCTCTCCCATATTTGTCCAACAACCCCGGTCATGTACTAATTATGGCCATGTCGTCCCTGCAAACTTCCTAATCTCATCCGCCCACCTAACTTTCTGCCGCCCCCTGCTACGCTTCCCTTCCCTTGGGATCCAGTCCGTAACCCTTAATGACCATCGGTTATCTTCCCTCCTCATTACATGTCCTGCCCATGCCAATTTCTTTTTCTTGATTTCAACTAAGATGTCATTAACTCGCATTTGTTCCCTCACCCAATCTGCTCTTTTCTTACCCCTTAACGTTACACTTATCATTCTTCTTTCCATAGCTCGTTGCGTCGTCCTCAATTTGAGTAGAACCCTTTTCGTAAGTCTCCAGGTTTCTGCCCCGTAGGTGAGTACTGGTAAGACGCAGCTATTATACACTTCTCTCTTGAGGGATAATGGCAACCTGCTGTTCATGATCTGAGAATGCCGGCCAAACGCACCCCAGCCCATTCTTATTCTTCTGATTATTTCCGTCTCAGGATCCGGATCCGTAGTGACTACTTGCCCTAAGTAGATGCATTCCCTTACGACTTCCAGTGCCTCGCTGCCTATTGTAAATTGCTGTTCTCTTCCGAGACTGTTAAACATTACTTTTGTTTTCTGTAGATTAATTTTTAGACCCACTCTTCTGCATTGCCTCTCCAGGTGAGTGAGCATGCATTGCAGTTGGTCCCCTGAGTTGCTAAGCAAGGCAATATCCTCAGCGAATCGCAAGTTACTAAGGTATTCTCCATTAACTTTAATCCCCATTTCTTCCCAATCCAGTTCTCTGAATACCTCCTGTAAACACGCTGTGAATAGCATTGGAGAGATCGTATCTCCCTGCCTGACGCCTTTCTTTATTGGGAATTTGTTGCTTTCTTTATGGAGGACTACGGTGGCTGTGGAGCCGCTATAGATATCTTTCAGTATCTTTACATACGACTCGTCTACACCCTGCTTCCGTAATGCCTCCATGACTGCTGAGGTTTCGACAGAATCAAATGCTTTCTCGTAATCAATGAAAGCTATATATAAGGGTTGGTTATATTCAGCACATTTCTATATCACCTGTTTGACAGTGTGAATATGATCTATTGTTGAATAGCCTTTACGGAATCCTGCCTGGTACTTTGCTTGACAGAAGTCTAAAGTGTTCCTGATTCTATTTGCGGTTACCTTAGTAAATAGTTTGTAGGCAACGGAGAGTAAGCTGATTGGTCTATAGTTTTTGAAGTCTTTGACGTCCCCTTTCTTATGGATTAGGATTATGTTAGCGTTTTTCCAAGATTCCGGTACGCTCGACGTTATGAGGCATTGCGTATACAGGGTGGCCAGTTTCTCTAGAACAATTTGCCCACCATCCTTCAAGAAATCTGCTGTTACCTGATCCTCCCCAGCTGCCTTCTCCGTTTGCATATCTCCCAAGGCTTTCTTTACTTCTTCCGGCGTTACCTGTGGGATTTCGAATTCCTCTACACTATTTTCACTTCCATTGTCGCCGAGGGTGCCACTGGTACTGTATAAACCTCTATAGAACTCCTCAGCCACTTGGACTATCTCATCCATATTAGTAATAATATTGCCGGCTTTGTCTCTTAACGCATACATCTGATTCTTGCGAATTCCTAGTTTCTTCTTGACTGTTTTTAGGCTTCCTCCGTTCCTGAGAGCATGTTCAATTCTATCCATATTATACTTCCTTATGTCAGCTGTCTTACGCTTGTTGATTAACTTCGAAAGTTCTGCCAGTTCTATTCTAGCTGCAGGGTTAGAGGGTTTCATACATTGGCGTTTCTTGATCAGATCTTTCGTCTCCTGCGATAGTTTACTGGTATCCTGCCTAACGGAGTTACCACCGACTTCCATTGCACACTCCTTAATGATGCCCACAAGATTGTCGTTCATTGCTTCAACACTAAGGTCCTCTTCCTGAGTTAAAGCCGAACACCTGTTCTGTAGCTTGATCTGGAATACCTCTATTTTCCCTCTTACCGCTAACTCATTGATCGACTTCTTATGTACCAGTGTCTTCCGTTCCCTTCTCAGGACTTGGCTAATTCGAGTTCTTACCATCCTGTGGTCACTGCAGCGCCCCTTGACCTGACCACTCAGGGCTAATGTGAATTCCGCACGTTTCTTCTTCTTCCTAGTCACCGAAACACTTTTTGATCTCCTCAACGAAGCGTGTCCATGTAGCTAGCATGTCCGCGTGATTGTCATAGCATACAAACGCCGTGCCGGCCAAGAAGAAAACAACGTTGCTAAGCTGGCTGGCAGCGTTCTAGTTATTGTATTGGCTTACCCTTTCGTAATGGGTCAGCCACTCATTCACATCTTCCTCTGCCTTCGCCGAGAGCACGCATGGCTTTCGGTAGTGCTGGATAGGGACTGGGCTCGCCAAGGCACTGCTGGTGAGGGTATTTTGCTCTGTGGCCATGATTGAGCACGACTGTGAAAGGCCGGCGAGGCGACGGCTTCGGCGCAGTTTTTGTGCTGATGGCGCCGTTGTAAGTCGTGGGAGTTGCCCAGCACAGCTCCACCAAATGTTACATGCGAGGTGTTTAATGCAGAACCAGATGAATCTGGTTGACAGGCGCATTTCGAGCAGTCCCGAGGCAGCTTGGCTAACGTCGTTCTGTTCTTTCTTCCACCTGATTGCCTGCGCGGCGGCCGTGGTTCATGACAGAGCTCGTGACAATATTAACGTCCAATAAGTACCTTGATTCCTTTTCTCAAATGTTGATTGGTTTAATTGGTGATGGCGCAGCTTTGAAAAGAAGCACGGTTTTACCGGTCGGGAGCTTTCAATTTTTCAATCAGTGCATTTGGAATATTTGACAATTTTTCTCTTACCTATTTGTCGTGGATATATATGTCTAAGTACCGTTACATTTACCGAGAGGTGCACTGGTGATCTGAATTTCGTCACGCCATGCAGTTAATAAACACGTTTTATTTCACTATCATACTCTTTTCTTCCATCATTGTCCCTGCTCAATACACCACCAACAGGGTGTGCCCATAAAATGGCACAATATTTTGCAGGTTGCAGGTATGTCATTTATTTGGCGAAAACTGCGTGCTACTTTTATTAAAAATGTCAAATATAGCTAACGGAAAGCTACCCTTAAATATAACCAATTGTCCAATTTCATTAACGACTCAATCATGTAAGCTTCTTGAACCCATAATCTTAAAGCAAAGTATGGAGTTGCTTGAAAATTATATTTTCAGTGCTTGCCAGCATGCTTTTTGTCGCGAGTGCTATACAATAACTCCGCTCGTACAATTTTCGCACGATATTTCGCACGCTCCCGACACTGGAAAGCAAATACATGCAATATTCAGATCTTTCCAAGGCATTCGAATCTGTTACACATTGAAAACTCCTCCATAAGCTTCGCGCAGTACTTAATAGCTCTTCTTGAGTTGACTGGATTGTTACCTTTTTACGTAGTCGTTCCCAATGTTTCCTTTAATTCCTCAAACTCGTCTATAATAAGTGTGATGTCCGGAGTTCTCGAAAGTTCAGAGCTGGGACCACTTTTCTTCTTATTGCAGATAAAAGATTTGACAAATTATATGTCCGCAAATATCCACCTTTATGCTGACAACTGTGTGAGGTATAACGTAATGAACACGAATGTTGACCATATTTCAGCTAACGATCCTCTTACACATTTGTTTAAGTGGTGCGACAAATGGCAAATGAATATGAACTTTGTAAAAGCAGTCACTTTATCTTTTAGTAAGCGCACTTGTGTGTTTTTGTTAAAGACCCGCCGTGGTTGCTCAGCGGCTATGGTGTTAGGCTGCTGAGCCCGAGGTCGCGGGATCGAATACCGGCCACGGCGGCCGCATTTCAATGGGGGCGAAAGGCGAAAGCACCCGTGTACTTCGATTTAGGTGCACGTTAAAGAACCCCAGGTGGTCGAAATTTCCTGATCCCTCCACTACGGCATGGTTTCGGCACGTAAAACCCAATAATGTTTTGTTTTTGTTTAAGTGTTCGTTTAATAGTTTTACCCTTGAACGGGTGTCTGTATACAAGTACATTAGCGTCATCTAAACACCTAACATGTCATGGCCAAGGCTCATTGAATACACATAGAATAAAGCACTAAAGAAAATAGGCTATCTAAATCGTACATTGCCAAAAGCGCCACGCGAAACGAAATTGATATCACATAAATCACTCATCCGACCCGTTATCGAATATGGTTGCCACGTCAGGAACCCTTATAAAGTATCTGACATCCTCGAATCAGCTTAAAAGAAAGCAATTCGTTTCATATACCGCCGTTATGACTGAAACTTCGCACCCTCATCTCACCTTCTTGCACTAGGTCTACAACCTCTGTGCGAGCGGCGTAATCGTGAATGGCTGAACATATTGCACAATCTTATTTCCATCCCACGCTACTCATTAAAGAACAGCTGTCACCAGATAAATTAAAACCTATTTGGAATAGCCACAAACTTAAACCATTTCAACCGCGTGCTAACCTGTTTGCGTATAGCTTCTTTACTCATACAATTGAAAAATGGAGCTAACTACGAAGTAAAATTATGTCACTGCCTTTAGCGGATTTCTTTACCAGTTTACTTGTTTCGTACTTTGTTTATAATTAGTCATTGCATTCTTTATTTCAGCAGTATTATGATTCCTACGGTGTTGAAGTTAATTTGTGCAGAAAACTATTTTGTTATATCCAATTTGCACACCCACTCTTGCGATTGCCCAATTCAGCCGCAGGAAATATAAAGGAATAAATAAATAAAAAAACAAAAATACATAAAAATGAATATACATTCACCTGGCTAAAACCATATTTGGCACCCGCCAACAAGGGTCGCGGGCGCATAGAAGCCAGTAAAACCATATAACAAATTTTGCTGCACAAATTTTCGGCGAGGAAAACTGGGCGTACGTCAGCATGCGCGCAATGATTATGACGCACTTAACAACGACAGCACAATCGGAGGGGTCAGGTTGTATAAACCAAACTCAAATAACTCAAATATTTTATAGGTAGCTAAACAATGCCAAAATAAATTTCCGGTTCAAAATAAAGCAGCATTAAAAGAGCGTACGCTCGCAATCAGTCTCAGCGCCCGCAGCGAAATTACGTTGAATTTGCCGCGATACGCGTATCCGCCCCAGTCCAGTTCGCTCTCGGCGACCTCGCACGATATTTAAGCACACGGGACCTCAGCGGAAGAGCGCCATTCGGCCCACTCGACCATTGTCTGGTACACTCTAGTTCAGAACAAATTGTCAGTGAAATCAGCAAGGGTGGTCAAGGGAACAGCGATTGAAGCGCGACTAGGTGAGGAGGGAGCAATATAGGGAAAAAAAGGGTCTTAATTGAGACAAAATTAGATTATTTCATGGGAAGTGAAGTATATACTCAAATTTACATGCGCGTGACGAGAAAAGAAAATACCGATCAATTTTACTTTATCATTAGCAATGAACACCTCTTCCTGCGCCCACAATGCCACTATCACTTGCAATGCAATGCGTCTCTTGAAGTGTGCGGAAACGCGTGCTCGTGAAATTCACCTTTTACATTACGCTCCCCTCACATATTCTGTTGCTTTCTCGTCGACGTTTGTCTGGATATGATGGCGCGGCTAGTTCCATCGTTACTTAATCTGTTCTATCAAAAGTGCTGAGTTATGGTCGTCAGATAATTGTTTACTTCAGCTGTTTTCGTGCGATGCGCCAGCCATCGGGCTTGGCGTCCGACTATGGGACCTGCACTCTACACTCGAAGCGTTCGTCGGCGTCCAAAGCAAGTATGTCCTGTGCAGGGGTGCGATTTCCACATCCGTACCGCTGTCGTTTTACTGGATCGCTTTCCGCGCTGAATGTTGGGGACGCCCTTTACGTCAAATGGTGGGGAATTTCTATATAGGGGTTTTAATGGCAGCCACCAAACCAGATTTCGCACCTCAGAACAAAATGACGTCATTTCCGTATTTAACGGCTATTACGTTGCATCAGTTTTGCTTCCGCTGGAAGTGTTAGCTCGTCACAAAGAGGGCGCAAAGCGCCATGAAGCGCTGATGAACCGCCATTTTTTGAACATATTGTCGCAGCACTGCGCGGCTGAGGCAGAGAAAGACGAAGTAGAGTGTGCGCGCGGGACCTCGCGGTACTCTGCGCCGGCTGGACCTGGCCTGTAGCTTCCCTAACGGACCTCGTTTCACCGTTTCACCCTGTAAATAAACATCATTCGTAACATCTTTGGTGGACGTGCGGGGTAAATCTTGGACGATCCTGGACGACCCAGCTCTACCAACTGTCCGACGGAGTAGGCGCTTGGCCGGTTTACGACCACAAGCAGCGGACATGGCCGATTCCGGAGAAGGCAATGACGACCCCTCCTGCGGCGGACCAGACAGCAATCACGCAGGTCAGGCTGGCTACTGGACACCGCTGCGAGAGCCACCAACCTTTTCGGGGAAGGCCAACGAAGACGTCGATGACTGGCTTAAACACTACAACAGAGTGAATCGACACAACCACTGGAGCACTACGAAGCAGCTCGATAACGTGATTTTTTTTCTCGCTGGAACTGCGCTCCTCTGGTTTGAAAACTACGAGAGCATTCTAACAAGCTGGGATCATTTTGTAGAAGAATTCACTAAGTGCTTCAGGGACCCAATCTCTAAGAAAAAGAAGGCCGAGCAGACGCTTTCCCGACGAGCTCAATTACCTGGCGAAACGTGTACAACGTACAAAGAGGCTGTTCTGAAATTATGCGGAATCGTCAGCGCTACCATGACAGACGAAGACAAAGTAGGACATCTGCTTAAAGGAATCGCTGAAGATGTTTATAATTTTCCTATAACGAAAGACGATCTTAGTACTCCGTCTGATCTGAAGAAACACTGCCGGGCGTTTGAAGCGCTGAAAATGAGAAGGATTGGGCCAAAGTTTGGACGATTGGACAATGTTACCACTATTGCAAGTGTGTCCATCCCAACCCACGACGACATCTCCTCAGTGATTTGGCAAGTGGTAAAAGAAGAGCTTGAACGCCTTAAAGTTGTTGACGACGCTCACGTGTGCCATCAGTGTGCATTTGATCATCGTTCTCGTGTGCCACCGTCCACCTGGGCACCTCAGAGTTACCGAGAACCTCGCAGGACCTATGCCGATCGTACGGAGAGCAGCAACTTGCCACCGCAACCGACCAGTGTCGGACGCCGACAAGATGCACCACAACGATTTGTTCCGCGGGCTATTCCCTCCTACAACCAGCCTGAGAGTACGTTTCCACCCATGACACCCATGTCACCGGTATCACCTGCGACAACCCGCGACTCCCGCATTTGCTACAGCTGCGGTGTGCATGGACACATTGATAGGCATTGCCACCACCGCCAGCAGCCTGCTCCATGGTTTAACTCCCACACACCCCGCGTGCCCGCTGACGAGCCCTGGCCGTATCCCAGTTCCTTCCAGCGGCTGCAGCAGGGACGCTCAAACCGCAGTGACTCCCCCGTTTCCGATCGCAGCCTGACACCACCACCGACACGACAACGACGCTCTCCATCACCTCGTCGTCTCTCGTTATCACCGCCGCCACTGAGAAACTAGCTGGTGCGACCGACGGGGGTGAGGCCGCAATATGTTCATCTTCATAAAGATCCCCTTGTGTCAAATTGTTTAAAAACAAAGTGTGCGTTTTAGTTGACAATATGAGTGCTTTTGCTTTAGTTGACACTGGGGCGGCAGTTTCTGTTATGAGCCTGTCCTTCAAAAATCGTCTTGGACAAAAGGTTATGTTTTCTTGGGATCGGAACGCTACCTTTCGTGGAGTTTCGTGGGGAAATGTTACGCCCACTTGGGGTCTGTTCTGTTTCAGTTACGATAGGGGAGCAGACATTTAGAAGTGAATTTACTGTGCTTGCACGTACAACGCATGACATTATTTTAGGAATTGATTTCTTGCGTGAGTGGGGGGCAACTTTGGATTGTGGAAGTGGCGCGATTTCTCTTCGCCGCGACGCGCGAACTTCAATGACAGATAGCACCAGTGATGCCACCGACGTTCTCACCGTGTCACAAGATGTGTGTTTGCCCCCTGAGACTGCAATGTTTGTACCTGTCACTACTTCTCGCCCTCGTACAGGTTCTTGTTGTGGTTTAGCCGAGCCCGATTATAACAATGCGCTCAAGAAAAATGCGATAGTCCCTCGCTCCCTCGTGGTCACCACTGATGGTTGTACTCGTTTGTGGACAGTGAACGTTTCAACCCAATCTATAACATTGCCGCTAGGACTTAAACTGGCAAGTTTTGATGAACAAGCCATTGTCAGCGTCGGAACGGTCGAAATGTCAACTGCCCAACAAAAATCCCACCCCGACTACAACTATGATAATTCTGCTGACTTTAAGCGCATGATTGACAAGCCGCTGTCTTCTAGTGAGCAGTGTCTGCTGGAAGCTGTGCTCGCTCGCTACGCCACACTGTTTGATTTTGCTCAGGGTCAACGAGCGTCCCATACACGATCAAAAATAATGTACAGCGCAAAGGACAAGGACAGTGATAGACGACATACACAGCGCTGTGTATAGACGACATACACAGCGCTGTGTATGTCGTCTATCACTGTCCTTGTCCTTTGCGCTGTACATTATTTTTGATCATGAATTACCAACTAGCCCAAGCAACCACCCTAGTCCCATACACCACCGGCGTCTCGTATGCAACACCGCGTCCATACAGGGCAAGCAACGCCAATTCGTCAGAAGCCCTACCGCGTTTCACCTTCAGAGAGAAAAGTCATCGCCGAGCAGGTCGAAGAAATGTTACAGAAAGGAGTGATCCAGGAATCACCTAGCCCTTGGGCTGCTCCTGTGATCCTAGTCAAGAAAAAAGACAACTCATGGAGATTCTGTGTGGACTAGCGCCGCCTAAACACCGTCACAAAGAAAGACGTGTATCCCCTACCACGAATAGATGATGCCGTCGACTGCCTCCACTCCGCGTCGTATTAACGCGATAGCGTTAAGGAGCTCGTGTCGCAGAAAAGCCGGTGTCGTCGGCGTCGGTGTCGGTGTCCGCGGCGTTGACCGGGAGCGATAAATCACGGCAGGCACTTCATAAATAAAAAGCAACCTCCAAGATGGGCTGGGTGGGAATCGAACCAGGGTCTCCGGAGTGTAAGACGGAGACGCTACCACTCAGCCACGAGTTTTTTTTTCTTTATTGCCTTTTCACAAACGCAAACAAAAAGATCAATTACACGACATGTACATATTCTAAAAACACCAGCCACAGCTCGGCCAGTGTAAGGTGTTTAGAAGGGCTTCACAGAAGCCAATTGGTCTAGTACAGGAAGCCATTCCGGGGGGTCACATAGTGCTCTGAACAAGTCGCGTGTGTATATAATGCTCTCAACAAAATAGTGTCTTGCTGAGTGAGCCTGTATATGACAATGTCTGATGTCCATTCTCGTCTTCCATACGCTGTGCATGCAAAGCAGCATTAGCATATCACTCGGCGCTTCCCCTGTTTCTGCACGTGGAAGAAACCGGATTCCAAAAGGGCTTATCGGCAATTCTTTTTTAAGTGTTCTTTGTAGGACGTCCCACAGAAATACGGCGTCATGGCAGTCAATAAAAATATGCTCAATTGATTCTGGCTTATTACAGATTAAGCAGTTTACCGACCAAGGTACAGAAAGACCTTTGCTTTGTAACCATGGCTTTACAGGGAGAGTGTCAGTATGTAATTGAAAAAAAGAACGTTTTAGCAGAGGGTCTCACTGGCATTTTTTTAACGCACTTTAGCACATCGCGCTCAGGACCTAGCCTGTAGGCAGCTCGGTAAACCGGTAATGGTAAAAATACATCGAGAATATCAGAATACAAACGCTTTTTCGTGACATCACACAAGTATTCATATGAGAACCTTGCCTTGAGCAGGCGTACAGAAGTAACCACTTCACGCAAATAAGGACTGAGCGGTCCAGCTCCAAAAGAAACAGATGACACGACAAAGTCAGATAGATAATCCTGCAATCGTGCTTGGATCACAGTTCTCAAAAACACATCAGTTTGGTCCCGCACAAAGAAGAATCTGCTTACTAGCTGCTTGAAAAACAGGTGTGAGAGCCCTAGCCCACCATTTTTCACCTTGTGAAACAAATTGCACCGGCTTATGCGCTCCCATTGCGATCCCCAAATAAAGGTCGCAAACACTCGGTGGATTTTTTGAACCGAAGTTCTTGCCATGGCCATCACTTGCAACACGTAGAACACTTTTGCAATTAAAAACATATTACAAACGGAAGCTCTTGCGAACATTGAGAAGTTATGGCCACCCCATTTATCGGTAGCATTTTTGACGCGTTTATTTTCCTCAGACCAATATTCATCAGCATTGAGGTAGTTATTTAGGGGGACACCGAGGTAATTTCCGGGGGAGACGGTCCAATTCATATTACAGTACACCTCGGGGGTGCTCTGCCAGTTGCCATGCCAAAATCCAAGGCATTTCGACCAACTGATCACGCTACCAGTTGCTGTGCAGAACGCCTTAGCAACACTGACAACTTCCTGCACGCTTCTAGCATCAGTGCAAAACACGGCTATGTCGTCCGCGTACGCTAAGACCATAACTTCACTGCTGAAAAAAGTGAAGCCTCGAATACATGGTGTTGCAAGCAAACGTAAACAAAACGGCTCCAAGTATATCACAAAAAGTAGAGGGGACAACGCACATCCTTGTTTCACACTCGACCGCACAGGAATTGACATACTTAATTCTTTGTTGATCACTAATTTGGCTGTGCAATCATGATACACCATTTTAACGCCTTCAGTAATTACAGATCCAACATTTACGTGCTCCAGCAATAAAAACAGAACTTCATGTACAACTTTGTCGAACGCTTTATGTAAATCTAGCTGAATCATAGCTACGCGGTCATGCATTGCGTCACAACATTCCAGAATACTTCTTGCTATGTGTATGTTTGTAAAAATTGTTCTACCTTTAATGCCACAGGTTTGATGCGGGCCAACGAGGGACTTAATAACGTTTTAGAGCCTTCTAGCTAACACTTTCATGTATATTTTATAATCTGTATTGGTCAAACTAATGGGACGGTAGGACTCAACTGAAAGTAATTTTGCAGGATCGTCAGTTTTGGGGATCATTACTACGTGCGCTGTCCTGAACGAGAGAGGCGCTTGCTTTTTTTCATAGCATTCAGCGATCACTCGGTGTAAAGCCACTGCCATTTCTGCCCTGAAAAATTTGTATACGGCTGCGCCCAGTCCATCTGGCCCAGGTGACTTGCCATTACCCAAGTCATCGATTGCCGCTTCAATTTCGGCCACGGTAATTTCAGATTCCAGTGATTCTCTAACCGTGTCCTCTAATCTTGGCATAAGAGTTAGAAAGTGGGCTTTGAAGTACTCGGGGTCATAAATTCTTCCGCCAAGAAGTTCGGTATAAAAATCAACAAATGCACGTTTTATTTCTTCGATTTCACGTGTAATTTTGTTGTAATAGCGAATTTCATTTATCTCCTTATTTGCAGCATGCTTCTTTTCTTCACTTAGCACACGTTTATTGGGCGTTTCGCCCAGCCACAACTTTTCAGTGCGCGCCCTTATCATTGCGCCGCGGTACTTATCTTCGTCGATCAACTCGAGTTTCGCTTTCACCTCTCGTATTTCTTTTTTAAACGCTCCAGGCACTTCATGTTCTACTACTAACATGTACACCAGTTCACTGTGTAACTGTTCCTCTTGTTGCCTTTCCTTGTGACGCAATACGCATGCTCTATCGATGGCAGCAATTTTAAAGTCGCATTTAAACTGCTCCCACAGTGATATGAAACAGTTGGTTTCCGTATGCAGGGCATTTGAAAGATACTCCTTGGCTCTCGTGACAAACAATTCATCTTGCAGCAGTTTTTCATTGAACTTCCACAGGAACCAATTAAACTTGACACTCTTTCGTTTTTCGCCAATCGTAATCGAGACCAAACTATGATCGCTAAAACTGAGATATTGTGTTTCATAAGAGGAACACAGTGGTACAAACTTCGCCGGTACGTATATTCTATCAAGCCTCGCATGGGAATCACCTTGGAAGTGCGTATACCGTGCTTGGCCATCTCGCGTCATTGCATAACCAATGTCCTCAAGCTCTCTCTCAATTACTATCGCGTTCAACAGCTCAGCGCTTCTATCGCGTACTTTGAGGCTCGTCGTTTTATCTTCAGCTGTACAGACGCAGTTGAAATCCCCAAGAAGCACAACATGTCGTTCTGTTTTCAAAAATCCTTCAGCATACTTAAAAATAATTTCGCGTTCATGAATTTTGTTCGGTGCGTAGATGCAGACAGCGCGCCACAGTAGACCAGCAAAAATAAAATCACATGCTACAAGTCTCCCACTTTCGCAGGTGGACACTTTTTCTACAACCGATATGCTATTGCGAATAAAAATGACGCAGCCTCCTGACCGTCCAACAGCATGGCACACACATACACTGTATCTAGATCGAAAAACTTCAACCATCTGTTCTGTTTGCTCCTCACTCTCAATTTTTGTTTCTTGCACAGCCAGAAGGTCAACGTCATTCTCTAAACGCATGCGACTAATCTGGCACTGCCGCCTGCGCGAACACATTCCTCGCACATTCAATGTCGCAACGCGTAGGCTAGATTTAAAGTTAGACGCCATCTCATGGGGTTGCTTGGCCAAGCGTCCTACTCACACCGAAGCTGTGGGGTTCTTGTAGTCATCGTTGAAGGCTACTGGAACGGGTCCTCCGCTAGGGCGGAGGCGTTTTAGGAGCCACCCTACTGCCAGGCGGCACGTTCGGCTGCGGTTTGCGCATAGACCGCCGCGTAGTCGATGCCTTCGTTGGAGGTTCGCCGGTGCCCGACGCAGTAGTTATTCCTGCATTGCCAGTGTCTTCGTGAGCACGCTTTGCAGCGATGCTTCCGGTCGTAATCATCTCGACGTCCGTTGCTTCCTGGCTGACTTCTTGCGGCAGTGACGATGACGCGCTTGCTGCGTTCACGCCTGCGTCGCATGTTGCAGTCTCTGGCTTCGTTTCCGGGGCTGCAGCCAAGGGCTCACCCCCCAGGGTCGCTTCCTGGACAGCTCCTGGGGAGGGTTCAAGGGGCTTTGTAGGAGTCTTCGCCACGTCGTTGTCCTCCCTGCTAGCTTCTTCGGCATCTGCGGCGTCCATCATGTGTTCGGATACTACGTCCCTTTGGAGTGGGCCTGTAACGCTGGCATAAGAGCGCACACATTGGGAATCACCGTGGCCGAAGCGACGACAGACCCCACATCGTGGAACGCGGCACTCTCGCCGGATGTGTCCGATGCCACGGCATCGGAGGCAGAGCGGCGCTCTGCCAGGAACGAAGACGAGCGCCATATCCTCAGCAACACGCAGTTGGTGTGGTAGGTCGTCCACAGTGAGGCCCACATTTAATTTCAGCGTCACCGAGGGGGTGGTTGATCCTTTGTCAATGCAGCCCTTGACCTTCCACTTGTCTCTGCTAATTTCCGTCACTTTTCCAAACGGCGCCAAAGCCACTCGCACGTCTTCGTCCGGTACGCCATGAAGCAGCCAGTATAGCTTCAGTCGGACACCTCGGTCACGCGGGTCGATGACCATGCAGCGGTGGTCTTTAACGTTGAACGCTTCAGCTTCTAATATCTTCCTCTTGCCTTCCTCGTCCTTAAACGTCACTGCCCACAGGTGATTCATTTGGTATGCCCCGAGGGCCACCACTTCCGGCAGCAACGAAAGACGTGCAAGGCTATCTCGGACATGCTCCACTCGATATGGCCTGGCTTTCACATCGGCATGCAAAAAAACGGTGTTTAAAACAGAAGCACCTGTGGGCAGATGAGGCAGAACAACCTGGTAGTCTTCAGCCGGCTTTTCAGTACACCTGATACCACGGCCCACACGGGCCGCTGAAACCGCCCCTACAAGGGAGCACATGAAAGCCTCTCAGTTGTCTCGTACTAACCTTTCGCCTTTTACTCAGCCACGAGTTCGATGCTTCCAAGCGGTACAAACGCGCCTCTAGTGAATGCGGTGTTGCCTTCGAAACGAGCCGTGGAAAGTTATACTGCGGTGTATATCGGTAATTATGAACATGTAACTTACAGAAGTCGCAATTACACGAGTAGCGAAGTGCGTTTCCGCTGCATTCCTTCTGCGCTTTTTCTCTTCTGTTGATTTGCGGTCAGGATATTGATAAATTCCCATGCACCCCTCCGACAAGGAGAAGACAGCCTTCGTGACACCTGACGGTCTCTTTGAATTCAACGGTATGCCCTTTGGCTTATGCAACGCTCCAGCGACATTCGAGCGATTTATGGATACCGTGCTCCGCGGACTCAAATGGGAAATTTGCATGTGCTATTTCATCATCATCAGCCTGGTTACGCCCACTGCAGGGCAAAGGCCTCTCCCATACTTCTCCAACAACCCCGGTCATGTACTAATTGTGGCCATGCTGTCCCTGCAAACTTCTTAATCTCATCCGCCCACCTAACTTTCTGCCTCCCCCTGCTACGCTTCCCTTCCCTTGGGATCCAGTCCGTAACCCTTAATGACCATCGGTTATCCTCCCTCCTCATTACATGTCCTGCCCATGCCCATTTCTTTTTCTTGATTTCAACTAAGATGTCATTAACTCGCGTTTGTTCCCTCACCCACTCTGCTCTTATCCCTTAACATTACACCTATCATTCTTCTTTCCATAGCTCGTTGCGTCGTCCTCAATTTGAGTAGAACCTTTTTCGTAAGCCTCCAGGTTTCTGCCCCGTAGGTGAGTACTGGTAAGACGCAGCTATTATACACTTTCCTCTTGAGGGATAATGGCAACCTGCTGTTCATGATCTGAGAATGCCTGCCAAACGCACCCCAGCCCATTTTTATTCTTCTGATTATTTCTGTCTCATGATCCGTATCTGCCGTCACTACCTGCCCTAAGTAGATGTATTGCCTTACTACTTCCAGTGCCTCGCTGCCTATTGTAAATTGCTGTTCTCTTCCGAGACTGTTAAACATTAGTTTTCTCCAGATTAATTTTTAAACCCACTCTTCTGCGTTGCATCTCCAGGTCAGTGAGCATGCATTGCAATTGGTCCCCTGAGTTCCTAAGCAAGGCAATATCATCAGCGAATCGCAAGTTACTAAGGTATTCTCCATTAACTTTTATCCCCAATTCTTCCCAATCCAGGTCTCTGAATACCTCCTGCAAACACGCTCTGAATAGCATTGGAGAGATGGTATCTCCCTGTCTGACGCCTTTCTTTATTGGGATTTTGTTGCTTTCTTTATGGAGGACTACGGTGGCTGTGGAGCCGCTATAGATATCTTTCAGTATTTTTACATACGGCTCGTCTACACCCTGTTTCCGTAATGCCTCCATGACTGCTGAGGTTTCGACTGAATCAAACGCTTTCTCGTAATCAATGAAAGCCATATATAAGGGTTGGTTATATTCCGCGCATTTCTCTATCAGCTGATTGATAGTGTGAATATGATCTATTGTTGAGTAGCCTTTACGGAATCCTGCCTGGTCCTTTGCTTGACAGAAGTCTATTTAGACGACGTCATTATCTACGGCCGGACATTTCACGAGCACAATCAGCGCCTGTCGATCGTTCTTGACAGCATCCAGCAAGCTGGCCTTATTTTAAACTCGAAGAAATGTCATTTCGGTGAGCGTCAAGCCCTCGTACTAGGCTTTCTGGTCGACAAAGACGGCATACGACCAGACCCTGAAAAGGTAGCAGCGGTTCGCGACTTCCAACAGCCACAAACGGTGAAAGATCTGCGAAGCTTTTTGGGCCTTTGTTCATATTTCCGACGTTTTATCAAGAATTTCGCACAGCTTGCCTCTCCCCTCACGTCTCTCCTTCACAAGGACACCCCATACTTGTGGACTGCTGACTGCGAGCCGGCGTTTCAACAGCTGAAATTTTTGTTGACTTCTGGACCGGTACTGCGGCATTTTGATCCAGAGGCGTCAACTGAGCTGCACACTGACGCCAGCGGTGCGGGTGTTGGCGCTGTGCTTGTTCAGCTCTGCGATGGCCGTGAGCATGTCATTGTCTTCGCTAGTCGGACACTTACAAAAGCGGAGACAAACTACACCGTTACTGAACTCGAGTGCCTAGCAGTCGTCTTCGCCATTCAGAAGTTCCGTCCGTATCTACATGGCTGCGCATTCACGATAGTGACTGACCATCGTTCACTTTGTTGGCTGGTTGGGCTGCGTGACCCGTCTGGCCGGTTGGCCCACTGGGCTTTGCGCCTTAAAGAGTACAGCTTTTCCGTTAACTATAAGAGCGGACGCTGTCACACGGATGCTGATTGCCTATCCCGTCTCCCTTGGCCGCACACTAAAGCTGAGGATGATGACTTCGACGACTACCTAGTTTCCATCTCTTCCGACTTTCCAGACCTGCGTGCCTTCGAGAGCGAGCAACGTTGCGACCCTACCTTGAAATCCCTACGGGCAGCTGCACGTGAGCCCGCAGGAACAACACCGTTTACTTTTCGTAATGGTTTGCTGTACAAAAGAAGTTACTCGGCTCGGCCCCCATTGCTTCTAGTTGTGCCCGAAAACCTGCGCCCTGCTGTCCTTCGTTCTATGCATGACGATATCATGTCCGGACACCTTGACTTTACACTCACACTACACCGACTTAGACAGAGATTTTTCTGGCCCAAGCTCTGGAAAACAACGAAACAGTATGTCGCCAGCTGTACTGTTTGCCAGCGCCACAAGCAAACGACGACGGCCCCAGGCTTTACCGGCTCCTACAAACGGGATAAGTAAGGTGGAGGAGCGAAGATTAAGGCGCCTGCAGACAGGTACTCTACTCTTTCCTACAAACATCAAACATTTTGATCCTAACACGGCAGGCTGGTGCGTGCACTGTGGGAAGACCTGTGATATCTTACACATGGTGTCGGCATGTACTCAAAATCCCCACCTCTCCCCTTCACCTAACCCTTCCCCAGAGGCATGAGAGACTGCCCTCTTTAACTGCTCCTCGCTTGAGTTCCAAAGGGCTCTGGTGAACGGGAGCGAGACGAGACGGGGCCTCGTCATGCGGTGTCCGGAGTAGGCACGCCGACAATGTAGAGGGCTACTTCGTGTTCTCCGAACTTTCTCAATTTGACCGATAAAAGTTTTCACGACCACCACCGCATCCGCGCTGATTTCTGCTCTAGGAGAATATGCCAGCGCCTGTTGCAATCACACCGCTGGCAGGAGTTGTTGCATCTGGGTCGCAAGCCCCAAGGGTAGCGTTGGCCTGGCGGCCTGGGGCACAACTGGAAGCATCCGAAGGTCCTGGCAAAGCATGAGTCGACTGCTAACAGAACAACTTGTTTATTCTAGCATCGCAAAAGAGCGGCCGGTCAGGTCGACCGAAGTGGAGAGACGGGAGAGCACGTAACTCGACGGAAGAAATCGGAGCCTCTGTCTTGGCGTCCGGGGCAGCTGCTTTTATACTCTTGGAGTCGAGGGCAAGAAGGAACGCCTCGTCAGAGGCGCACGTGATGCGGGGCACGGACACGCTGAGAGACACGTTGAGACGAGTAGGTGACGCATCCGCCGGGCCGGCGCCGGTAAGACCTCCTCGCTTCACGGGTGGGGGAGCTCCTCTCCCCGGCTGCCGCGCTTTGACAAGCGTGGGCACCAACATGCAAACACACAAACGCACACGCGAAGACACGTGGCATTGAAACATGCCTGGACGCGCACGGCAGGAGGCGTTACGGCAGCGCTGAATGGGCCAAAATATCCGCCGCTTTGAATGAAGCCCCGGCGTCCGTTGCATCCGCGCCGGCTATACCGCGCGTCGTAGCCGAAACGTAACAGACCGCCCCGCTGGGAGAAGGAGATCCCGATGGTCAGGGGACTGCATCCGCTGTCCGGAGGGATGTAGCTCGATGATGCTCATAACCGAAGTCGGTCGTTCTTCGGCGTTTCTTGAGCGCAGCGCACAGAGAAGGCCTCGTTCTTTCATTCAGGTTCACGCAGGACACTGCAAAGTGACTTCGGGAGAGTTGACATTTTTGTTCTCGTTCCCGGCAAGGGTTAGAACTACGCCGAAACTCAACCGCTCAGTCAGCAAGCACGGCACAACCCTTACCAAGTCCTGCCAGGCTCTTTCCCCTTTTATACTACTGCCTATTTCCTTACAGTAGTCTAGCAGCACTCAGAACGCGTCCACAATTTGGAAAATTGCGCTAGAAAGCACGTCATGACTTTGAAACACTAAACAAAAGCAATATCTTAAAAATCCTGACTCAGGAAGAAAAACATCAGCAACAAACAACTTTGAGGGCGATTCCTACGTTAGGGGCTTCGACTTAAGCCATCGGCGTTACCTTTGAGAGTGCTCTTTTTGTAACGCACCTCAAAGGAATATTGTTGCAAAGCGAGGCTCCAGCGCAGGAGGCAGCCATTTGTGGAAGAGATGGTCTGCAGCCACTGGAGAGGGCAGTGATCCGTCTCGGCGCATGCGAAGCAGAGATCGCAGCGAGCGACCGTACACTAGCTCAGCTGTCGAAAACCCCGTAGCCGCATGCGGCGCGGTCCTTAATGCAAACATCACCCCAGGCAGACACAGTTCCCAGTCAGTTTGTTGTTCAAACCACAACGCTCTCAACACGCGCTTCATGACGGAGTGGAGCTTCTCAACGGAATTCGACTGTGGGTGGTACACTGAGCTGTGTAACAGCTTTACCCCGCACCTTTCGAGAAAGGCTGTCGTCAAAGCGCTAGTAAACACTGTGCCCTGATCTGGCTTTGATTTCCGCAGGAAAACCAACTCGCGCAATATGGACAGTAGTGCATTGACTATCTCAACTGAGCTGAGTTCTTTAAGCGGCACTGCTTCAGGGAACTTTGTCGCTGGGCAGATCACAGTCAAAATGAGTCTGTACCCCGTGGTTGTTACCGGCAGAGGTCCCACTGTATCAATAACGAGCCGTCTAAAAGGCTCCGTAATGATAGGTACCAACTTCAACGGTGCCCTCGATTTGTCCCCTGGGTTGCCCACCCGCTGACAGGTGTCACATGTCCTCAAAAAGTGGTTTGCGTCCCGAAAACACCCTGGCCAACAGTACTCTTGCAAGAGACGGTCCTTAGTTTTCTTAACTCATAGGTGTCCGGACCACGAACCCCCATGCGACAAGCGTAACAGATCCTGACGGTAGCACCGAGGCACGATCAACTGATCGAACTCCACTCCCTTGCGGTCTAGATACTTCCGGTACAGGACCCAACCTCTTTCCACAAAACGAGCATTTTTCTTGGCGATACCTTCCTTGACAATGCAGCGTATGTTTTCTAGGCTGCAACCTTTTTTTGCTCGGCTGTCAAAGCCGACCGACTGACTTTTAGCAACCTATTAAGTCCGTCTGACGTAGGCGCGATGAGCAAATCTGCAGATAGCTCTGCTAACTTTCCCGTATCGGGCATTTCCTCTCCGGTGTCTGGTGCCTTCAACGCTACAGGCTCAATTTTATTCAGTTCGGACGTGCTCTGAATATCAGCTTGGTGCGCCTCTGACCCTTTCTCATTGTTCGACAACGTCGGCCCCGCAACTACCGCCTTTGCAGCGACCTCCCGAACCTTCAATCGGGTTAATGCCTGAAGGCTAGCCTCACCAAACAAACGCCCCTTCTCGCGCAGGAGGTGATCGAACCTGTTCAAAAATAGGTACGGGTACTGGGGGGGGGGGCCGCATAGATGACACTGCGGCCTCCGTCTCAAGCGCTCCGAAAGGTCCTTCAATAAGCACTTTTGCTACGGGCAGACACACGCTATGAGCTTCCACGGCTTGCTTGATCCATGCGCACTCGCCCGTGAACATATCGGGTTCTACGTAAGAGGGGTGAGCTACATCCATTGTAGCTGCGGAATCGCGAAGCACTCGGCACTCTTTCCCGTTCACGAGGAGGTCTCGCATGTAAGGCTCGAGAACCTTCATGTTCTCGTCAGTGCTGCATAATGACAAAAACACGACTTTTGTTTTCGTTTCGGGACACTGCGCCGAAAAGTGACCCGGCTTCTGGCACGTATAACACACGCGCGCTTGCCTCGTCTCGAACCGCTTTCTGCATTCGGCTTCGGCTGCCGCCGTCTCCTTAGGTTCGGTCAGACTGCTTTCACTCGCATCCGCACTACGTGTGTTCCCCCTCGCTCTCATGGGCGTGAATTTCGGCCTCTCAAACTTGGAGCCAAATTCTCCCTTTTGGCCGTCCTTAGCTCCGCGAGCCCGACGCGTCACAAACTCTTCGGCTAGCTCAGCGGCCCTAGCCA
This sequence comes from Dermacentor albipictus, assembly GCF_038994185.2. Classification (NCBI taxonomy): domain Eukaryota; kingdom Metazoa; phylum Arthropoda; class Arachnida; order Ixodida; family Ixodidae; genus Dermacentor; species Dermacentor albipictus. The sequence continues at coordinate 4,334,054 of NW_027225581.1, forward strand.
CCGTACTAACGTCTGGCCTATCCAAGACCCAGTACTGCAAGTTCTTAACCGAGTATAAAACTGTTCCAGCCCGAAACACTGCACAACTTTCTCGTGGTCACCAAACGCTTTCTCTTCTTTGAGCCACTCCTGCATGTTTGACATAAGCCAGTAGGCAAACTCTGTATATGACTCACTTTTGCCTTTCTCATTTTCCCGAAACTTCCGACGGAACGCCCCTGCTGACAGCCTGTACTTTTTTAGGAGACTCGATTTCACTTTGTCGAAATCCTCTGCCTCCTCTCTCTTCAAGCGAGCGACTACGTCGGCCGCCTCGCCGGGTAACAAAGTGAGCAAGAGCTGTGGCCACGTTTACCGAGAGAACCCCTGCTTCTCGCACGTTCGCTCAAAGTTAACCAGGAACAAACGAATGTCATCTCCAAGCGCAAACGGCCGCATCAGGTCAGTCATTTTGAACAATACTCGTTCTCCTGCACCGTGTGCCTGACTTCCATTAAGAGCGCGTTCCATCTCTACGTCGAGACGCTTCATTTCCAAAGCATGGTCGTGCTCTTCTTTCTCTTTTTGCTCTTCAAGTTCGCGCTCCTGTTTCTCTTTTTGCTCTTTAAGTTCGCGCTCCTGTCTTTTTGCCCTCTCCTCAATGGTCTCAAGGCATTCCGGCAGCTCGTCATCCTCAGCTTCTATCTCAAGAATAGCCCTTAGCAGTTGTGGTTTTCTGAGTTTGTCTGAGACATCCAGACCCAACTCTCTCGCAAGCTCCAGCAATTTCGGTTTGCGCAACGACTTCAAATCCATGGCTGCTCTGAATGCTGCTTTCTCTACTGCCTACTATTGTCTTTCCGCAAACTAACCCGGCAGCAACGACAACCACAATTACCAGCTCTGTTTCTGACACTAACAAAAGCCTGGCAAAACTCAGAAGAAAGTCCCGCACTCACCAAACCTTGCAGCCAAGAATTCAGCGCAGTCGTTCCACTGCAGGCAACCAGTCATCACACAGGGCTCGTTGCACTGCTCCCGGATGCTCGTTGTGCTGCTTAGGATACAGTCAACCGCATATCTTCGCTGCTGGCCTCCGTTGTCGCGATCTCACCGCTGGCAGACAGTTGTTGCAATCTCACCGCTGGCACCTGTTGTAGCAATCGCACCACTGGCACGAGTTGTTGCATCTGTGTCACAAGCCCCAAGGGTAGCGTTGTCCTGGCGGCCTGGGGCACAACTGGAAGCATCCGAAGGTCTTGGCAAAGCATGAGTCGACTGCTAACAGAACAGCTTGTTTATTCTAGCATCGCAAAAGAGCGGCCGGTCAGGTTGACCGAAGTGGAGAGACGGGAGAGCACGCTACTCGACGGATGAATTCGGAGCCTCCCTCTTGGCGTCCGGGGGCAGCTGCTTTTATACTCTCGGAGTCGAGGGCAAGAAGGAACGCCTCGTCAGAGGCGCACGTGATGCGGGGCATGGACACGCTGAGAGACACGTTGAGACGAGTAGGTGACGCATCCGCCGGGCCGGCGCCGGTCAGACCTCGTCGCTTCACAGTTGGGGGAGCTCCTCTCCTCGGCTGCCGCGCTTTGACACGCGTGGGCACCAACATGCACACACACACACACGCACACACGAAGACACGTGCCATTGAAACATGCCTGGACGCGCATGGCAGGAGGCGTTACGGCAGCGCTGAACGGGCCAAAATGTCCGCCGCTTTCAATGAAGCCCCGGCGTCCGTTGCATCCGCGCCGCCTATACCGCGCGTCGTAGGCGAAACGTAACACGCCACAGCGCGAGGACCACTTTCTCAGCCTCACAGGCAGAGCGCCGCTTTGGTCAATGCCGTGGGTTCTACACAACTTGAAAGGAGCCCCGCCCCAGTGCCCCTTCACTCACGGCCTGCGAGCTGCGCGCGAGAGATCGCGTTATGAGAGCCCGAGGAGACGGCCAAGGAACATTGTAGCCAGGGTATCTCGCGCATTGATACCACCCTTAGGGATTTACCCATAGCAGTGGCGTTGCTAGGTCGTCTGGCACCCGGGGCCCATAAATTATATGGCAGCGCCCCCCTCTGCGCTGTATTCAGGAAGAGCAGAATATCGAAAATTTCCGAGGTGTGCGGGGTATGTTTCAGAACTAGCGCAGCCGCCTTGGATACGCCCTCCCCCCCCCCCCCTCTTCGCTTTTATTCCCTGAGATCACGAATGAAGCAGGTATACACGCTGTTTTATTTTCTGCACCAAATAACACAGGGTGCTGCGTTGATAACTTGTAATGAGCGCATTTGCACATACTCTGTCAGAATGTAAGGCCTCGTGGAAAATCTGGATGACAAGTCACAAAAATATTTCAATAAAACTTTCATTGGCGATTTCAGAGGCTATATCGCATTTGCATAGTTAAAGCCCGACAGTCATAAGTTGCCCAACAGCAACTCCACAAAAACGTCGTCGGCACTACCGCATGCAGTGTTTTGGCTGTGCGCAGCCTTGAACCCGAACGAAAATTAAATAACGTGTCAGTGACGCGGATCTCCTCACCCTATTAGAAAATGGCACGTGTTTGCCTGTGGCGCGGGAGTCAAGGCTATGACACTTCCGAAGTCTGTCATTCTGATCCATAAAAACTTTCTTTATTTGCTACTATTGGCGAACGTCGTTATCCTATAGCTCCGCTACTGCCTCAATGTTGGGAAAGAAATAGAGCCCGCTCAACGTCGATTCTTGGCGTCACCACGCAAAAAGCGAGAAGGCCGCGATGAAGCCCGCGCCAGCGAAAGCATGAGCTACAGTTGGTCTGTCGGTATGTCCGGTATGTCCGGTATATCCGGTATGTCGGCTACATGAGCTCGCGCTGCTGGTTACGGGAGCATTCTTTACCATTTACGTCCGCTCAAGCCGGCGGTAAATGGGGAGTCTTCAGACATATATGACACCCCCCACAACTGGCACCAGGGACCCACGGACTCCTCCCCCCCCCCCCCCGCCCCTTTACTACGCCACTGATCCCTAGATCTAGGGCTTTACTTCTCGTTCAGGGAGTCACAAATTTTTTTTTGAATCTAGGGATTTTTGAGAGGCTCGATAGTTCTCACGTTAAGTTCGTTAATGGCAGATGTAACGATTATTCTCACGTTTTTAAACGTGAGAATACGTTTAAACGTGAAATATTTTTTTTAAATAAACAGTAAAAGAATCGAATTACTGCAGCAACCTGTTTTTCTTTAAAGCAGCGTTGCTGTTGTGCCGGGCTGGCAAAGTACCAGAGGAGTTCTGGTACACTAGATTATCGACTGCTGCACACCGAGAGGAAAACGAAACCTTACTTTGGTGATTGTTAAATTTGGACGCACTTATCATCTTTAGCGCCGCGAGTGACTACTGTTCTGCGAAGCGACGACTGCAACTTCCACTTATTCCCGGAAAAACAAGCTAGGTTAGCACTCACCTTGTACCTTCATAATACAAAAATGTTGCAAGCCCAGAACGGAAACTTCAGGAACAGGACACAATGAGCAAGATGAGGCAAGCAGAAAGAAAGCGATAGTATATGACAAAAAATATGTCGTCAAATAGGAGGCTAATTCCAAGCTCTAAGGATGGCTACCACACTGCAAAATATGTTCCTTTTGTTTCTACTAGATGCAAAAGAAAGGCTAGGGTTGCGGCTAATAATCTTTCTGCCTCTAACAGACGCAGAGCAAACGAACTAGAGAGCTAACTGCGTTGAGACTTTGTTGAAGGAGAAGGGGTCACAATAACTACACAATAATTAAATCCTGGGGATCTTATCTCAAGCTAGATATTTTTGGAGCGCACCAATCTAGGGATAAAACACTCACTTCAGCTGCCATTCCTGAGGTACAGTATGCGGCGGCGCCGATACGCGGGAAGGCTCTGCCGGCCTCGAGGGGAGCGTGTGCCCTTCGCGTGCACTCTCGAGATCAGCTGTAGGGCAGGGAAGAAACTGCCACGCGCATTCATCAGGAGGTGCGATATTCTCTTTGGTTAATGTCATAGCAAAGTTTAGCGGTGGTAATCAATGCCAAAGCAGTTACTTCCCATTTGACTGACTACGCAAATCGCTGTATATTTTTTAGCAAGGCATGATACAGATTTGAAGCCACGCACTCTACAATGCATCCCACTATCCCTAAAAAAAGGTTGGGAAGGCAAATTCAGTAAAACCCTTCGATACATCCCATTGTTTTAGCATAACGCGCTCTTTCTTGATGGCACTGATAGCCTCAACTCCCCTCCCCCCACCCAAGCGCCTCCACCCATTCGCCCAGAGGGCTGGCAAATTGATTGCATGACTTGCACACACGAGCGTATGGCCGCAGACCATAAAGGACGTACGGTGCTGCCTACAAGCGGCGCGCGTGAGATTGATGTGGAATGGATTCGGCTGTCCCAGCAGCCAGCTGCATGCCCGTGTCGTCTGCTCAACGTTATATGCCATCGTCACTGCACGCAGATGACGGTGCGTTTAGTGTGCCATAGACATAGGCATGCTGATGACATAACTACGAGTTACCAAAGTACGTCACGGGAGCGAGCACTGTTAAGGAAAAATTCTAGTTCATTTAGCAACGAAACACCACTGCATTGGCACTTTTATTTGCCGAGAAAAACATACGCAAAAGAGGTGTAACGAAGGCCCTCGTTTTGAAGAAGTAAACCTAAATGGGGGAAACGGGAGACGTTCAGTAGCGTATCATCCCTCCACGCGCCCTTATCACCTCACGCATCCTCGAAGGAAGGGACTCGACCAATGCTTCAATGAAGCAAGTGTCCGCTCGAATTGAATTCCAAGCTTCTTGGACAGCGACCCACAAGTCGTCATGAGATGCACTGTGGAGGCCTTGCTTGGACAGGGTGCTCTTCATTCGGCCCCAGACATGTTCAATAATATTCATGTCCGCACCCTTTGGGACCCATTGAAGCTGGGGCACACCGCGATCGTCTAACAGTGTCTTGACCCGGTTTGCTGTGTGGATGGGGGATAGGTCCTGCTGAAAATAAGTTTCCATCGGGAAACGGCCCATCCAGGACATATGGAATCATTGTATAGTCCAAGATGTCGCAGTATTTCTCCCACGTCAGGGCACCCTCGATTCGGACCAGTGGACCCAGTCCTTCGGCTGACACGGCTCCCCACACATTTACAGCAGTCCTGCCACTTGTAGCCACTTCCCGAATATATTCAGGGTTGTAGCGAGCGTTGTCCGGATGCCAAACACGACGTTTCTGGTCCCAGACAGTGGTGAATGTTGACTCTTCTGAAAATAGCAGTCTTTTCCATTGGTCGACGCTCCATCCACTGTGATATTTGCAAACTGGAGACGGGCCGCCTTGTTTCCCTCAGTCAACCTTGGCTTCTGCACAGCAACCCGGCTCTTTAGACCTGCTTCTGCTAGTCTTCTTCTCACCGTTGCAAGTGATACAGAAACACCTGCAGTATCGGCAAATCCTTTAGCATCACCGAATGGGTTAGCACACACTGCAGCGATCAAGACCTCGTCTTCTTCTACTGTAGTTGCCCGTGGGCGTCGTTCATGTGGAGCATCTGAAATGCGGCCTTGTTCAGGGTATGCTTGCACAATTCGGTTGACTGTGTGTGTAGACCGCCCCGTCATCTCTGCGATCTTCCGCTGAGAATAACACCGCAAAGAAAGCTCTACAATCTTCAGCCGTTCGCTTTCTGGAACACTGGCCATATTACCAGGAGCACTGCACTCAGATCGCTAGTTATACAGCGATCAAAGCGCAATTTTATCGCCACTGCCGCCAGGGCGCCGCTTCACCGCGTAGTTCAGTTCAGTATCGTCTGCCTGTGACGCGGTAGCAGACGACACTGAGAGCAGTACGCCTAGCAGAGAGTTCGTCTGCGTCGTTATTACATATTGCGCGTTTGAAACACTGGTTATATTTAAAGCGACAGCGTTACTGGCCTAGTCGAGCGAGTTTTGCCGTGTGTGAGAGTAAGACTTTGAAGTTAAGAACTGATACCACGTGACTCGCTGCCGTTGCACCGACCGCCGCCTCGCCAGATGCGTCTAAGTGACTAACTACGCGACTCGCCGATCTCTTGAAAGGCAGACGGTGCCGTGCTCTCTTCCGCCTCGCAGTTTTTCGCTATATTCAGACCAGTGCTTCAGTTGAGCCGTCGTGCGATGGTATAAAGCAGCGTGGACTCTGGTCTACCTGTGGCGAAGTTGTCTGCACGGTCCCAGTGGCGAAAGCGGCAAGCTGAGTCGGACCATCCTCCAGATGTCATTCGGCTTGCTAATGAGATAAAGCGGACACGTGAGTACGGGCGCGCTAAGTGGCAGGTTGAAACCAGTGAAGAACGGGAACTTCGGCGAGCTTAGCGCGGGCTGAAGGCGGCAGGAGGACGACAGGACGAGCTTTAGAGGCGGCAATGGACGCCTCGCCTTCGACTTCGACGATGGCCTCGAAAACTGGTGAAACGACGGTAGTGAGTGGTCCCAGTATGGAACATTCGACTAGTTCGGTTGGGAAACTGGGCATGGGCTATGAGGATCCAACTACTATTCGTGAGCTGACTCACCTTTAGGGGCGCAGCGAGGATCTTGCCACATTGTGTCACATGGAGGTTCACTCACAGCTCGTTGCCGGGGACTATATTTTGTTGCTTGCGGATGTATTCGCGCTGTTTTGTGGAGAACACCAGTACTTTGGCGAACACATCCAGTACTTGACGTCGAGCAGTTTTGACGTGTTTAAGTCACCGTAACCAATCGCACCGAAGTTTCGGAATTTTCGGCGTGTCATATCCGCTCGAGATCGCGGTCTGGCTGACGAACGTTTTCGCGGAGTCTACATAGAGGAATCGAATGGCTTCTGAGTCACAGGTGTCACTGAAGGAAGGGAGTACGTTAGCACCATGTTCATTCATTACTCTAAGTAAGGGAGTGGGCAATTTTCCATCAATTAGCTTGCAACCAATGCAGCCACGCTCGCCGAGGGTGCCTTCACTTGTCAATCTTTCTAATAATGTGCCGCGTTTGCTCCACTAACTTCTTCGTCGCAGTAGCAATAGATTACGTTTTCGAGTTGACGGCTTCTTTTGTTCTCAGTAGGGAATGTAAAGCTGTCTGTAGCGAGAAGGGGAAGCCAAATAAGTCGGCATGTGGATATATGTAACGTGCTCACGTAAAAATGCATGTGCTTTTGCGGAGATATATCCGTGTGCGTGGACAGAGTGTTTCAATTCACAGTGAAATTTCACCAAACAAGCATGACAAAATATTTAGCGTGATCGATCGTGCCGGTAGCTTCTCTTGGCGTCGACAGTTTGCGCGTGCTAACGCTAATGCCAAAGGGCTAACCTCCAGAGGGAAAGCGAGAAAACAAGCAGTTGTCTCCGCCCGTCAAGACGATCTTAACCATCCGACGACGTGCGTTCCTATACATGCTTAAAAAAGTTGCATAAGGAAAAGCCGATCGTCGTCATCGGGGGCTTGCGCGGGTACCGTCTGTTGCTTACACATACTTTCCAGCTTGTGTCTGCTTACCCGCCGCTATGTGTGTGTGGACTTCGCTCCCAGGCGCACTCCTTTCGCGGACCTTATCCGGAATAAAGGCACTTCGTTTACGGTTGCGATGTCGGCCAGTCATCACTCCCTCGCAGTCTATTCGAGACAGATGCGGGATTCATGTCTCGAGTACATGAAGTTAATGCCGGACGATCTTTTACATAGGCAAGCCATCGCGCAACGGTTCCTTGTTGTAGTAATGCGCGCGGTCCAAGATTGAGACCGGTGCTGCTGGCCCGTTAAGACAAGATGTGGCGAAAAAGAAAACCGACCGTAATAGACTGCATCTTTAGTCATCAGCAAGTGCGTGCAACTTTGTAGCACGTTTGAAATGCGTTATGATCACAACTGTGGCAGTTGTTTGCGCGAGTGAACGTTCTGATGACAAAGGTGAATACGAGCACAATTACCCCACAGGAGCTCCGTGCATCGGACACCTTAAAAAATAATAGATGCCAGGAATGACGAAATCGTTTGCTCAGAACGGACGAAAATATATATGTAAGCGTCACTTTCATACCCATGCGCGGAGATTCACAATGCATAAAATCCTGCGGCGCCGATTGTTGCAGCAGGAAGGAAACTTGTGAAGCGGTTGTCACCGTGTTGACACGTACTGCAGAACGCTGTAGAAGTAGTTTCCAGGTCATTTTTTTTCTTTTTTCTTGGCTCCACCTGCCATATACTAAGGTTTTTTATTCGGCTGGCACGGGGCATCTGATACTTTCACTTCCAATGAGCGTTGCTTGCTTCGGTTGGATTGGTTGAGTCATGAATAGACCTCGTGTTCTAGAGAGAGTGGTTGGGCTCGATTTCCTTTGCGTGGCCAAGATTAAAATGGCGTCAAACTACTTTACAAAAAGCGAACAGAATTAGCTGCCATAAAACTAAACCGTGAACAAACGATGCAAACAATGCAAAATATGGGGTTGTCAATGTGCGCCTAGCTCGGCTTAGCAACACAGTATAACCAAGCATAACAAGCTTTCGCTTGCATAACTGGGCCTATCCGAGCTGAGCCGCAGTCAGTTTTTACCGTGAAGAAAAAGCGAATACATATTATTTAAAAACCTTTTAAAAATCTGTATGATGTGAGCCGCATGTCAGTACATAATGCGGCAGTCTGTAACTGCCGTCTGTTCCGAGTTGTTGCTTATTGCAGACGTGGAATACATGATACACTTCGGTAAACGTCTACTGTTGCTTCTTGGTTGTGTCGATGTGGCCGTCATGTCACGGCTGCTGAACAAAGAATGGGTACGAATTAAAGATCCCTGGACAAGGCAATATTTCGAGAGACAAATTGGGATAATGGTGGGAAAGTAAACGCAGAGCGTAAATAGAATCACACAAGCGAAGAGAGAAGATGGCTGAATCACGGGTGCTCCTAATCATCGTAGCCCTAAGGTAACAGAAGAATTCGAAGACGAAGCCGTTCTTGCTGCCACCCACATGAAACGCTTTGGAACTGCCAAATCACTAGTTTGGCACTGCCAAACTGGTGCCAGCGTGTTTGCCAGCCAATCAACACTGAAACGGCAGCTACCGGAAGGCGACCTCCATGGCCACGTAGCGGCGCAGATACCACCGATATCGGCACAAACCAAAACTGAGCGCCTATTTTTCGCCAACGAACACGCCTCGTGGGGCGCAGGTAGGTAGAATATAGTCGTATTCACCGATTAATCTGCCTTTACGACCGTGAGTGATTTCCAAAGGCGCATCTGACGTTCCGATTACTAAAGGTCTCACCTTCACTATGCACAGAAGATGCGCAGTCAATGTGTGGGACGCCGTATCCAGAGGGAAACCTTCTGTGCTGCATTGGATAGATGGGAGCAGTACACCAGAGAAATGCTACGACATACGCAATCTCGTCATGCTTTTATATGTTCAAGACCGCGCTATCCCGATAGTGATATTATTTTTTCAACAGGACGTCTCCTCTGTGCACGCATCACGAAAGTGGACGGACTTCAAATCTATCTTAACGTTAGAAGGCTTCGATGGCTACCAAAAGAGCCTATATAAACATAATTGAGCATATATGGGGCAAAAGAAAGCTGAACATCTTGAGGAGCGAATGTCATGGCATTTTGGCAAGTGCGCTCTCGGAGGCCGTAGAAAGGAAGTGAGACTGTGCGAATGCCGACTCCAGCTTTGACGCACTGTACAGACCGCTGCCTTCTCGAATAGAGGATGTCACTGACCTCCAAGGAGGCATAACCCGACACTGGGCCTGAGGCGACGTGCAAGGACATACAAATTAATTCACTGAAATTTGGCGTCACCTACAGCTGAATCCTAAACCTTTCAATGTCAGACTGTCAGACAGACGCTCGTCGTCTCATGACCAAGAATGATTCCCTTTTAATGTACCGTCATGAAATATATACAGACAGAATGATCACATGACTTGTGTGAGAACTGGTTCAAAGAAATGAAAGCATAGCGCTTATCTTAGCGCGTGTCTGTGGCTCAGGCACACACACAGTGCGTATCAGGATGACGTCACATCTTTCCCATTTTACAAGCACTGTGTGCCTACCAAGAAAAGAAAGCACTTTGCAAATCAGTCATCAATGCCGAGTCTTTTCGGCGCTCGTACGACGCGACCGTATCGCGTAGTTCTTTGCTCGGGTCTCGAAGTTTCGTTCGGTGGAAGGGTTCCCTGGTTGTCGCACGATTGCTTAGCCACGATGTCCGCGTTGTCGGTCGTGTCCGTTGGCAGGCTGCTTTGTTGAGGCTGTTCGGCCGGGACGGGACTGGTTTCTCCTCCGCTTGGGAGCAGGAACAGATGGCGTCTGTTTCTGCGTACGGTGCCCCCTGCAGTCTGGACCCAGTAGGATCTTGGTGTTGAGGAAGGACGATGGACTGTGCCCTCGGCGCATCTGTCTCTCAGCCATACTTGGTTGCCTGCGGATAAACTGGGAAGAGGTCTCGCAGCATGACGTCTGTCAAAATATATCTTTTGTTTCTGTCTGCATTTTTCGTCCTGCTTTTTCCAAGAAACGGTTGCCACTCGCGGTTTTAAAGCGGATGGCATGCATGGCACTCGTGAGCGTAAGCGGCGGCTCATTAGCAGTTGCTCTGGGCTATAGCTGGTTGGGCCCGGTCTGTTTCTATATTTCAGCAAGGCAATGTATGGGTCCGGCGCTTTCTTCAGTAGTCTTTTGAGAGTCCCTACCATGCGCTCAGCTTCCCCGTTAGCTTGTGGGTAACGAGGGCTCATTGTGACATGCTTGAAGCCGTATTTTCTTGCAAAATCAATGAAAGCAGATGAGATGAACTGTGGTCCGTTGTCTGATAATACCGTTTTCGGTATTCCATGCCTAGCGAAGAAGATGCTTTTCAGGTGCTGAATGACCACCTGTGACGATGTTCCTTGATCCAGTAGGGCCAGCTCAGGATACCTGGAATGGTAGTCAACAACAAGATAGACAGCTCCTTTCATTTCAAACAAATCAATTCCGACTTTCTCCCATGGAAGCTCCGTTGTTTCAGACGGGATCATCGGTTCGGAAAATTGGGTGCGCTCTGCAACACAAATTTGGCAGTTGGCTACCGTTGTTGCAATTTCCTGGCTGATTCCCGGCCACCAGACTGATTCCTTGGCGTTTGCGCGGCAGCGGGCAATACCTTGATGCGCTTCGTGGATTCTCTGAAGCATTTCTTTCCGCATAGATCTTGGGATTACTAGTCTGGCGTCCTTTAGAAGCATCTGCTTGTAAACCGTGATGTTGCCACGATGCGCCCAGAATGCTTTGAGAACTTGCGGTAGCCGATCCTTTGCGGGCCAACCTTGCATGCAAGCTTCGAGCAACGATGCGCACTCGGGATCCGTTGCCTGCGCTGAGCGTATGCAATCGAGCATGTCATCAAAGAGCACATATAGTACGACTCCATCCACGTGAGCCGAGACGTCAGCTTCAGACAATTCCCCGATAGACAGTCTCGTGTTCATCCCTCTGGCTCGAGAAAGAGTGTCCGCTGTAGCGATGGTTTTACCAGGGACGTGTGTGAGCGTGAACGAGTACCGCATAAGACGCATTCTGAACCTTTGGATTCTTGGTGGAAGAGAATCGAGAGGGTCGCGACCCAGTAGCGGAAGGAGGGGCTTGTGGTCTGTCTCAAATAAAAACGTGAGGCCTCTCAGAAATTCGTCGAAGCGTTCTGCTGCCCAGGTCAAAGCCAACGCTTCCTTCTCTATTTGTGAATACCTCTGCTCTGTTTTTGTGAGCGATCTGGAGGCATATGCCATTGGACGTCTTTCGCCAGATGGCTGATCCTGGAGCAGTACAGCGTCAAAACCTTGCGAAGACGCGTCCGCCGAAACGATTGCCGAATACATGGGGTTGTACCTTGCCAGGCATCTGTTAGAGCTGAGAGTAGTCTTGATCTTCTCAAAAGCTTCCTCTTGTTGAGTTCCCCAACACCAGTCGCTGTCTTTGTTGAGGAGGCTGCGTAAAGGCGCAGATATAGACGCAGCATCAGGAAGAAACCTTGCGAGGTGGTTCATCATGCCTAATAAGGAACGAACCTCAGCGACGTTTTGGGGTCGAGGCCACTCCTTGATTGCTCTGATCTTCTCAGGATCTGGGCGCACACCATTGGCGTCAAAGATCATGCCCAGAAATGCTACTTGGTCAACAGCGAAACAACATTTTTCCTTGTTAAGGGTTACTCCTGTTTGTTCCAGTCGGTCGAGCACGTTACGAAGGCGGTTGTCATGTTCCATTTTGTTCTTGCCGTACACCAGAATGTCGTCCATGTAGTTCAGTACGCCGTCTAGACCTTCGATGACCTGCGAGAACTTTCTTTGAAAAATTTCTGGTGCGGATGTGATCCCGAACGGCAACCTGCGGTAGCAGTACCGCCCATACGGCGTTATAAAAGTAGTGAGCTTTTGACACTCCTCGGAAAGTTTTATCTGGTAGAATCCAGAATTCGCGTCCAGTTTAGAAAAGACCTTGGCTTCCTGGAAGCTTCCCATAACTTGCTCTACCGTTGGTAGCTGATGACGCTCGCGTCTGACAAATTGGTTCAATTGAGTTAAGTCGACGCATATCCTTACTGCTCCAGACGGCTTCATTACGGGTACAATAGGAGCGCACCATTCTGTCGGTTCCTCGACCTTTTGTATCATTCCTTCTCTCTCTAGCCTGTCCAGTTCTTGCTTGACTTTTTCCTTCATGGGAATAGGAATCCGTCTGAGTGTAGACAGAGCGTACGGTGTTGCATTCGGAACGAGACGTATGGTATGTTCTCCAGATATGGAACCCGTGCCTTGGAATACCTTAGGATACCTGCTTACGATGTCGTCAGCAGTTGCTAAGTCATCTAGGAAGCGAATGATTCCAAGGGCTTTGATAGCTGGTAGTCCCAACAAGGGTGTGCGTAAGTTATGCACAACGTAGATGGTCTGCTTCGAACGGTTGTCTTTCCAAGCTACTTCAGCGTCAAACTTTCCTATCGTACGAATGCTTGCACTGTTCGGTCCTTTATGATCACCTGCTTTGTCCAGAGAACGCGGAAGTAAAGGAAAATTTTGCCCGACGACTGTCACTTCGGCTCCCGTACCTACTTTCATGCGGAGCTTATGATCGTTTATCAGTACCGTGACGAAGTGCTCAGATGGTGTGTTCGCAGATCGCTCGACCGTGCCAAGAAATTTATCAGCTTCGGCAATGTCGTCAAGATTCCCGTCTGCTCGTCTCTTTTTTCGGCACGCCTTTTCGAAGTGGCCCAACGTTCGGCAAAACCTGCATCTTTCTTGTTTCGCTGGACAACTGTTTCTCGGATGAAATGGTCCGGCGCAGAAACTGCAGGACTTTTCACGATAAGCTGGCTTGTGACCGCGTGTAAACTTTTTGCTCTTTCCAGGGGTTTTCTCTGGCTTTACTGCGGCGACGCAAGCTTCTGTGATAGTGCCCTCGTGCTCTTTTAGCTCGGCTTGCTGTTTCTTCACTGTTTCGCTTGTACGCGCTTTTGCCAAAGCGGTGCTCAGCGTGAGATTAGGATCCATCTGTAGCTCTTCCGAGAGAAGGTGGTATCGTAGTCCTACTACGAAGCGGTCTCTTATTAGGCGTTCCTTCATTTCTTTGAACTCGCATCTGTCTGCTAGCCTGTTAAGCTCGGTTGCAAACTGGTCTACTGTTTTCCCCAGCTGTTGGCGGCGTAGATTGAAGCGAGCACTCTCGTAGACTGTGTTCTTGGTATGGACGAAATAGCCCTTAAATTTTGACTTTACGAGGTCGAAATCCTCCATTTCTTCGTCTTTGACGTTTAGCGACCGAAGAATCTCCCGTGACTTTCTGCCCATTGTATAGAGAAGAGTCCTTACTTGTACTTCGTCTGGTTTCTCATGTAGTCCGGATGCGAATCTGTAGTCGTCGAATTCGTCCATCCAGGCGGGCCAGTCCGCAGCGTTCTGGAAGTCGAAAGGCCTAGGAGGCTTGATTCCTGCCATGCTGAAGCATTGCTTGACGATTGTCACCGCGAGGACTTGCTCTTGTGGAAGCAGGTGCTCGTTCGCTTCTTGACGGGCTGCTGCAGCGCTACATCGTAGCCAGCCTTGAGATAGCCACTTCTGACACCATGTCAGACAGTCAGACAGACGCTCGTCGTCTCATGACCAGGAATGATTACCTTTTAATGTACCGTCATGAAATATATACAGACAGAATGGTCACATGACTTGTGTGAGAACTGGTTCAAAGAAATGAAAGCATAGCGCTTATCTTAGCTGGTGTCTGTGGCTCAGGCACACACACAGTGCGTATCAGGATGACGTCACATTCAGTTGCTTTCGTTTATGCCTTCTTTTTAATTGTTAAGAGTATGACTACATAGGATAATATCTCTATTAAATTGCTTGACTTTGGTGACTCGCAGTATCAAAATGGGCATAGCACCTTTTCATATATTCGCATAAAAGTGCTTTCAATGTAAAAATAGCGCTGAGCCTCAAGGCCATAGGGGGGGGGGGGTCTGGTGCTAGGAATACCTAGCGCAGTAAAGAGCACATTTTACTAGAACATGATGACGCAGTGAGAATCCCTACTGAACTAGTCTTGCCAGTTAATTGGAGTGATAGCTTAGCAGAGGTTCATATGTTCGTTCCTGTAATATGTGTCATTCCCAGTTACTGAAAGGGCGCACTGTGATCGAACATGGTCATGTTACTCGAATCGTTAGCCCATTTGCAAAGTGAGCTTTATGTAAAGATAGCCCAAGAGAGACGGACGCCGCCTTGTGTGCTATCTATAATGTGTGGATAGAAGAGTGCACTATGCTAAGATGCTCTGTCATGTAACACCAGTCATTAAGTTTCAGCGTGTTAGCTCATTCAGTGATAGCTGAACAGGGCTTTAAAAGCATTCAGATAAGTGGGTACTAAGATTGAGCAGATGAGGAGTCCACCATGTCCGCACGGGGTCATGTAGCACTAATCATTTGTAATCGCCTCATGTGAGCTTACTCTAGTGATTGTTGACCAGGGCTTTAAAGGCCATTTCGTTTGATATACATCATACAGGTAGAAAACCATTGCATCACACCCAAAAGTGGTCATGTGGCAAAACATATTAGTGACTTGGTCGTTACCGTTCATCGATTTGATAGTTGAAGAGGATTTCAAAAACGATATTGGTTGACATGCACCATGCTCTGGGATAGAAGCACGGTGCACTCGGTCGCTATGTGGCACTTTTATCGCAGTCACTAGTGTTTGCCTAGTGAGCACATAAGAGTTATAGCCGAACCAGGCTCCGAACACAATTTCCTTTGATATGCATCAGGCCAGGATACAAACGAGTGCAGTGCTTTCGAATACGGCCACGTGATAAGAGTCACTAGCGACAACATGAAGCCACATTATAGCGATAGCCAGACTGGGCTTCAAAAACCATTTCGTTTGATATGCATCAAGCCAGGGTACACAATATGG
The DNA here is from genome assembly GCF_038994185.2 of Dermacentor albipictus. Taxonomy (NCBI): domain Eukaryota; kingdom Metazoa; phylum Arthropoda; class Arachnida; order Ixodida; family Ixodidae; genus Dermacentor; species Dermacentor albipictus. The sequence continues at coordinate 4,349,551 of NW_027225581.1, forward strand.
CAGCATGCCCGAAAGTAGTCACGTGACCTGAATCACTAGTGACTTGTCTGTGTAAACTCTCTCACTCTCATATTCGTAGAGAGCTTCTCCATCCGCGTCATTGGATATGCGTCATGGGTATGTAGAGATAGTTTCCAGCGCTCCATATGGTGATCGTGCGTCCCTAATCACTAGTGACTTCGTCATGTGACCTCATCATGGTGGTAGCTGAGCCGGGCTTCGAAAGCCATTTCGTTTGATATGCATCAGCCCTGGGTAGAAGAGCACTGCACTCGACTGAACATTGGTCACGTGATCACGTCACTAGTGATCATCCAATGTGGACTCATTTCATCATCATCATCATCATCAGCCTGGTTACGCCCACTGCAGGGCAAAGGCCTCTCCCATATTTCTCCAACAACCCCGGTCATGTACTAATTGTGGCCATGCCATCCCTGCAAACTTCTTAATCTCATCCGCCCACCTAACTTTCTGCCGCCCCCTGCTACGCTTCCCTTCCCTTGGGATCCAGTCCGTAACCCTTAATGACCATCGGTTATCTTCCCTCCTCATTACATGTCCTGCCCATGCCCATTTCTTTTTCTTCATTTCAACTAAGATGTCATTAGCTCGCGTTTGTTCCCTCACCCAATCTGCTCTTTTCTTATCCCTTAACGTTACACCTATCATTCTTCTTTCCATAGCTCGTTGTGTCGTCCTCAATTTGATTAGAACCCTTTTCGTAAGCCTCCAGGTTTCTGCCCCGTAGGTGAGCACTGGTAAGACACAGCTATTATATACTTTTCTCTTGAGGGATAATGGCAACCTGCTGTTCATGATTTGGGAATGCCTGCCAAACGCACCCCAGCCCATTCTTATTCTTCTGATTATTTCCGTCTCATGATCCGGATCCGCCGTCAATACCTGTCCTAAGTAGATGTATTCCCTTACGACTTCCAGTGTCTCGCTGCCTATTGTAAATTGCTGTTGTCTCCCGAGACTGTTAAGCATTACTTTAGTTTTCTGCAGATTAATTTTTAGACCCACTTGCCTGCTTTGCCTCTCCAGGTCAGTGAGCATGCATTGCAATTGGTCCCCTGAGTTACTAAACAAGGCAATATCATCAGCGAATCGCAAGTTACTAAGGTATTCTCCATCAACTTTTATCCCCAATTCTTCCCAATCCAGGTCTCTGAATACCTCCTGTAAACACGCTGTGAATAGCATTGGAGATATCGTATCTCCCTGCCTGACGCCTTTCTTTATTGGGATTTTGTTGCTTGCTTTATGGAGGACTACGGTGGCTGTGGAGCCGCTATAGATATCTTCCAATATTTTTACATATGGCTCATCTACACCCTGATTCCGTAATGCCTCCATGACTGCTGACGTTTCGACTGAATCAAACGCCTTCTCGTAATCAATGAAAGCTATATATAAGGGTTGGTTATATTCTGCACATTTCTCTATCACTTGATTGATAGTGTGAATATGGTCTATTGTTGAGTAGCCTTTACGGAATCCTGCCTGGTCCTTTGGTTGACAGAAGTCTAAGGTGTTCCTGATTCTATTTGCAATTACCTTAGTAAATACTTTGTAGGCAACGGACAGTAAGCTGATCGGTCTATAATTTTTCAAGTCTTTGGCGTCCCCTTTCTTATGGATTAGGATTATGTTAGCGTTCTTCCAAGATTCCGGTACGCTTGAGGTCATGAGGCATTGCGTATACAGGGTGGCCAGCTTCTCTAGAACAATCTGTCCACCATCCTTCAACAAATCTGCTGTTACCTGATCCTCCCCAGCTGCCTTCCCCCTTTGCATATCTCCTAAGGCTTTCTTTACTTCTTCCGGCGTTACCTTCGGGATTTCGAATTCCTCTAGACTATTTTCTCTTCCATTATCGTCGTGGGTGCCACTGGTACTGTATAAATCTCTATAGAACTCCTCAGCCACTTCAACTATCTCATCCATATTAGTAATGATATTGCCTCCTTTGTCTCTTAAAGCATACATCTGATTCTTGCCAATTCCTAGTTTCTTCTTCACTGTTTTTAGGCTTCCTCCGTTCCTGAGAGCATGTTCAACTCTATCCATATTATACTTCCTTAAGTCAGCTGTCTTACGCTTGTTGATTAACTTCGAAAGTTCTGCCAGTTCTATTCTAGCTGTAGGGTTAGATGCTTTCATACATTGGCGTTTCTTGATCAGATCTTTCGTCTCCTGCGATAGTTTGCTGGTATCCTGCCTAACGGAGTTACCACCGACTTCCATTGCACACTCCTTAATGATGTCCACAAGATTGTCGTTCATTGCTTCAACACTAAGGTCCTCTTCCTGAGTTAAAGCTGAATACCTGTTCTGTAGCTTGATCTGGAATTCCTCTATTTTCCCTCTTACTGCTAACTCATTGATCAGCTTCTTATGTACCAGTTTCTTCCGTTCCCTCCTCAGGTCTAGGCTAATTCGAGTTCTTACCATCCTGTGGTCACTGCAGCGCACCTTGCCGAGCACGTCCACATCTTGTATGATGCCAGGGTTAGCGCAGAGTATGAAGTCTATTTCATTTCTAGTCTCGCCGTTCGGGCTCCTCCACGTCCACTTTCGGCTATCCCGCTTGCGGAAGAAGGTATTCATTATCCTCATATTATTCTGTTCCGCAAACTCTACTAATTACTCTCCCCTGCTATTCCTAGTGCCTATGCCATATTCCCCCACTGCCTTGTCTCCAGCCTGCTTCTTGCCTACCTTGGCATTAAAGTCGCCCATTAGTATAGTGTATTTAGTTTTCACTCTACCCAGTGCCGATTCCACGTCTTCATAGAAGCTTTCGACTTCCTGGTCATCGTGACTTGATGTAGGGGCGTAGACCTGTACAATCTTCATTTTGTACCTCTTATTAAGTTTCACAACAAGACCTGCCACCCTCTCGTTAATGCTATAAAATTCCTGTATGTTACCAGCTATATTCTTATTAACCAGGAATCCGACTCCTAGTTCTCTTCTCTCCGCTAAGCCCCGGTAGGAAAGGACGTGCCCGCTATTTAGCACTGTATATGCTTCTTTTGGCCTCCTAACTTCACTGAGCCCTATTATATCCCATTTACTGCCCTCTAATTCCTCCAATAGCACTGCTAGACTCGCCTCACTAGATAACGTTCTAGCATTAAACGTTGCCAGGTTCATATTCCAATGGCGGCCTGTCCGGAGCCAGTGATTCTTAGCACCCTCTGCAGCGTCGCAGGTCTGACCGCCGCCGTGGTCAGTTGCTTCGCAGCTGCTGGGGACTGAGGGCCGGGGTTTGATTGTTGTGTTCATAGGAGGACTCATTTAGTCATAGCCAGACGGGGCTTGAAAAACCATTTCGTTTGATATGCATCATCCCTGGTTACAAGAGCAGTGCACTCGACTGAACTTTTATCGGTGGACATACACGAAGCCAGGGTACGAAATAGGGCAGCAGGTCAGAACGTGGTCGCGTGACTAGAATCTATAGCGACTTGGTCATATAAACATTTGATGTTCAGAGCCAAGCAGGGCGTTGAGACCCCAGTCGGTTCACATGTGTCGTGTCCTCGGAGCAAAAAAAAAAAAAAAAACAAACCCCTCCTGAATGTGGTCTCGTGAGAGGAATCAGTAGTGACTCCATGTGAGGTCATTTAGTCATATCGAAATTGGGCTTCAAAAACCGTTTCCTGCATGTGCATGATGCTTGAATTACGAATTATTGCATATTTAATCTGTTTGCATCAAAGTGAGCTCAGTATTGTAATAAAGTGAAGCCGACAAATTCGGGCTCGGAGCAGAAAATTTCCCATCTGCTGAAAGAGGCCGCCTTTAAAACCCTGGAGCCACAAACTGCGAGCTGTTTTCCTGATGGGGGGTACGGTCACTTCACGGAACAGCACTTTCTCCCAGAATTCCTAGCGAGGGGTGTCTCAATGCAAGCCGAGGAGCGAGCTCCGGTCGGTGCTCGGACGTTGCAACTCATATTGAGCGCGGTAGTATCTGTATGGAAAGCAGGCGAATCTTTGCAGTCTGTGGCAGCTTAGAGAATGTGCGACAAACATCGCGCACTGGGAAAAAATATTCACTATGCGTCTGAATTTTTGTCTCGCAGTCATACAAGATGAGAAACTAGTCTCGGTCATTTGGTATGACTGAGACATTGTCTACCTATTACAACTGGCCGAATACTTCTACAACGATGTAGATGGTCAAGATTACAACAAAGATAATGAACACTTGGTAAAATTGATCACGTGGTAAATGTGCTAGAACTATACATGCTATGAGGTGTGCAGTAGTGATGCTTACTAGTCTGTCGCATGAGCTGATAAATTAATAAAGCCGGACCACAAATAAAAGCTTGCGCTTAAGACAAGAACTGGCCCAGGATTTGTCTCTAATTTGCACTGCGTTTGAAGAGCAGAGTTTCGTGGAAACGGTGCGCCTTCTTCAATGTGCTACTAGTTCAAGCCACCATAGTTTCCTACAAGTACTGCTAGGAAGAACTCAGGCACTAGTTTCTAGCGAAGCTGCGAGTGTGCCCTGCATTTTAATGATGCTGCACGTGTAATTGTATTTACTTAAACTTCCCTCTCGTCGCTTCAAAGTGCTTTGAAACCTCTGAAATAGATCATTTCATGCGTGTGTGCAGATGCTTATTGGCTTCATGCATTAATAAAACGCGGTTTCCTGGAGGTACATAAAGCATAATAAATAAGGCCGCAAGCACCTTTCCAGACATATGCAAGAAGGTTAACATGATTCCCATTATTAGATCCGAATTCTTCGGCTTAATGCGGTCGTTCGGGATAGGAGAGGCGCGGTGCTATCAGTGAATGAATCAGTGCTTGCGTTTAGCATGCCGCTTGTCGACGCGCCTCTCGGCGTGTCGGTGATGTTGCACTTTTGCGCTGGCTATAATATGCCGGCTATAGTATATCTGCGTATTTTTAGTAGCGCCATGCACTGAGACGTCAGTCAATACGTCGAATAAAGCAATAAGCCCCTGCTTCCAAGATTGCTTTGTTTCCGTACCTTCAATGGTAGTTGGAAGATTTGCCGGGCAGAGTTCTCTAGTGATTTTAAACGAAACTGTACAAAAGCCATAATCGGGCTATGCCACTTGTGCCATCACTCGCAAGAAGTGAAGGAACTTCGTCTTTTCGCCGGTGGCCTACGCGTCATCCACTGTACGGTGACCATGAACTGCTACGTCTCCAATACAAGCAGTCAGAACAAATAACAATCATGGAGCTTCGATCATTTACAAGAATCTAACAGTTTATCAAGTGCCTATGTGTTGTTGCACATGAACGTGAGTTGCGCACACACGACGAACTAAGGTTCTTTGCTTGTTCGTGCGTTTGTTTCGTATACATTCTCTTCAGAGGTAAGCGTGACAGCCGAAATTAAGTAGCTCAGTGTTAGCGCCGTATGCCCTCCTTTTCTCGTTACACATTTTGTTGCGCTGTTTCAATTCTACGCTTGTTCGTTCGAGATTAACGATGAGCCTCGGTCCCGCTGAGCTATGTGAGGCATCACGTGCATGCATATTGAAAACAAATGTGGGGTTCTACACGCCAAAACCGCAATCTCATAATGAGGCACGCCGTTGTGAAGGAGTCCTGAAATTTGGACCATTTGGGTTCTTTAAGGTGACCTAAATCTGATGACATGGTTGTTTTCCCATTTCGGCCCCATCTAAATGCGGCCGCTGTGGCCGGGATCAGATGCATGCATATTGCGCTTCGCTGGTCTAGACATTACCGCACGATTGGGTGGCGAACATTAAAAGCAACCGGGGGGCCAGTATTACCCAAAAACATGGAACACGCTGCATCATGGACATGACACGAAAGCTCAACTCACGTTAGTGTGCTCTGTGATTTCGGGGCTTTCGGAAAGTGATACGGCGCATGCCTCCAGAGATAGGGTACGTCATGTAGCACCAAGCACACGGCTGTGAGCGCGGCAATGACAAGCAGGTAGCTGGTCAAATACACCGTCCTCTGTAAGGCCATCGCAGAGCTTGGCTGCAGCAGTGGGGATTGTACAGTGTCTGGAAAACCAAGAAATAGCAATGCGTCAACGAGGCGGGTTTGTGGCTTCATAGGGTGACGTGACTAGACGCTGGTTTGCAATGACACTTCCCCAGCTGATATGACATTGCGTCCATGCTTATGCGCACTGTCATTGAGATGACCACCCTATTTTCGTGAGTAGGAGATAGGCTTATTCGATTCGGCCTAGTCGGTCGGCACCATCTTTACCCCTTAACAGTGCACTTCACCGAGGCCTTCGATTATCTACAGTGCAGCGGTGCACCCTGCACCCTCGTGCTCGAATGAACGAGCTGCAAGGCAACGTGCCGCAGCAGTCCAATGAACCCTTGAACCTTGCAATTTGTGGGTGCTGCCCGGCATACCATAACTGGCACCAACTGTATCCATCCGTTTGTGGTGCCGTTCCCCTTTTCTGAATTGAACAAACCGTATATCTGCAACGCATGCACAAAAATGTGTCATTTCGTTAGCTGGGAGCGTGACGCGTGAGGTCTTCCTTGTAGCACGCATCGCTCCAACAGCAGCTGTTTTAAGTTCATTGTGATGACACAACGACATTGGCCCACGGAGTGGCTGTTTGTGGACACGGTGACCCTATAGAATAAAGAACCTGCTATACATACAGAAAAGATCCAGCAATAAATTTTGTCGCTACATTACCATAAATTACAGGAAAACTGTGAGCCCACCCTCTACTTGGATGCGCTTGGATGTGCTTGGCGAATGCGTGGCTATTTTCGTCGAAGTAGCCAGGAAAGCGAAACAAAAGTCTCTCTCAAAGTCAAAATGCACAACACACAGCCAGTGGTCGCGCCAATCAAAATTTCCTTTCAGCAACAGTCTTTAAGTGTACAGTGAGACTCGAAGCATTTGTGAACGCAAGTAAAGGTGCGACAATTTTAAAGGGTCAGCTCTCAACGACCCCGGCTACATACCTGTGAGCATAGAACACACATTTTTAGGCATAATTTCAGAACCAAAATAACGTTTATTTCACACATGAAGTACTTTAGAAACAAATGCCTAAAAGCCATCAACATTCTCAAAATTCAGTCACGCACAACGTGGGGTCGTCACAAGAAGTGCATTATGAACCTTTACAACAGTCGCATTCGAATATGCTTAGATTACAGGGCCATAGTTTATCAATCGGCTACTCCTAGCGCATTGAAGATGCTTGATCCTGTCCATCACCAAGATATCCACCTGGTGACCGGTCCTTTAAGGACAAGCCCTGTAGCAAGTCTCTACGGTAAAGCTTATGAGTGGGGGCTTTATCTTCAGAGGCCGTACTCAAGTTTTATGTACGTTCTGAAGGCAAATGGAAAGCGCGAACATCTCACTTACGTAAGTGTACACAACATGGCATCTGCAACTTTATTTAATAATCGACCGGCAGTTAGGTAACCCTTCTACATGCGTGTAAAGAAATGGATGTCCCACATTTTGAATATCCTTTAATGGCTCCTTTTAAGGTATGTCCACCGTGGCAATGTCAGCTCTTTGAGGGTGATATTTCATTTGTTGAAATAACAAAGAATGCTCCCCAGGTACACATTGAAACGCAGTTTCATGAACTTCAGTCAAAGTATGCTTGCTAAGAATTTTACACGGATGCCTCAAAGTAGCATGCCGAAGTTGCGCATGCAGACGTCGGCCCATTATGTTGATAAATGAAAGTCCTGCACCCGGAAACAAGCATATTCTCTGCTGAGGCATATGCTGTTCTGACAGCTGTTAAACATATCGATAAGACGAAATTGCAGCAGGCTAATACAGTGAAAGACTCTCGCGGCCGTAACAACGTATAAACACCCGGTAAACGCACCATCCCAAAATTTGTCAGAAACACAAGCGATGGAGGAAGCCTATCCCGCCGCATGTTCGGGACAGAGCGGGCTAGGGAACGGAGTATCAGAAGTTTTAGTGATGCAGCAAGATATGCCGAGTTCGGCAAAGACGGTAGACCAGCAGGAAGAAGACAAAAACTTGCAAATTTACGATTCCCGATGCCAGAAAAAAGGGCTTAAGCGCGCTACGCAGAGCGCCGCCATTTTGAAACCGTTCGAGCCCCATGCCGCCGAGAACAATAGCAAGATGGCGCCGGCGACAGCAGCTGGCGTGACGTCAACGGCACGAGGACAAAAGAGCGGCGCGGTGAGGCAGTTGAGGCAGAAACTCCCGCCGCTGGAGTCTCTGCCTCAACTAACGCCGAGGCTGGAGCTGCAGCCGCAGGCACCGACCCACATGGCTGAGCTCGGAGAGCAATGGAGCCACCAGTGCCGCTCGAGTAGCTGTGCCAGGAGCCAATCGAGGAGCCAGGCGAGAGACCCAGCCAGGGACAGCTCCTTTCAACCACTGCAGCCTCCGCCCACGATGGGGCAGCATCAACACAAGGGACAACAGGAACAGATTAAGAAGACCCAAGACAACGCCAGGGTGAGCTGGCGACCACCCAAAACAGCACCTCCGCACTCGGGAAAAGATAATAATAATGGAGAGGAACTTAAAAAACCTTAGAAAAGAAAACGAAGCGTATCGCAAACGCATAGCACAGCTATAAATACGGTTTGAGGACCTAATTAAAGCCCTGCAGGATCGAATTAACGCTAGTCCCCCTAGACCGCAGACTCCACCACAACAACAACCACCGCAACCAGAATTTTTCGAAGACCAAATGAGAAATTTTATGATGTTTATACAAGAGAAAACAAACGCAATAGAACACAAAATGGCAATAAGGGATCAGGAGATCCGAAACCAACGCAAACAACAAATCTCACAAGAAGCTAAAGATAAATTCAACCTAAGATGTCAGGAGATCCGAAACCAACGCAAACAACAAATCTCACAACAAGCTAAAGATAAATTCAACCTAAGATGTCAGGAGATCCGAAACCAACGCAAACAACAAATCTCACAACAAGCTAAAGATAAATTCAACCTAAGATGTCAGGAGATCCGAAACCAACGCAAACAAGTCTCACAACAAACTAAAGACAAATTTAACCTAAGAAGACAGGGCCTCGAAAACTACAACGCGTCTAACACCGAGGACTAATCATGGCCAGACACGAAACAATAGAAATTTGGCAATGGCATTGCAGGGCCTATCGCAAAAAACAAGGGCTACTCTTACAATACATAAACGCGCAATTCACACCACCAGATATCATAGCACACTAACGCTAAAAGGCTACACGAACGAGGAAAAAGAACGCACAACAATACTAATCAGTAAATTCCTCACCGCCATAGCAAACGACAGCATAGCCGACACAGACAAAGACCACGCTATTGTCGAAATCATTTCAAAAAAGAAAAGAAAAGAAAGCAGTGTCTTTGTTATGAATCTCCATAGTCCGCCGAGCCAAAAAGAGGCGGACTTCCGCAAACTTTTTGCAGGATCGAGCGAGTTGACGAAAACAAACCCCCTAGTGATAGTAGGAGATTTCAACGCCAAAGATCTGACCTGGGGTTACCAAAAACCAGACAAGAAAGGCATAAAAGTTAAGGAAGCAGCAGACCTATACGGCTGCACCCTCATAACAGCTGACAGCACGCCAACCAGACTAGGTAAGAGCATAAGCTCCGACACATGCCCCGACCTGACACATCTGGGGAACAGACAAGGCGGTATGGGAGAACCTGCAGGAGAATCTGGGCAGCGATCACTACATCCTAAAAGCGCAATTGACAACCGGAAGAATAAAACGCAAAATTGGCACCACCAAGGTGACAGATTGGAATGCCTTCAAGAAGGAATGCAAAAATATAGAGGGAAACATCGAGTCCCTAGAACCCTGGGGAAGCAAGCTCAGAGAGATGCTCGACTAGTACACCAAAGAAGTAGAAAGAACAGAGAGAACGCCCGAGGTGGACTCGCGACTACTCAAGCTATGGGAGGCAAGACACGGGCTATCTAAAAGAAGGAAAATACAAAGGCTAAACAGGAAGCTCAAAAAGAAAATCGCAGAGATAACCAAGGAGGCGGAGGGCTATGCGGCTCAGCTGGCTAGGCCAAACTGGCAACAGTTTAGCGAGTCCCTAAACGAAACCCTTAGCAGGGCAAAAACATGGCACATAGTCAAGGCACTCCTGGACCGAACAAAAACAAAATCTGAAAACAATAAGGCCATACACCACCTGGTAAACCAATTCGAGGGACCGGACTCTGAACTGCTAGAGCAGGTGAGAGTCAAATGTTTCGGACATGACAACCCGACGGACGACAGACAACAACACAAAGGGAAAGAAAACGAGCTGCTGTACAAGCCAATCACAATGAAGAGGTGTACGTGGCTATAAGAAGCCTAAAGAAGAATACAGCAGCGGGCGCGGACAAAATCAGAACCTTCCTCAACCAACACTGGGCTGCAGAAACGCTACCAGAGGCATGGTAACACGCCGAGATTGTGATGATCCCCAAACCAGGCAAAAAGCTGCAGGTAACAAACTTAAGACCAATCTCCCTCACATCATGCTTAGGCAAACTATATGAGATGATAGTAACAAAAAGACTACAGCATTACATGGAGAAAAACGAGCTATACCCCCATAGTAGGTTCGGTTTCCAAACCAAGCTTTCGACACAGGATGTCCTTCTTCAAATTAAACATGAGGTTCTCAGCAACATATCATACAACGGAGATCATGTGTTAATGGCACTAGACATCAAAGGAGCTTTTGACAATGTCAGCCACGCGGCAATCCTGCAAGGCCTTAACAGCGTAGACTGCGGGAAGAAAGTACACGTCAAGTATACGTCAGAGCCTTCCTCTCCAATAGAACAGCAACAATAGGTTTGGGAGAGATCCCATCGCAAAAATTCCCCACAACAAACAAGGGGACACCCCAAGGTTGAGTAATTTCCCCGATACTCTCTAACATCAGAGTGATTGGCCTAGGGCATAAACTAAGCAAAATTGATGGCATACAACACGCCATGTATGCAGATGACATCACCATCTGGGCCACTGAAGGCTCGCTGTACCAAAAAGAAAGCTATCTGCAAGAAGCAGCCACTTGCGTGGAAGGATACGTCGTGGAAAGAGGCCTTGAGTGCTCAACGGAGAAATCCGAGCTTCTGAGAATTACAAGGGACAATAAAAGCAAAGAAAACCTTAACATGCGGCTAAAGGGGCAGCCGATACCGGAAAGCCAAAAAATCAGGATCCTTGGAATATGGGTGCAATCCAACCAGCGCTGCACCCACACGCTGAAAACACTCTAGCAGTCAACAACCCAAATAGCACGCATGATCACGCAGGTGTCACAAAAGAGATATGGGATGAAAGAAGGAGACCCTGGTGGTCAGCAGGGTCGCATACTCACTCCCGTACTTCAGCTGCACCAAACAGGAAATGCAAGAAGCAGACACCATTTTACGCTAAGCGTACCTGCCGGACAATGCATCGACAGAGAAACTAATGGCCCTTGGCTTAAGCAACGCCTTCGAAGTACGAAAAGAAGCCCTAAGTATCGCACAGCTCATGAGACTCCAGCAGACCAAAACGAGAATGGAACTGCTAATAAGGCTAGGCTTCGCGGAATCAATCAAAGAAACCCAAAGAACGGAGGGGATTCCTGATGAATATCGGAAAACTTACACTGTTAGCCCCCTGCCCAAAAACATGGACCCAAACCTCCACACGGCGTGAAGGGACGCAAAGGCAAAATACGTCGAAAAGTACCTGGACCCCAAAAAACACAACAGTATACACAGATGCTGCAGCATATGCCAAGCAAGGAGGAACAAATATAGTAAAGGCAGCTGTGATAGTAATAAGCCCAGCCTACAAAGAGATCAGGAGAGCGTCAATAAAGGACTGCTCGGTAACGGAAGCTGAGGAAATAGCCGGTAGCTCTAGCGGCAGTGGAGGGCTACCGATCCGAAAGGTCCTCAACAATACTCACCGACTCGCAAGCTACGTGTCAGAATTACATGAACGGCAGAATAGCACGCAGAGTGCTTCACATCCTCCGCTCCTGCAGGGCAAACAACAAAGTCAGGTATACAATTTTCTGGGTACCGGGACACGCTGAAATAGAAGGAAACCTAAGGGCGGCCAAGGCAGTTCGAGAGCACTCAAACCGAGCGGCCGCAAGCACCGACCCTGAGGATCCCATACCAGTCAACCCAAACTACTCTGACATTCTGAACTACTATTAAGGGGTCCGAATCAACTACCTTCCACCCCACAACAACCTAAATCAGGATGAAGCAGCCTCTTGGAGGAGGCTGCAAACAGGAACATACCCAAATCTAAACACACTAGGCAAGATGTTTCCCACCCAGTAGAGACATTTGCCCCTGGTGCGGCGCCAAGCCCACCTTATATCATATTACATGTGGATGCGTTCACAATCAACAATTCCTTCAAATAAAAGACCCGAGTGCGGAGCAGTGGGAGAGGGTGCTCTCCAGCAGCAACCCAAAAGTCCAGCATGAACTAGTAAGGCACGCTCACAGAGTAGCCACCCTCAGTGGTGCCCTGGAATAGGGGCGTCGACCCTGCGCAGATGGGAAAGAAGACCATGAAGATGGCCGACCACATCTGCCACCACTAATTTCTAACCAATTAGAGGTAATGAACTTTTTTACTCCTCTTCCTCCAACCAGCAGGTCATAGTATGTTGCGTACCTGCGCACACAGGCAACGTGCTTGCAGATGAAGTAGCCACATACATTGCAATGAAAGCTGGCAACTCTTCCGTAGGTATCCCAGCCACATACCTAAAACCATTTTTGCACAAATAACCTAGACGGCATGAAAAGTCGTTGCGTTTGTTTTAAAATATATATATATATATATATATATTTTACTACTGCTTTTAGCACCCTATACCAGGCTTCATTGTTATAGCCAACCACGATGCAATTTGTCATTGATTGCATCGTTGGCTGCATTACGACATTGCTCGGCGCTCTTTGGCCACTGATTCCTTTTTGCGCCATAAAACACATATTATCATTTCCGATTCGCGCTCAGCAGCGGCGATATCAACTATCACAAGAATGTTTGCTCACTGGTCTTTTGCAGGTGCTTTGGAAATGCCTGAAACACGGTCGGAAAACTTCCCGGACGCAGCCGTATTGTGTGCGCTGTCTGGTTGAAACAATCCCGCGTAATGTGCCTCGAATATATGTATTCACCGTCTTTTGGCTTCCAACCTTCCCGCCGAACTGCTACCTCCCGTGTACTTCACATATTTGGGTCCATAGGAAACCTAGTTTAAAAAACAGTGACCGTCATATGTGAAATTTGGGACAGATTGCGAGCCATCAGCATGCACCGCGACCGGCAGATAAGTTCTCACGAAGCTCAAGATGCGCAACTTACAAGTGGAAGCGTAATCTCAGTGCCTTTTTCTCTCTTGATTTGTGCAGCGGTAGGCAACGCACGATGTAACCATTACAACGTCGGGACGCCGCGACGCTCAATATGCACTGCGGCTGCCGTGGGAGAAGGCACGTTTCTGCCTATGGCAAGATGGTGGCACAGGGCTTCAGCGCAGAGGTAGGCGTCTGCTCCAACAAACTTTGTTTAAACCTCTTGGTGCCTGCTGGGATGCGTGGAGACGAGCGCCGTCTGTTATTGTTGAAAGAAACGCAGCAGCGTGCGCGAGCAGGACCAGGAGGCAAGCACCATCTGGTGGTGGTTAAAAAAAAAAAAAAACCCAACGGCGCGCGTGGTGAGGCCATCCCAGAAGCAGCGCCGCAAAGTCAACAGAAAAGGCAAAGTACGCTTCGCTTTCAAACAGTCCGGGTTGGTTCGGGGGATCTGCTTCACCCAAACAAAATTCTGTTGACCTGGCACGAAAATAGCGCCACTGGTATCCGAACGAGCACTCGAGTGCACGATTCCACACGATATTCCACAGGACATTTTCGAGGCTATACTTGGATGGGCTCCAAATTCTAAATCGCCCCCATGTACTGTGCAGTGGTGCGTGCTGTAGTGAATGAACCGTGCCGCACTTTGGGTGTACAAGCTCTGAGCTGCTTCCTGCGGCTAAAATGACTTTAGAAAGCGAAATACGCTAGTACACGAACAGTGGGAAGTACTACTTTGGTGATACAGTGGGCTAGACGCAGGCATTAGAAAGTGGGCCAAGCAAAATTTGGAGGTGGAAATTTCAAACATGGGGGCAGACTTGCTCACACATGCTTGCACAACTCCAGTGGAGTTTCTCCATTGATTAAGTGTGCAGCTCTATGGCACCCATTCTCGCGTTTCGCGTGGCCGTCCGCCTCGTTGTAACCGAAGTCATCATCCGTGCTGCTCTAGGTGCCTAAGGACCGTGAATAAAACTTAAAGGTAGCGACATTCCTCCTCGCCCAGCCTCTCCTTCTCCTGGCCTTCTCGCAGCTCGCTCCTGCTCTCGTAGCTCGCCCTCGCAATTTGGCCGTTCGCTCGGAAGCCGCCCATAGAGTTACAATAGGTCAGAGATTGAATATTGTTCTTGGGTGTTTGCGCTTGAATTGGGTGTTTGCGCATAAAATATTGCTAGCAGCGATAGTGGAAGGCTATGAACTTGGCGGAAGCAGATGTTTTTGTGCTTTTTCAGCGTGTAACTGCGTGCTTGTTTTCTGGCATCGGGTTGGCTGCCTGCTTCAGCTTAGAAGAAAGCTTTTGAGGCTAGTTTGCTGCAAAATGTTTCTTAGTGTCGAGTACTAGCACAAAAATCTACCCGCCGTGGTTGCTCAGTGGCTATGGTGTTGGTCTGCTGAGCACGAGGTCGCGGGATCGAATCCCGGCCATGGCGGCCGCATTTCGATGGGGGCGAAATGCGAGAACACCCGTGTACTTAGATTTAGGTACACGTTAAAGATCCCCACGTGGTCGAAATTTCCGGAGTCCTCCACTACGGCGTGCCTCATAATCAGAAAGTGGTTTTGGCACGTAAAACTCCATAATTAATTGGCACAAAAATCTGAATTCTTTGTCGCGTGAATAATGTGTAGGTAGTGTACACGATACTTATATAAATGCCAGCGTTTTCTTTGTGTGTTATGTCATCCAGTGCCATGCATTGTACTCGTAGGCAAAAACACTGTCCCTGCTTGCACAGATCCACTCGCTTCGCGATTCTATCCTGTTGCGTAGATCAGACTTTCATTTGCCTTTATAAAGACACTTGCTGGTGTAAAAGCGCGGCGATGAAGGTTTCGTCGGTTCCCGCCAAAGGTGATGCGCTTGCGTGTGTGCAGCACTATGTTGCTGCGGATTCAACAAGTCGGATCCGCTTGCGCAGCTCGAAGGGCGTACGTGTGTACTTGCGAGTACCCAATCGACTGCCGTGTGTCTAGCTTGTGCCCCTTCATAATTTATTCATTTTAGTACCATGATGACCGAACGCAAGGCGCGTGACATAGTTGCCTGAATAACGCGAGCGTGCTGTAGAAACGCGCGCGTTCAACGCGGAGCCTCTCAGCTATTCTCGTCGTATCATCCTGACGCTGGTATCTCTTTACGCAGTGAAGCTGGTACTACGCTTTCATGAAAAACTGGTGCCGTTTGCTCTCAAGCGTGAACGTCGTAGTGGAAACTGTACTTCATTTGTGAACAAAGCGTATTTTGAGCCCCTCCTAAAACAAGAATAATCTAAATAAAAATGAGGGAAAGCCGCACCACCAAGGTATAGCAGCTTTAAGCCAATCAAAATTAAATGAAGAGGGGTAGAAACCCAAAATGGAATTTGAAGTAAAGCCAATTATTAAGAAAAAAAAACCGAGGTAAACCAACAGAGAATGTTTATGCATACCAGGAGGGGATAGGACGGCGGAGGAGTGGGACGGGTGAGGTCTCGTTGTGTCCAATTTTTTATTGAGTAGGAGGAAAAAGGGGGAAAAGGAACCAGGACGTCTTAGGAGAGCATGGTCCAAGGAGGCCAGCAGGTCCATCAGGATTCCGAAAAGCGGTGCAGAGTTTCCGGTAGACCAGACTGCACCGGTCTGGAGGAGTATTGGCAGAACCGGATGGTTCCGGTAGGGGTGACTTGACATCAGGCAGCAGAGGGGTTGCAGAATCCACTGGACTGCAGGTCAACAGAAGATCTGCAAGAAAGCTGAAAATGATGTCAGGCAGGTTGAGAAGGTGTATCTAGGGCACAGAGAAGGATGGGAAGAGAAGCTAAACTGCCAAAAGAAGAAAGCAGCCATTCCGTCCATAGTGTCCCCGGAGACAACCTCCACCTTGGTTGGCATAACCAAGGACACTATAAGACGAAAGGCGAAGGGCAAGGTGGGAGAGATATAAAGTGGAGACAGGGAAAGAGGAGAGGGAAAGGAAACCGATTAAGGAAAAGGTATGATTGTAGAAAGAATTAGGAGGAGTCCGGGAAAGTTAACGATGAAATGATTCGATATAGACGAATGAGAAGTGCGCGCTTTCTTTGATCTGTAAGAAAGGAGAGGTAACGATCAGGTGTAATGTTAGAGGGGAGATTCTCTTTAAGGGGATTAGCAATGTGAGATGTAAGGGGACAGTCAATGAAGTAGTGAAGCAAGTCTGTGCAAGGATTACCACAGGCACAGTTACTGTGGGATAAAAGGTGAAAGCGGAAATAATAGAAAGGGAAGCGGCCATGAGCGGAGGTGATGTGGACAATGGGTCTTTTCGGTGGAAAGAAAGAGGGAATGCGATTGACGTTTTTTATCCATTGAAAGAGT
This sequence comes from Dermacentor albipictus, assembly GCF_038994185.2. NCBI lineage: Eukaryota > Metazoa > Arthropoda > Arachnida > Ixodida > Ixodidae > Dermacentor > Dermacentor albipictus. Next base: position 4,366,276 of record NW_027225581.1, read on the forward strand.
GCAGTGTCGCTATTCTCTCGCGTCCAGTGAGCATTCCACTGGGCGAAGTAATAGGTACGCATCCTTGATTTGATAGAGGAGGGAGCGACAAGGAGGGTTCGAGAAACACCATGGGAAGCGGCGGAGTTGGCGAGGAAGTCCGCCATCTCGTTTCCCTCGATGCCCTGGTGTGCCGGTACATGGAAAAGAGATACCCGTCACCGGTTAGAGATGAACTGAAGGAGCTGCTTGATTTGCCTGACAGAGGGATTTGTTGTCGTGAAAGTATTCAATGTAGTGAGCATGGACAAGCAATCGGTGTAGATGTGTAGAGGGATGAAATGGGGCAAAGTCTGTATATAGGCTAATGCCTCCAGTAAAGCAGCTGTTTCGGTAGCATAAGATGAAGTGGCACCAAAAAGTTTAAATTTTCCAACTTTGGTGATGCAGCCTGTTGGACTATAAAGTACGAAAGCGGCGCCTGCGGACTGGGAAGTGTAGGAGCCGTCGGTATACAGATGATAGGCCGGCATAGTGGTTACAAAGGGTACATCTTGAAGTCGAAGGCGGTAATGGGTAAAACGAGATTGCATGATTGGATGAAAGTCCCAAGGGTTCATGGGGTAGTTAACAAGCGCCGGATGGTAGGAGTCAGGACCATAAAATGTGAGCGCTTTGAGTGCAAATAAAGAGAAGTAGGCGTTTAGACGGTCTAATTCAATATGGAGCGGTGGTGTGTTAGCCAGAACCTGAAGCGACGAGGTACGCGTCGTGCGGAAGGCACCGGTGATTGGAAGCAGAAGGGTACGTTGGATTGAGGATATTTTGATTTTAGACTGTGAAGTAGGAAACGTTGGCCACCAGACGGGAGAAGCATATGTGATGGACGGAAGTAAAACCTGAGTATAGAGGAGACGGAGAGCGGAAGGGGCCATCGAATAATGCATGCGAACGAACAGCAGAAGACGGGAAGAGAGAAGGTCTGCTTTTGTACGGAGATTCGTTAAATGAGCGTTAAAGTTTGGGTGGGTGTCAAAGATGACCCCAAGAATTTTAATGTTCGACTGAAATTTGAGGGGAAAGCCATTAAAACAAACTATGGGAAGACGGGTATTTCAAGTAATTTCAAGTATACGAGACTTTAAATGCGGGAGAACGATGCCGGTGCATCACAAAGATTTGATAGCACCTGCCGCTTAGATGTTTCGGGGTTGCCTTAGGCTGGCAGTGCACGAGCATGCGTTCTTAACTTTTATGTTTTAGTCCCTACGCCAAGCGATCAGACAGTGAGCTGATTTCCTATTTATTGCTCGTAATACTGACACACCGGTTTTCTTTGTTGAATTAACACCGATATAAGCAATATAGCTCACAACACATGCATACACACACACAGCGCGACTTACTATGCGCGTGCAACGCGGATGATAAAGCGCATCACATTTCTGCGCCCCCAAGACATATTTCGGCCTACTGTAGTTACCGATGCACCGAAAGGCTTCTCTGATGACCTTATATGAACGGAAATTGCATACATTGCACAGAATACGATCGAAAACATATCGAAATCGTTCCCCAGCACGCGACAGCAATACTTTCAAGGAGCGCCACGCCGGATCGCCCAAGCCAGAGAGGAAGGATGCCTCGCCGCACGCCCTACCATCTCGCCCGACGAATAGGTTAATAGATTTGCTCGGTCCCATTCCTAAGTCTTCCACTGGCTGCCGCTGGATAATCGTATGCGTGGATTATTTAACACGCTTTACTGAAACCATAACACTTACCTCAGCTACACCATCCAATGCTTCGCAGCTTCTTCTATATTCGATTATTCTGCGCCACTGAGCTCCTCGTGTAGTGATAAGTGATCACGGCCGGCAGTTCACCGCTGACGTCGTGGAAGAGTTGCGACCCTTTGTGGAATTCAATATCGTCATTCCACGCCTTACCCTCGGCAAATCAATGGTCTAACCGAGTGCACCAATCGTATGCTCGTCAACATGCTTTCAATGTACGTCTCAGTAGATCATATGAACTGGGATGCCTGATACCGTTCAACACGTATGCCTTCAACACAGTTAAGCATGAAGTCACAGGATAAGCGCCCTTCTTTCTCCTTTGCGCTCGCCATCCTCAATGCTTTCTCGACACCATACTTCCTTTTCACCTAACGACGGTGCTTCTGTCACGCAGATATTGTGTCGTGCCGAAGAAGAACGTCGACTTGCTTGGCTCAGAACCCTAACGTCACACGTTCATGCTAAGGATCGCTACGATTCCCAACATCTGCCCGTCAGATTTACCTCGTGTGGCTGCGGACACCGGTTCGGAAAAGGAGATTTTGCGAAAACCTTCTGTCCCAGTATTCGGGCCCGTTCGTCATTATCAAATGCTCGAGTTAAGTGCCCTATGTCATCGCTAAACTGACGGCCGATAACCGCCGTACAAGCAAGACGCAAGTTCTGCAGGTCATGCGATTTAAACAGTAGAATCAACGCACACTCTGACTCGCTCGGTGAACTTCGTCGGCCCGGGAGGAATATGTAACAGCGCATCGGAGGAGCGTAGAACAAAAAGAAAAAGCGGCGCAAGGTTTTTGAGGTTATCGGCTGTTTCGGACCATCCCCATATCTTCTCTACCCCTTTTACTCTAAATAAATCCATTCTAAATCCATAACAATATTTACAGAATCACTAAGCGAAGTTAATACTTTGATGTCGTTATAAAAGCACAATTTTTTAAATTATTTATGTGTATTCGTTTCCCTGCACTATTAATACAGCTTCAAAACGTGCCGTAACCTACTGCGTTCCTGGCCACACAAGCATCGAACGCTCGCCTATGAACACTCCCGTAGCCGTCGCAGCTATAGAAATGAAGCCTCTCCTCCGGAGAAAATGAAGGAACTATTGGCAAACCTTTGGGATGTTGAAACGTATGGTAATTTTCATATAATCAAACCACCGTTTGGCATCTGGCCACCAACAACAAAATCACGAGAATCCACGATCCCCTGTTAAGTCGGTTGACAATAGGACAAATGTGTTGCACCCATTACTGCTTGTTGATGGGAGAAGAACCTCTGATATGGGGTAAATGTAGTGAGATGTAGATCGTCCTCCATGCCTAATGGACTGACGGTAAGCAGACGTTGAAAGGACAAAAAAAAAAATACAATTTCCTCAAGCCTACCGAAAACATATCCGTCTTCATCCAGGAATGTTTCTCGGGAGGAACCGTTATTCAGCTTAAAATATTTTAAATTTCTGCAATGATATCCACTTAGTATGTCCTATCAGCCCAAAGAATTCGAAGCACGGTCTCTTTTGAGAGGCCGCAGCGGTGACCGTAGCGTGTTGTTTACCGCACGCCTCCAGGTGCTGTTGAGGCAGTAGTGCTACTGGCAGGAAAACATTTTAGTATATCCCCCCCCCCCCCTCCGTCGCACATCTTTTATTGTCATCCAGCTTTCATTGTACACCTTATTTATTATCGTCATATTATTAGTCTATATTTTACGCACCTTACAGTGAATGTTTTGGGCCACTATATTGCCGCGTCACATATGCACTTCGACATTGACCACGCCATCGTCTACATCATAACATTTTTTCGCACTCTTTGGCTTTCTTGGCCCTTGTGCCATAAAACCTCATGAATCATCATCATCATTATTCACTTGCATATGTCTGGTGACATTGACGTCAGTCTCCATTAGTGAGTCGCGACTTGCACGTGTGTTTTCAACAAGCTGTTCGACCATGACTGAGTGCCTTATAACTTGTCGGCAACAAACTTCCCAGTGCCTGGGTGCTGCTGCGCACCTAATTGCAGATACAACTATGCTGGAGAGCCTACATGCCCTTTGCATAGCTTTTATAGCGACGCACAGGCTCAAGCCGTGTCAAAGCAGAACTTCTTGCCAAAAAAAAAAAAAGCCTTTGTGGTGAGCCAACTTGATTTCAGGAGCCACTCTGTCGTGCATATTTTTTCGAGCTAGTTATTTCATATGTATATTCAATGTTTAGTCTGCTGCCTCGCCTATGTAGCGCCTGCCGAACGCGGAGAATGAATGAATAGAATTTATTGATAGGAAAGACAAAGAGGTCGACCTGAGCTAGTGCGCTCTAGTCTGCTACTCTGTACTGGGGAAGAGGGAAGGGGAGTGAAAGTATTGGGATGGATGATGATGATAAGAGAAGTGGTGAGTGCTTATGTACATGAGACAGTTGCCTCGCTAGAGCCGCTCGTCGAGCTTGGTGTCCTGCAGGAACTTCAACAATACTTTTGTTGCACGCATTGAAATTGCAGTGTCAGGCCATGGGCCGAGGATAGCTTCCTCCGACAGTAGTTGTCTGCCAACGCTGGCTAGGCAACTGTCTAACGTCCTTCGCTCCAGCAGGTATGCTGGGCAGTCGCACACTACGTGTTGCAGTGTTTCGGGCATCTGGCAGTGTACGCAATCAGAGCTCGTCGAGCTTGGTGTCCTGCAGGAACTTCAACAATACTTTTGTTGCACGCATTGAAATTGCAGTGTCAGGCCATGGGCCGAGGATAGCTTCCTCCGACAGTAGTTGTCTGCCAACGCTGGCTAGGCAACTGTCTAACGTCCTTCGCTCTAGCATGTATGCTGGGCAGTCGCACACTACGTGTTGCAGTGTTTCGGGCATCTGGCAGTGTACGCAATCAGAGCTGTTCGATTGGCCGATGAGGTGTGCGTAGCGACGGGTGAAAGCCACGCCGAGCCGAATCCTGTGTAGCAATGATGTTTTGCTCCGTGTAAGCTTCGGGGGCAAACAGAATTTACCGTCTGGGTCAATCATACGTAGACGTCTGTGAATGTTATCAGAGTGGGCTCTGTAAGCCTTTGCAAGGTCCTGCATGAGTGCCTTGATCATGGAGTTGGTGTCAGGTCGCGAGTAGGCAATCCGTACTTCATCAGAGGAAGAGGAGGCCGGTCTTGCCTCACTGTCAACGAGTTCATTACCAAAAACACCACAATGGCTAGGCACCCATTGAGAGGTGATCACGTGACCACTTAACTCGGCACTGTGATAAAGTTCGACGATTTCCAGCACGAGCAGATAGTATGGTCCTTTGTTTAAAAAGTATTTTAGCGCCTGTAGCGCTGATCTGGCATGGCACAATAGTGTCAATTTATGGGGTGTCTGCGTTCTCATAAAACGGACAGCCTCCCGTATTCCCGCAAGTTCCGCAGCCGTAGATGTCGATTTTTGGTCTAATCGAAATCGTTGAGTAATTCCAAGTTGTGGGATGACAAACGCGGCCGTTGTGGCAGATGGCGTCACCGAACCATCGGTATATACTTCTACAGTCCCACTATATAAAGTAAATATATAAGACAGGGTGAGCTGCTTCAAGCCAATGGAGGAAACGTGAGATTTCTTCTTGATTCCCGGTATCTGAAGCCTCCCTAGTGGTCTTGGCAATGTCCACGGAGGTGTCGCGGGGATGTCGGTTACCTGGAATCTTGCAGGTACAATGCTTGCGTGACATGCAATAGCTTTAGAAAAAGCACAGTCAAGGTTGATGCTTGGAAGCGTTGACAGTGGATGGCGTGAGTGTCTGGTTAGCAGGCGAAGATAGGTTCGCACAGGTTCACAAGACCTGTATATGTCGATAGGACAAGCCCGTGCTTCCGCTATTGTGCCCTTAGTTGACGTGCAGCGTGGCAAGCCAAGACATATCCGTAGTGCTTGAGCCTGAAGGCTCTCCAGCGTGCGTATACAAGATGACCCCATGTTAGATAGCACAGGCATGCTGTAGCGTATGTAGCCCACAAAAAGTGCCTGGTACACTTGGAGCAAACTTCACTCACAGGGGCCCCATCTCAGTCCTGATATTACACGAAGAACGTGTATGAAGTTGGTCAGTTTAGCCCTAAGCGCAGTAACAGAGAAGCGCGCTATCGATGCCCAGGAGGTTCTTCTTCCGAGTGTCACCTTTGCAAGCGACAGTCATTTGGTTGTACGGAACGGTAAAGTCGGTCGTCGACGCTTGTGATACGAATTGTGCCGAACCGTTATCAATTGACGCAAGCGTACTTACCAATAAAATTTACCACATCAAGTTAAAACATAATGTCTTTTCTGTTTTGAGACTGTACTGCCCCTTGACAGTTCTACCCATACAACAATTTCGCAGTCGAGCGTGGGAACATTTCTTGCTGTGTATGGTATGGAGCATTCCAGCTTTTTCTCGTTATGTAATGTAGAAGTTGCGTCAATTACAACAGAATGGATGCCTAATTGCAGTCAACCAACCATCGCTGCAAAAAAAAAAAAGCTTACATGAAATCTGACTTATTTTCTTCGGAGGCTTTGCTAAAGAATTGCGCAAAAGTGACTTCTCCTTTCGAAGGCATTTCCGCCACTCGAAATGTCAGCTCCAGTTTCGCAGAAGGGCAGCGGATTGAGCGAGTTGGTGTTGCATGGTAACAATAAAATTCAAACAGCGCTATACGACAGGATCAGAATGAGGAGGAGCCAAACACGCCGTGTTTGTCTCCTCCTCATTTTGGTCCTGTCGTTTAGCGCTGCTTGCATTTCCAGGTTCGCGTATTCATCACAGTTTGATCACTTTCCTTTTTCTGTGACCCCTGTTTTTTGTCTGGATAGTGGTCCACCCAACGTAATGATACGTTTGTCGTTCCACTGCGTCCGCTGTCATTATATCATACTGGGGCACTTTTTCAGGTTTCCGAGAAGGGCTTCCAACCGAAAGACTTCGTCACAACAAAGTACTGCGATGATGCCCCATGCAGGGTGATCGATTGAGGTGACCCTTAAGCTGGAAAGGGTGCAGTCAGATGCCGTACTAAGTATTTTTTTCATGATGGACGTGCGTACATCTCTCGTGGCGACACAGCAGCTCGTGAATGCCAAAAGAAAAAGCGTTCAAGTCGAGAAAACTCTAAAAGGCGCTTCAGATGGCTGCGCAAGCTGTGGTTTCACGCTCCAGCCGCGAGCCTCCGAGCCTCGATGCATACAGGGCACCGCGTCTGTCCCGGCCGCTCCGTGTACCGACGCACCGCTCAGGGAGCGAGGCCAGCCGGTAACAGCTATTGGCGAAGGCTAGCCCATGCGTCGAGCGAAGGCGACCTACGTGAAGCTGTCCATAAAGAACTTTACTTTTGTTTAGCTGGGTTTCGACCAACACCAGTTTGACAATACAAGCGAATTTCAATGCTATTTTTACACATAAGGTATGGCCAAAGGGTCGCTGGTGGCTGCTATCGACTCAACATGACTGAGAAAACAAAGAACCCAGTGAACGGGAACCCAGTTTACGGGCAGAAAAATTGCCTATATTATAGATTTGCAATTTTGTGCTTTAAAGAACGAAGTTTAGGCGTATTTTGAATAAATTGTGGGGTTTATGGCCCATGAACTGCACTCGGTGTTTTGTACATATATTTCTTATCAAGTCAAATAGAAATAGAAAATGAACAAATAGTAGTTACTAGAGATCAGACTGTAGGCCAATGCCTAGTTTTTGCAGCCCGCTAGGGCTCCACAATTTTGGTGTATGAGCACAAATTATGGGTTAAGTGGCTTAGCAGTGACTTTATAGGGCCTCTAAATGCCCTTTTTCGTCGTTTGTGCCTATAGGCCTATGTTTGTTTTTAAGCAAAATCAGAAGTAGGTAAAAGCTGAAGTCAAAGTTTCGACAAGTGGATTGTCTCTTTCAAGGCGACATATACTTTGCTCGGCACAGTGTATATAGGTAGGGCCCTTCTAAAGGGGAGAAGGGGTAAGGCAAATGGGCGAGGCAACAACACGGGGTGTCTAAGCGGCGATGGTGTACCACTGAAAAGGAAGGTGTTCGATTGAGCGTCGGTGGAGGAATGTAAGGTCGCGTCTTGTATCAGCCGGCCGTGTGTTTTTTAGTGAAAACGTCCTGGACGACATGGGGGTGGGGCGGAATTATACGCTCCGCTGGGGGTCAGTGAGCTATTGTGTTTCTGAAAGTGAATGAAAGAAGCAGCAGAAAATGGAGCTCGTGAAACAGAAGTCACTCAAATGCAATAAATATACAAATAAAAGAAAAAAAATGGTCGGACAGAAAAAAAGACACGGAGCAACTCAATGAAACATAACCAAGTGCTGTTGTCTATAGCTTGAAATTTCAAGCTATTGGCTTCTCTTCTTTTTAACACTGTGCTATTCGCGCTTTTCTGGGAGCCGACTAGAAATTCCCCTGTATTGACTGCACACCCGGTGGTGATCAATCACGGTTAGCTGCCCGATGACACATTGGCCACATCGTCTGGCAAAAGGTAGTCTCTCTAGCACTCAACCCTAGCACTTTCGAAGGTCGTGTCTCCCGGTACCACGTTCCCAGGTTCGGCTATCCCAGATCGTGAGGGCTGTCTACTTGATCTCACTGTTGCCAACAAGTTTAATGCGGCTCGAGGTGGCGTTGGGGCCAGGAATCTACCAGGCAAATCCACAAGTACGTCCGGTAGTAGGAACGATGGAAAACAATGATTTATTTTAAATAATTAACGCTGGCTCCAGATACGGAAGCCCACTCAATGTAGGAGCAAAATAAACGTCTGGTTTAACATCAGGGGCCCTATAACGTAAAACTATTCCAATATTCCCGCACATCTAGCGTTTCTTTAATGAAGTCGAACCTTGTTCTTATTAACTTGCACATTCGAAGAAAAATTTCCCGTCTCTGCCTTTTTCAAAAAATCTTTTACCAAAACAGCTCGCTTAAACAAAACTTAATTTCAGAGCCTTCGTACATGTCGTCGCGTCTTGATCATCGGTTTAAAGTGTTCATTCCTTTCTGTCGCACAAATGTTTTCTCTGACTCATTTCTGCCGAAAACCAGTGCCGAGTGGAACCGCCTTCCCCCCTCCATCGCCTGCATCGAGGAGGCATCATCTTTCAAGACTGCAATAACTGATTATCTTTTGAATTTATTACCTTATTACTAATAATTGTTTGAGCATGTATTTTTTATTATTATTGTACCCACCCCCCTCTGTAACGCCCTTTTGGGCCCTGAGGGTACTGTAAATAAATAAATAAATAAATATGTTTCTATTCCAATCTCCTGACGTCAAATTTGCGTACCCACCGACGGAAGCACCGGGCCGTCACCCGCAGGGTTGCCTGAACAGACCAATCAAACGCTCTCCTTGTTCATAGGAGGTCACCTTTGTTTCCTTGACAAACGAATAACATTGCCTACACTGAATGGCTGGGCGTATCTAATTGGCTGACAAGAGGCGAGGAGAACGCTCAAGTGGAGAGGGATTCACTGGGGCAGAGCCAGTGCACTGGAAAATGATAACCGGATGAAGACACTGGGATACATAGCGCAAAAAATGACACAGGGATAAACAGGAACACAGGACGAGCGCGTCACAGGAACAAGCAGGAACGAAGAGGGTGGTGCCGGCGTCTGCGATTGGTCGGCTTTCCGACCAATCGGAAAGCCGACCGACTTTTTTTTGTGGTGGCTGGTCGAAAATCACGGCGGCATGCAACGGAAGTTTAAGAATGACGCTAAAACTGACCCTCAGCAAAGAAGAGTTCGCAGAATGAGGTGGCAAACGTGCCGAAAGGGCTCGAAAACGTTACACGGGCACCCAAGATGTTTTATTATACGCAAATACACCCATGCTCTCCGGCAGGTGCGAGTAGCCAGCGTCTCAGCGATCGGCGACAGCCATCTTTTATTTCTTTCGGAACGGGCTATTCCGAAGAAAATTCAGTTTTGTTCGGCATAATAATGCATCTTTATCGTGTGCACGCCACTTTGACGCGGTGAGTTTGTGCGGTTTTGTGACGGCGTGTTACAGGCTCGTGAAGTGGGTGCAGCCCGAAAAGTTTTTACCAAAAGCCGATGGCTAATGGTGAAAAGGTGTCGAATCAGAAAGAACTTTTTTTCTTTTTTCTGTCAAATCATGCATAATTAGTGTGTACACATCATATCAGATGGGGAAGTATCGCGGTTTTCGTGACGTCGCGTCACAGACAGGTGAAGTGGGCGTGGTCGAAAAAAGTTTTTGACCAATCATGGAGGGCGGATAGCAGAATCGGAATGGAAAAGTTTGGAATGGTTTTACGTTATGGCGCCCCAGGACACGTCAGCCCCACTCTCTCTCTGCACCACAGGTTTCCGTTTTTAATACCGTTGTCTTCCCTAGGTAAGTAGACTAGGGAATCTAGTGACGGTATCGCAGCCAATCACAATGGTTTGAATTGGTAGTAATATCTCTCCCAGGACGTCACAGTGTCCCGCCGGCTCCGCCTGCAATGCTGCGCCTTCACCCCCGCATATGGCGCAAGCACGTAGCAATCTGGGAATACGACGTTGATGCTGTTCTCACGGCAGCCTTCGGCGTTGGCCGCTTTCACCAACTAGTTCAGCTTGTTAGGGTCAGGTTCAGGTCGAATGATCTTTGCGGCAGTTGTCATACCGATGTGAGCTCCTTTGTTTGCACG